>NC_141694.1:1865104400-1865706900 GCF_964263255.1 Lissotriton vulgaris
TATCATGTGGGTTATGGTACATTACTTGCTGATTGAAAATAGAATATCTACTTGCTTCATTTGTATTGTTGATACTCTATGGTTTTGCACATGCGTAAAACTATTTAATATAATCCACATTTTTACTATCAGTCATGAAGTCAAAAACTTTCATCTATCTTAGGCATTTCCACATTTTAAATTGCTGCTTATGATTTAGAGGTACAAAGCTGATTCCTAAAAAGCCATGGTAGTACATCAACTACAACATTAATAAATGTTCTCTGTCAGTCTCACTCTACCACTTGAAAAAAGAGCCTTTATTTTCTTCTTGGATAAGCATAAGTAGAAAGGTTAAGGTGCTTTCCATGGTATTTTATTTGTAGAAAATCAACACATCTTCTAAAGCTGAACTGCTGACTACTTTTGCTGAGTACTAGAGAGTATCTGCTATTGTATTGCCATGTCTAGTCTTACAGGATATCACATTTGATCGGAGCTCATATGTAATTACTTACAGTATATAGTAATTTACTGAGACCAGTGTGACAAACAAAGACATGTAAGAGTGTGCCACCCACACAGCTGGCTTGTGCTTTAACGTGTTGGGCCTATTGCGCCGTATCCTCCCTCTGCTCCCTGACTCCTCTAGGAAGATGCTAACCCAGGCACTCATATCAAGTGACCTGGATTATTGCAATAGCCTTCTGTTGTCTGCCAATGAGGCCGCTCTGGACAGACTACAGGTTGTCCAGAATATGGCATCTCGTCTGATTCTGAACGGGACACCTAGGACAGCTTCTCAGCCTTTGCTTGATCAGCTCCATTGGCTTCCGATACGGAAGTGTGTTCAGTTTAAGGTATGCTGCATCATTCGCAAGGCCTTGTTCAACCCTTGCCCTAGATATCTGGCAGATAAATTTACTCCATACGTCCCTCAGCTGTCTCTCCGCTCACGATCGAAACATCTTCTCACAGTACCTAGAAACAAATGAGCCAGGCAAGGTGGAAAGGCCCTATCCTATCTAGGCCCATCCCACTGGAACAAGTGTCCCGCACAAATTAAACAATGCACGGAACACCTCCTTTGCAGGAAACAGCTTAAGACATTTCTGTTCACCTCCGACCCTTAGTTGTTAGGCCTTCTTACCTGGTTCGTCTACAGCACAGAGATACCCTTCGGGGTCGATTCTGGCGCTCTATAAATAAATAAATAAATAAATAAATAAATACATGTGTAGAGTAACAGGGTAAAAACGTTATCTCTCAAGATGTAAGTAAACAAATGATATAATTTTTAATTTAAGATTGCTATGGTTGTGGTGTAAATTTGGCTGATTAGTAAGAACTTTTGTTGTGTTTGGGGTTGGCATAACAGGGGTTCCCATTAAGTCTCTACTATGCCACTGTCAGAAAAGGTTGTTAAATCTTGTAACTTTCTCTGTTACAGTGAAAGCAGGTGCATGCCCTAAAGACACAGCTGTGTGCAAAGGACCTGAACGAGATCAGTGCAAGACTGACAGCGAATGCCCAGGAAATCAGAGGTGCTGCCAATTCCAATGTGGACTTAAGTGCAAGGATCCAGCTAAAGGTATTACTCAGAGACACACACAGGAAGACATTCAAGGATCTACACATTTCCTTTGAACAGGACTGGTGACTGAGTGCCTAATTCCTTCCCCCCATTATCCCGGATATTGACACCATTGTCAAAAGTAATGGGCAACAAAAAGTGATCATTGTAGTAGTCCGTTCCCTAAAATTGTAGTAAAATATAAAATTTTAGAACGCACATTCTAGTAGTTTCTCAGTAATATGTACCAACTCCTCATCCATCCCGACAGCATCCCACGCGCCGGGTTATCATGGTTCCTCTATTCCTGTCTTAAAGGCCACCCATTGCATTTTCTGTGCAGAATCCATTTTATTAATTAGATCACACTCTATGTGGCTGCAGAGCTTAAAACAAAGATATCCAAGTGCTATGGCCTGGCCCAGCAGGATGTTTATAGAAACCCGGTTCAGCTTGTTATAATGGGCACATCTTTGAGTTGAACATCAAGATCTAGACAAGCATTGGAAGAGAGCAGATGCCTTGTGAGATTTTCCAGCATTACTCAGAGACTGGGGGAGAACCTTAGAAGCCAAGAGCATTACACAAGTGCAAGAGGTACAGACTGGCAGCTGCTGCTACGGTGGGGCCAAGAAGCTTCCTAAAGTCACAGAGGAACTTGGCACCTTTGACAGGACATAGCTACCTGTGTGCAGCCTCACTTTTAAGGTCTGAAGTGTCTGTGGTAAGGATACTACAGAATAAACACTGTTTAAATAAAATGGTAATTGTGCAGCTAGATAAACTAACTGATTAAGAGAAGCCTGTAAGGTGAGCAGAAAACAAAAGGAATAGTTCACACAGCCAAGTGAAAAACCGAAAAAAATAAAAGATGTGACTGGCAATAAGTGGTAATTAAAACGATAGAGAAAGCAAATTAAAGGCATTAAGATGGGGTTAAGAAGTAATAATCCGCGTGACAGGTTCTATTTTCACACTCATGGATTTTATGTGTTCGAGTCTTTAAAAAATTGAATTCAAACAATTTGTGGGATGGTATGCTTCTGCCGACATGTATCTGTGGTTTCCACTCCTAAGTCTTTGTTCAGGAAAAGGAGACCTGTGAGATGGTAGATAATTCATGCTTCAAGTTGTCTATTAACATGCTACTCCCAGACTGGGTGGTTGACTCCTGCTTCATGCCTCCACTAGATCAGAATAGGTGTATTTATTTATTGTAATAGCCTTCTGTTGTCTGCCAATGAGGCCGCTCTGGACAGACTACAGGTTGTCCAGAATATGGCAGCTCGTCTGATTCTGAACGCGACACCTAGGACGGCCTCTCAGCCTTTGCTTGATCAGCTCCATTGGCTTCCTATACGGAAGTGTGTACAGTTTAAGGTATGCTGCATCATTGGCAAGGCCTTGTTCAACCCTTGCCCTAGATATCTGGCAGATAAATTTACTCCCTACGTCCCTCGGCGGTCTCTCCGCTCACGATCGAAACATCTTCTCACAGTACCTAGAATCAAATGAGCCAGGCAAGGTGGAAAGGCCCTATCCTATCTAGGCCCATCCCACTGGAACAAGCTTCCCTCACAAATTAAACAATGCACGGAACACCTCCTTTGCAGGAAACAGCTTAAGACATTTCTGTTCACCTCCGACCCTTAGTTGTTAGGCCTTCTTACCTGGTTCGTCTACAGCACAGAGATACCCTTCGGGGTCGATTCTGGTGCTCTATAAATAAATAAATAAATATATAAATAAATACATGTGTAGAGTAACAGGGTAAAAACGTTATCTCTTGAGATGTAAGAAAACAAATTATATATTTTTTAATTTAAGATTGCTATGGTTGTGGTGTAAATTTGGCTGATTAGTAAGAACTTTTGTTGTGTTTGGGGTTGGCATAACAGGGGTTCCCATTAAGTCTCTACTATGCCACTGTCAGAAAAGGTTGTTAAATCTTGTAACTTTCTCTGTTACAGTGAAAGCAGGTGCATGCCCTAAAGACACAGCTGTGTGCAAAGGACCTGAACGAGATCAGTGCAAGACTGACAGCGAATGCCCTGGAAATCAGAGGTGCTGCCAATTCCAATGTGGACTTAAGTGCAAGGATCCAGCTAAAGGTATTACTCAGAGACACACACAGGAAGACATTCAAGGATCTACACATTTCCTTTGAACAGGACTGGTGACTGAGTGCCTAATTCCTTCCCCCCATTATCCCGGATGCTGACACCATTGTCAAAAGTAATGGGCAACAAAAAGTGATCATTGTAGTAGTCCGTTCCCTAAAATTGTAGTAAAATATAAAATTTTAGAACACACTTTCTAGTAGTTTCTCAATAATATGTACCAACTCCTCATCCATCCCCACAGCATCCCACGCGCCGGGTTATCATGGTTCCTCTATTCCTGTCTTAAAGGCCACCTATTGCATTTTCTGTGCAGAATCCATTTTATTAATTAGATCACAATCTATGTGGCTGCAGAGCCTAAAACAAAGATATCCAAGTGCTATGACCTGGCACAGCAGGATGTTTATAGAAACCTGGTTCAGCACGTTATAGTGGGCACATCTTTGAGTTGAACATCAAGAGCTAGACAAGCATTGGAAGAGAGCAGATGCCTTGTGAGATTTTCCAGCATTACTCAGAGACTGGGGGAGAACCTTAGAAGCCAAGAGCATTACACAAGTGCAAGAGGTACAGACTGGCAGCTGCTGCTACGGTGGGGCCAAGAAGCTTCCTAAAGTCACAGAGGAACTTGGCACCTTTGACAGGACATAGCTACCTGTGTGCAGCCTCACGTTTAAGGTCTGAAGTGTCTGCGGTAAGGATACTGCAGAATAAACACTGTTTAAATAAAATGGTAATTGTGCAGCTAGATAAACTAACTGATTAAGAGAAGCCTGTAAGGTGGGCAGAAAACAAAAGGAATAGATCACACAGCCAAGTAAAACACCAAAAAAACTAAAAGATGTGACTGGCAATAAGTGGTAATTAACCCTTTCGATGCTGATGACGAGCTCAGCTCGTCATCGCCCACGGGTGTCGTGTGCTGATGACGAGCTCAGCTCGTCATGGTGCCACTAAAATGGCATTTTCCAGCACAGGGGGGGGAAACGCCCAGCAGCCATGTGGTTAAGACGATAGAGAAAGCAAATTAAAGGCATTAAGATGGGGTTAAGTAGTAATAATCTGCGTGACAGGTTCTATTGTCACACTCATGGATTTTTATGTGTTCGAGTCTTTAAAATGTTAAATTCAAACAATTTGTGGGATGGTATGCTTCTGCCGACATGTATCTGTGGTTTCCACTCCTCATTCTTAGTTCAGGAAAAGGAGACCTGTGAGATGGTAGATAAGTCATGCTTCAAGTCGCCCATTAACATGCTACTCCCAGACTGGGTAGTTGACTCCTGCTTCATGCAGCCACTAGATCAGAATAGGGTTATTTATTTAAAATTAGGGCAAGAGTAACTCAAATAAAAAAATAGGTGTGGGTCAGGCCTCGCCCTGCACCTTAATAACAAGATACAATGTTCAGCAAAAAAGTGTCTGGAACACAGTAAACCTCAACTTAATGGATGGTGACACTCAAACCTAGAACACAAGAGGTGACATCTGTTCAGTTTCATTTACCATACAATTTGCCACTGGTTTGGAAAGAAATTGAATTTTCTTTGGGGGGGGGATAGGGGGGTGAGGTGGAAGTGTCTTTATTCTCTATTATTTATCCCATGAATATCCTGATGCACATTATGTAAACAAAATCTTGCCATCGCTCTACTTCTCTCTGATTCAAATCAGGATCGTCACATCTTTGTGCTTAGCCAATAAAGTATAATTTTAAGATAAATCGTTGAGTTAATGATGGTATGACAAGCTGTTTTGCTTCTGTTCCAGTTGCTTTCCTTACTTTTTCAGTGAAAAAGCAGGTGAATGTACTTGTATTTTAGGCTCCATATGCATTATTAATATATTTGGCTTTATTCTCTAACTTGTGATAACTCACTCTGTAGTTGGTCATAGGTTGTATTTATTTAGATTTTTTCCTGTTTTTCCTATTTGTTATAATGTTTTGGTGCCGGAAGGTATCCCTTCCTGCACAAAAACAATCCAGCCTAAAGTCTGGGTAAGAGGCCCATCCATTTACTGACAGCTGTTTCCCTCCTTTAGTTATGTTACTGCTTGGACCCTTGGAATAGATTCTGAGTTCTTTCTGTGCTGGACTTCATAAACCAATGGACTAACCATCACCTCTTGCTCTGTAGTCTGGGAAAACTGGACAACAACTGGAAAATACACTGCTAGGAGTCTGGAGTTCTGCCTTGGCAATCAGGGGAGGATAATATTGTGTCTTAATGCACAAAACTTTGTAGATCATCTGGACAGAGAGGTGGCTTGAACATCAGTGTAAGAAAGAGAGGCAAATCTAGGAATCCTCTGTGAAGGTCATTGACTGAGACTCGAGGACAGACAGAACATATCTGCATGAATGAGGAGCTAGGCTGTGCCAGCTAGAAGAAACAAACTAATTACAGAAAGCCCTTCACAAGGCCCAGTAGATTCCGGGTGTAAGACTTCCTAATGGACCAATGTCTTCAAGGAGTCATCAGATTCTCACAGCCAGGCGAGGGGAAGAAAGCATCAATATGCTGTAGAGTTGTTGCTTGTTGTCATAGACGTAGTTAGCCTGCTCCTCCTCCAACCCGCTCTGTATTGATAGGGTGCTTGAGTCAACTTCTCTCCAGCCCCAGAGAGAATGATCAGCAGACAGTTATGACTTCATGATTCTTTTGAAGAGTCCAGTTTTTTTAAGATCTGTTTTAACCATCTTAGTAGCTTATACAGCTTCAGAGATTTCAACTTTTAAAGTCTCAATGAGATTGTGACTTTAGTTCCAGATACAAATTAGTACCGACAAAGCCAGTGACCTCAGTATGACTGGTAGATTCCAAGGTACAGTTACTACTAGAGTATTCATAGTTGGTGCTGGCTGATTACTACACCTGCCCAAATTGAGTGAATAAAATTCAGTAAAATACAGTCTCTTGATTTGTATCTTAAAAATGCATCAATGGCCAAACCTCCTGCTACCATTGACTGCTACATTGGATCTTGGAACTGCACCGATTACTAAACCACGGTGAGATCCTTGTTTGGATGTTGGGATTTTGCCCATTGTGGTTTGTTGTTTGCAGCATGAGGGAAACTCAGCAGTTGAGGCTTCAGCCCAGTAAAATGTCCAGTGGCATACAGCTCTCTTCGCTGCAAAAAAACTTCAGCAATTCCTAGGGTTGCCTGGCTATTTTCAAGAATGCAAATGAGAAGCAGCCCACATTTTTTTAAATCAATCATCGAGCATTCTCCTTACCAATCATTAAATCATGCAATATTAACTTGTTATCTTGAATTCTTAAAACCCAATTCAGCTATGACCAGAGCATGTTCACCTAAGAGAGAATTCATCAGTAATGCACCCCTCCAAATAAGACATTTTAAAAAAAACACCCCTGCCCCCATAGATTGCCGCTGAACAGCAGCTGGAGCCAACTTTGAATTTCATTAGACCAATTAGTTGCAGGTCTAGAATGCATTCTTCCGACTCAAGGAGAGTCCACACTGGCCCCTGTCTCACTGAACTCATGATCAAACCAACTGAGATGGAATTAAATACTAGATATCCTACCTACCCTACCTAAACTACACATTCTTAGTGCTATCCAAACCTCAATGATCTTGTCAGCATGCGTTGCTACCCCCAGCTCCACCTGGTACTGGTTTGCCCTCTTGTGTCCAGGTCCTGAGATAGTGGACCTCTTCCTTCCACAGGCTCCCACCTGCCCCTCCGTAATCACCAATAGGCCACACCCAAAAACCCTGCACTCCCACCTGGGAGGCAAATATACCACTACACCCTTAAAGCCTAGGAAAGGACACAGCACTCCCTTTAGGCAAGCAGTATCAAACTACAGAAGGTAGCCCATAAACCACAGGGAGACCAGGGCAATCGTTAGTATCCAACAACAGTGTTTTAAACAGGGGTATTATTCAAAGTACAGGTACATGTGGCAAAATTAATTGCAGAGGAATTAATCCAAAAGAGAAGAAAGCCAGGGAGACATTTTTCTTATGAAAGTGATTTGTATTTCCATCAAAGAACATGTACAAGCACATGAGGTGGTAGCACTGCGTTACATTAAATTACACGTAACCATATAAATACTGTGCACAAGTGCTAGTGAAGTTAGGGTGACGGCGCAAGTGACACGTGATGTGGTACATACAGCGGTTTGTGGTGGACACCACAAGGATAAGTGAAGTAAAATGGTTTCTTTACATTCGAAGTATCCAAACAATTATTGTTACAATTTTATAATGATTAGTTAAGGTATTCGTTAAATGGAGACACCAAGTGTTGCACTGTGGGAGTCAACGGCGTTTCGGCCTTTGGACGTGTTAGGGTATCATCAGAACCAGGTTACGCAATATTTAATATGCAGTGTCACGAGTAGAGGACACTCGATGTTCAGGGGGCTCAGTTGGGCGAGCAGGGTGAGTTGCGAAGGAGCATTCAATCGCAAGGATGCTGCTTCGAGGAATCTAAAGTCATGGACCCATACACGCAAAATGACATCAGTCAGGCAAGGCAAGAAAAACTAATTCTGGTGCATTTTAGATAACACACACAGGTTTCTTAGTGCAACATTTAAAAAAGACAGGCCGAGCAAGCCACATTTGGAAGGTGGGGCCAGTGGGGCCCTTCCATGCTGCAGCTAAAAGTATCCTGAGAACTGCCACACATATAAAAACGAAGGCTTCATCATCCCTTCTGCAGCCCAGACTGCTATCATGCCCCATTAACACTGGAGTAGGTGCTAGATCAATCTTAAATCCAAGCAGCCCCTCCCAAAAGACCCCAATCTCTCCTTGAATTACGCTTAGTTTTTGACATTGATAAAACTTGTGTACCAAATTGGCCGGCCCTTCTCTACTCCTCGGACATTTATCATCCTCTCTCTTTCCCCAATCATACAATTTAGCTGGAGTAAAATAAAGATTAAAGAGGGTTTTATAATGTTAGGCATTTAAATTAGTAGAGCGAAATAACTTTTCTGCTAAATGCAATCAACCAATCAATCAAGAAATTTGTATGGCGCGCTACTCACCCGCAGGGTCTCAAGGCGCTTGGGGGAGAGGGGTCCGCTACTGCTCGAAGAGCCAGGTCTTGAGTTGCTTCCTGAAGGCGAGGTGGTCTTGGGTAAGATGGAGGTGGATGGGGAGGGAGTTCCAAGTCTTGGCTGCCAGGTAGGAGAAGGATCTTCCTCCCATGGTGGCTCTTCGGATGTGTGGAACGGCGGCGAGGGCGTGGCTGGTCGATCATAGCTGGTGGGTGGGAGTGTAGAAGGTCAGGCGGTTGTTGAGGTACCTGGGGCCCAGGTCGTGAAGGGACTTATGTGTGTGGGCGAGGAGTCAGAACGTGATTCTCTTGCTGACGGGGAGCCATGCAGGTCTCTCAGGTGTCCGGAGATGTGGCTGTGACGGGGAATGTCCAGGATGAGTCGTGCGGAGGCGTTCTGGATGCGGTGCAGTCTTTTCTGCAGTTTGGCTGTGGTTCCGGTGTAGAGGGTGTTTCCGTAGTCCAGTCGGCTGGTGACGAGTGCCTGTGTGACTGTCTTCCTCGTTTCGGTGGGGACCCATCGGAAGATCTTTTGGAGCATGCATAGGATGTTAAAACATGATGATGAGACGGCGTTGACTTATCTGGTCATTGATAGGGAGGAGTCCAGGATGAAGCCCATGTTGCGTGCTTGGTCCGTTGGTTTGGGTGCGCTGCCCAGGGCAGGGGGCCACCAGGAGTCATCCCAGGCAGAGGGTGATGATCCAAGGATGAGGACTTCCGTCTTGTCTGAGTTCAGTTTCAGTGCCAGGTTGGTTCTGGCGGTGGCTGGGTCGTTGGTGAGGGAGAGGATCAGCTGGGTGTTGTCGGCATAGGAGATGATGTTGAGGTTGTGTTGGCGTGCGATGGCTGCGAGGGGGCTCATGTTGACGTTGAAGAGGGTGGGGCTGAGTGATGATCCTTGTGGTACGCCGCAGATGACTCGGTGGACTCGGAACGGGGGGAGGCGGACTCTCTGTGTTCTTCCGGCAAGGAAGGAGATGATGCACTCCAGTGCCTTCTCTTGGATTCCGGTGTTGCTGAGGTGTTGCACTAGGGTGCGGTGGCAGACAGTGTTGAACGCTGCGGAGAGGTCCAGGAGGATGATGGCCGCTGTTTCCCCGTTGTCGAGCAGGGCTCGGATGTCATCAGTGGATGCGATGAGGGCGGTCTCGGTGCTGTGGTTGGCTAGGAAGCCGGACTGCGAGTGATCGAGGGATCCGTTCATCTCGAGGAAGGCGGCAAGCTGTTTGTTGAGGGTCTTCTCGATGACGTTGGCCGGAAACGGGAGGAGCGAGATGGGGTGGTAGTTCTTGAGGTCGGTGGAGTCTGCTGATGGTTTCTTCAGGAGGGCGCTGAGTTCCGCATGCTTCCAGCTCTCCGGGAAGGTGGCGGTGTTGAATGAGCAGTTGATGACGTCCCAGAGCTGGGGTGCAATGACGGAGCCGGCCTTGTTGAAGACGTGGTGGGGGCATGGGTCGGTTGGTGATCCGGAGTGGATGGTGTTCATCGTGTGGATGGTGTCTTCGGTGCTGACCTGGGTCCAGGCGCAGAGGGTGGTGGTGGGGGGCGTTGGTTCTGAGGTTGGGTGCGTGGTCTGTGCGCCGAAGCTGTTGTGTATGTCTGCGATCTTGCGGTGGAAGAACGAAGCGAGAGAGTCGCAGAGGTCTTGTGAGGGAGTGATGTTGTTATTTCCGGAGCTGGGGTTGGAGAGCTTTTTAACGATGCTGAAGAGTTCCTTGCTGTTGTGTGCGTTGTTGTCTAGTCGATCCTTGAATGCTGTCTTCTTGGTGGTGTGGATCAGCTGGTAATGTGTTTGCGGGTGGCGTGCTTGAGGGCTGTCATGTTGTCTGTAGTCGGGTTTTTCCGCCAGGCTTTCTCGAAGGTACGGCAGTTCTTCTTGGAGTTTTTGAGGTCGTCGTTAAACCAGGAGGCTCTCTTGCTGCCCGGCCAGTTGGGATGGTTCTTCAGGGGTGCGAGGTCATCAGCGCAGTTGGTGATCCACTGTGTGAGGTTGTTGGCTGCTTGGTTGGGGCCCGTTGATCTGGCGGGAGGGTTCTGGTTCAGTGATGTGGTGAGCTGGTCGGTGGTGATCTTGTTCCTGCTCCTGCGGGGGCCTGTTGAGGGTGGTGGTGAGTCGTGGTCCTTCTGAAGCTGAAGTGGATGCAGCTGTGGTCTGTCCAGTGGAGACCGGTGGAGTGGCTGATGGAGATGTACTTGCTGGAGGAGAAGACTGGGTCAAGCGTGTGTCCGGCGTAGTGGGTGGGGATGTTCACTAGTTGCTTGAGTCCGAGGTTGGCGAGGTTGTCCAGCAGGGTGGTGGTGTTGTTGTCATTGTTGTTCTCCAGGTGGAAGTTGAGGTCCCCTAGCAGGATGTAGTCAGCGGAGGGGAGGGCGTGTGGGCTGACGAAGTCCGCGATGTCTTCGCTGAATTGTGTGCGCGGTCCTGGGGGTCTGTAGATGAGGGTGCCTTTGAGTGTGGTCTTGGGGTCGGTGTGTATCTGGAAATGAGGATGTTCGGCGGCTGTGAGGGTGTCGCCGGAGTTGGTCGTGATGCGGATGGTGTTCTTGTGGATGATGGCGATGCCTCCTCCGGTCCGGTTGGCGCGGTCCCTCCGGGTGATCCTGTGTCCATCCAGGATGGCGATGGCAATGTCAGGCACTGAGGAGGCGTTCAACAAAGTTTTCGTGAGGAAGGCGACGTCTGGGGATGTGGTGTCGAGCAGGTTCCATAGTTCCACAGCGTGTCTGTGGACGGAGCGGGTGTTGAGCAGGATGCACTCCAGGTGGTTGCTTCTGGTGCTCGGCTTGGTGGGTGCGATGCAGGTCCGGATGCAGGAGAACTTGCAGGATTGGCATAGGCAAATGCAGCGCCTTATAGAGGTCCGAATTTGGATCGTTTAATTTAATTACCCAAGTGGCCTCAAATTTTTCATATCATCATGTACACTCAGTAATAAGGAGCTGTATATCATCTTTAATTTGGTTCTACCCCCTACTAGGTACTCAATCAAATGAATTCTACCCCCGGAGAGATCCGTGGCCTAAGACCCAATAAGATTTTATGAATTTTTACAAGTTTGAAGCCTTGACTTGCATGAAGCCCGAATTTTTGCTGTATGGTACTGAATTCCAACATTTGATCTCCTCCAAATATATCCCCAATGTTTCTTATACCTTGTTGATCCCAGATCCTACCCATCCTATCATATATCATGTGCGGCAGTACACTTGTTTTCCAAAGAGGAGTGTAGTCATTTATTTTTGGGATTACCAAGGTAATGGTAAGCAACTTCCCAGGTGCTTACCATTACCTTGTTCCGCATTTTCTTGTAATATCACCTGTCTATATTACGGAGCAAGAGCTCTATGGCCTCTCAGCCTAACATCAGCTCAAATATTGTTGGAAGGATGTCACTATTTGATACCATTACCATTTGACTCCTTTCCGAGTCAAGTAATATTGCCATCTGACAGATAAAATATAACATTCGGGATCGCCAGCCCTCCCCTTGCCTGCGGGAGAGACAAATATTTTTTGGCACGTCTAATTTTCCATATTGCCACAAGAAGTTCATAAATGTTGACTCTATTGATTTCATAATTGATTTGCTGATCATGAGTGGAATAGATCGAAATAAATGCAAAATATTGGAGAGCATAGTCATTTTTAATATGTTTGCCCTCCCGATTATAGACAAATGCTATTTTTTTTAGGTCCGCTGAAATTGACTTCACCAGAGGATCAAAATTAACCTTTATTATTGTATACATTGCTGGACTAACTCTGACCCTAGATAGATTGCCCTTTCTATTCATCTTGAATTGTTTATTTTGATATCATCAGTGGAGACTATCTGCGTCTTACTTTCATTCAGCAGGTAGCCAGACCTCTGCCCAAATTCCCTTGCAATCTCAGTAACTGCACTAATAGCTCTGACTGGATTAGGAGTTAGTATAGCCAGGTCATCTGCGTAGGCCAACAACTTGGTCTCAAAGCCACTGGTGACAATAGGCTTGATGTCTTGACACCTCAATAGTCTCTCTATCAGCATATCTATATATAGGGCGAACAGTATTGGTGAGCAGGGACAGCCCTGCCTTATCCCTCTAGAAATAGAGATATTATCTGAGCTGCCCCCCATTAGTTGTATTCTGGCCTTTGGCTCCGAGTACATTGCCCTAATGGCCTTAGATATTCTTTGGCCAAACCCCTTTTGTTCCAATATCCCCCACAAAATGTCCACTTTACCTGATCAAAGGCTTTTTCTGTGTCGAGAAGATTCATAGCCAGTCATTCCCCAGTGGCCACCTGTACATCAAAAAGTGTGATGGTCTGCCTTATATGTTCAGTCGTTCCGTACCCTGGGATAAACCCATGCTGCCACGGGGAGACCAAATCGCCAATGGCCCTTACCAGCCTCTTTGCAAGCACCTTTGAATATACTTTAGTATCTGCATTAATGAGGGATATTGGACAATAAGATGCTGGGTTATCCTTTGGTTTCCCTTTTGTTATGAAACACTACTATATTAGTTTCCTTCCAAGATTCTGGGATCTTACCGTTATGTACTATACCATTAAATAAATTCAGTATAATAGGGGCGATCACTCTCTGGGTACATTTATAAACTTCCAGAGGAATGCTGTTGGGTCGGTCTGTGTGCATTAGAAGGGCGAAACACGTGGGGGCAAGATGGCCGCTGCAGCGTTGTGCTGAGAGGTCGCATTCAACCCCTCTCTCGCTCAAACGCTATGATGAATGAGAAGGACGTTGTGCTGCCTAGAATCTACCCTTAATGGAGTTGGAGCGCTGGTGGTTCAGTCCGACCTCTGAATATAAGTACCTCAAAAAACAAATATATCGGATTGGACTGGCCTGGACCTGGGTTAAGGGCAGAGCTGAGAAAATATTTGACAGGCGGAATATGGCGCCGAAGATACCCCCTTGGACCGCAAACCAGGAGAAGGGGAGCGAGAAAAGTAAGAAGGCGCCAGATCCCATAGCAGTAAAAATAAGACCGACTGGAAATGCTAAATTGGATACCCCTGCTGGGAAGAGCACTGGAGCGATAAGGAAGACACTCCCCCTCGTACGATCGAGAAAGGTGGAAAAAAAGGGGAGATGCGGGGGAAGTCAAGCACAGTGGCAAAAAGTTTGAGTGGGCAATCAGCGGAGGAGCATAATCTAACCAGGACTAACCCTGCGAAAGGGGAGAGTAATAGTAGGAATCGGGATGCAGCTTTGAGACAACCTACCCTGGTAGAGGTACTTGCGGCGAAAATCCCCGAGCAGCCCGTTCCTCCAAAGGAAACAAACGAGCCAGCGGCCCTGACTCCCTGTAGCGTCCTCGAGGACGCAATAGACACTGGAAAAGCTAAGAGGCTGGTTGCTAAGCAACGACCGGCTCCGGCATGGAACATTGTTCGAAACACCACCCCGGAGGCTCTAGCAGCTGGTGCAGCACACGAGCGAGGTGAGGTACTGAACGGGGCGAAAGAGGGAAGAAAAGAGGGTCCCGGGAGGCCCCTAAAGATAGACACATCAAGGGGAGATACGACAGCTGACATGCTCGGGGCCTTACTGGTTGTTGAGGAAGAAATTAATGCCTCAAGGCAGTGGGACGGTACTTGGGGTAGCAGGGCCAGTCTAGCTGATAAAGATAATCTTGAAGCAAGTACAAGCAGGCAAACTATGAGTGGAGGAGACTGCGCCTCTGTGGAAGCAGAATTTTACTCAGGAAACGAGGATTCGGAATCAGCATTATCTACTGACGCTAGCTCAGAGGAGGAAGGTGAGGGTATAACTGGGTGAGATTCCAGCACTTCAGGAAAAGAATCTACGATGAAGAAAATTTGCGTGAAGTCAAGGAGTCAGACATTTGGATTTCCAGAACACACGGAGAAGCGACTGCTATGGGACTATTCTGCGACATCGCAGGTATATCAGGAGGATGATAATGCTAGCGCAACATTGGGTGCTGAGTGAGCCACAGGTGGACCTCCACCCCCAAGCGAGATCCTTTTGAAATTTTATTCAGCACCCTCGAACAGATGCAATGGGAGGCCAGGGCAGAAAGTCAAAGAGCAAGACAGGCCACAACGAAAATTCAGAACACTTTGAGGAAAGTCAATAAGCTATATGATGGGATAGTTGACAGAGTAACAGAGGTGGAGGAGCGCACTGGAAGACTGGAGGACGACGTTGGAAGCTGGCAAACATATAAATCAGAGCAGGAGAAACTGGCGGTGGATACGTGCTGGAAAATGGAGGATTTTGAAAACAGGCAGAGGAGGAATAATGTCAGGCTACTGGGTGTGGCAGAAGGGTCAGAAGGACAGGACGTCAGGCAATTCATGAATAACCTATTGAAGGGGGCTTTCCCAGAGTCTCAGTGGCAGTGGGATAGGAAGATACAGAGAGCACATTGGTTCCCATTCATAATGAAGAAAGCCCGTGGCATGGGGGGGTGCAGGGAGTGATGGACAGGGGAACCATCCAAGGGCTATCTTAGTAAATGTAGGAAACGTTCTGCTCAGAGAAGAGATTATCAGCAAGGCATGGCCAGATAATAGGAGGTCATTTGAAGGTGTAACCTTCTTTGCCAGGCCTGACTTTTGTCATGTCACCATAGAGAGGAGATGGAAGTTAAGGCAGATGATCTCTCCTTTCCGGGCCCTAGTTACGGAGGCATATCTCTTATTCCCTGCCAGGCTTAAGGTGGCCGTGAGGGGGAAACCCTGGATGTTCTCTTCCGAAATTAAAGCACAGTTATTCTTGGAAGAGATAAAAAAGCAGAAGGAAGGTTAAATAGGAGTGGCATGGGTGTTCACACTAAACATTACTAGTAGAATTCAGGTAGAAGGCTAAAAGGGTAAATGGACAGCATAGCATACATATAAAGTTAAAGCGTGAGAGGGATGCGACTAGCGCAACCTAATGCGGGCACACATAGGTCCTTTGACCTATTTGCCTGTAAGAGGAGGGGGGGAGAGGGGAGAGTCAAGGAGGGGGGGTTGGGCTCAGGGGAGGGGGGAGGGAAAAGCAGCACTAATTTTTTTTTTTTCAATATATAATTTAACACATTGTCATTTATCTAGAATATACGGTATGCCTATATACTGGTTGATGATCTTAAAAATTATTGCTCTAATTAGCTACATTCTCCAACAATTTTTGCAATGGCATGCAGGATAGCAACAATTAATGTATGTGGTCTCAACGACATGAATAAGAGGATGAAAGTGGCGGCATATCTAAAAACCCTGCGTTTGGATTTAATTTGTCTGCAAGAGACCCATATAGAAGGGAGTAAGGTTTATCTTTTGGAGCAATTAGGGTTCTCTGTTCTAGCAGGTACTAAACAGGGTACCAGGACTAGAGGGGTAGCAATTTTGGGAAAAGGTAGGGACGTGATTATTGGAAGAAAGAAGGAAGATAAATGGGTTAGATGGGTGATTTTGGAAATAAAATTTAGGGGTCAGACAATAACTATTGCCTCAGTCTATGGATCCACAGAAGATGACCCAGATGTGTTTCAATTCTTTGATATCGAGTTAGCTCAGTGGCCTGAGCATATAGTGTTCTGTGGGGACTTTAATATACACAACCCAGAGAGTTCATTCACACAGCCTGGGGGGTCATATCGGGGAAGGAAGAAGAAGGTGTATAATGCATTAGCTGCTATGGTTTCTCATAATGCCTTGGTTGATCCATGGTTAAGATACACCCATATTTGGATGGGAGTACTCTCTACTCAGCACCGCACAAATTAATGGTTAGACTAGATTACTTCTTAATTTCTACTACCTTACTTCCTGGCTTACATATAGAAAAACTCCCATGGGTTATCTCGGACCATAGCCCGTTGATTTGCACGTTTAAAATCACTCAAACACAAAGAACACCCTCGCAATGGTCTTTCGAGAGAGCTTTGTTAAAAGATGCTGCATATAGGGAGCATATGATTCCATGGATACAATACTTCTGGGATATCAACAGAGGGACAGCATCCCCAGGGGTGATCTGGGACACTTTTAAGGCTGGAGTAAGGGGAGAAACTATGAGTTTTTCTCTAGCAAGGCAGAAGAGGGAAAGGGATAAGAGAGAACAGATAGAAAAAGAGTTATTAAGAGAGGAAGATAATTTGAGTAGGGCAATTGTACGGAAGCTACCCCTAGAAGAACATTTATTTAAAATTATAGCATTGAAAGCCGATGCTGTTGAAGGATTGGCCAGGAAAGCAGCAGATAATTATTTACCGAAAAAGGAAAGAACATACGAATATAGTGAGAGAATAGGGCAAGCATTAGCAATAAGAACTTGCCAGAGAACAGCTGCAGCGGCAATAAAAGAGATAAGGGATGGACAGGGGAATTTGGTTATAGATCCTAATTTAATAAGGGAAGTCTTTAGAAGGTTTTATTCAGATTTATACACCCCGGAGGATATAGCAAGCCCGGTAAATATTGAAAACTACTTTATGAATATTTTACCACCGATATTGCCTGAAGAAGATAGGGAGATAATGGAGGGTCCTTTTCAGCTGGAAGAACTAAAGGCTGCCCTTGGAAGTTTACCAGCAGGGAAAGCAGCAGGACCGGACCAAATACCGATCGAATTTTACCAAATATTTAGGGATGTGCTACTTGAAGATATGTTTTATACATTGTTGCAAGCACAACTAGGGGAATCTATTACGGAATCCTGGGGCGGAGCGATTATTATCGTTATTTTAAAAAAGGTAAACCACCAGAAGCACCAGGATCCTATAGACCCATAACACTGATGAACTCAGATGTAAAAATATACTCTCAAGTCAAGTCAAGTCAAGTAAATATTTATATAGCGCACTACATACCCAGAGGGTCTCAAGGCGCTTGAGGAAGGGGGGAGGGGGAGGGGGGGGGGAAATGTTACTTATCGAATATCCAGGTTTTTAGTTGTTTTCTGAAGGATAGGTGGTTTTGTGTAAGGCGGAGGTGGGTGGGAAGGGAATTCCATGTTTTGGCCGCTAGGTAGGAGAAGGATCTTCCTCCCATGGTGGTTTTGTAGATGCGTGGAACAGTGGCGAGGGATTGATTGGATGATCGCAGCTGGCTGGTGGTGGTGTAAAAGGATAGGCGTGTGTTGAGGCATTCGGGTCCAAGTTCGTAGAGGGCTTTGTGTGCGTGGGTGAGGAGACGGAACGTTATTCTCTTGTTTACGGGGAGCCAGTGAAGGTCTTTCAGGTGTCCGGATATGTGATCTTTGCGGGGAATGTCTAATATGAGTCTGGCTGAGGCGTTTTGGATGCGTTGGAGTTTTTTCTGAAGTTTGGCGGTGGTTCCTGCGTACAGGGTATTTCCGTACTCTAAAATTCTGGCAAAAAGATTGGCAAAAATTATTGAGCAATTGGTAACCCCCACTCAGCCCGAGTTTATACCCGGTAAAGGGACAACCCAACATGTTAGGACTGTAGTTACCATCGGGGGGGCTCTAAGTCGGTACGCGATTTTTCCTGTACTCGTACAGGGTTTACCTAATCTATACAGCCATGGATAGCTAGTGCTGCTGTCGGCCTCCTAAGAGGCCGCCATCTTGCTTCAGCTGCGACAGATCAAATGTTGCTTGCTTGCCTCCTAGGGATACATGATCTGGAATCCTCCCTACATACAAGGAGAGGTAGGAAGATGAGGGAGTTAGGGTTCAGTATTTGTGCCCCCATTAAGAGATGGAGGGATAATGTCCAGCACCCTCTCAATATCAAAAACAAGGGAGTGGATAGGAGGCCGATCAGATTTGACATGATTTGCTCCCTAAATATCTGATAGTATAAATGTCTCGGTCTGAAGGAAGCTTCCCTATGTTGCCAGGCTAATATTATCATTATTGGATTTGCAAGACTAATTATCTTTATCTATGTTCTCTCTTCATGTTTTATCTTTCATCAACCATTGTAGTTGTCTGGAGAGCTTTTTGTCTTTATGTCAGTCATGGCAGACTCAAAGAAAATTGTTGATTAATGCAAGGTTCAAAAAGATAAGCCAAATATATCAGTAAATGCAGATTCCCAAAATGTCAAATGAATGATTAAATGAACAATTGAAATAGAATGCAGTATATACAGATAGCAAAGAGTAGAAAATATATACAAAAGAAAGAGTGTTTAGGAACACCTTACCAATTGAATATGCATCATCTTTGCCCCCTCTTCTGCTGCAGGAAGCCTGTCAAACAGCCCATGTAGGAGTTTCAATCAGGACCCAAATTCCGCCATCTCCACAGCAATACTTCTGTTCACCTGGCCCTTGTCGGCTCCCAGCTTAAATATAATCATTTGACGTGAGGCGAAGCTTCTAGAAAACCCTGCCCCTTTCTCATTGGAAAAAAACAAGCCTCTGTATTTTGACTCTGAGACAGAGTTGTACATTCCACCAATAATATCCAGTTCACTCTGGTCAGTGAGGTACAAAAAACAAGTGAGGAGCAGAAAAACCTTGAATATGAATCGCAAGCACTGTTGTGTAGGCAGGAGCAAGGCAAAGTCAGACATAAGGCCATGTCAAAGCCAAAAGTAAGAACTCATAATTCTGTGCGCTCGAAAGCAAGGCACAGTCAGAAAGCAAGATGACATGAAGCAATGTCAAAGCCAATAGTGCAAGTCAGAAAAGAAGATGACATGAAACCATGTCAAAGCCAATAGTCAAAACTCATCAGCAAAGCCAGAAGGCAAGGTGATATGAGGCTATGTCACTGCCAATAGTAAGCACTTATAATATAAATCTACTGTTCTACTCTGTGACAGCTCTCACTAAAAGACAGCAAGATTACAAAACAGAAGAGAATCAGGCATATGGAGGACCGTCTCATATATCCAGACTAAGGTAATATACCCCACTATAGTCAGTTAAAATGGTGGTAGTTGAGGGTCATCATAGGGTGCCAAATCACAAAAGAGCCTCTTTTATTACACCCTCATCCCTGGTGGCCCTGTTGTGATCTCTTGTTTCTGTTTTCTGTTGTTTCTTCTCTTTATATTTTTATTGTCTTTTTCTGTCTTTTTTCCAGCTGCTTTTCGATGTCCTGTTTCAATTCAGCTCTTTACTTTTACTCTGGTTTTCTCTCATTCCCTCTCCCCTTCTTGCCCTTGCCACTGCTCTTTCCCTAAGGCCCCACCCCCTTCATGCACCATTTCCCACCTCCCAGCTGACCAGCCCTTTAGCCTCCTGAACAATACTTAATGGTGATCACTGCTTGGCTGCTCCGGTGACACGCCAAAGGTAAGCCTGCCTGCCCCATCCATGGACCCAGGTGCCCACAGACCAGGGCCGTTTCTACCATTAGGCAAGACTAGGCGGCTGCCTAGGTCGGCAAAAGCACTAGGGCGGCAAAAGGGGGAACATTTTTTTTCATTTTAACCTACGAAATGAGAGCTGCTACTGAGTACATTACACGTGCGAAAATCACGTTAGTGCCGCCCGCCTTCCACCAGATCATCACACAGGAAGAGCCTCGCCCTCTAGGATTCTTCAGGGCAAGTGACGGCTATTCGAGCCGCTATGGTCTGCTTGAACTATTCATCGTAATTCTCAACGCCGAAGTGAGGGGCATATTACCAACAACTAGCGATAATTTTTGTCTCTAACTTGTTTAGAGACAAAAATTATCGCCGCACATCGGCGATTTTTATCGCAGATAAACCTTGCTATTACCAAGGTTTAACGCAAATGCGGTAAAAATCGCCGCAAAGCATGAATATCGCTGAAAAGTCAGCGATATTCATGCATTACCAAGCTAATGCTCTTAGCCATGTTATCCACCTCCCATTGGATAACATGGCTAAGAACTGCTCAGGGCAGGTGTTAGCTTTTGGAGATATTCCCGCTTAGCGCGAATATCTCCAAAAGTTGGTAATAGGAGATAGCGATGTTAGAGACTGTTTTCAGTCGCTAACATCTTGGCACGCCCACTTTGCATCTCATTAGTGATAAATATCACTGACATGCAAAGTGGGGCCCAAGATGGTCGCTATCTCCTACTAGCTGTAGCTAACTGGTGTTAGCGGCAGCTAGGTAATAGGGAGATAATTTTATCTCCGCTTTCTTGGCATTTAAAGCCAAAAAAGCAGAGATAAACCCCCTTGATAATATGCCCCTGAGTGATTGCAAAAGCGTGCTGCGGATTTGTTCGCGTATGAAAGTTAATTATAAGGGTCAGTGACAGTTTTAGGAGTGGAAGCCGGTTCGGGTGCCTCGTGCCTGGCCTGCCGTCCCTTTGCTGACTTCTTGGAGTACAGAGGTGTCGGAGTTTGAGCAGTGTTCCCCGCACGCTCTGACTGGCACTCATCTAGTTTAAGATGGCCTGGACTTGGCTGTCAGACTGTAGGTGGCTGCTGAAATGAAGGCTTTGTGGCTCGAGGCGAGAATGCACTCTTGTTTGGAATGAGTGACGCAGACCCCCGATCATCTAGCTTCAGGATTTCAGAATTGGACTGCACAGGGGGAGAGATGGAATGGCGTGTGCGCATGTTATGGGGACATGTGTGTGTATATGGGGAGTAAGGCTATCTTTGGGGCTTGTGAGTGAAGATGGAAAAAGGAAGCGATAACAGCCGCAGCAACAAGATGTACTGATGTTTAATATCGAAAAGAGTTATTATCAATCTATTGTCTCTGGATATCGGCCGCTGCCTCTTGCAAGGAAACACAAGACGCATTTTTAATGTTTCTAAACACACGATTCTGCATCCAACCAAGTGCCCACAGAGAGCTGGTTGTTGATTTGTTGATGTTGAGGGAGGGGTGCCGAAGCCCTGTGAGCCCTAAGGGTGTTGTGCGCCTGACCTAAGAGCTGTCCAGGTGGTCACGTGTGCCCACACTGACCTGGTGGGGTCTCATGGCACTCAAAAAACAATCCTCCACTTGGGGGGGGGGGGCGGATAAGCTCTCCCAAGAAAGGGCTACAGTAAAATAAACTAACACACCAAAGGCCCCCAGGATCCTGCCCTGCTCACCTCCCATCCTAATACTTTACACTGTCCCAAGGGGTGCTTTCTCCCACCAGAGTCTAAACATCCAGTCATAGGCTCAAGGTGGCATGACATAGCATTGAGGGCCCCGAACAGTGATGAGGGTCCCACATTTCACCATCAGACATTCATTTCACTGGTGACCTGGAGAGGATGTGGCTAAACGAAAAGAGCGGACGATTTTAACGCTGGGGAACCGGGTTCGAGTCTCAGAAGGGATGCACAACACCATGTGATTCTGGGCAAATCACTTAATCTCCCTGAGCCTCAAAATGAATGTGTCTGTCTGTAACACAACTGGTGCTCATGTAAAGTGCTCTGATGCCTTCGGGTGGAGTTCGCCCTAAATAAAACTGCAAAAAAAATACTTGGTAGGGGGCCCGTGCTGCTTTTGGGGAGCATTGAGTTAGATGACAAAGAGCACAGCGCAAGAGGCTTTTCTCATCACCATAAATTCATAAACAGCCTCTGAAGACATATAACCAGTAGGTGCGACTATATATATCGGATGACGAGGCCACACAAGGGTGTCACAGGAGGACATCCTCGAGGGAGCAGAGCAGGAACACGCAACTGAAAGATAACACACCACACTCTCCAACATGCAGCAGTCACAAGTGATGACCCCTCAATGAGGAGTGAGGCAAAGACAGAAGCTGGCAGAGTGCGGCTGCATCATGGCCGAGGCCACGTCCTGGGCCGATGTCTAGAAGACATAAAAAGAAGCTCTTCGACAATCTGTTCAAAGTCACCTACCAAGGGTCAAAGGTCACCTACACCTGCAATAGTTCAGGAGCACCCACTGCACGGAAGGCTAAAGGACCCCTAAGGGACGAGGCTCTGGTAGGATTGAGCACACAAGCATTTTTTATGTGTGAATCAATTAATGGGTGAATGAGTTGAATGAGTGCAATGTGTCTGTAGTTACGGGTATAGTTGGAAGAATGAAAGCAAGCTAGAGTGCCTTTATGAGGGATCGCATAAGACCATGTTACGATAGTAATTACTGTACTAACACTGTTCGTCCTTCTACCAAATTCGCAAACATTTATTTTGCACAAGTGCATGCATGGGAACAATGCGAATGACCAGAATGTGAGAAGACGCTGTTTGCGGAATTTGTTATTTGCACTGATTTTTAGCACACAATATAGCACCAAGTGCCGGTTTTGCAGAATTCCTCCTAATTTTGCAGTTCCCCAAAAGCTCCCGATAATATGTAGATAAAATTCTGCAATTTTTTGTGAAGTTAACCCAGTCTTTCCTCAGCCAACAAAATTAACACTACTGAGTTGGGTTATATTACTAATTATCGGCAGCGAGGGGCTGTTGCAAAAAGCGCTGCACAGAGAAGAAAACTGTTGAAAGAAGAGGGATTTCCTTATAAAGTCGCTCTACATCACCAAATGTTTTTTTTTCTTTTCGTAGAGACCCCCAACGCAACTCCTCCTAGAAGTGTCAATTGGTAGGCACTTTAATAGGGCAATAAATGTTTTTTGCTTTTGATTGGGGGGATTGCTGGCAGTAGGCAAAAATATTATTGTATTTCGCATGTGGGCATTGCATGTCTACATGCGTGCTTGGCGGAAGGTTAATTTGTACCAGGTTTTGAAAACGAGTTGCACTTGACGCCTTGGTGGTATTTAAACGCAAGGCTCTATTGGGCGTCCGTGCACATAGCTCTGTGAGTGTATGGCTACCATAACGGTCTGGCCTGTGCCTTTCGTTGAGGTCATTTGCAGGACTGACTGTTGTGATTGTGTTTCCTGATAGTAAATGAGAGTGACATAGAAGGATTTGACAGTAGAGGGCGTGCCTCTCTAGGCTGGATGACAGGGGGAGAGAGTGATGGTAGTAAAAGTGAGGGGGCAGCATTTTTCAGTTCTCGCCTAGGGCGGCAAAAAACCTAGCAACAGCCCTGCCACAGACCCCACCGCTGCAATGTAGCAACCTTTCACCTGTAGCAACTGTGTCTTTTCTTCCCTACACACACCAGACCAACCAACCGCACAACCCTCAAAAGCAGGACCTGACCACCTCAGCTGCATCCTACTTCATATACACTTCCTCAAAAGGCATGCTGTGGAGATCTGGGACCTGCTTGACTCCAAACTCCCTTTTGTCACCTTACTCATGGAAACATGGATGAACCCCACCTCAGCCCTGAACATTGCAACCGCCATCACTGAAGGCTACCAAATCATCCCCAAGAACCATGCCAACTTGCCAGGAGGTGGCATTGCAATCATACACAAAAACCCCCTGCGCCTCACTTGCAACTCCAACAATCACTCATCCGCCATTTCTCCACTTTCAGATCCAGACCAACCCGAACGCCTACCTCAGTGGCAACCCCTCCTGCAACCCACCCTTCAGCACAGCCATAGCCGACTTCATTGCACACCACGCTGTTGTGTCAGTGGGCTACAATCTCCTTGGCTACCTCAGTTTCCACCTGGACATCCTCCACGACCACAACACCGCATCCCTACTGGCGAACCTCGCCACCATTGGACTCAAACAATTGGTCACCTCTCCAACCCACTCAGCAGGACACATGCTCGACCCCATCTTCTCCACAATTAACAAAATCTCAGCCAGCCACATCTCCAAACTACATTGGACCAACCACTACTGTGTCCACTTCTTCTTCACCAAGCCACCCGTACACCATTATGTCCACCACTATCCTCACAGAAGTTGGAACAAGTTCAACAAAGACCAGGTCACTACCTCCCTTAGCAAAACCCCACCATCGACATCCATGCATGCCAACGCCTTAGAAGGCAACCTTCATCTTTGGATCTCCACCTGCAGCAGCACACTGGCTCTCCTCAGGAATCCATCAGGCAAGCGACCCTCCGAGAATGCATGCTGGTTCTCCCCTGGCCTCAAGAGCCCAGGGGCACCTGCAAAAGGCTTGCGAAAAGATGGTGGAGCAGTACAATCTTGGAATACCATGCTGCATTAAAAACTGCCATCAATGCACACCACCACCACCTCATCAGAACAACAAAGAAAACAGCCATATAGGAATGCATCAATGCCAATGCTCACAACAGCAAATAAATTGTCACCATGGTCAAAGAATTTGCCAAACCCAGCACAGAGACAGCAGACTTTCCCCCTCTCAAGACCTCTGCGACAGCCTTGCTACCTTCTTCCACCACAAGATCAAGAAAACCAAAGTTAGCCTGGCAACCCTCGCAGGCCGAGTTTGCAGAGTTTTTGCTACTCCGCACTCCATTTGTAACGCAGAGTTTGCCAAAACTCAGCAAACCACAGCATACTGGTTTTTCCTGCACCTTGAGACCTTAACTGTGGTTAAATGAAGAAGCAGACATGGGATGACTACATTTCCCTGATTGCTATAGGGGGTTTGTGAATATGAAAGTGATGCTGCCTTGGCAATCCCAGAATTCCTAACGGGAGTATTCTGGGATCGCGCAGGTGCACCTGCACCGTGACCCACGCAGTCTGCCATGAATGAAAAGTCAGAACTGCTTGCATTCCTTCTGCCCTCTGATGGTCACCCATAGTTCAGGGGAATAAAGAAGAAGCTGATGCTGCTGGAACAGTAGCACTTTGACAGACTCCAGGGGCACTTGCAGGTAAGAGGGCAGCCAGGACAGCTGGGAAATGTGGGTACGATGAGGCCATTGTTGCTCAAGGTGGAGTGGGGGGCAATAAAACACATGCCCCCTTTCTCCTGTAAGATGTGCAAATTCAGATGTGGGGCAATTTTTTTAAACACAGCTAGTGCACCTGAGCACCAAACAGAGTGGCACAGATTACCAGCAAATACTGTAGCAATGAATGGCAGTTACGTTGTTGTACGTTGTTGGCATCACTGCACTACTATAATAGTAATAGGAGGTATCACTGAGCTGCAGGTGGCCTCCTTCCCTTGCGCCTTTGTTCTGCTTTGCTGCAGTGAAGATAAATAAAAGTAAATCCCCCTGCCTGCCTCATATGCATTGGCCCCAAGAAATCAATCGGAACAGGACTGGGCTGGAGTTGGCTCACTCTGCCCACTTGCAGAGCTCACTCTGTGGAATCACATAGTTTGTTGGCAACTCTGCGGAATTCAGTGTAGTAAAACTCTGCACACTCCGCCCAGCCCTACCCAAGAGCCACCCACCCGCAACCACCAACCTAATGGCTCAAGACCCCGGAAGGACCTGCCCAGCTGGACCACCCTCACCTCTGAAGACACCCTAAGCATTCACTCTGGAGCCCCCTTGGATCCCTGCCCACACTACATCTTCAACATAACCAGCAGCTCCATCACCCCAGGACTCTGTAGCTCCTTCAACTTCTCCATCAAGTCCGCCACCTTCCCTGAAGACTGGAAACACCCAGATCTCAGCCCCCTGCTGAAGAAACCCTCCTCTGACCAGACAGGCTCATGGTTCTGCTCCCCTTCCCAGCCAAAGTCCTTGAGAAGGCTATCAACGCCCAACTCTTCTAGCTCATCGAAATGATCCACATCCTGGATCTCTCCATATCAGGCTTCAGAAGCAACCACTCCTTGACTGAGGCAAATTGTAGCCCTCCTCCATCTAGACCTCTCAGATGCCTTCGGCCTACAGGGACTCCAGGCCAGGAAATATACCCCATGCAAAGTGTGCTATGTGATATTTCCAAAGTAGCCTCAATTTACAGGGGTGCGCTGAAGCAATAACACACCTATGATTAAAAAAAATCACAACCCACATATAGTAATACTGAGTAGTGTAACAGTACCTACCAACTGCTCTATCTCTAGTGCACTTGTGGGAACCCCTCCTCTTGTTTGTGTGCCGTGACCCAGAAGAGAAGGGGCTCCTGGCACAGCAATCACAGAAACCAATGCTGATATGCCATTCATGCAAATCATGCCTGTCCAGTGGTATATTTCTGTTACAGGATTCCTCTCCCGTGGAGAATTGCCATGCCAAATTGTCCTCATCATAGAAATATAGCACTATTTTCTTTTACCTCTTAACTCTACAACAAGTCCCTTGTGTTCCGTCAATTAAGAGACAATAATATTCTTATGATACCTTCTGAGCCATGTACTCTTTCATTATAACCTGGACAACTCTCATCTAGTTCTTATGGAAATAAAAATATACTGAAAGTCAACCGCAAAGTACTGTGATCTAACAAAGACTCAATATAGCAGTGGAATGACTTAGTGACAATAACTTACCAATTGGAAGAGTTTCTTCTCACATATCTATACTACTATTATAAAGAGAGAACTGTGAACCTTTGAGGTGGGTAAACTCAGGAACCACAGCGCCAATCAAAACACCCAATACAGCATTGGAAATGTCAGGGTAAGCATATGGACATAGGCTATATAGCATCAAAAAATATACGTTGCAAGGGCAAAGTACGTTCTTTGCCAAAGTAGTCCCTTGGAAGTAGCGCCATGTCTGAAGTGGGAGTGTGCGTTAACGACGTTGACTTCAGTAGGCGTGCTGACATCACATAACAGTGACGGGGTCTGACTTTTTGGTGAAGTAAACCGGAGCGCAATGTGCGCTACAGCCACAGGGGCCCCTGACACCTCCATCACCTTGGGGGACATGGAAGCCCAGAGCAGCACCAGCACCAGGTAAGTGCCGAAAAAGCCCAGAGCAGCACCAGCCCCAGGTACATGCCGCTCACCCCGGCTCTCAGCCGCGCTACCTCCCCGGCCCCTTCACTCCGCTCCTTCCCTGGCTCTGCTGCTCCCGCCGAAGAAGCCCAGAGCAGCACCAGCCCCAGGTACGCGCCGCTCCCCCCGGCTCTCAGCCGCGCTACCTCCTCGGCCCCTTCACTCTGCTGCTTTCCCGGCTCTGCTGCTCCTGCCGAAGAAGCCCAGAGCAGCACCAGCCCCAGGTATGTGCCGCTCCCCCTCGCTCTCAACCACGCTACCTCCTCCGCCCCTTCAGTCTGCTCCTTCCCCGGGGCTGGCCGCTCTGCTGCGCGTCTCCTGCAGCGGTGCTGCCCCCTTAAAACCCTTTGTACACAGTTCTGTCCCGGACAACGTCGGGGCGGGCTGCGAGTTGTTAATAATTAAACTACCATGTTCAGATGATAATGACTCACTCTGACTGCAAAACAGTGAATGATTAAAGATAATGTAAGCAAGTACTGTCTCCATCTTGTCAAATCTACAAATGCCAATAAGTAAAACCAAGCAACTGCCACATCCAGGTTGCTGCCCTACCACATTTACCTAGATTTTCCATTGTTTGCCGTAGACACGTGTTGACAGAAGTGACTTGGAATGTTAGATTTAAGCTAAAATAGTTTTCCTTCCTGATAGAGTGAATAACTGAAAAATGTCTGCAGTATCCTTAATAATCAAGGTTTGATTCCTGCAGTAGGAAAATGCCCGACTGTTATATGACATTAGCCATATTCTTTAAAAAAATATATATTGTAGCTGTATCTCTTCACGATAGCTAGATGTGCTGGCCTTGTTAACCTAGGAAGGAGAATTTAGTTAATGGAATGAGATACAATATTTGTGGTTAGCGGTTAGTCATGGAAAGCAAGAGAGCTCAAAGTCATTTTGGAGAGCCTAAAGTGGTTCTGCCAATGAGAACATGATTATAATGGGGCCAAATGGGGCATTTTGAAGCACAGGCCTGGCACAAATTGTGATACAATAATATTGTGTAGTTGTCCCCTGACATATGGTTATTAACTTCTAGCCATGAATGTATATTTGGCATCTGAATAGGAACGCGAGGCAAACTGGTTCTGAACTAGTTTTCTTTCAGGCAACAGCTGGTTCACATTTTAAAATTTATTTTCCACTGTAGGTATCACAAATCTACATTCACCTTTGAATTAGATTTTTGAAAGTGAGTGGAAAATAACTTTAAATCATTTTTCGTCTATCTTCTGGGTGGAGTTTTAAAATAAAAACTACAGAGAGAAAATACTTAACTGCGTCACCATGATAAAAGAGCCCTGGGTGCTTACTGGCATGGCCTTAATTAAAGCAACACCATGGTGGAGATCCTTGTTGTGTATTGCACCTTCCCCATGTTGCTGTTTTCCAGGACAGCTTGTAATGTAAGAGACACAAGGAATGCTAAAGAAACACGATCAAACTGGAATCTACAATCACTCATAAACAACTACCGCCTTACAAACACAGTCAAATAGCATACCAATATCCGGGTTGCCATTTGTTTTCACGGTTTGGTTAAAGAAAATACGCAAAGTAACAAATTCAAATTTCTTTCAGTTTTACCAAAGCCAGGAACGTGCCCTAAAAACAGCATAAAGTGCATCAAAGAAGAAAACCCTCAGTGCAAGAATGATTGTGACTGCAAAGGGGATCAGAAGTGCTGCTACTTCAACTGTGGATTAAAGTGCAAGACTCCAGAGACAGGTATCTGTGTCAGGAGGGTGTGACATTTTATGTTGTTGTCAAATCTTAGCGTGTGTTGCTGTTTTTAAGCTGAGCTCGGCTTGTAGATAGGGGGCAGGACAAGGTACATAACTGAAATTTAAAACCTGCATTTGAAAGTTAACAACAGCTATCTAAGCTAATGACAGGTATCTTTCGCATTCGGTTACTGTCTTATTAATTAACCTGAGTGTGGAACATTCTTCCAGCTTCCCTGAATGTACTGTGAAGCACCTAAATCTGAAACTCATGATCCCAGAGTTTCCTAATTATATACTCAATTTTTATCATACACACAGTTGTTCTATAAAGAGTGTGCAAGAAAGGGGTCTACATTTACTTGTGCAAAATCTTGTATAAACATATTTGCACATGTGCATATCTGTTTACATGCACAAGCGAGATGCAATGTGTCTGCCCAGGTTGTGGCTGAGCTGGGAGTGAGATCAAGGTATATTGAAGGGCTTTGTGCATGTAGCGTGAGGTGCTCTCCTCACGCTACAACACAGAATGTGTAACAAGTATGACATTGGGTGCTTCTTTAAAACAATTTGCTTGTTATCTTTTGTCACATATCATAGCACCTGGGCTGCAAGATGCTTGCTGAAAAATGTGGATTTCAGTTCTTTTGTCTGACTCCTTCTCTGAGGTGCTCAACCTTCACCTACATAGGTGGACGGTCATGATGGTTGCTGCTGAACCTTGAGTAGGACATCAGTGCATACCTAAATACTGGGTATTTGCATAATATGAAATACATGGCAGAATAAGAAGTGTGTGCCGTGTCTGCCTATCCCACAATGCGTAGGTTACATATGTGATTATGATACTGACCATGGAGTAGTGATTACAAGAATCTGCAGAAATTGCAAAAAAATTTGCTAAAATGTAAAGTTCTGATTTGTCTTGTGACAAATGTGAAATGAGTGTTTAGTTTGAAGTAGAATGCTCAAAGTTGCATTTGACCTTCTATTGAGAGTGCATTTGAGAAAAGTATGTCCTGGCCAGTCCTATGTTGGCTGTAGTGGGAGTACCATTATCTAACTTTTATAGTTGGGAAAGGCCTGTTCAGCTGACTTCTGCCCCTCATAGAGGCCAGAATCCAGGAGTAACTTTAGGGTTCCTCTTCATAGAGTCAGTAATATCTCAATGACCTCCAACCATGAAGAATATGCCTCCCAAACCTCTCCTTAATATTTTATCATTTTATAACACAAAACATCAACAGTAGCTCTCTAAATCCTGAAATCCTGGGCTAATGTTTTACACCTCTCTACAGAATGTTGGATTATATTCAGTTTATGCTGTTGGTTAGTCCTCCACCATCCTTTCTCTCCCATTTTGAAATCTATTCACACCCATCTTCCTGTATCTCATGCTCACCAATATCACAATATGTAATATTTCGCCTTCCTGGACTGCACCACAGATGTGTCTGCATTTGACAATTTGCGTAGTTTCCATACTTGTTTTCAAACTTTTTGATTGCTTGATTGATTGACTGGCTAGGGGAGATGACAAAAAGTTGATCATTCAATCTAAAACTGTTTTTAGATGGTATGAATAAGAGAACTTTTTAAGGTTGTCAACGACTTCATTTCCCCTATGGCTATGACAAACTCTTTCACTCCGACTAGTGACTTGACAGACAGTCTTGCGCAGTATTTTTACGAGAAGATCAAAGTCATTCAGGACTCCTTTAAAGTTTTGCCCTTGGAAGTGAGACCTAACAGAATGACCCTTAATGGGGGAAAAACTGCACTGGGAGTGTCTTTGGTGCAATTTCCTCCTATCACATTAGAGAAATCCCTGGAGATAACGAGAGCCTCAAAATCTGGCTCCCCGTCAGACCCATGTCCAGCACGTGTACTGGTATCAATAGCGGAAGTTATTAATCCATCAGTCAACCGTGTGTTGAACACTTCACTTGCACAGGGGGAAATGCCAGAGAGTTGAAAGCAAGCCAAAATTTGTCTATTGTTGAAAAAAATCTACAGCTGACCCTTTGATGACTTGCAACTATCGGCCAATTTCATTATTGCCATTTTTTCCAAGGTTTTGGAGAAATACGTTAATACTGTGACCTCAGAGTTTATTGAGGGGAATATACTTCATCCCAGTCAGTCTGGTTTTAGATCGAATTTTTGCACGGAAACTGCTTTATTAGAAGTGTCAGAAACGATTAAATCTACTCTGGATGGTGGAGGAAAAGCGGTTCTGGTACTATTGGATATTTCAGCGGCCTTCGACACCGTGCCCCACGACCAACTCCTGGAAAGACTCCGGGACTGTGGGATTGGTGGCACGGTGTTAAAATGGTTTAGCTCTTTCTTAAGTGGTCGCCAGGAAACAGTATGGTCACCCCCTTAATCAGCCCAAACGAATTCCATGAAGGTGGGGGTTTCCCAGGGTTTGGTGTTGAGCCCCGTGTTGTTTAATAATTATATGACCCGCTTGCGTTTTTGGCTGGACAACATGGAGCTAAAATAGTGTATTATACAGACGACACGCAACTTCTATTTACTTGTGAAAAGAATTGCGTGTTCAGAGGAAATTAGATAAATAGCTGTCTAACAGAGGTTTTTAGCTGGCTACGGAGGAGCCAACCGAAGTGTAAAAATCGGAAATTATCTTTTTCGGCTCGGACCTGAGCATTGAGTGGCGCATGTGGTGGCCGCAAGACATGTCCCCCCCTAAGTGTTCTGTTATCACCGTGAAGAACCTAGGGGTAAAGATGGATGCTGACATGTCTTTGAATACCCAAATACAAACCGAGGCGGGGACATGTTTTGGTCTTTTAAAAATGCGGAGAACGTTTCTTCCCCTGATCCCTGTTTCTCTCAGAAAGACAGTAGTTCAAGCCCTTATTACTTCTAGGTTGGACTGTGCCAACGTGCTGTATCTGGGCCTTCCGGAATATCTCATGAGTCGCCTACAGGTGATACAAAATTCGGCGGCTAGAGCTATTTTAACGACAAAACCCAGGGAACAAAAGTCCTCCCATCTGAAGTCCCTCCACTGGCTTCCAATGAGGAAGCAGGTGTAGTTCAAGGACCTGACTCTGGCTTTTAAGGCCTTCCATAACTCTGGAGCCCATTATATTAGAAAGAGGATACAGCACTATGTCCCTAAACGTGAACTGAGGTCAGCGGGGCAGTATCTGATGACCATCCCTAAATTCCTTCATTCACGGAGAGGTGGACGCTCGTTTCAAGTATTAGCCCCTCGGCTCTGGAATGATCTCCCTATGGCTCTCAGACAGACAAGCAGTTTAGGGGAGTTCAGGAGCAAGTTGAAGACTTGGCTGTTTAGTAATTAGTGGCTGAGACAGTATGTCCTCTCTGCCTGTTACTTTGGGTCTTTTAGCGCCGGGACTCTCTATGGAGTAGCCGCGCGCTCTATAAATACCCAATTACAATTACAATTACAATTACAATTGTGTGCACCTCTGTTGACTCTTCCTTGAAAGTTCAGCAAAGTGGTGTCGTTTTTAGCAATCTGCGACTGAAGGAGGGGTGTGAGAAGACCCTATGAGAATGATTATTTTTTTTAGAAAAAGTGTTCCTTTTTACTAATGAATACTTCTTTTAGAAAATGTGTTCCTTTTTACTAATATCCATAACTAAATTAAGTGCAAGATATTGCATAGCTCAACCCGGTGCCCTATTTTACACCTGTATGTATAGCTTTTGCAACTTAAGTCATGATCTGAATGGTGGTTGTTCTCCTTATTATATTTCTCAAATCTCTGACCAGTTCTCACTCCACATTCTTGGTTGATGGGTCATGATCTACTTCCCTTAAAACTACAGCCACAAATTACGTTGTGTAGCAAGAAGCGTTTATGACAGTGGTTCCCAAATTGTGTGCTGTGGCTCCCTGGGGAGCCGTCAATCCTAGCCAGGTGAGCGGCGCACCAAAGGTCTGTTGGCTTCAGTTAAACGAATTAGACGTAAACGCATGATGTTGATGATTTGTTAGTGACATGCCCAAATCTGTAAAAGTAGTGCTTAATTGATAGCATGTTGATGAAAATGCCCTCCATATTTAACTGAATCCCCATGTTCAAACACTCCCAAAGTAAGCGTAAGGTGCCTGACTTATTTGGTTAGACTTGTTAATAGTTTAGTTTTTTTCTAAATGTATTTTACACCAATGTAGGTTATCAGGAAAGTACAGTTGTCCTGTCTATTAGGCACAATATGGGGCCATTTACAATGTTGGTCAAAAAGTCTTCCGGACGAATCAATTTCGGAATGGTTTCAGACCGAATCGGGTTCTGTGAGTCTGACAGACCGATGGCGATACTTCCCAACTTCGTTTGGTCGGACTTGCATTGACTTCATTGGGAGCCTGTATTCCCGAACAAGAACACAGGCTCCCATTGAAAAAAAGTGGTGGTGGTGGAAAACCTTGAACCCTATGGCTGGCACCTCAAAGTGTCTGCAATACTGTGCCTGGTTGCAAAGACGGCACCTATGGGTACTCCCACAGGCCCCAACCGGAGGCCTGCAGGTTAAGGGGAGCCTGCTGCAGGCCCCCAAAGTCAGATTCCAACAGCTATTTTGTGTCAGGCAAACCGATTTGGAATGGCGGTCAGAATCGGCTATCGTAATCACTCGTCGGTTACCGTGTCCATAGAGCTGTATGATTTGGCTCATTGCTACTCGGCTGCCCGAATGTCGATCAGAACCGAATCGGACGAAATGGTTTTCGAAATTGTTTCCAAAATGGTTTCCCTGCATTGTAATCGGTCAGTCGGAAATGTATCAGATTTGGTCAGAAACATAGGCAATAGCCAATAGGTCAAAGGAGCTGCGGGTCGAAAGAATTTGGGAACCACTGGTTTAGGATATTGTTTTATTAGAGACACATCGGGCAGCTCAGCAAGGTACTACACTCCAGATGTTACCCTACAGTTATCTAATAAGAGCCTAGTAGGAGAACTATTGGCTAATATTGCAGTTTATTTGTACAAATACTAGGCATAACAAATAGGCCCTTCTTTAATGTTAGTCCTTTATCATGTAATGCATGATATATTACCACCTGGTTGAAAATAGAGTCTACCTGTTTCATCTGCATTATTGATACTTTACAGCTCTGCACATGCGTAAAACTTCTTAATATAAGCATTTTTCACTATCAGTCAGTTGAAGGCAATAAAACATCATCCATCCCAGGGTTTGACACATTTTGAAATTGCTGCTAATGATTGAAAGGAACTACGCTGATTCCTAAAGGGCCAGTGTAGTACATCAACTCCAACATTGATAAATCATCACTGCAAGCCTTACTCTGTAGCCTAGAAAAGGAGCTTTTATTTTCTTCTTAGATAGAAATGTTAAGGTGCTGTCCATGTTATACTTTAGTTGTGGAAAATTGACACATCTTCTAAAGCTGAACTGCTGACTACTTCTGCTGAGTATTAGAAGATACCCCCTATTGAACTGCAATGTTCAGTCTAGCAGGATATGAAATTTGGCTGGGGCTCATATATAATTACTTGGAGTATATAGTATTTTTCCAAGGCCACAGTGACAAATAAAGATGGGTAGTGCAACGGGGTAAAAGCTATATCTTTGAAGGTGTAAGTAAACAAATGGCGTAATTATGGTTGTGGTGTAAATGTGGCTAATACATAAGCACTTTTGGTGTGCTTGGGGTGAGCGTGACAGGGGTTTCCATTACGTCTCTTTTGCCACTGTAAGAAAAGGTTGTTGAATCTTGTTACTTCCTCTGTTACAGTGAAACCTGGTGTATGCCCAAAATGCACAGCTGTGTGCAAAAAAGCTGAACCGGATCAGTGCAAGAATGACATCGACTGCAAGGGAAATCAGAGATGCTGCTACTTCAGCTGTGGACTTAAGTGCAAGGATCCGGCTAAAGGTATTACTAATAGCCATTCACAGGGAAACATTCAAGGATCTAAACATTTTTTAAACGAGGCTTGTGAGTGACAGCACCCTTATTTTCCCCCATTACCCGGAGTGATGGCACCATAGTCAAAAGCAATAGGCAATAGAGAGTGATCATTTATGGTAAAATATTAAATTGTAAAATGTGCTTTCTAGTGTGTTTTCAATATCATGTCCCTTCTCCACATTCACCCCCATCCCTCTCGTTATAGTATGGTTCCTGTATCATGTCTTTAAGGGCTACCTGTGGCATTTGCCTTTGTAAGTGTAGAGCCCATTTTACCAATTACTTCGCCCTTTACGTGGCTGCAGAGCTTAAAACAAGGCTCTATAAGTGCCATCTGCTGGCACACCAGGATGCTATAGAAACAAGGTTTCGCAGTACTGGCCCTGCCTGTTAAAATGGGCGGGTCTTTGATTTAAAGACATTGTTGTAGAGTATAAACATCAAGAGCTAGACAAGCATTGGAAAAGAGCAGAGATTTTCCAGCATTTGGCTAGGGAGAACCTTAGGAGCATGAGACAAGTAAAAGAGGTATGTCCTGGTTGCTGCTCAGTTTGGGCCAAGAAACTTTCAAAACCCAAAGAGACACTATGCAGCTTTGATAGTACATAGTCAACTGTGATCAACCTCACTTCTAAGGTCCAAAGGGTCAGTTGTAAGTATAGCACAGAATAAACACAGTTTAAACAAAATAGCTGTAGCGAAGCTAGATAAAGTAGAAGAAATAACAGATTAAGAGGAGCAGATGAGGTGGGCAGATAACGGAAGGAATAGTTCACACAGCCAAGCGAGAAATAGAAAAAAATAAGTGGTAATTAAAGCAATAGAGAAAGCAAATACAAGACATTAAGTTGGGATTGAGAAGTTACAATGCAGATCTACATATGTATCTGTGGTTTCAACTCCTCACATAGAGGGGTGGTTCTCCCACACCTCAGTCATAATACTGATTTGGACAGAAACTACTTATTTGGGATTTCCTGCACTTTGGGCTACAGAACCTGAAGGAGGCCCGAATTCTGTAGCAGTGGTAAAACTGGCACACTATTGTGATGCTTTGGCAGAGCAGTGGGGGAAGGTTCTCTCTGCTTTTTTATTCTATCTATTCTACTCCAGAAAAGAGGCCAAGAGGGACACAGTAGTTTGCGGTACAGACATATAAACAAGGCAGCAATCTATCATACTCCTAAGATGCAAACTGTACTCTAAGTGTACCTAGAGTGTATGTAGGTGAAGAGTGTAGAGCCAAAAATCCCACCAAGGGACCATTCCAACCCCATTACCTGATGGGAAAGAGTGACGGACCCCCTCACGAGATGTCAGACCGCTGCATGGTAATCCCCCAGCATGAATGGACCCTCAGCGTCAGCAGAAGTACCTCCTCTGCTAATCTATTGAAATTCATCTTTCATAATAGTAAGCAGCCTTGCAATGTACACATAGATGAGTGATGCTGTGGATATGAAGATAGCCCTGTCGCCCTGTGGATGAAGATAGTGTTGACATTTGTAAAGAGTAAGGAATGAGTCCTTTTACATGATGTTCATGGCGTTGTGATAATGTTGTGCAAAGCTAGATGTAAAACATGTTTAGTTTCGGAGCAACAAATCCAGCAATGTCATGCATGCAAATGTATGACAAAACTTACAGCTTGGAAAATGTTATTCATGAGGACATGGTAAGACATATGCTGCTTGCTACAGGGGCCTAACCCGGGAATAAAATCAAACTCATTATTATCAGTCTCTCTGTGCTTCCTTAGGTGTGTGATAGAGTGTGCCATGTCAAAAACTTGTATCAGATTGCCATAAATTGCAATAAAAAATGTGCTTTGCCACCCTCTGTATGCTGTACTGGAATGCTGTCTTTCACCCCAAGTTGAAAATAGTGTTGACAACAACCTTCCCGAGTGTGTCCAAAGGACCACAGAGTGAACACACTATTGAATCCTGCAAAGGTTGCTCTTTAACAAGCAAAGTGTTTAACAAACGTAAATGGCTTTGACATTATCTGCAGTAAAATGTAAGTCAATGGAATGGGCAGTTTCTGATGAAGATAGCTGCAGGCATAGACATGGCTTGGCTGTAGACAAGCTGTCTGAGAGCTGAGTCTCATGCAGATATGCCAAAAGATGACATTGTTCTAGACATGAATTTATGTTCATTTTTTACCATGTTGTTCGTGTACCAAAACATCTCTGTGCTGTTTACACTGTGTGGCAGCTCTAAGGAGTTTACACTGTAAGACCCACCTTTGACTCCACTTTAATGGTTTCTTTTGTTGTTTACACTAGAAGAATGCTCAATATCTTCTTTACGTTCTGAAGCTGATCCATATTTTATATATGCTTTATATTCTGTTTACTTTAACACTGATCTATGTGGTTTACATTTAACACTTACCATTGTTGCATACCCTGTGCAGCTGCTCTCCTTACACTCTGAAGATATTCTACTCAGTTGACACTGTAAAGCTTCCCTTTTTTGCATACACTGTATTGCCGCTCCATTTACACTCAAATTATCCTCTATTGATTTTACATTGTAAAGCTTCCCTTTTTTGCATTCACTGTATAGCCGCTCCCTTTACACTCAAATTATCCTCTATTGACTTTACATTGTAAAGCTTGCCTTTGTTGCATACACTGTATTGCCGCTCCATTTACACTCAAATTATCCTCTATTGATTTTACATTGTAAAGCTTGCCTTTGTTGCATACACTGTATTGCCGCTCCATTTACACTCAAATTATCCTCTATTGACTTTACATTGTAAAGCTTGCCTTTGTTGCATACACTGTATAGCCGCTCCATTTACACTCAAATTATCCTCTATTGACTTTACATTGTAAAGCTTGCCTTTGTTGCATACACTGTATTGCCGCTCCATTTACACTCAAATTATCCTCTATTGATTTTACATTGTAAAGCTTGCCTTTGTTGCATACACTGTATTGCCGCTCCATTTACACTCAAATTATCCTCTATTGATTTTACATTGTAAAGCTTGCCTTTGTTGCATACACTGTATTGCCGTTCCATTTACACTCAAATTATCCTCTATTGAGTTTAGATTGTAAAGCTTGCCTTTGTTGCATACACTGTATAGCCGCTCCATTTACACTCAAATTATCCTCTATTGATTTTACATTGTAAAGTAACGTTTTTTGCATACACTGTAAAGCTGCTTCATTTACACTCAAATTATCCTCTATTGAGTTTACATTGTAAAGCTTGCCTTTGTTGCATACACTGTATAGCCGCTCCATTTACACTCAAATTATCCTCTATTGAGTTTACATTGTAAAGCTTGCCTTTGTTGCATACATTGTACAGCTGCTCTCTGGTCTTAACACTCTGAAGATACTCTGAGTTTACACTATAAAGCTTGGCTTCATTGAACACATTGTAGAACTACTCTCTTTACTCTCTGAAGACAATCTATTGAATTAACACTACACAGCTTGCCTTTGTTGCACATATTGTAAAGCTGCTCCCTTTACACTCCAATGATAACCTTTTTAATTTACATGTAAATCTTGCATTTGTTGTATACACTGTAAAGTTGCACTGTGTTCTTTTCACTCTAAAGCTGATCTGTAACATTACAATGTAAATCTTGCCCACTGACTTTACTTTACGTAAAGGTGTTTTATGCTCTCTATACTCTAACATGATCTATGGAGATGATATTGAAAAGCACACCTATGTTGTTTGCAGCAGGACAGCATTCTTGTTTACACTTTCAAGCAGACCATCTGTGATAACAGTACACTATGTTGCTTTCACCATAAAGCTCCTCTCTGTTGCTCTACAATGTGGTTGTATGGCATTACAACGCAGGCTTTTACCACACGTGCCATTACAACGCTGTTTCTACAGCACAAGTCGTTACAATGACTTGCGCTGTAAGCGTTGGATAGTGGAATAGTTTCATTTTCTATTCCAACTCCAGCCCACGTTACAGTAGGGAAGGTGTTGGAATAGAAAATTAAACTATTCCCTAGCCAACAGCGGCTTCCAGCGCAAGTCGTTGTAACGACTTGCGTTGTAATAGCAGCGTTGTAATGGTAGCGTACGGTAATACCCATGTTGTAAAGGCTGTTCTCCCTACAATGTATATTATGGGTGGGAGGTCTTGCATAAACTATTGCACTTTTCTGTTCTTGTTTACCTTAGAAATTACAATCCGAATGGTTATTTCACATCTGCCCCCTTGACTCAGTATTTCTGTTTCTGTTCGTAGGACCCTGAATTCCTGACGATGCCCTGGGGTACAAATGATGATGAATCTTGGTGAAAGGATGTGTAATAATCATCAGCAAGTGATCGTTTGTGATAACACAGAAATAAAGATGGTATGATAAGATCAACATACATTGATTCTTTCGATGATGTAATTTGTCAAGACTGTGGAAATGAGTCAGTTAGAAATATTTCTTGATTTAATTTTCATTTGTCCTGCATAGATCATAATGTTCCATCTGTAATCTAACAGCCTGCTTAGCCCTTGTCCAATCATAGGTCTCCAAACGTGTTCATTACAGCCTAACAATGGAAAATATGTTGTAAATTAAACTTTCTTACTGCTCAACCTATTTCTGATTGTGTTCCATTTCTTGAAAATTAAACTCAACTTGTTTGAATATGTTTCTTTTTTAAATAAATGCTAAACCTAGAAAAGAGGTCCAACACAGAATGCCATTAGAAGATCACCCTAAATGTAGTTCAACCACATGGGACTGATTATGTTTTGCAATTACTCTGGAAATCAAATTTCTTATACAAGAACATCATAATCCTGAATAGCACAGGCATCAATAAAAATCCTAAACAAGCAGATAGATTAATATTTTTTCTCTGTCTCACTCTCTTTCTCTCTCCCTCTTCAAAATTAAAAGCTTTACAAATACCTAACATACCTAACACACCATAAAACTTGTTTCTAAACAAATATGATACATGACAGAGTTCATATATTCTGCAGCAAACCGAATGTGATTCATAGACTGAATATATGACTTAGTTGTTACTACATCTACTGAACTGAATAAGGTATATGTTGAAATGTATATCAATCATAATAACTTTAATGTGGCCCTCACTGAAAAGAATATAGAAAGCACTGAAATGAATATGGCATGCATTTAAAAGGAACATCCCATTTGCTGAAGTGACTGCCATACCAAGAGGACTATGACACGTTGAAATTAATATGATGGGCTAAAATCTATGTAACCCTCAAGACACGTCATCACTTTCACAAAACATACAGAATATTTCGTAAATATTGTTAGAGAAAAAGGCCTTTGGTGAGCTTTATTTTGCCACTGGTTTGTTTGCTCAAACATTGGGACAGGCTCCAGGACCATAGCTAGAATGCGGAAATGAGTCAGCCTGGTGGCTTTCTTTACAGTGTAAGCTTATTTCTGCACTGCCAACACAAGAGCTGTTAGGCAATAAGTTGTGTGTCAATTAGGCTGAGTGACAGCATGTAAGAGGCACATGGAGAGAAGCAAAGAGAAAGAGGGATCACAGCATCCAACAAGTGATACATGACGCCAAAGTCATGCACAAAGTAAATGTTCTTTTAATTAAGACGAATAGACACAGTAACGGGATTCCAAACACACGGTCTAAACAAGTGAGCTCCTCAGCCCAAACCCCTGGATACATGCAGAAAAAAGAGCCCCAGAGAGCTCATGCTTTCACATGTACATGATCGTTTAAAGATGATGCGGGTGATTATGGTGATGTGAAAGGGTTTTGTATTTCAGTTTGATTTAAAACAGAGGATTTCTAATTGTGGAAAGTGAGAGGAGCAGATAGCGGAGGAGGGAAGGTGAGTTCAACAATTAACACAGCACTGCCAGCTTCAATCACTTAACAGAAGCAGCAGGAGAGGAGGGGTCCTTCACACACATATAACAGGTTCAACTTGATAGGTTGCAGAACAAGCTTCCCTGAAATGTAGCACAAGTACAACTCAGGCAGCAGGAGTGATAACTCCATCACACAAAGAACAAGTGCAACATTGAGGCACCTGCACTGTAAACTTCCTTCACTCTCCCTTCCCTCTCATACACACACACACTCACACACTTATACTCGCACATGCACAGACACAAACCCACACATTCATGCCCAATCATAACAAGCAGTAATGTAAGCTTCCTTTGTACTCAGAACAGATCCAAGAGAAAAATCAAAAGTGTAAATGTGCACCATAAACAGGAGTAAAGCACGGAGCAGCAGCAGAATAGTCTCTCCCATGCAGAGATAAGCCCCAACATCTTCCCACAGGAAACCAGTAACATAGGGTTTCCCCGAAGATTTTCAAGAAAAGTCAAAGGCATAGAGCTTGCTGATCAGGCTCTAGTCCACACCTGAACTATGCCCCTAAAGGGGAAAAACCCTTTACCGGACAGTCATTACAACGACCTACCTTTACAACACAACTGTTACAAGGCAACTGCCCTTACATCGCATGTCATTACAATGCATGCCATTACAATGCATGTCATTACAAATGCATGTCACTACAACGCATGCCATTACAATGCATATGGCTGAGATACCCGCCACCCCCTCTCAACACAATCCCCAAAAGGAAGGGAAACCGGAAACTGTTCTTAAAGTTTTTGGATGTGGGATGGAGTGACCATCCCGGCCGTATTTATTAGAACAAAAGATTAAAACATTAAACGTTTTCATGTTATGTACAATTTCATTATCACATTACGATGTTTGGCTAACCTTAACATAATCTCTAATACAGAGGTTCTCCTAGCCGAACTAGCATCCTACAAAACATTCTCTAAGAATACTGAAATTGTACATCCTAACGTTTAAGGGCCAACGGCAAGGTCATAACCGGTGTCAAGATCCCTAACCAGACTTACCCCTCCCACTTAGGAGGGGCGATGGCACAGGGGCTTACCACAAGTGCAACTACTAACAATTTCCCTTGACTTGACGGGGGCACTTAAGACTCGACGCCATTTAAAGGTCGTTCGAACACTTGTGTGTGGTATCTAGAAGGTATCGTTGACCTCTCCCCACCCCACACAACTTACCGCATCTGCCGTCGCAGATGACACTAGCCCCGGGAAATTCCCCAGGAGGGGGCTGTAACCCCTCCTACAAAGGAAGGGGCCTTGACCGCCTTTCCTTTACTTCCGGCGACCCGCCCTTAGACGGGACCGCCTCCCCACTGAGGGGCCAATGGCCACCTCTCCCGAGCGCTCCCATCCGTGTTGGGTGACGCCCACTCATAGGGATCTACCAATTAGTGCTCACCGATCATGACCTTACCGCCTACCAAAAAATAAATACGACAGTTCTTCAACCTATGAAAACATTGGTCGCTACGACCGAAGGAACATGCTAAAAATGCAACATCACATCAAATCACTTTAATCATAACAACCTAAACGATATTCACCATCTTTATTAACTACAAACTGCTACTGTTATAGCCTGTAAACGAAACGGAAAAACAAACTTATCAATTCACTTTATTGCACAACAACTTTGCTGTCCTCAGGGGCTGGTGGGTGGGTCAAAATTGGCTCTTCGTTCCGTCCCGAGCTCACGTGTAGCGAGGAGGTGCAGCTTCGGAGCACAAGAACAAGAGGACGTCTTCTGGTCTTGCGCCTTCTTTTATCCGTCTTCAGGGCGGGCGAAAACCCGCCCCTGCCCGCCCCGGGGGCGTGGCTGGCTGCGTCGGTGTCTAGGCCAGCCCACTCTAGGGCGGGAAAAGGCGCGCCCCGGCTACGCCGCTTCGGGCATACCAGCCGAGACGCGCCTCCCGCCAAAAAATGGCTTCCCGGGGGGATCGAGGCACTCATCCATACGTTCGGGGGGACCGAGTGGTCGCCCCTTTCCATATGGCTGAGATACCCGCCACCCCCTCTCAACACAATCCCCAAAAGGAAGGGAAACCGGAAACTGTTCTTAAAGTTTTTGGATGTGGGATGGAGTGACCATCCCGGCCGTATTTATTAGAACAAAAGATTAAAACATTAAACGTTTTCATGTTATGTACAATTTCATTATCACATTACGATGTTTGGCTAACCTTAACATAATCTCTAATACAGAGGTTCTCCTAGCCGAACTAGCATCCTACAAAACATTCTCTAAGAATACTGAAATTGTACATCCTAACGTTTAAGGGCCAACGGCAAGGTCATAACCGGTGTCAAGATCCCTAACCAGACTTACCCCTCCCACTTAGGAGGGGCGATGGCACAGGGGCTTACCACAAGTGCAACTACTAACAATTTCCCTTGACTTGACGGGGGCACTTAAGACTCGACGCCATTTAAAGGTCGTTCGAACACTTGTGTGTGGTATCTAGAAGGTATCGTTGACCTCTCCCCACCCCACACAACTTACCGCATCTGCCGTCGCAGATGACACTAGCCCCGGGAAATTCCCCAGGAGGGGGCTGTAACCCCTCCTACAAAGGAAGGGGCCTTGACCGCCTTTCCTTTACTTCCGGCGACCCGCCCTTAGACGGGACCGCCTCCCCACTGAGGGGCCAATGGCCACCTCTCCCGAGCGCTCCCATCCGTGTTGGGTGACGCCCACTCATAGGGATCTACCAATTAGTGCTCACCGATCATGACCTTACCGCCACAGGTCCGGATAGTTGACCGGCTATCCGGACCCCCCACAAAACTCCTACCTAAAGGTCATGTTCCAAAGATTTTAACCAGGCTAGGAAGTCTCCTATGAGTAACTCATTCCCCGCCCTCGACAAATGCACACCATCCCCCAGATACATACTGTCATCATTAATACAATTATGCGAGATCGAATGCAATGCCTTGGAACGGAACAACCTACTCACTTTGTTATTCAATTTTCTAACCGAATGATTTAAAGCAGGGATCGAGATAGCCCCCCGCCACACTTTTCGTGGGATCATATGAGACCATGCGATTAGGCACCCCGGAACTCTCCTCGCTAACCAACTTACCGTGGAAAGCATAGCCTCCAGGAGAAGTCGTCTACCGGTGGTGACCAAATCATTGCCCCCCAAATGCACTATGACTATGGACGGCGGTGACCTCATCCGCTCTAACAAGCCCTCAAAAATTCCTGAAACTGGTCAATACAGAGACCGCCCCTTCCGTAGAAGGACACTCTGTACCCGTATTCCTCAGGTACGTGAACCATGTCACCTGCTTTGAATACGTCTGCAGCCCGTCTCACGTATGAGTGGCCCACGACCCAAACCTCCTTCCTCACAGCCGGTGACGTGCGACCGCTGACCTGGTGTTGGGTCGACTGCTCAGTCTGCCCTGCCGCGTAGGCTTGCGCAACTGAAAACAAACAAAAACAAGAGGCGTGAGTACATGATTACAGTTTCACAACATGTGCAATCGCACGTACCTCTTATAACAATTGGAGGACCAGCGCCCCACACGTTTCACTTGTTCTACATTAAGACCTCTGGCTGTAGCTTCAGTGGCAGCCCCTATACGAAAGGAGTGGGTCCCAAATTCGCCCGGGTCCAAGCCCGCTGCAGCAATGGCCATTGCAAGCACCCGTTGAAACTGAAACCTCGTCAGCGGGGTGGCGTCTGCATGCCTCAACAATGTCCCTCCCCATGATGCCACCCTTCGTGCTAGGTAATCTTCTAAGCACTGTACCGGACACATGGATGAGTCGAGGTTCCTGCGGATGATCGTGCAGTCCCCTCTCCCATCTTGGTCAGTCTTGGACCTGAGAAAGGAGACAATCATCGCATCACCCCTGATCTGGACATGCTCCCTGCACAAGCCCCCCGTCACGTCCCGTTTGTTCCTTGCAACCAGCTCACTAACTCTCATAGCCCCGTGAAATGCCAGCGTAAATGCAGTCCGGAACAAACAGGTCTCGAACGGGGACGAGCATGTGTTCGGGAGCGTGACCAGTAACTGGGACAACCTGTCTAGACCTATCGGTCGTCGTACATCTACTCTGCGACCCTCTAGACGTTGCCACCCACGTAGCGCTTTTTGTACCGTGAAAGACGCTGTTGGGTCCAGGATGCCATGGGCCCTGGCAACAAAGGAAATGGCGGCACGATGCCTTTGGGCCGTAGCCACCGATTTCCCAGCCCTACGTAAGGACATCAGAAAAAGTACTACCAACTCCTCCTGACCCCAAAGTCCTCCTCTCTCTGCCCCCAAAAAGGCTAAATAGGCCTGGAACGCCCCTTCATATGCCTTCCTTGTCCTGGGTGCTAGACTCTCTCCCACGAGGTGACGAAGTTCGGGGCACCGAGAGACCAGAGAGCTTCGGGGAAGGGTGCCGGCTCCGGGTCCGCTGAAGGAAGGAAACCCGAGAAAGCCTGCATGTGAAAACGAGACAGTGCATCAGCAGCCTGATTCATCACCCCTGGGACATGTTTTGCTCTGAATACTACGTTCAGTTGCATACACAGTAAGACAATTTCTTTGAGGAGCCTCAAAATCAACTTACAACGGGCTGCCTGACTATTGATGCATTCTACCACGGTCATATTGTCGGACCAGAACACAACAGAATGATCTCTGAACCCTTCTGGCCAGGTTCTCAGGGCCACCAGAATGGGAAATAGTTCGAGGAAAGCGATGTTACTTGTCAGCCCCTTCTCGTGCCACCATAGGGGCCACTTTTGTGCCGACCATTTTGTGCCGAAGATGGCGCCAAAACCTACGCTTCCTGCTGAGTCTGTCCATAGCCCAAGCTCTTCAGAGGAGACGGCTGGCTTGTTCCAGACGACCCGGCCATTGAAGTCCGCCAAGAATGCTAACCAAATCCGCATGTCCTGGCGGACCTCGGCCGATAACCTTGTGCGATGATGACCCTCCTTTAAGCCAACCATCGCTTGGGCAATTGAGCGGGAAAAGGGGCGAGCCATTGGTATCACCCTCAAGGCAAAGTTCAACTTTCCCACTAACTGTTGCAACTGATGCAGTGTAACTTTGGATGCCTTTAAACATACTTGGAGGGCTGCCCTGAATTTCGACACTTTGCTAGCTGGTAAACGGAAGCACCCCTCCCTTGAGTCCAACTCGATCCCCAAAAACTCGAGGCAAGTCGTGGGACCCATAGTTTTACCTGGTGCCAATGGCACGCCAAGATGATCCATTAACACACAGAATTCAGCTAAGGCCCGGGCACATTCGGAAGTACCGGCGGGGCCAAGGAACAGAAAATCGTCAAGGTAGTGCATTACATTTCGGAAACCCGTTTTCTTAGTGAACACCCATTGCAGGAAAGTACTGAATTGCTCAAAGTAAGCACATGATATAGAGCATCCCATTGGCATACACCTATCCATGTAAAATGACCCCTGAAACCCGAATCCCAGAAGACGCTGATCGTCTGGGTGTACCGGAAGCAACCGGAACGCTGACTCGATATCAGATTTCGCCATCAACGTCCCGTGCCCCAGGCGATTCAAGATGGCTACCGCCTCATCAAAAGATGCGTATCGCACCGAACAAACTTCTGGCTCAATTGCGTCGTTCACCGAAAGACCATATGGAGAAGATAGATTATGAATCAAACGAAACTCACCCGGGTCCTTCTTGGGGACCACCCCTAACGGAGAACAAACGAAATCCGGTACCGGGGGCTCACTAAACGGGCCGGCGACCCGTCCCCGGCTAACCTCTTTCTGAATTTTTTCTTGCACTACAGATGCATGTTGTAAAACGGAAAGTTGATTTTTGCACATCCCTACACCCTGAAAGTCCCCTACCGGGATGCGGAAACCATGTGTAAAACCGTTCCGCAGCACCCCGGCAGAAGTGCGATCCGGGTATTCGCTGAGCCAGGGAATCATTGCCAAGGTATCAATCGGGGTTGGTAAAGGCGCCCCTCGGCCTAGCTTAGACCTGTTTGGCGCCTCCCTTACCCCCATTCTCACTCGTTCTGGCTCTGCACGATGACTCAGGATGGGACGACCCACACGTACTACACTCATGTTTGAATTTACACGATCCCGGAGGCCTGGTACACTTCCCCTTGTTAAAATTAAAACAGAAACCCTTTCTCCCTGTATTGCCTGCGGGCCTCGACTGGTCGTCGGTGCTCGTACTTGGTCGAAAGGGCGTCCCCACATTTTGGCGGGAGTAATCAACAATAGTGCTCCCGACCAATGGCATTCTTAACATTCCCGATTCTTTCATCTTATCCCATGTTAAAGAATCGTAACAATCCCAAGTCAAACCCTTGTTATGTTCCTTTTCTTTCCTGAACAAATTGTCATAACAAAACCAATGGTTACCTTGATACGCTGTCGAGTAACCCATAATTCGTGATTGATAAACGGGAAACTCAGGAAGCAACTCGGGCCTACGTTCCCCCAAAATTGATGTGAAAATACCCCATGCATTGCCCCAGTTGCCAATGTTCTCATTTACCTTAAAGGCGGCCATCTTTGCGCGCCAAACACTCGGATGCATTAAGTCCTTCTGACTTTTTACATGTTCCACATCATAATGATCAACAAGCAGGGAAAAAATATTCACGTACTCCCCCGCCCAGATCTTTTCCTTTATAGCTAAAGGCACATGTTGTCCTAATCTCTCTCTACGAGAGGGTGCTGACTCGTCCCTTGCAATCGGCAATGGCCGCTTACCTGCACCGGACGCAGCTTCTGCCGCTTGCGGCTTGTCTATCCCCGCCAACGGCGTAGCCACTCTAGCTGCCTCTTTCTTCTCACGAAGCCCTTTTATCAGCGCCTGTGCTTCGGCAGCCGTGGCGCCATCACTACTATCCCCCAACCATGCTGCTAGCTGTGCTGCCAGCTCGGGGGGCATGTCTTCCTTGGATGTCGGGGTGACGACAACGGGGATTGGATTCCCCTCCATCGGTACTGGGGTCGGCGCCTCGAGCGGGGCAGAGGGAACCGGGACGGCCCCACCGGCTGGAACCTTTCTCGGCCTCTTAGGTCTCCCTCCAGCCGGCGGGGTGCCCGAACCCTCCTCCCCATCTCGCTCCGCCAACCGTTTCTTTATGTCGGACACTTCTTTGCAAAGGGCCCGCACCATCTGATCGGTCGTCATTCTTTTTGCGCCTTTCTTGGGCATCTCTCCGAGGAAGTATCTAGAAAACAAAGAAAAAGATCAAAACGCTCAAAATTGGCTCTTCGTTCCGTCCCGAGCTCACGTGTAGCGAGGAGGTGCAGCTTCGGAGCACAAGAACAAGAGGACGTCTTCTGGTCTTGCGCCTTCTTTTATCCGTCTTCAGGGCGGGCGAAAACCCGCCCCTGCCCGCCCCGGGGGCGTGGCTGGCTGCGTCGGTGTCTAGGCCAGCCCACTCTAGGGCGGGAAAAGGCGCGCCCCGGCTACGCCGCTTCGGGCATACCAGCCGAGACGCGCCTCCCGCCAAAAAATGGCTTCCCGGGGGGATCGAGGCACTCATCCATACGTTCGGGGGGACCGAGTGGTCGCCCCTTTCCATTCGATTACAACGCATACCATTACATCGCATAATAAGGTAAGTGATAGAGATTTTTTTTAGTATTAGGGTAGGTATGGGTTTTGGGGTACATGGGAATAGTAATTTCTACCCCTACACTATCCAACACTTTCCCTACTGTTGCACTCACTGGAGTGGGAACAGTAATGTTTAGCCCTACAGTATCCAACACATAGTAATGTTCACCCCTACACTATCCAACACTTACCCTACTGTTGCACTCAGTGGAGTTGGAATGGTAATTTTTACACCTACACTATCCAACACTTACCCTACTGTTGTCCTAAAAGTATTATGCATTTTAATGGTATGCGTTGTTATGGTATGCGTTGTAATGGTATGTGTTGTAATGGTAGTTTTGGGAGCCGTGGCAGACAAACAAACGAGTTGGGCCTAAAGGCTAATGGTCATATGTTTCAGGATATTTTTTATAAAAGCTATCTCTACCTAGGTTCAAACATTATCTTCTGTAGACAAAGCTCCGCAAAATGTAATAAAATTGTTTCCCATGTTGTTTTCGGGGAGAGCCGGTTGAGGCAGTGCTCATTCTCCAAGAGGAGTAACCTACAGAGGAAGATTTCATTAGGGCAGAGGAAGGTCATGTCTAAGCAAAGATGGGTCATTCACATTTAGGCACTTTTCTCCAAGAAAGTTGTGTGGTAAACTCTTACTCTTGCTTCCCAATTGGGCTTTCATTACTTCAGATCAATGGATATTGTAGATGGTTTAAGGTTACAAAATATAAATTATTGTCACCTACTCCAGTTTACTCTTCTCCATCCTATGGTTTTCACTGCTCCACAAACTTAGTTAATAACACAAGAAATACTGCTTTGCTATGTTCTCAGCAGTCTGTTCTTTCTTTAAAATGCCAACATTGTCCTATTATAAACCCCAAACTGTTGAACCATTTTGTGATGTAGAGACATTTCAAGATTGTTGGAGTGAATTGCTTACAAAAGGGAGATTCCCAATTCAATATTTCCAGGGGTTGTTCCTACAATTTTAATGGAAGGAACCAAATGTATCATTTTCACTCTGATCCTTTCGGGCTGTCATCGGCCCACTGGTATTTCAATTAATTTTTAAAAACCCATAGTAATATTGTTGAGATCTCGAGGTGTAAGAATTCTGATTTACCTGGTCGACATGCTGACATTGGGCAATTTCAAACATGTCCTTGCTACTCACATATAGTGGACGGTTCCTCCTACAAAGCTGAGGATGTATCCTAAATCAAACTAAATCCACTCTAATTCCCTCTAAGACAATTCAAATACTGGGGTTCATAATAGATTATATCAAACAATCTATTTTTCTTCCACAGAAGAAAATAAAGTGATAAATAGGCAAATTGTATCTTTTCTAAGAAGAGAAACATTTTCCATAAGGAGGCTATGCCAAATTCTATTTCTTCTGTCCTCATCAATTCAAGCGATTGTTCCAGCTCCATTATCAAGCTCTTCAGCAAATAGGGAACTACATAACTGCAAAGTTCTTCCTTACCCTGTGTTAATTACCCTTTCTCTAGAGGCAAAAGGAGGAGTTGGAGTGGTGACACTCTCAGATGGAAGCCTGGAATGGACAATTTCTTTTTGGCCAAGCTCCAGATATCATATTAAAGTCTGACCCCAGGAGAACGTTTTGGGGTGCTCCATGTAGGGATACCATTAAATGGGAAAAGTGGTTCCTAGAAGAACAGAAATGGCAAAGAAGTTAGTTAGATCAAGATGGAAGGAGTGAATTACTTGAGAGATTCCTTACAAAAGGGAGATTAACCCCCTCCAAGCTCATGACGGAACGGTTCCGTCATGAGCGTCGGTTGAGCTGTGCTCATGACGGAACCATTCCGTCATGAGCCGATAGGCTCATTAGAGCCTTTAGCACAGCGCGAAAATTCGCGCTGCGCTGAAGGAGTTAATTGGTGAAAGTGGCTCTGAAAGTTGCTTATCTCTCAGTTCCTATTCACTATTCCCAAGGGCTGTTTCTAGATTTTCAATGGAAGAAACCAGATATACCATTTCTGCTCTCATCCTTTCCGCACCGTTGTCTAGAAAAAGCAATCATGCTACAGACAGAGTATATTCCTGGACTTTCCAACTTGGTGGCAGATTAGGGTTTGAGCTGTTCTTCCATTTGATATGATACTGAGAACTCCGGTGCATGTCAGAAGAGATTTGGTATCCACTGTATTAGTGACCCCTTTTAGACAACATAAGTGTTTTACAGTCAACTTCTGAAGCTCTTGATAGATTTTCCAAGTATACGTTCAGTCTTTCCTCTTCTCCTCTCAGGGTGGCCTTCATAGCCTAGTTCTACAAGGGCATCGACAACTCTGAGGGATTATTTAGAAACCTCTTGTATGCCGGTACATCACTTTTACCCATATTAGAAGTGACGCACCTGCGGTGTAAGGGGTTTGTAAATAAGCCACTTAATTTGGAAGGTCATCCTGGCATGACCGTTGACTTTCGAAGGATGCATTGTCAGTTATCTATGGATATAAGGTCCCTTCCATCAGATTTAGTAAATAATATCCCTGGTCGGTCTGGCTCAGCTGGTGTGTGAAACAACAGATTAATCTAATTTATGCCTCTCCATTAGAAGTAGTGATTAATTTTTATACTTCTTTTTGTATTTGTAAAGACTATAGGACAGTCAATGCTTATAGATTGGGAATTTCAGCAGGCCACATTCTTATTAAAGGGCAAGATGTTAGGGAATATGTTCTGGTCCATAGAGGTTTTAAATCAATACGGCCAAAGATTTCTCCAACACCAAAATAATCTAATGTATCAGACATAAAGGTGGTATTAGAGTTGAACTTGTCATGGCCTGACAATGAATATCTTTTCTAGATACAGTTATCAGCGGAACTGACTATATTACTTTGCTTTATTTCATTCAAGAGAGTTTCTGATGTAAAAGCTCTTGAATTGGATAACAAATCTTTTTCCATTCAAGGGGTTACCTTTTACTTTACTGGCCATGCCAAAACATTGTTTGCCTTTTCATTATCCTTCTTATGCAGATTGCAAAACATTTCACATAGTTGCTTGCCTGCGTTTTTACAAACAACAACACTTCGAGAGGATTACCTTATTTTGTTGGATCCTATTACTATCCACAAGACAGAATGTTGCATTCCACTATCTCACGTTGGTGTAGGATTGTCCACCAAGGTAAATTGGTCAAAATCACTGCCCCTTTATTTATTTGTTAAATATCTTTATTACATTTCATCTTTTCTTATACAATTATAACATATCATTGCATACAATGGTCTTGTGAAAAAATAAATGTTGCCATGGGCTCGTACACATAAATCTGGGCGTAACCATCATATAAACGCAGCAAGATATGCATCTAGTGCGCAGAGTGGTGCACATGCATGAAGAATCATCGGCATCAACCGTCTAGTTGTATTGTCATCTCTATTGTTACAGGAACCAGTGTATCATGTGTGTTCATCACCCAACGATAGGTTGCCTGCGTGTAGATACAGCATGTAACTGGTAGATATGTATCGCATTCCGAGCACATCCCAAGGTTCAATCTACATTTGTCTTGTGGCCGATCTGTGTACATATCAGCAAGGAGTACTAGACATCAACGTTTTCTAATTTGAAAAATATGAACCACAACAAAATTAAAGAAAGATAAAATAAAAGAGTAAGAACGGAAAAATGGAATAAAAATAAGGAGGAAAGTGAGACATCAAATACCAAAGGAGGTCATCATATAGGGTGCCATCCAGGTGAAGTTATGGTTAGGTCAATATGTTTGTAGTGAGCGTGGGCTGCATCCCAGTGCTATATGTGGTCATGTGGATGTCTGGACGACGTGCGACTGAGTTTGTTCCCATGGAACATCACCAAGGCATGTGAGGTCGTGCCCTGGCCCGGCAGCTGCAGTGGAGGTTTCCGCCATTCACGGCATGAGGTACTCATTGGGCGGGATTGCAGGCTGTGTCACCAGTTTGCTGCTCGGGAGGTGCGTGTGGTGGTGTAGGGGGTTGTGAATGTGTAAGGGCTTTGAGGCTATCATCCCAAGATAGTCCGATGGGGTATTTGCACACACCCCGTTTCTTCCCTGTGTAGGACAGTACTCTCCGCCTGCGCCCATTACTCTAGGGATTGTTTCCTGCTGTGTGTCTCAAGGGGTCCTTATGCTTCCACCTCTTAATGATCAGTTGTTTCGCCGTTTTTGTTTATTTTGTACAGTGAGATGTATGCTCTGTGTAATATATACGTTTGTATAAGCTTAAATCAGGAGTTATGCGGTATGTGTGTGGCACTGGCTAAGACATTCCTTATCAGTCCAGGGTCTGCCTCCATCCTCAGCCCTACGCGCTCAGAGACCCTGTGCTGATTTTAACCTGTGGGTGAGCAAGGCCTGCACCAGCCAATGGATCACATGCGACCTTTCCCCCATAACATGTTGGTATTGTATCAACTGGTGAGGTGGCGGCTCAACCGTCAGAACCCCCACAGCCAGCTACAATGTCCGTATAATGGCCGTGTGAAGGAGAAACTGCATCACTGGTATACCACTGTCTGCTGCCAGGGTTGCAAAGGGTATAAGGGTACCTTCTACATATAGGTCTCCCATGGATTCTACACCCGCCACTGCTGCATCTGTCACAAAGCCTCTCCCTCTCTGCGTCCCAAGGAGGGGCAACGTCAGGACATAAGGGACCGTGTCCCTGGCGAGTTGCAGACTCCTCCAGAAACATCTGTTTGCCAGCTCAAGATTTATTTGCTTCGGGCAAGAAAGTTATGCCAATGGGGGAAACAAGCAACAGATTTGAGCCTGTGTCCACTGAGGGGCTCAGTCACTGTATCTGTCAGGATCTTGTCGCTTAGCCACCTCGTGACCCACTGCAGCTGAGTAGCCAGGTAGTAAAGTTCCAGATGGGGGACTGCTAAGCCTCCATGCTCAGGTGGTGCGTACAATTTCTGTAGAGCTATTCTGGGCCTCCCCGTATTCCAGATTAGGCCACAAATTAAGCCTTCCAACTCCCGAAATATACGACCTGGAACATATACAGGTATGTTTGCAACATAATACAATAGCAGTACTATCATTTTAACTAAGGTAATATGGCTCAATATAGGCAGTGGGAGTGTCTTCCAGAACTGTATCTGTGCCTTAACAGAGGAGATAGCGTGCACCAGATTGGCGTCCAGTATGTCTGTTGGGGACCTATTAATGTAGACGCCTAGGTATCTGAACGTGGTCGGATACCAGGTGAGTGCAGTTCCGTTCTCCGGCATGTCACTTTGGAAAGAGTAGACGCCTGATTTTGCCCAGTTGACCCTGAGCCCCAATACTGCTTCAAATGTATGAAACAGCGTAGATATTGCTGGAGGTATGGCATATAGTTCTTTTATATACAACAGCAGATCGTCTGCATAGAGAGACACTGCATGTAGCCCATCCCCTAGAGGAATGCCCCACTCTGTACTGCTCTCTCGGAGCAAAGCAGCTAGTGGCTCCATAGCGAGGGAAAAGAGCAGCGGGACAGTGGGCACCCCTGCCTTGTTCCCCTCCGAACGCCTATTGTATCAGAAATGAGCGCACCGTGGGGTGCTGATACAGTATCTGCACCATTTGCAGATATCCTTCTACCAGCTCATATTTACGCAGCACCGCTGCAAGGTAGGGCCACTCCAAGGAGTCAAAGGCCTTCTCTAAATCTAGTACTGAAGAACCTGAACGTGGCCAGCATCCCAACGCATATTCCTGGACTCGGAACAGTCTGCGGATGTTGGAAGAGGTACTTCTGGTTGGGACAAACCTCTTTTGATCTTGATGTATTAAGATTTGTACAAATGGGGCTAGCTGCTTTGTGAGGATGGAGGCGAATATCTTATAGACTGTGTTTAACATGGCCAGGGGACGATAGGAGCCAAGGAGGTCAGGGTCCCTACTCGGTTTTAATAGGTAAATCAGTAGCACCTCATTTTGCGTAGGCGTGAGTGTCGAGTCATCTAACGCCGTCATGTATACCCATAGCAATTCTGGTATTAGTATTTCTGAATAAGCTTTGTAACGCTCGGCCGGCAGCCCACCCGGGCCCGGAGATTTGCCATTGGAAAGGGAGAAAATACTAGCCCTGATTTCTTCCGATAGTATCAATGCATCTTGTTCCTCCTGTTGGCTCGGGCTAGTTGTGGCAGTGTTAGGTCAGAGAGAAAGTCCTGAATGTCTACGTCTGTTGCTTGCAAATAAGTCTTATACATTGCGGAATAGTGTTCCGCGATGGTGCCATGTAAATCACACTGTGTTTATACAGTGACACCTCTCATGATCCTGATAGACGTCACATGCGTGGGACTGCATCCTGGCAGATCAGCCAGGAGAGCAGTTTGCCAAGCTTGTCCCCATATGGTGAGTACGTGGTAAATGTGCCGCGTTGTTTAAATGGCGGAGCCATTCCAGCAGTCTGGAGTGCTCCTCCCTGTCCTGCGCCAAGGACGCTGCTTGGCCCCCTATCTACTCACCCTCCCTCCTCAGTAGTTTGTTCTCAAATTGTGTAAGCTTGGCCTCTAATTTCCTCCACAATCCTGCTTGCGCACCGAGGCAGTCACCCTTAATCACCACCTTAAAAGCATCCAGTTCAACCTGTGGAGTCTTAGCTTATCCGTATTGTCCTCAAAGTATTGGGTGATATTAGTGGCTAACAGGTTACGAAAAGGTGCATCCAACAGAACATCCGTCTGCAGCCGTCAGGTGGGAATCGGCGCCTGGGGGCATTCCCAGGCAACTTCTATCACATGCAGGTTTTGGTCTGAGTGTATCTGGCCTAGGTAGTAAGCTGCAGAGATGTGTGGAAGCAGTTCTTCTGAGAGCATGTAGCGGTCTAGCCCATGAGCACCAGAGTAATAGGAGTCATTCTGTGATGGGGATTGCGATGCCGCCAGGCGACCCTCAGGCGCCACTGCTTCGCCCAGTTGGTCAGTGTCTTCATGGCAACGTGCATGCTCGTGCCCGGAAGGGGTGGGAAGGAGCGGTCCAGTGAAACGTCCAGCACGCTATTATATTCACCCCCAAGAACATGGGAATGTCATGCCATGGCGCCAGGACACATTAGGGGTTGTATGAAGAAGGCAGTCTGCTCTGTGTTGGGGGCATAGAGTTATGCAATGACTACCTGCCGGCCATCTAGTGTGCCTTTCACCATAACATACCTGCCTTCCATGTCCCCCAGTAAATCTAATATTGTAAAAGGAATCCATGGTTGCACCCATAGGAGCGCCCTTGGGCGAAAGTTGAGTACACCGTAGAAAACAGCTGGTCCCCCAGCGATGATGCAGGTGCTGGAGCTCCACCTTAGCGAGATGTGTCTCCTGGAGGAGAGCTATTTGTATGGGATGTCGTTTAAGGTATGAATATATCTGATACCTACATGACGGTGAGTGCAGGCCCCTCACATTCCACGCGCCTATTCTAAGTGAGGTCATATTGTGTGCAATTTACTGACAGGAAATACACCCATGGAAGCCCAACGAATACATGTGGCGTGTGCAACCTGGTAATGAACGACTCCCTTAGTCCTCTGGATCGCAGCATGGCACGCTACATGATGCAACATATAGCAAATGATGTCTCAAAAGAAACCCACAATAACAAAATCATTAAGAATACCAAAAGGGTGGAATGCAACTGGCAATCGTTCAAACTCTCAATAGAGATAACAATCAGAACAATCGGGGGATGTGCTGCCGGCCGCAGTGCGATAAGTTGCAAAGCATGTGATTTGTGAAGCAGACACTCCCCAACTGCAGCTGAATATAGAAGATAAAGAAGACCGTTCACACGAACCCAATGTCACACAACAATCTAGCGGTGTGGACCGGAGCAGAATTTCCATCACCAAATTGTTAAATGTGAGCCCACCCTCCCAGCCCAGACCATATTGATACCTTCTGCCTCGTGTTGACGTGGTGAAGTAGTGTGGCTCACTGGTTAGAGGCGGCAGACCCGAGAGCAGAGGACGGCCCGGGACCAGGGTTCGATTCCCGGCGCGGCAGGTTTCTGGACCAGGGTCAGCGGACTCGATAATTCTCTCGCCTCGGTGCCCACTCTGATCAGCGTTCACACTCGGCAACTCTGGGCATTAGCTTGCCTCATCTTCACTAACGGCCCCACCAGACCGCCGGGGATGCCTGGTCTCACCCTGGAGATACCCATTAAAAAGGGACCATCTCTCAGGGAAGCCAGGAAGGGTTTCGCAGCGGTCGAAGCGCCTTGGGACCCTACGGGTAAGTAGTGCGCTATATAAATGCCTATACATTTACATTTACATTGAAAGTCCCAACAGTGACCACAACATGAGTCCACAATGGGGACTATTGCGTCCCCCCCCCCTGCAACCACAGTACCTCAAGTTGTAGCGCAATTCACGGCGGAGTCCACATCGCTCACATTAAGTCATCAGCTGTTTACGGGGTGACATCTGGTTGTCCATTTGAGTCCTGTGAAGGCTGCAGGCCATACACTCGTTCATCATCGCTCATTAGTTCATGCTGGCTGGAGTTGGAAGCATCGTCGGCCACCAGTGAGCCGCTGATTTCCGCTGCCGTAAAGAGCCTCTCGCTGTCCGCTGAGGATCAGATCAGAGTGTGGCCCCATGTCAAGTGAAGGTGGCGTCTCCTTGGGCGACGAAAAGGGTCCTCGGTCTCGGAAGTGTCACCGTCGTGACGAGATCTTGAGGACTCTCTGCAGCATAGGTGTCCAGTCAGTCCTCCGCTTCTTCCGAAGTGGTGAAGAAATGTGTTTTGTCATTGATGACCACCAGCAGGCGCGCCGGAAAAAGCAGCGAGTATTTCAGGTTGCTTTGCCGCAGACGTTTTTTCACTGCCATGAAGGAGAATCTCTGCCTCTGCAATTGTATGGTGTAGTCCGGGAAAAACATAACTTTGTGATTGTCAATTTGGACATCTTGCAGTTTCATGGTTTCGTGTAAGATAGAGTCTCTGTGCCTATAGTTAAGTAGTCGGATAAGGAAGGGCGTGGATTTGAGCCCATCGGAGGAGGCATCGCCGGTACTCTATGTGCTTGTTCCACGACAAAGTGGGGCAAGAGAGACCCCTCAGGTAGCAAGTCTCTACGCCAGTTCTCCTTGTGGGTGACAGGCTCCTTCCCTTCTCAGTTTTCTGGCACACCCACTATGCACACATTATTGCACCGTGCCCGTCTTTCTGCGTCTTCAGCCCTCTCCTCCAGGAACGCAACTCGATTTAATATGTTTCGGACATATTTGTCTGTTTGAGCCTCCTGTGGTTTCATATCAGCGAGCGTAGTTTCCAGTGCAGTGGTGCGATCCACCAACTTCCTGTGATCCGCATAATAGTATAAGGTCGATAGCCACCTTATCAATTTTGGACTCCAAGGAGGTGCGAGTCTGGTTGATGCTTTCCTACATCTGTTCGACCTCAGCGAGTACTGCATCCAACTTGTTCGCAGTTTGATCCGCGTGGCCCTGCTTCGCCACCTTGTCTGACTTTGGCTTGGTTGAGGGCAGGGGGGTTTGCGCACCTCCTGTTCCAGTGTGTGTGCGAATGCTGCCCGACATGAGGCGCAAACCATGCACACCAGCTCCGTGTCCTTATATTTATTGGTCCCAACACGAGAAATCCAAGTCGTGGGCTCCGTGGTACCGTTCATGTTTGCCGATGGGATACGAGCAGTAGGAGCCTCGCAGTTTGGGGCATAAGAGGTGGGTCACCACAACTGCATGTGGGCTCCCGCACTGTAATGTGGCCTCCGATCACTCCAAAGAGAGGTAACCCCATCAGGAATATCCAATGAGTGTTGGCAACCCCCACTAAAGTTACGTGTGTGTCAAGAGGCGGGTGCCATTAGCGTGTCATGAGGTTTGCTGTATGGTGCTGCCACCGGAAGGAACCGGAGGCATGCGGTTGATACAAGCTACGTGGGCATCCGCAGGTAACCACAGGGCCCAATCTTCCCAACTGCGGCGCAGGGGTGTGTGGACATGAAAGGAGCCTCTGCGGCTGATCCATATGAACGTTGATGAAGTAAGCCGTAAGAGGGCAGCAGTGCTCCCACATGGCACCAGCCCAGGGACCCCTCGGCTAGGGCACAATGTACAGAGATGGGGGCAGGCACCGGTGAGCATCACACGCCTCCTCCCAGCTCCTGGAACAGCTCCGGCAGCCTCACAGTCAGGGCGAGGCATGAGGCTTGTGTCTATGCCAGCGGTGGATGGGATGTCGCAGCAGAGATGGTCAGCGCTGCGAGGGAGGGTCTGGCGGGGCACAGCAGCAGAGCGCACAGCAGGGATAGCCGCAGGAGAGCAGCGGTGGCTCACCGGATAGGCGCGCCGCGAAGGTGGCTCCAGCTCGAGCGAGGCCCTCCCCGCCACAGTCACAATGGGTGCCTCGTCTGGGCGAGACCAGACAGTAGTGGCATGTAGGCAGACCGGTGGTGGTCCCAGCGGCGTTTCACAGCACTCTGATCGCTGCCGGGGTGGTCGATGGCAGGAAGGGTGACTTACAACCTACGGCATGGCGGACCAAGCCGTAGGTTGTAAGTCGCCGTAGGCAGCGGTGCATAGGGGGGTCCGCTCTGTCGGGCGTCTTAGTGTAGGATCCAGGCAGGGTGAATTCAGCATCGGAGCTCAGGGCTGATGGTGGGAAGATGTTGTGGAGGACGACAGTCCCCGCAAGTAATTTTAAGCAGAGAATTGAGTCTGCGAAGGGGAGCCTCTGGCAGACCTCTACCCAGGCACTTTACCTCCATTGCAGTCGTAGCCACGCCCCCATCACTGTGCCTTTATGGGAGATATTTTGGGGACCTCACCCACAGGTACCACCTATGCTTGCTTCATCATCCGAACCTCGTCCCGCTTAACTAGTGTTGGGGAGGACGGCCTCAACACGTTTGTAAGTGAAGTTCTTTGGCTATGTGGTTTTAGGGATTATGAGAAGAAATTAAAATTGCCTGCCAAATCCTACTACTTTTTTAATGTTTATTCCATTGGCAAAGTTTGAAGCAGTGTGATGTCATAGGGGAGTTGTGACCGACTTATCATGTGGGTTGGTCGGCTTTCTTCAGTACTTTATTTTGGCGCGAATCCCTATGACTCTAACTGGCCTTTGCTGCGTATATCCATCTTTTTTTTTTTCAGAAAAGCTTGCACGCAAATCATATAGACCCTAATTTTGCAGTTGTTCCTTTTTACATTGGTCTGAGTTGGCCTATTTAGTCTAAAAGGCTTCATAGGGTGAATTTGTGGGCGGGGGCCGCTCATTATAGTCATACTTTGATCTATGGACAGCACCCATTCCTATTCAGCTCCCTGCACCCTTACAAACACAACAAACACCAAACGTATACTTTTCCTCCCCCTTCAGTTTAACAACCTTCGATCTCTTTTAAAAATTCTTATGTTCCAGTATCTTACTCTATTTGTACTACTTTGGGCAAATGGATCATGGGTGAAACTGATGTTGATATTTACCCTTCGTGGTCTAGCTCAACAAGAGGAAGCATGACATCCATGGCTCATTCTTCTTCTAGATATCTGGAGGCCATTTGAAAAACAGCAGATTGGTCAAATGAATTTACATGTAGGAATTTCTATTACATGCCAGTTCTGCCTTTTTATTGTGATACACTAGCGCAGCTTTGAACTTTTCATAATTGAGCCACCTGCAATAGAATGAAATCCCCACCCCCCTCTAATGTGACATGAATTTTAATTCTAATAAAGACTTAGAGTCACAGATTACCCCTCCTGTTGGAAAGTGGGATATTACTAGGGGTAAATATGTATCTGTCACTGCTAATAAGGTCACAAACCCAGTCTAGGGCACCGAATAGGTGTCAGTACAGTATTCCCATGCTAAACCCTGGGTAGCTTGGCTGCAAGCAGGCAGGCTTAGGAGTCAAGTATGTAAAGCATTTAAAACACCAATTCAGTAAATAAATAAGACCCAACACACAATAAAAATCAAACGCCAGTTTATAAAAATAGGAAATCTTTTATAATTAAAATGAAACCACAATGACGAAAAAACAATGTAGGGAACCGAAGATGTGAATTTGTAAAGGTTTAACACTATATAGCACTTAGAAATATGTAGCACCACTCTGGGACATTTGGTTTCAGTCAACAAGTACAAAGTCAAAGTTTCAGGCCAACCGTGCTGGAGACCTACTTGAGTAACGCTAGAGGTAGGTTACAGTCAAATTTTATCTTCGGACTTAGAAACTTCTCTGGAGCATTTTATGCTGGGAGTTCCTCGATGCGCTACACAAGGCTGGTTTGGGGTAGGGTTCGCCTGCTTGCCTTTCAGAGAGTCAAACTCTGGAAGTCAGACCTCCAAACCTTTCAGCGGGACAAACCAGCAGGTCAGGCTGGCTCATGCTTGAAGGTGGCCCGCTTGGCTCTCGCAGTTCAGTCGGTACCTGCTTTTTTCCATAGTTACTCCAGACTTCTGGAACTTAATGACCACTTCCTCCTAAGTGTGGCATAATCTTCCTCCATAAAGAACTATTCCTCCTGATTCAGTATGGTTGAAATCTCAGATGTGGTGCAAGAACTAGTTAAACCAACGTCCAATAAAGCTCATTTCCACAGCTCTCCTCCCCCTACCATCTGCAAACTCCAGCCTGCCATCTGGGTAGATAGAACTGAAATTCCCTGTCTGTTCTCTTCCCTGGATGACCTACTACCACTTCATCAAAGCAGACTGGCTAATCCTGTTAACTCTGACCAATCAGGAAAGAGGGCAGGAAGGCTGAATTATGGCTTACAGATGAGAAAGTCTTATAACTTATTTTCTGTACAATTTAGGATAAATTCTGCAATGGCATATTGTTGGATTTATCATTACCATTCTCCTATGTCTTTGAAAGATATTTTCATTCAATTCCTAGCCATAGTTATCCTATTGGCCTAGGCATCTACTATGTGGAAACTGCAACGTGTAATTTCTCCATCATCAGGGCATATTAAACATCTTTTATAAGGGCCCTGTTCATAGTTACATAATCCCACACCCATCACAGGGACATATAGGGAGACTTTAGGGGTCCTGAATATGCAAAAATGAGAGACAGCGTTTACAATGCAGTCATCACATCTCAGTTCTTTTACAATGCAGTTGTCACAACGACCACTTTGTTAGAACAAGATGCCTTTACTACACAAGCGTTAGATCAACGTGCTGTAGGGCTCCCTCTAACATAAAGAAAAGTATAATTTGCTATTCTAACACCTTCCCTACTGTTGCGCAGCCTGGAGTTGGAATAGTATATTAAGTCCCATGCCCCCCCTACAGCAAGACGATCTAATGACATGGGTTGTAAAGGTATCAGGTTCTAACAACGCAGTCATTGTAACAACCCTGTTGTAAAGGAACGCGATGCAATAGCATACGTAGTACCATGCTATATTCTGCAAATGACCTCAGGCTCTAACCACTAGATACATGCAAGTGCAGAAAGGGCTGCTGGCTTCTAAACTGGCATGTCCAATTATATAATAGGGACTTGTATGTAGTTTTAGTCCACCGTGCTTGTATCCATTAGGGACTTATTGGGTAGATCCTGCCAATTGTAAGTGTACCCTAATATATAGTGTAGCCTCATGTATGTGTGTGTTTTCACTGTGTTTCCAGCATAGCACTGGCCCTGGGACTGGTTACACGGAGCCCAGGGAGAGTCAGAGTCTGTTACCACCAATATGCATCAGCAAAAAATGGGGATGCACAGGGCATAAAAAATGGGGATGCACAGGGCACAAAAAATGGGGATGCACAGGGCACAAAAAATGGGGATGCACAGGGCTCAAAAATGGGGATGCACAGGGCACAAAAAATGGGGATTCACAGGGCACAAAAATGGGGATGCACAGGGCATAAAAAATGGGGATGCACAGGGCATTAAAAATGGGGATGCACAGGGCACACAGGATGATTTTGCAAACTCTCCCTTCCTCTCCCTGTTATATAATGCTCAGATTCTTTCTAGCAGTTTGAATAAAAAATGATCACTTCTATTTAGGGGAGGACTTATACGAGCAATGTTTTCGCTTGGATGCAGCTGTTTAATCCTGTTTTCTTTCATTATACTATTGTGGATGTTTTAATGGAGCAAACTAGATAGACCTTCAGATTTTTTACCTGGGTTGGTTTGAAGGATATTTCCAGGTGGCAAAGAAGAGGTTGCTTTGCTGCTCTGCAATTATAGTTGTATATGACTTTGACCTCTGATTGGTTATGGCACTGTGAGACGTCACTTTACGAAATCTTTCTTTTCATCCGTTGTTTGGTGATGCTTTATGTTGCTTTGCTGCTAGAGTTCTGTAAGGGAGACTCAAATCACAATCTTTCCCTCTGTCTAATAGAACCCAAATCTACTACCACAGTAGTGAGTGGGGGAAGATTTCCATTCGAAAGAAGTCTTGGCTTGCTAGGAAGAGGTCATGGGTTCAAGGTCGAGGTGGGTTAACATGTGCTACCACAAGTGACACGTATGTGAGTGGGACCTCAGTTTTTATTTTTACAACTTGCTCCTAACTTTCACCACAGCCGCTTTTTAAAACGTGTTTTCGGATTCCAAACTAAGTTGTAATGCTTTGGTGATGGCTCCACCACTGTCATTTAATAAACACCAGGTCCCTTGATGCAGTTTCAAAGGCTGAGAGATCGATTGCAGCAAAACATCTGTTCTGCGTCTAACCAGTGAAGAAAAGCCTGAAGAAAGCTAGCTTGTCAAGGCACTGTCTCTGTAAAGCTGCTTGTGACATGGAACATTTCTAAACATTTATATTTCACAGGTGTTCTGTCTGAACATAATTGCATAAGGAACGTTACATGGGCCTTCTTGTACCAGTGGCACGGGGGTCTTGATCCTCCCTAAGACTTTTGTATATCATTATAAAGCTTGAATCTCACCGGACCCCATCACACTTTGCCAGGGGGGCTGCAATTATCTTGTGCAGAAGGGCTTAAAGCACTGTGGGAGAGGGGTAGTAGAGAGAGGGAGTTGATTCTGTGCAACTCCCTGTGCACGTGGTGTGGCAACTTACTGCATGTCAATAGAAACCACCTGCTTCACCTTGGGTTCCCATTTACAAATCTCTTTTTCAGTTCCCACTGAGGTCAACCAAGAAATAACTCCCAGAATGTATTAGGTGTTAAAAGCGAAGTTCAGGACTGGGGTGTGTAGGCCTTGGTCAGGCTGTGTACAATGTACAGTTCTAATTTGAAAGAACTGCATCTTGCACTTGAAAATGTGCAGTGTTATAAAGTATTCAACAAGAAACAGGTTTGGAGGAATGTAAGGCTGCGAGGCAGACATGCTGTTACAGCCCTACAGTAGAGTGAATCTAGCCCGCCACAAACATCTGATAATCTTTAATCACATGTGACAGATGAATATTTCAAAATATCAATCAATAACTTAAAGCTCCAAACAGTGGCTTTTTCAGTGAAGGTAGAAATAAACTATTGATTAATCAGGTAGCCCCTAGATGCTGGAGATGGACACACAGGGGGTCCGTCATTCCTGCAAATACAATTCAGGAGTGGTACAAACAGACAAGAGAAAACAAGGGAGGTCCCCTTTCTATCCAATGCGGTACAGGGGGATAGAAGGTAAAGCAACAATGTCCCTATCACAGAGTAAATACAGAAAACCTAACGGTAGGATAGTATTAAGCTTATCAGAACTGGGAAGAGAACTAGTACCATCATGTCAAAAGCATAATATCCAAGAACAACAGGTGGATGTATGTATTCATAACTTTTTACAAAACAAAATAAGCTTCCTAAAATGCATGGTTTATTCAGTACAGTACATTGTTTTATACAGCAAATCAATATCATAAAAACACATATTAAAATACAATTTAACATTCCCTGTAACCAGAAAAACAATGGTTTGGAGCAAAACAATGGTTTGGAAAAAAGCAGTTGTCGTCGCAGCGTTTCAGTTTTTTGCTTTAAAACACCTTCTTCAGGACAGTTTTTCTGAATTGTAAGAAACATACAATTAATCATATGGGGCCTGATTCACAGAATGAACTTAAGACTAAATCCTAAACTTACTACCATTTGGTACTCACAGAATGCACTTACTACTTCTGGCATTCAGAGAATGAACTTACTACTTTCGGTATTCACAGAATAAACTTACTACTTTCGGTATTCACAGAACAGACTTATGACTACTAACTTTACGTGCCCACCCGGGCCGTAATTTCCGCCACCGTGCCTGAATTTACGGCTCTCCGGCGGAATTTACGATTCCGGCCCGCAATTTCCGGCATTGTGCCGTAATTTATGATTCCAGGCTGGAAAATACGATTTCGGGCCGGAAGATACAAATTTTGGCAGTTGGTCATGTTAGCCAAGGGTAAACACCTGTCCAAGGGCCTACCATCCCCCAACATGGATCAGCTGACACACTGCAGCCAATCCCAGCCCTGCAGCATGTATGAATGCAGAGCAGACACAAAGAAGCCCTTTCAGGATGTCACTGAATGTGTTTGTAGCACTGCCCCTTGCCATGCAGCAAAACTACTTGAGGAGGAGGAGGAGTGCATAAAGGATCTTCCGACAGAGGATCAACCCATTTGGAATGGACAGCCAGGATGTAAGGCCCAGGTACCATTTCCCTCCAGAAGTCATCCTGTATATGGTATGTGAGTGGGAGCAGGAACTTGACTCTGTGACCTGCTGCTCACATGCAATACCAGCATATCTCAAGATCCTTTCTGCTCTCCATTTCTTTGCCACTGGGTCTTTCCAAAGGGTCTCCAGTGACCATGTGGGTATTTCTCAGGTGAGCCAGTCGGGGTGCCTGCATCAGGTACTGAGATGCATCACTGCCAGAGCCCCCAACTACATACAAATGCAACATACACTGGCCATGAGACAAACGGAGGCAAGAGATTTTTATCTCCTTGCACAATGGAAATGTTAACAACTGCCCTTTCTTCCCTCCTCAGGCGACGCTGGGAATGCACTCTGCCCACATCTCCTCACCCCTTACAGGCGTGCAAACACTGTACCTCAGCGTAGGTACAATAGGGCACACATACGTACTCGAACCATCACAGAGCGCACTTTTGGTCTGTTGAAGTCGCGATTCAGATGTCTCGACCGTACAGGGGGTGAGCTTTTGTACTCCCCAGAAGTCATGTGCAAGATCATATTAGCCTGTTGTGTTTTGCACAACATTGCTTTAACGCGTGGCTTACACATGCCTCTGGAACCTCGGTCAGCTCTGAATGTGGGAAACCGATCATGGCACATGACCGAAATCAGGGCATGCAAGTCCGTGATCAGCTCGTTGCCACGTTTTTCACATGAGCAACCTGTAGTGTCACGGACAACATGTGGTTTGCTGTCTGTTGTCAATGATGAAACTTGGATAGACACAACAGTGTCAATAAATCCCACCCTGAGACGACTTTGCAAGCCACATTAACTGCATGCAAATCACAGCCACTGACAGTAGTCAACAGGTGGAGTGTGCCTCAGGTAATGTGCCCATGTCAGCGATCAGTGTAGTGGACATCACTAAAACCAACTCTTCACGCTGATGACAAACAATACATGTCCTGAGAGACATACCTGGACCTCATAAGGATAGGTCACCAAATCACAAAAGGTTACATACTCAAGCCTGGGACCTCAACAGATTTGACTCCCCCCACAAATTAATAGACCAGAATGTGAGTGAGGATGTCATGGGAGAATCAGGCACCATGGGGCAGATTTACAATAACTGGTGCATCCCTGCATATCATCAGGGATGCCCCAGTAATTGTGCGTCACAGCAGACACCCCTAGCGCCATCATGGATGCGCCGCATTTACAATGCGGCGCGCCATGGGGCAAGTATAGACAGAAGCGTGATGCATCTGCTGCAATAAATGTGAAGCACTGCTGGAGTTGTGTCCCAAGCGCAACGCAGCTCCAGCAAGGCTAGCGGTGACCCTATGCCTAACATGCTGTGTCAATCCTTACGCCTTCTACAAGCAGGTGCAGGGTTCTGACGCAGCATGGCCATTAAAGTGACTGAGTGAAATCTTGTAGATTTTACTCTGCGTCTTTTAGGAGGTGTTCCGGTGATGGAAAGGCCACCCCACTGTGCAGGAACGCCCAACTGTGGCGCAGGGCTTTACAACATGACACATTTCCAAGATGCGTCATGTTGAAAATACCCCACAGCATGGCGTTGGCTTTGCGCTTTCGCTGCGTGACAAAAGTGACGCAACTGTGGTGAAAATGTGGCATACAGGGCTCGTAAATCTGCCCCCATTTGTCTGTAACATATCCACACTGCTCCACACCTATTTTACGTAACACATCACACAACTCTGATAATGAGCACTCAATATGGACTACGCGTCCCATAATGCAAAGTATGAGAAAATTAAACTGGGATTTGATGTTGTGTCAGCCACCTCAGTCTGTGCAGAAATGTTATGAAATGGTCCGTTCCCCCTTTTGTTACATATTCATGATTCACACCTGCACTGTCATTTCACTTTTTCCTACAACAGAACAGCAGGTTGGCAGTGAATTTGATTACTGATTGTGGATGGACCAGGATGAATACAAAAGGGCTGCCAACTACTTCCTGTGATGTATTTCCTGTCTCCCATTTTCTGTACAACATCTCCTGTATGATATAATGTGTTCCAGGTCATTTTCAGAGGTTACGGCCCAAAATCGTAAGTGCCGGTGTCGCGGCGTAAAGCGTGTGTGCGTAAACGACGCTCCAGATCCGGAAACTAAGTTTCCACAGGGACTCGAACGATAAAACATTGTGGCTTCACATTTCGCTGGAAAGTACTAAAACTGAATAAATTGTTTTTCTTGAAAATCTCATCTACAAAAACTTAAAAAATTGATTAACAGTTCTCGACATAGAAGGGACCACTACCATGACGTTTATGAAATTTAATTTGTCCGGTAACGGATGAAATGGGTTGGCTATCTGCATTTTAAAGAAAGAGAATTGAATAAAGAATTGAATTGAATCGAGGAAGCCTCCGTTTACTGTTGCTTGGGAAAACTGAAAATAATGAAATATTGTGTACTTATGAGATCTTTACTTGTAAGATTTGAATAATGTTATAAGATTGTTGAAGGGTGCAGACTACCTCTTGTGAATTTTGTTAAGGGAACTGGGTTTTCCTTGTTCCCCTTTAGGACAGTATAGGGATTGCGTTCCTGGGTACTAGCACCTTCTGTATAAATTTATATGTGTGATGTTTAATAGTGGTGCAGGCGTTCTTTGCCTATGTTGGGGTGTGTGCTGCTCACGCACCCGAGTGACATGCTGTCCTGGCTCTGCCTGTCCATCCTCCTCCCCTGTGGACTGTAGTTCATCCTCCAATGGTGGCAGTGGTGGCACAATGTTGCAGGTCAGATTCTTGCATGGCTTCTGTGCCAGGAACAAGCTCGTCAGCCCATGTGGGCTCTTTAAAACAAGGCAGGACATATGCTATTCACACAGCATAAATACACACAGCAATGGCACATCACCACACAATACTATACCAGTCCTCAGGGCACTGCGACAAGCATCAACTTAACGCCTTCCTAGACTTGGTGCATCTACCTGGGGCAACCCCAGAGCAAAGAAAGATATGAAATATGCCAATCTCCCCTGATGAATTCAAGATGTGGTAGAGGGGCTGGCAACAGGGAAAAATCCTAGACCCGAAGAACTCCCGGCACAATACTATAAGACGTATGCCACTTCACTGATTGCACGCACCTTATATTATGGCCTTGACTGAGCAGAGACTCCCCAGGTCCATGTGTGAGGCGAGCCTGGTGTCATTTTTCAAAACTGATAGAGACCCCATAGATCTAAGCTCCTATAGACTACTGGCCCTCCTTAACACAGACTATAAGACATTGGCGAAGATCCTGGCTGACAAATTAGTGGCTGTGGTCCCCACCCTGGTCCATGAGGATCAAAATGGGTTTGTACCTTCTCAAAGCCCCTTCCTAAATCTGAGGCACTTCTTCAGAGCCGCAACATGCTCCCTGTAACTGCTGGCCACACTCAGGGTGTCTAATACTGGACCTCTAGAAAGCCTTTAACTCCCTGGAGTGGGAGTTCCTATTTAACATATTTTGGTATCAGTGGACCGCAAATGACGAGTGCGGCATGTACAAGTGTTTTCGTCATGGTCGAGCGATGGATTCACTACGTATTCATGGATTATGTTCTGAACCCTCGGGTTCCATTTTGTGTGCGGCAGCCATTTTGTGGTTGCCCTCACATAGGTTGATGACTACGGCCGAACGAGTCCTTGGGACACGTACACCTTTAGCTGACTTCTGTGTGACCTGAGCAAGCTGACTCCATTGCCCGAGGCTAAACATGTTAGGCCAGTTCCTTGTTCGGCAGCTGGTCAAGATAGGGATCAAACAGCAGGACATTGCTGAGTTTATGGTACATGCACACACCCTTCTATCTTGCTTCTCATCTGTTTCTGTTATATTCCTTTTATTATGGGTTTCGTCCGGCCTGTCCGAGCAGGAATGTTGGATTTTGCCTTGTCATTTCTGGTGGGCTGGACAACTGAAAGTGGGCTTGCCGTCATGCGATATGTTTGAAATGTCATTACGTGATTGGTCAGTTTGTATGTAATTGATGCTAGCCATGAATGTGATTTTTAGCTCTATGAATTTGTGCAGTCTCTATTGAACCACCCGTGTTGTGCTTCGTAGACCTCTGGTCCTGGTTGCAGCCAATACATTTGATCTGTGACGTCACCAAGAAGTATCCTGTGTCTCTGTTTGCCAAGACAGGTGAATCCGAAGACATCGGGCGTTTCCCCTGGCGCCGACGGGTTCTAAAAACCCGGTTCTTCACAGGGAATCCAGCAGTGATATTGGCCGGTAATGAACAGGGTTCTGGTGGTCACCTTTCTTAAAGATCCGTACCAGTATTGATTCTGAGTATGTCACAATAAAACCTGAAGAACAGCTATCACTTGAGTTAAAAGTGGACCCCAAAGAGGAAAACTGGCTTTAAAAAGATCTTCAAGGGACACCATCAGGACCAGGTGCTTTCCCTTCCTTACTAGCCTTAATTGCTCGATTGACCTCTTCTAACCTAAAATACAGTTCAATTGGGTAAATCCTTGGGGCGGTTGTTTCCCAGTAAGTCACACGTTTCCATACAGTACGAGAAGCTCCTCTTCTGCACATATTTCCCTGCAGCTTCACAATGCCTCAGTAAGTCACATGTTTCCGTACATTACAACAGGGCCTTCTCATGCACATACTTCCTTGCAGCATCACAATGTCCCAACTAGACACACATTTCTATGCCTCATTCACAGTTAACTCTCCAGGCACACATGCCAATTCTAGGTTCACAGTATCCTGGTAAGGTTTACACATCAATGAAGGACAACAATTCCTAGGTTAGGTTCACATTTCAATGCTGTATGATAAACGCCTAGTTAAAGCTCATATCTCTATCCCAGTATCACATTCTCCCTTTTAGTCAGACATGTTGATGCCATGTTCACAAGGAACTATCTACTTTACCACATACTGTTCCACAATGCCCAAGATAGGAAGGTATTTTATCATTGCAGCATAGTAATCTCCCAGTTAGGCATGTGTTTCAATGCCATATCTTAATGACCAAAATGATTACACATGCCCTAATCTGCTGAACAGTTCCTGGAGAGCAAACTAAGTACTTCTTAAGAAAGGAAAAACAGAATGGAAGCTAACTGACACATGTGACTGCGCATTATTCTAGTTGGAATAGGACAAAGTGAATATTAAGTATCATTTATAGTTAATTTTCTCCATGTGTTCTGATTCAAATCTAAACCTGGAGAAGTTGCCACATTTAGGCCTCTATAGCCATAATCAGAATGCATAGAAGGGGGACACACTGAATGGAGAAACCAGGCGCTTTTGTACATCCTTTTATTATTAATAGTTTTATTATTATTATTTACAAAAATTATTTAGGACCTGATTTATACTTTGGCGTACAGGTTACTCTATCATAAACGTGCTGGTTATCTTGTCTGCCATATTGCAAGTCCTTTTGTCCTATGGTCCTTAATTCTTAAATGATTTAGTGTATAATTCTAGGGTTAAAACATCTTGCCAGAAACATTGATACAGCATCCTACGCTTGCTGTCAGAATAGGAAAGGATTCATCGGAGTGTGGGTGGGAGGCAATCAAGTTAGATGGGGGGCACAAGGCACATTAGGGGTTAGTGCAAAAAATATTTGTTTGCTTTGCTTTACACTAGGCCATATCCCAAATATTTATAACACTGATGTATTGACATGATCTTTTAAAAATGTAATGCAGCAAGGTTACATTGTATGTGTTTCAACTGGCTATCTCTCGCCAAGGTCACCCCAAATGTTTGCTTACCCTTGCCTTCCTTTGCTGAACCTGCTTGTGTTGCCTTTTAGGACTCTGAGCACTTTTTCCCTATTAAGCAGTGCTAAAGTGCTCATGCTCGCTCATGTAAACATGATAGAATTGGCCTAACCCTGATTGGTACATTTAATTTACTTATACGGTCCTAGTAAATAATACTGCATGTACTCAGGGCATGTAAATTAAATGCTACAAATGAGCTGCTGCACTCATTGAGCCGCTCGTTGAAGTAGCCCTATAAAACATGCCTCTCTCCTGCCACTGCAGCCTGCAGTGAAGTTTTAAATTGCCATTTCAAGCTGGCAAAATACACCTTTTGCCAGGCTTAAACCCTTAGGGGCCCATTCACAGAACCAATCTGAGATAAAATCCTAACCGTACTACTTTTGGTATTCACCGAAGGCATTTAGTAGTAGTAAAGTTAGGACTCTTAACTTTACTACTACTAAATGCCTTCTGTGAATACCAAAATAATAAGTGTAGGGTTTTATCTCAGATTAGTTCTGTGAATCGTCCCTATATTTCTATTACTTATAAGTCACCCCTAATGTAATTCCTGAAGGCTCAAAGGCAGCATGCAAATATTTAAAAAGTAGAATACATGGGTTTAAGTTTTACATGCACCGGCAATAAAAAAAATTAAAGTCATTTTTTACTGTTGTAAGGCTATCTCTCCCATACACCAGCACTAGGTTACATGATACCACATTATAAGTGACAACTTCAGTTTGGGACCAGCTAGAGAAATATTATCCCTCTTAAATAAATGTAATTTAAAATCCATTTTAATGGTAATGTCAGGTTTTAAGTTATAATTCTAAAAAGTCCCTTTAAGAAAGGGTGACAATTGATGGACGTAATGCTGATCAATGTCAAATATTCACCCCAGTACAAGGATCTGGGCCTCAATCCATTGTTTGTTTGCTCACCATGCCATTCCAGTTTGAACCCAGCCATATGCAAACCAGTCTTGACCCTGCTCCCCATGGGAACAGTCCAGCACGAACTGTCAGGCCAGGTCCTTACTGGACCAGAAACAAGCATCCAAGGACCGGTTTCAGGGTATCACCTCACATCAGCCAGGATAGCTTGACTACAGTGGCATGGAGAACACAGAACTCACGTGTGGACATACCCAACCCATTTGGGGTGACGGCTGCAAAAAGAACAATTGATGAACAGCATGCTGAAAAATGTCAAACATTCACCCCCATTACAAATATCTGGGTGTAAATCCATAGTTTTTTCTGCTCACCATACCATTCCAGTTTGCTTCCAGCCATCTGCAAATCAGTCTCAACACTGTTCCCAAGATGGTGGCAGCAGCCAGGTGAGAAGGGACATTTTGGATGGGAACAAACGTGAACTATAGTATATTGACACACGTACCCAGAAGATCCTTGCTGTCAAATGATTGCTTTTCATCTGCTTACGTTTGAGTTTGTGAAACTTCCCTACAACCCTCGTTAAATTGTTTTTTCAGTGTTATTCATCTTGAATTCTGGAGTAATATCCATTCATGAAGTATCTAGATAGTCATTACCTCTGCGTGGTTGGATATAGATATTTCTACAAGGGCAGAAAATTACTTTTTAAATACTATTTGCATAATTCAAGTTGAAAATACCTGCATGAGGTTGTAGCGCTGTACTCCTTTCTTAGAAAAACTTAGAATTATGTATTTAAATGTGATTTATGAATTTACAGAGAGCTGCATTTGCTATCCTTGCAAGATAGTGTGGTCATCTATATTTACATTGAACCATATACACCATATAAAGAACAGATTTCATACAAATTATAGTACTATAAGTTTCAGGAGAATTATTAAACTAGACAAACTCATGTAGCTGCAACAAATTGTTCTGTTCAAAAAAGGATATCATACACAATGATTCTAAGGGTATTTCATTATATAAGAATGTTGATTTAATGCTACTTTGTTTTTTCCTTTTGGATCAGATATAATCTTCAGAAGGATAGGAGCAAGTGATGGCTGCTAGGGAAGTGTGGTGGGGCGGGGCAAGGGGGTGTTAGCAAAAAAGAAAAGACGACTTACCTGCTCGTCGCCAGCTGCCGCCTCGCCTCCGTGCTCCTCGGTTACTGGCTTCCAGAAGCACCCAGGCTACTAGACTTCCCTAATCCAATCATGATGCGGATGTCACCAGCGTGACAGCAGCGATGTAATTGCATGAGTGGCCTGTTTGGCTGCTAAGGCAATGCCTGGGAGCCTGGGATAGTTCTCCACCCATCTGTGCAACACAGCCAGGTGGGGAAATGCTAAGTGCATAGGACGGTTTGGCTGGCCCAAGACGGTCAGCCAAATCATCATGCGCACTTGTGGTGCACTCACCACTCCTGCTCCCTCTGACAAGAGTCCAGCCATGCCCGCTGTAAACTGTCTCCATACTAAAAATAAAATGATAATAACGTTATGTTGCTTTCATTGTATTTTTCCTCTGTACTGCTTGGAGAGCAGTGGGTGACACTCCTCCATTGAAAGGAGCTGAATCCATACCAGGTCCAGAAGAGGGTGCTAAGCAGTCAAGTGCCTTTTCCAATCCCGCTGTTTGTTTGTTTGCTGCCTGCTGGACCTGGTTGGAGCTATCCCTTGCCAAGGCTGTTCACTCGCCACGACTTGCGGAACCCGCTCCGCGGGTCCCGCTGCGGATTACCGGCAAAACTCACCGTCAGCTCGCGGTCTCCTGCTGGGCTGCTCTCTGGGGGCGTGCGAGGCTTCAGGGCTGCGAGCGTGAGGCTGAGCCACCTGGCCCCGCTCTCCCTGATTGCCCTGCCCCCACCTTACTACAGCCTAAAAGGCATCTGGACCTTCCCCTCTTGGGACGCTGTTTGTTTGTTTGCTGCCTGCTGGACCTGGTTGGAGCTATCCCTTGCCAAGGCTGTTCACTCGCCACGACTTGCGGAACCCGCTCCGCGGGTCCCGCTGCGGATTACCGGCAAAACTCACCGTCAGCTCGCGGTCTCCTGCTGGGCTGCTCTCTGGGGGCGTGCGAGGCTTCAGGGCTGCGAGCGTGAGGCTGAGCCACCTGGCCCCGCTCTCCCTGATTGCCCCGCCCCCACCTTACTACAGCCTAAAAGGCATCTGGACCTTCCCCTCTTGGGACGCTGTTTGTTTGTTTGCTGCCTGCTGGACCTGGTTGGAGCTATCCCTTGCCAAGGCTGTTCACTCGCCACGACTTGCGGAACCCGCTCCGCGGGTCCCGCTGCGGATTACCGGCAAAACTCACCGTCAGCTCGCGGTCTCCTGCTGGGCTGCTCTCTGGGGGCGTGCGAGGCTTCAGGGCTGCAAGCGTGAGGCTGAGCCACCTGGCCCCGCACTCCCTGATTGCCCCGCCCCCACCTTACTACAGCCTAAAAGGCATCTGGACCTTCCCCTCTTGGGACGCTGTTTGTTTGTTTGCTGCCTGCTGGACCTGGTTGGAGCTATCCCTTGCCAAGGCTGTTCACTCGCCACGACTTGCGGAACCCGCTCCGCGGGTCCCGCTGCGGATTACCGGCAAAACTCACCGTCAGCTCGCGGTCTCCTGCTGGGCTGCTCTCTGGGGGCGTGCGAGGCTTCAGGGCTGCGAGCGTGAGGCTGAGCCACCTGGCCCCGCTCTCCCTGATTGCCCCGCCCCCACCTTTCTACCACACACCCCTTGGTCTTGGCCCATAAGTATCGGAGAGAGACGCTGCGCGGGAGCGCGCGGGAGCGTCCGGGGCTAAGACCGGGCAAAGAGCGGGCCGTTTGAGGCCGTTCGAGGACGGAGAGGACTGGACTGGCCCATCCATTTTCACCTGGTTTTTCTGGATTCCATAGATTATTTAGGATCCTAATACCCACCCTTGCCATTGTGCTCTCATTATAATGAATGCAATGGTTACTCGTAGTAAAACATCGAAAGGTGGGTCACAGATTAGTGGTCCCATGGATGATTTTATTACACGTACTAACATAGCTATTGACAAAGAGATTTCCAAACTCCAAAACCGGGTTTCGCTAGAACTAGATGCTGCTAGACGACTGTCCCAAGTTATTGCACTTTCCAAGAAATCCTCCCTAGGCCACATAGCTGCTTCCGTCACCCCTGAGCGCCCGGCCCATCCACATTGTATAATCACACAGGTCGATGTTCACCATTCCCCGACCCCGGCTACTTGTCAGGTGGCGCAGGTAAATAATGTAGAAATAATTCCGCCCACACAACTTAGTATGCCCATTCCAACCCCAAGTGTTCCGTTTCTGAAAAATGCACCTAACATTACCCCAAGTGGCAAACAACCAAAGAGGAAACGCAATTCTCGCTCTGCTTATTTCCGCAAAAAAGCGAAAATTGCTGTTCCCAAAGATCTGCCCTTAACTAACACCATAGCACTTGGTGCTGGCGCAGAGCCTACTTCCAATGTGCAGCCACCTAGCGGGGGTCAGGAAGGGGTTCCATCCATTCCCTCCACTAATATTGTAGTAGGTGCGGACCCTGAAGTGGATGAGCTATCTAATATTAATAAGGATTTCATAGAGGTGGTATGGGAGACTCTCAAAAAGCTACTGTCACCCCTAGATTTAAGACTCTCCAGGATTGAAAACAACCTGCTAGAAATGGAGAAGAGCATTATTGCTTTGGCTACTCTGGGGTTGAAGACTCTTGAGAACCAGGGCATTACTGCTGCTGACCTAGTGCCACAATCCATTGCACCTGGCACCAACCAAACTTCCTCTAATGTTTCCCCTCTAATAAAACCTGTCCCCAAACCTAGGACTGTTACAGTGGAGCAGGCTCGTGAAAAACCAAACGCCCCTCCACGGGTCACTTCACGCCACCAGCAAATTCTCGATCATAAAATACCTAACAGGCCGATTCCTACTGAATCCCAAGTCCCTCCAGCAAAAGACAACTTTAGAGGTGGCTATATCGACCTCCCCCCTGAGACAAATGATTACGCGGTTGTCCTCACGGGTGTTCCCATGATAGGCGACGGCCAGTTTGAAAATCACTGGTCGCTCAAAAATAAAATAATGCACTGGCTAAATGTAAACAGACCAATCCCAAATGGTCGAAGAAGTCGTGTATTAATGGTTCGCAGAACTCCCTGGGTAGGTCCAACGCCAAAAACTATCCCGGGAGACTGCGTAGTAGTGACCTTTGAAGATCCCCACACGGCACATCACATCTGTAAGTGGCCACATAATGATGACTCCCTAGTTACACCCAAACCAGTATCCTTGTTTTATCCCCCTCGACCAAGTCGAACCCAGGGGGACAACTGGACACTGGTCCAGCAACATCCATGGCTCAATAAGCCCCGTGGCCAGAAGGAGACCCTTTTACACTGGAACGGTCTCTCCACGTATAATAGATTTGGGACTCTAGAGGAGGTGGATTGACTCCCAGTGCACTCAGCCAACCAACGTTGCACGGCAATCTTGCCACGGCAGGGGCATGATTCCAAAGATTGCACTGGTCTAGAGTCGGTAACAAACAAAGCGCCACGACCATCCAGCCTGTGGTCTGTAGGGGAACCCTCCACATCTGGTATAAATAAAACTCCTGACAGGGAAGGCTGGCGGTATCCACCTTATAGGTCCCACTCTGAACCCACCTCTATCGAAGCACCAGGTCCTTCTTCTTCTGGTTGCCTTGTGCCCCTTATTCAGCAACTTGAGCTACCTGTAAGGTCTCCTAAAATTGGGAATATGTTTGTTTCTCCCAGGCCCACTGCTCTTACCAATGCTTCTCCACCCAGTGACTCCGCCCTAAAAGACTCTGCCCTAAAAATCTTAAGTTGGAATGTGGCTGGCCTTGATCGTAATCTCAACAACCCTGAATGGAATGATTTCCTGGATCTATATCACATCTGCCTTCTCCAGGAAACCTGGTGCATGGAGCCAAGACACCGAGTGGGATTTTCTACTTTTTTTATCCCCGCTGCCCAGGAACAAGGTTCCAAAGGTCGCCCCTCAGGCGGCCTAATGATTTGGATCAATGTTGCATTGGACCTCAGAGCGAAAGGAAGAAACACCCAGTCAGCTGATCTCCAGTGGTTAACGATATCCCACAAAGGGGGAAGAAGTTTGGAACTCTTTAATATCTACCTGAGGGGTGCCAAAGGTGGCGCATCCCATCTACCCTCTATAGGCTTAGACCACAATTTGGCAGCCTGCAGTGCGGACTCATACGTAATGCTCGCAGGCGACTTTAATTGCTGCTTTGAACCTTTGGCCAGAGAAGATATCTTGGATACTTTTGAGGAGGATTCTAGGAGAGGCATTCCTATTCTTAGCCTTGACCCGATCCCTAAATGGTCGCAAAATGCCATCGAGATTACCGCTCTTTGCATGGAGCACAACTTGCGTGCTGCAAATGGGCGCTCTAAATCTGACCAATCAGGTGCCCACACCTACAACAGACCAGGCCACACTTCAAGGATTGATTTTGTGCTGTTGAATTACAACCTCTGGCAACACCATCAAGACATGGAGGTTATAGCATCAAGTGATAGTGATCACAATCCCCTATCACTAACTATCTCATCACCTTGGCAGGGTGGAAACCAAGGCACTCTCGGCAATACCTGGAAATCTACCCACGAACTAGCCCCCACAAACTGTAGTAGGCGCCTGAAGTGGGCAAAAGTTGCAGCTGATGAAACAAGGATGACCCAAGCCGGGTCTATTTTGGAAAGAGTAGAGTCTCAGATGGACACCCCAGAGCAATCTGATACTACGATTCTACCCCTATATACCGAGACTGTTTTGGCATTGAGTAATCTATTTATTGTTCCCCAACCTACCCGTAGGGGCCCCGCGAAACAATCAGCTAAATGGTTTACAGGTAAATGTCGCGTAGCAAAGAGGGATCTCGTGGCCACATTAAAAACCAAAAATGTAGTTGATATTAGGGCCGCTAGGAAAACTTATAAAAAAACCTTAGCTGTAGCCAAGCAGGAATATGACTCTAATTTTTGGGGAGATCTAGTAGAGGCAAGCACCAGGAAGGATGCCAAGGGGTTCTGGGATCTTCTAAGAGCCAGGGAAAAGCCGATTGACCAACAGCTCACTTGTAACATCCCAGGGGGCGTATGGTTCGATCATTTTCTGAAATTATATTCTGCACCACCTTCAGATCCTCACCAGTCAGGGGACCCACTCACGGTTTCACTGCCTAAATCTATTTTTGCGCCCTTGTGCCAGGCCGAGCTATTTACTTGCTCGGATGTTGAAAAAGCAATCCAATCCATCGTCCCAAATAAAGCGGCAGGTCCGGATGGGATCCCAGGAGATCTAATCAGGAACTACCCGTCTTCTTGGAGCAGATTAATTTCCTCTCTTTTGAATGAGGTATTACTGGGCGGTGCTTTTCCAGACTCCTGGAGAGGCGCTGAAGTTGTACCCATTTTTAAAAAAGGTTCTAGGGACGATCCAGCGAACTATCGGCCAATTAGTTTACTGGATTCTTCCCAAAAGGTGGCAGGAAAAGTGGTTTTGGGCAGAATTAGTCAGTGGGCTAATAAAAATATCCTGTCAGATCTCCAAGCGGGCTTCAGAGCAGGAACAGGCACAATCGAGCAGACGTTCCGCCTTCTGATGATCTATTGGAAAGTGGTGGTGCTGGGAGGGGGCAGTCTGTATATGGTCTTCATTGACCTGCGGACTGCGTTCGACCTAGTACCACGAGCACTTTTATGGAACGCCCTCGATGGGTTAGGCCTTCCCCCCTACCTGCTCTCGCTCCTTGTAAAATTTCACGACAGGAATTTTGCCCAAATTAGATGGGGTACACAGGGTGAGAAAACATCTCGTATACCTGTGGACAGGGGCGTTAGGCAAGGGTGTGTGCTTGCCCCCACTCTGTTCTCTCTCTATATCAACGGAGTGGTGGAGCATTTGCTTCGGCAACCATCAGACGCTCCCACCCTTGCTGGCAGGAAAATTCCGACGCTCCTGTTCGCGGATGACACCCTCCTCATCTCGAAATCCCCAATGGGCATCCAATCGCTGCTCTCCAGCTTTAAGGCCTTTTGTGACGAGAGGGGTTTGGCCATAAATATAGGGAAAACCACATTTTTGGTTCTCAATCCGCCCAAAAAATCTGTCTTTCCTCCGCTCCTAGATTCTGTTCCACTTGATCGCGTCAAAGAATTTGACTACCTGGGAATACGCATCAGTGACAAAATGAGCTGGAAGGCACATCACCACAAAGTGTTCTTGACGCATAAAAGGGTGGCAGGTGCCTTGCTCAAGGAGCAGCGTGCCTCACCATTAAAACCTATTGGGCCGCCCTTGGACATCTATAGGGCAAGGGTTGTGAGCGCCGCACTTTACGGTGCCGAACTGTGGGGCACTCACAAAGTCGATACTCTGGCTCGCCTTGAGAATAACTTTCATAAAGACCTTCTGGGGTTGCCCCACAGCACACCAACCATCCCATTGTTGCTAGATGCAGGTTCCCGGGCTATCTGCGATCAAGCGAAACTACGCCCACTCCTGTTATGGTCCAGCATCTGGAATGTGCATGAGCTTCGAAGTTATGCAGAAGCTCTGAATGACATTATGTCACTGCCCGGCTCGCAAAAAATCATCTGGCTCAGAGAAGTCAAGAAGTTGTTGCATAAACTAGGGTTAGGAGAGGCTTGGGCTAACAAATCTGCTCCCCCGAAACACCAGCTCAAAAAGATCTATTGGGCCTGGGTAGATAGTGAGAGGGTTTGCAGTACAACTCACTGCAAATCTGTATCACTGTTCTTGTTGATTAAAGAGTAACCATCCAGGGAACCTTATTTGGACACTATCCAGAACCCATGGGACAGATCATTGTACATCAAGTTTAGGGTGGGGGTGCTCCCATTATGCGAGTTTACGTCCACTTGGAAACCGCCGGCCCAAACTGTACCTCACTGTCCTTTCTGTGACCTAAGGATAGAGTCTGTGTCTCACATGCTGTTTGAGTGCAATGTTTATGCTGCCCCGAGACGTAGGTGGTTGAAGCCCCTCTGCAGGTGTCTGGGTACTCGCTCCCATTTAGAAGCACTGCGTATTTTACGTACAGATGCCAGACCTTTCTTTTCTACCTGCATGGCAAAATTTTTGGGTTGGGCTTGGCGCCTTAGGACTGCAAGGAAACTCTTAATCCAGTGACTGAACCTTCACATGTAACATGCTGCTATGAAATGTCCTTATGCTGTTGACTGCTATTTTAATGTTTTTTTATAATGTATGAAATGCTTTTATGATATGAATTTTATCGAATAAAGCTTATTACTACTACTACCATACCAGGTCCAGAAGAGGGTGCTAAGCAGTCAAGTGCCTTTTCCAATCCCCTTCCCCCTGTATCCTTCAGAGTGGCTTACATTAGCCTCCTCAGACAATGAGGTGGGTGAGCTAGAGAGGCTTTGAAGTCAGGACCCCGAGCAAGGAAACCATGAGTCTCTTCGGAGCAACAGCGATTAGTTAACAAGGAGTCGTTGAGAATAAGGAGAATTCTTTCAATTCCACCATTGCAAACCACTCAAAGCTGAAGCATTATGTTGCAACTCTGCCCTTGAATGTAGCGGTGTAATAAGGAAACAAGAATAGCCTTGTGGACGATTTATCTCTATGAAGGATCTTGTGAAACATACCTCAAAAGTAATAACAAATAACCATATTATTCAACCACTTTTATGAAATTTAGGGTCTAATTTAGATCTTGGCAGAAGGGTTATTCCATCTCACCAGTGATAGATATGGACATGATCATGCTGGTTTCAGTCATCCATGAATGGCTGTACCCTTGTGTATTAGGGATACCTGCGCCTCTAGTCGGCCGCTGAAGGATGCTTGGGGGTGGGGCTCTGGGGGAGTATCGGCTTTATGTCTAATGTTCACAAACAGCTAAATCTGCTTCTTGCACCTTCCACCTCACCTAGTGTCGTACCTCGGCCTGCATCAGGTAAGGTAGCTTTGGCTCCTAGAGAGTCCTCAGGGCAAAGGTTGCACTTGCACTCCCACACCACACACACACTAGTAGTTTCAATAGTTAAAAAATAAGAAAGTATTACCTGAGTTCAAGAAAGGGGTCACCCAAGAGGTCAATAATACTAGAAGGATTGTGCAGCGTGAAATAATTAATTCTAGGTAGTGTGGAAGAATTCAGTGTTTGTCCATATCGGGGGGGGGGGTGTCTTCTTGATTGGCTTAAATGTGTTGGTGATCTTCTTAATTATATACGTTGTGTTTCTGTGCAGTGTGCATGAGACTCAGTAAATATGAGGTCACTACTTTTTTCCATGTGTTTGCCGAAAGCACACATTAATTATAGAATGTGCAAAATAATTAGGGGAACTCACTATTGCGCAAAATGGCAGAATGTAGTTTTTAGTTAAAAAAAACCTTTAGAAAGGTAGTAGAAGAAATAGCAGAGTCAGAGAATGAGGCCAGTCGATACATTATTAAGAGCAACCATTAAAAAAATACACCATATTATGTTCATTATAATCTGCAAGTAAGTATACCACTAATCCTTTATGGGGTAGACATCGTTTACATCGAATGCTCTACAACGCATTCCATTACACCGCAGTTGTAACAACGACTGTGTTGTTCCAACACAAACCATTACATCGCAAGTCGTTTCAATGACTTGCTGTAGGGGGCGCGCTGCTGTTGGATTTACAATACAACACCTTCCCTGCTGTTTCACAAACTGGAGTAGGAATAGTAAATTATACTATTCCTAAATCCAGCGCGCCCCCTACAGAAATCGTTGTAATGACTTGCGATGTAATGGTTTGTATTGTAACAACGCAGTCGTTGTAACAACACATTATTATGGAATGTGTTGCAGCGCTTTAGTTGTTGAGAGATATATTCCCTTTATGGGTTCCGAAGTAGCGTGCTACTCACCGAAAAAGCACTTCAACACCACATCAGGGGTAGCAAGCGCTATATAAATGCAAACCTTTTTCCCTCTTCTATCCCTCCACTATCCTTCTCAATCCAAATCACTGACTAACATATCCAACAATCAAACTACTTTCCTATTTTCACTATACTAATTCACCACTAATCGTTTATGGGTTTCGGAGTAGCGTGGTACTCGCCGAAAAATCACTCGAACGCCTCATCCGGAGTAGTACGTGCTATATAAATGCAATAACAATACAATGCAATATCCCGTCCATCAAAATATAAATCCATTAGGAAATAATGGGACTCATATTTCAGCAAAGGGGATATCCGCCACTGTTATGACAGAGTAACTGATCCGCGAAGATCTAAATCAGGCCCTTATACTCTTAAAACCCAACAAATAATACCAGTGGGGCCAAGTATGAGGCCCCCCACCTACAGAGGCTCTCTGTATAAGATTGCCAGAATTTGGTGGCAGGGAAAGAGGGGCCAGAATCACTCATTACAGCCTGCATCTTTATACCGAATTTCATCAATCATGACTCTTCTTCACAGAATGGAGAACATTGCAGACATTCAGGGTTCTTTTAAGTGATTTTTCGGTGATAAACTGATGACATTTTCTGCGTGCTCAGAACAGGTGATAGGTGCCCACAGGATAGGAAGATGAGCTCGGGACTCAAGAGATTAGAGTTGGCTCCAGTCCGACCTCTCATGTTGCCGTCGCGATTGGACAGGAGCTGGGCTGTGCTGCGTCCCACAGCACGTGCCCCTGCAGCTGTGCAGACAGGGCTGGCCTCTCCAAGCTCACAAATATCAGGTCCAGAATTTGGCAACCTGATCATTCTAGCCCAGGAGACACCTGTAAATGCAGATGGTGTTGATTTAGATCTCTCCAGGTTAAACCGCACCACTTGTAATGAGGACTAAAGTCCAATTTTTGGCCAAAGCTATTCAAAGTGTTCAGTTATAAAAATTGAATAGATGCAGTGTGAAAAAAGCCTTGTAAATGTATGCAACCTACCTTAAAGAATGGACCAGCATTGGGCCATTCTGAATACCTACATTGCCACTTTTCAGTATATCACTTACCTCTTTGGACATTGGTTGAGATTTTGTTGACATTACATTGCATTTTTACACCTCTCAATATATCAAGAAGTCTCTTGGTGCTGTACATCCTTTGGTGATAAAGCAGGTGGACCACCAGACAGGTTGAATTTCAGGACTTAGTTACCCAGACTGAGAAATTCCTAGCCTCATGAGTTTCAAGTCTAGTTCACGGCAAGACACCGAGCCACTGGTCACCGCTTCTGAAGATATGTGCAAAGAAATAAGGGGTAAAATAGTTAAAAAGATTGGACGGAGTTGGTTTGTACCTACATCTGTAAGCCAAATAAGGATTTTCAAGGTATGCCTAGATCTTGGCAGGAAGGCAGTGCACAGCATGTCTAGCACGGAGTCCTGCCCCTGTGTAGGAAGACCTGCAGCCAAGCAGACTTTGACATTTTTGGCCTGCTGTTGTTTGCTAATAAGTTGGACAAGTGGACCTGCGGTAAGCAGCAGCAGTTGAGGCAGGAGTTAATCATAGACCTCAAGACTAGAGTTTGGTCAGGCAGGAGAAGCAGCAGAAGAATAGGTTTTAGTTTTCCTATTTAGATAAAGCCGCTGCTGACTGCTGTGGTCACCCGAGGTGCCAATGGTATCTGAGCATTGAGAATAAAGCATGGTTTGTACTTTTGCTGCAATGGAAAGATGCACCTTTTTATTAGGTTCCACCAGTCAAAGAACATAAGAATATTGAATAGCAGGTAACAACCAGCAAAGCATAAGCCCTGCATTGGGCTACACATCATGGCATATACCGATCTAAGGTAAGGAAGTCACTTCCCAGGCATATGTCAGCTGATATATTTAACTGTAGTTGAGTGAGTTGGGCACATGTGATTGGCTCAGAGGAAAGTGGCAAGTGGCAGTAAGAGGTGGTCAACCAGAGAGGCTACAGGTGAGTATAGCTATCAAATGTATTCTCTAGCTCTGAGTCTGTCCAAAGCCCACAATGTGCAGTGTTTTGTGTCAATTTCCCAAGTGGGTTGATTAACCTGGGACCAGAGTATGGTGTCAAGTGGGAGTGGTCAGGCCATGTTGGCTTCGACTGCCAATTGTGGCTGACTTTGATAGGATGATACCAGTATTGTTTGTAGTGTTGCATAAATAGTACAGCTTAACATCAAGGGCCATTATGCCTCCCTGTTCAAGTGGAAGCATGAGTGTGTCCCAAAACAATCTAGGCTGTTTGCCAGTCAATGCCACTTTTGTGATTCAGGTCTACAATCTGTTGAAAGCGTCTCTTGTGAAGTGGGTGGGAATGTTGACAAATAGGTTAATGAAGCAGGGTAGCTTGGCAGTGGCCTTACCCTCTTTTTCCTCCACTCTGCAAATGTGCCTCCTGGCACACTGCAATTTGAGGGTTGAAGTCCCCATGGCTCTTGAGCGTCTTGGGGGCCAACAACCCCTCCTGTTACCTCCAGTAAGTCCCACACAACAGGATTGCTGAGACGTCAGAGGCCATTCCCCCTTCTCCCACTACTCTGCAAACGTGCCCTCGGGTGCTCTAGTAGTTAGGGGACATGGTCCCCTTGGTTCCAGAGGAACCTTGGGGGCCAAGAAGCCATCCTGGTACCTCCTGTAAGTCCTACACAGCTGAATTCCTGAGAGCTGGTAGGAGGCCCAGCCCTGTTTCTCCAACTCTTTGCAAACGTGATTGCTAAATTTTAAAAAAACATAGTTCACAAAAACAAACACAAAGATTACAGGGACCTTATAGTTAGGAATTAGCATTTAGAAAACATTACAAATTCACTGAAAAAAACAAAGGTTAAAAGCACATTATAGTTAGCAAATAGAATTTTTAAAAACTCAGAAATTCTCAAAAAAAACAAAGGTTACAGGGACGTTATAGTTTGGGTCAGAATTTACTCATACAAAACTAGAGAAATTCCTGTTATAGTTACCTGAGTTAAGTATTTATTTATTTATTTATTTATTTATTTGCTGATTTATATAGTGCTTGAATCGACTCCCAGTGGAGTATCTCTGCGCTTTTGGAGCCGGTCGAACAGAGGGTGTGGATAGAGTAAGAACTAGATCTCATTTCTGAACAGTACGATTTTCAGTTGTCTCCTGATTTTGAGATGTTCTGTACACTGTCTCAGAGACAGAGGAAGTTTGTTTCATAATGTGGGTCCTGTTATTGATAGTGCTTTGCTCCCATGTCTAGCCTTTTTAGCACGGGGCACCACTAGAAGAAGATTGTTGCTGGACCTGAGAGATCGAGTTGGAATATAAGGAACAAATTTGTTTTCAAGGTAGGCGGGCCCTTGTCCATTTAGACATTTATGTATCAAACAACATATTTTAAATGTAGTTCTCTGCCGGATTGAAAGCAAGTGCAGTTGCTCAAGGAGGGGCTTAGATGCAGTTCTCGGGGGGACATTGAGGACTAGGCGGGCCGCCGTGTACTGAATAACCTGGAGCTTGGCCAGCACACCTTTGTTGGCAGAGAGCAGCAGGCCGTTGCAATAGTCAATCCGACTTAAGACAAGTGCCTGTATGTGACATGGGCATGGACATGACAAGGGCATGTGTGTGTGTCACATGGCACACTAAGCAAAATCAGGGGTGCAACAGGGTGTCAAAGTGACACCCTGTCACCCTTGCAAAATCGTTAATTTTACTGAATAGGTATAAACTGATTCGGTAATTGACATTGATTCCTTTGGGCCTGTATTTGGTAATTACCGAATTTTAAAGATTTGGTAAAAATTATCGATTTTTTACCTACATCTGATTTACCGAATCTAGAATACTGAATCGGTAAAATTCGGTATTCTAGAGTCGGTAAATCAGATTTACCTACATCTGGGCCTAGATGTCCTAATTAAAGATGAGTGATTGATCAAACTGGAACAAAGGGGGACATAGGGACCCATCTGGCCCAAACCTGTGCAGAGCTGTAAAACCTCAAATGAAGAGGACATTATATTGGACCTAGGTCAAATTTCTGTTACAAAAGTGAAATCTCATTAAATTCCCTTATTTCGTGTAATCTAAATTTTGTGAAATTTCCATAATTCATGGGTGAAAAAGTTTGTATCATGTTCTCAAATAGTGGATGGTACATGCAGTCAATGTATTATAACCCGTGAAACCACAGGAGCTGGGTGTAGACGCATCGCACTAGTCTCTTGCCTGTACGGTGCACGACTTCTGAGTTTAAGGTATGCCCTCATAGTCTTTTTTCACAAATGTACTGTCCAAACAATGTTCATGCGACACATATAATTTGAAATAATTTCGCAATAATATTGAGTATTTGGCAAAAATAATATTTCACTATTTCACCCACATCTAAAATCAATACCATTGGCCAGGTTACAAGTTGGAGATTGTACTTTAATGTTTTTATTTGGTTAACGTGCTTAATTTCAGATAACTAACTATTTTTTAAAAGGACTGCAAAGAACATGCTGTAATTGGTAGCACCGCCCATATATTCTACAGAACTAACATGTGTCTTTGTTCATTCTATTTACGGGTACATTTAAGACCTGCTGTGCAGACAGGCTGGACCCACTGTCAGTAATAATTAACCCGGCTACAAGCAAAATATATCCTGAGCAAACCCAGGGCCTTAGACATTTCTACCAGGCCTTCTGAGTTCTCTCCATTTCTCCATGCCTATAGATCTCTGTGTTCCTGTACCTCTGTGTCTGCTGTCATTGAAGTGAATGTAACTTGTTGACTTCCCCCCAGACCTTGGGATATTGCCAGCCCAGCACTGCTCAATGCAAATAAAAGATGCTGATACCGCAGCTGAGGCTGATGGTGGTTTTGGAGAGCAGAAAGTGGAGTGAGTTGGGGGGAAGTGATGTAGCAGTGTCCCCTCTGACCTTTGCCTCTAGTTGAATGTGGTGGTGTTAGTTGTGGAAGTTGCAGCAGTGACCTCTTACCAGTGTACGTGGTCTTCACATCTCTGATCCACATGCTCCAGTCTTTCTCTTTTAAGTGCTGACACTCTTTCCTTGATTTGCCTTCTGTGTGTATTGAATTATTTCTCTGAAAACCTAAATAAAGAGATCAGTGGAGCGGATCTAATCCTCAGAGCCTGGTATCTCTGGGTTCAGCCTCTGATTTCTCTCTAGGTGCAGAAGGAGGTGCTTGGTTACATCAGCAGCTTCAGCATCTTGGCTATAGAGACATGTTCCCGAAGGCTGCCCCCCCTCACACCACACTGTGTGGAGTGTCAGGCTGGGATCTCTGGCGGTGTGGCAAAGTGGTTTCTGCTTTTTCATGAGTTACATTATTTACCCTATTGATCAACAGGCAACGACACAGCTGCCTGAGTTAAGGTGCCCGATATGTATATGCCAAATGTATATATGATCTAGTGTTGCTCAAGCGTGAGCTGAAGTGGTCGAAGTGTGAGGTGCTCTCAAGGCGACCCCTCTGTTATGTGGGAATGAAGTGGTGCCCATTGGCATGATGAAGCACCCTCCACAGGCTGGTGCTTGACTTACGACTGTTGTTTTTGGCTGTAGTATCTTACAGTTGTATATTTAGCTGCACCCCTCATTTTGAGAACAGCCAAAAGAAGTAAATTACGCATGCAAATCACCTATAAATGTAAGTTGCCTTTGTGAATAGCGCCACAGTGGTACAATTAAAAGAAAACACCTCTGTCAATCCCCTGGGATGAGGTTCCCTGAGTTTGTTGGTGGTCTTAGCCATTGATATGCTGCTTATGAAATGAAAAGGTGGCGATGGCTGAGATCTATTTTTCAATATGGTGAATATCAGACATATTTCTCAGCCCCATCTTTTTGTAAAAAGGATGATGATCCTGTACACAGCTCACTGAGGTGTAATATATATGTAAAGCATGGGGTAGTAATTAAAGCTGGTTCAGATGAGATATTGGAACATCATTGGCATAGTAAAGGTAGGGGGTGGGGGCGGAAGTCCGCCTTGGGTGGCATGAGTGTTGGGGGTGGTGGACCACCCCCAGTCTTACCCTGCTCACCCGCGGACGTCATGGGTGGCAAACGCTGGGACTGTCGCCACCCACCCCTGCTGTCTCAGTGGTTGTTGCAGGGTGTCCATCGCCCGACCGCCACAGGCGTCAAACGGTCTCGCTACGCCACTCTGGAACATTTGATAGCTGGGAGCTCCATTGAAAACAGTGGAGTGTCATGGGAATAGAGATCTAGGTATTGCATATCAGTTCCACATATTCAGTGTCTTTATCTCCGTTTCTCCCCATTTAATTTACAAAATTCTATCTCCAATGGGTGGAAAGTTTTGATATCACTGTAGCCCTCAGCCTCACCTGCTGCTTGGTTACAGCTCGAGTAGAGAGCTTATGATAACCTTGTAGACCTAAACAGTGGGTTATAATTGGCCGAGACGAGCATGCAATGCCAATAATGCTGATGATGGTGATGATGGAGCTCTAGGCACGAATAAGTGAATTCGTGGGGACCACATGGACTCATCTTCCCGGTAATCATGAGCTCCGGGCAGATTTCCAGGTCACCCACCGTGGAAGCCAGAGCTGAGTGCAAGCTCCGTGGTTTATCTTCTGTTTGGTCAGCCCTGCTGGCAAGGTGTGGGGAGCACATCAAAGGGCCCCCCTCTGCCGGCTTTCAGCAGCCTCTGATGGGTGCACATTGGCCAAACAGCTGAAAGTGGGCTCCTCCACATGTAAGCCAGGGCGCGTGTCACAATCCCCCCCATGCACGCTCTGTGCAGTGAGCCTAGTGCGCAGGACTCATGCAAGCCAAGGCGCCCGCTGAATATCATAACTGCAATAATAATGGGACAGAATATTGAGGACAAAAGATCAAAAATGACAATTTTGACTGGTAAGTAAGCCGCTTTTCCATAACTAACTCCACATTTATATTTACGGTATACCTAGATGTGGAGTTAGGAATAGTGAATACATTTTCCCTGTATGCACTTCCCTTTCAGTACTTTACCCCTCTGTCTTCTGTCCTTGATATTCTTGTTCCACGCTGTGATTGGTGGGTACAATCATAAGGCAAGGGTCAATGAACCTATGAGAATGCCTGCCCTCTGCCCGAGGCGCGCCGCTGTGCTGCTCGGGTAGGGTCACGCATGGCCCAGCCGCAGCTATGGAAGGGGGGCAGCCATTCATGGCCAGTGTGAGTCATGAGCCAGCGTCAATAAAAAGGGTGAGAACCAGAACAGAGCAAACAGATATCAATGTGAAAACATGGAGAAAGAGAGAAATGCACAGCCAGTTAAAAGGACCGACAGGCAGGCTGATTGGATGGATGGGTGGGTGGATGAATTGATGGATGTTTGGATTGAAAGATGGCTAGGAGCGTTGGTGGTGTGGGTGGGTGAATGGATGGGTTGGATCGATGGATGGCTCAGTGGATGGATGAATGGATGGGTGGATGGATATAGGTGAAAGGATGGATGGGTGGGTGGATGGATGGATGGATGGGGCCATGGATGGGAAGGTGCGTTGGTGGGTAGGGGGGAACACCGGTCACTTACCTGTTGAACCGCCATCGGGCGGAGCCGTGAGGTGAACGGCAGTAAGAGCCCACACGCCGGGAGACGCCAGGAGCACACCAGGACCAGGCGAACCACAACCCCCAGCAGGCAGTGGGGCGGCAGCGCGCTCATGATGCGCATAGAGCGCCCGGGGGCGCCTGTAAAAGGCTGACCCCCCGGGAGCACAGGGGGGAACACCGGTCACTTACCTGTTGAACCGCCATCGGGCGGAGCCGTGAGGTGAACGGCAGTAAGAGCCCACACGCCGGGAGACGCCAGGAGCACACCAGGACCAGGCGAACCACAACCCCCAGCAGGCAGTGGGGCGGCAGCGCGCTCGTGACGCGCATAGAGCGCCCGGAGGCGCCTGTAAAAGGCTGACCCCCCGGGAGCACAGGGGGGAACACCGGTCACTTACCTGTTGAACCGCCATCGGGCGGAGCCGTGAGGTGAACGGCAGTAAGAGCCCACACGCCGGGAGACGCCAGGAGCACACCAGGACCAGGCGAACCACAACCCCCAGCAGGCAGTGGGGCAACAGCGTGCTCGTGACGCGCATAGAGCTCCCGGAGGCGCCTGTAAAAGGCTGACACCCCCTCTCGCCACGCGAGACGCGCGCGGGAGCGGCCGGGCGAAGCCCGGGCAAAGGGCGGGCCCTCTGTGGCCCTCTGAGGCACGAGGAGGACGGGACGGGGCCACCTCCCTAACGTTTCCATCACAAGGTAGTCTCTTTGACTTATCGGTCCACTTTACTGTGTTGTCATCCCCAATTTAGGGACCGTTGATACTGTAAATACTGTTGTTTACTGCGGTTGGGACTATCTGCCCGCTGTCTCTAACAATCTTGCTCCCTGTATTGTGTAGTTATCCATTCTCTTGAACAAGGGTAAGCAATTGTCAGCATGTCTCCAAGGGGCACTCGCAGCAAAACAGCTGCCACTGGGGCCGGCCCAGTGACTGGTCCAATTGACCATTTCATAACTAAGGCCAATGATGCCATCAATCAGGGCATTTGCCTTTTAGAACGCAGGGTATCACAAGATCTGGCTCACGCCAAACGCTCTTCCCTTGGCCTTATTGCCGCTGCCACTACACCTGCACAGGCTATGCCAAACAACATCAGACCCCTACTTAATGTATGTGCTGACATTCACACCATTCCAAGTGAGGTCAACCTCTCAGCTTCTATTCCCCTATTAGATTCAGACACTGATATCAGTACGGATTTAGAAAAAACCCCAGATCTACCCATCAACCCCTCTCCTAAAGCAATATCTGCTGACAACACCAGGCAATTGAGAGGCAGACGCGAGGGTGCCGTTCAAAAACAAAAATTATATGCACCGAAGCCCCGGACTACAAAGGTCAGGAAATATGGCCGGTTACAAAGAAAGACTGGGAAAAACACCAATCCTGTCCCTAATCACAATGCGAGTAGGGTCACGGTAATCTCTCAAGGGGATGAAAGCGAAATGGTTCAGCAGGGCAGAACAATGGATACCAATGATAATACTGACAATGCACACAACCCTATGTTGGAAAGGTTGGGGGAATTATTAAGTATCTATTTATCCCCCATTGAAAGTAGGCTTACTCGGATAGAGAAACAATTAGCCGAACTGAGTATCCCTATTAAGAATTTTCTGAAGGAAGGTCCCGCAAAGAGCATAAATAATAACAATACCACTAAAACAGCAGGCACCAAATCTAATACTCCTCAGGCACCTCCAACAAACATAAACACTGTACACAAAGCTTCACCTGCCATATTGGTTAATTCTAATGGTCCAACCACTAGTCAGAAAAAAACATCAACACTGCATACCAATAACGCAGCCTCAGACAAAAGGAAGGACCCTGGCACTAACACCAATATTAACACCAAACCTCCAAATGGGACTACCATAGGTCAGTCTGCAATTTCCACAAGTAGCCCTATCACGGTCCAACCAATATTAAAAACAGCTAGGCAAGTCCCTGCCCGCATTAACCTTCCACCGGAATGCGGCGCATATGTACTAGTGTTAGTAAACGTTACCAAGTTAAGGAAGGATCAGGACGAAAATCCCACATCTCTCAAAAATAAAACCTTGCACTGGCTGATTGCCAACTGCAATTACCCCATTGATGGTGCAAGGGAGATTATTAACATCCAGCGAGTGGGCTGGATAGGCCCACTCAGGAAAAAATTTGAGGGTGACTGTGTCACCATAAGCTTTAGAAATCCACACTGGGCAGAGAAAACCCTTGCCAGTGCCCCTTTACCATCGCCCTGGGAATTTAACACCACACTCCTTCCCTTAGGATACTTTTACAGACATCTGATACCCCCTGAACAAGCCACGGTTAATCACCCCACAAATCCTTTTCAAGATCTGAACTTTGGAGCAAGGATCAAATCAACCCTTTTTATTCAGAATCAGAATCCCAACGCCATCCACATTAACAGCCGTAACTGGCATCCTCAACCCCCAATGCCAATTCCAACTCCCAACCCTCCGCATTACTTTCAAGCTTCAACCATGCATCAGAACAATTACAGAGATAGGCCTTACCCAGTCTCTAATCCATTCCAGTTTACACCGATGACTGAATCTAGGTCAATGTATAACATTCCCACTCACAATCGGTTCGATTATTTATCTACTCTAGATGAACAGGATTGACTGAGTATATCGGTCAATAACGAAATGTGTAGCGATGTGAAAGCTTGTAATTCAGAGGGTCTCACAACTCCAGCTGTATTGTACCAGGACCAGATTGGTTCTACAGAAACTATATCGTCTGACAGTATTCTGCCCACTTCCAATGAACTACTTCACCACGATAATGGGAATACTGGGAACAGACTTGTCAAACATGGAACCAAACATGGTTTATCAATACTAAGCTGGAACGTTGCAGGATTAGAATCCAAGCTCTCGGACCCTGCATGGATTGAACTAATTAATGATGCGGACATACTTATGTTTCAAGAAACTTGGGCTGTTGATAATTTGTACATTGAAGGCTACCACTGCTTTAGCCTGACGTCAGCAAAACCTAGTTTCGGTCGAGCAGTGGGTGGTCTTTTTATGGGGATTAGAATCCTGGCTGGTGGTATAATCAGAGATCTGAAGCTAGATAACCTTGCTAATCCCAATATTCAAATTCTTGAATATAAACTAAAATCAAAGACCACGATTTATTTAATTAATTTTTACAACAATGATTTTTATGGTGTACCGAACAAAAACTTTGTTGCATTATCTAAGGTTCTAAATATGATTGATTGTTCTTTATCAGTAGATACAAAGACTGGCATTCTGATAGGTGGTGATTTTAACGTGAAACTTATAGAGAACTATGGATCTACTAACTCTGTTTATTTTGATGACCGCAGGGGATTGGAACTGATTAGAATACTATCCGACTGTGATCTTGCTGATGCAATGAGTGTAGGGTATGATATGAATTTCCCTTATGCCCCTACGTTCAATGGCAGGGATAGCGGTTCCATTATCGATTACATATTTACATCACCACCGTTAACAGACTGTATAACTAAAATTTATGTGGTGCAAACGTCCTTCAGCGATCACAATCCATTGTTAGTTACTTTTAATTTTGTACCCAGTCCAATTTTTATGAATCTAAATGGGGCAAGGGACATTACACCCTCAATTGATAGCCTCCGCTTAAAATGGAGGGGAATTGATTGTGGGGCCATTATAGATACTGTTCAGGAGACATATCCCGATTTGTTGAAATCTTGTTCGTCCCCAAGTACAAATAACGAAAAATTGATTGTAGACTTTGAAGCTTTATGCTCAAATATTAAAACCCTCCTGTCAGTCCCACTTCCTAATGAATGCAAAGAGCCAAGGTGGTTTGATTCATCGTGCTCCCTGGCCAACAGAGAATTAAGAAAGGCACTCTCTGCTAAACCTAGGTGCAAAGATGCAGTTCGAGCCGCCAGGAAAAACTACAAAGATAAAACATCGGAAAGGAAGGCAAACTTGCTCTCCGAACATTGGGAAAAGCTGGTTATTTGCGCCAACCTGGGTGGCAGCGGCCCATTTTGGTCGGCTGTCAGGAGAACGAGGGAAATGGGCAAAGAGCTTACACAAATCAGCTGCAATATAACAAGTGCAGCCTGGGAGACCCATTTTTCTAAAATTTATGCTGCCCCCTCTGATGAGCAATCTCTCCCTAATACAGGTCAATCAGAGGGTTTACAGATTTTGGATCAAGAAGTTAGGAAAGCCATAAAAGAGAGCTTAGGCAACAAGGCACCCGGACCAGACGGTCTTCCTATCGATATTATCAAACACAATGTCGAGCTATGGTCACCAATACTCCTTAACATCCTTAACATCTTTAACAGTCTCCCAAACGTAGCCATGCCTGTCACCTGGGCTACTAGTATCATCGTTCCTATTTACAAAAAGGGAGACAGATCAGACCCAGCAAATTATCGTCCCATTTCCCTTCTGGATAACACTTTAAAAATACTAGGACATATAATTTATAATAGGGTATTGGAATGGGCGGCTGATACTGACTTTTTAGATCCCTGTCAGATGGGGTTCAGGAGTGGGGTAGGAACAGTGGAGCAATGTTTAAATCTGAAATTGATAATCGATAAATATTGCATTGCCCGCTCATCCCCTGCCTACCTTGCTTTTATGGATCTCTCATCCGCATTTGATCTTGTGAACAGATCTAAGCTTTGGTCAATCCTCCTGTCCAATGGCCTTGACGCCACTCTCGTTAGATTTTTAGCCTATCTCCATACTGACCTGAAAGCACAGGTACGTATCGGGATGGGCGGAGAGGTCTCGGGAGCTATTGAGATAGGGAGGGGGGTGAGACAGGGGTGCGTTTTAGCACCCCTGTTGTTTATCATTTATATCAATGGCCTGTCTAATTGTTTAAAAAAAGCCACCCCTGATGTCCCAACAATTTTAGGCAATCCCCTACCTGTGCTTTTATATGCAGACGATGCTGTCCTTATGGCACGCACACCTAATGCTCTACGTCTGCTTGTACATAGTTTTGTAAATTTTATGGAGTGACTGGACCTGAAAGTAAATTTTAAAAAGTCTTTTATTATGTCCTGTGGGCCGGGCAAAAGGAAACTCAGTACAATTCGAATTGGAACGGATAAACTTGAATCTGTTCATCAGTTTCCTTATTTGGGGTTGGTTTTCGCTGCGAACAGCTCGTGGAGTGGGCAGTTGGCCCACGCCACGAGCAAGTTCTCGAAAGCCAACAATTCTGTTCTGAGTCTCCCCCGTCCAAAGAAAATTGGTGCCACAAAGGCTATTGTAAAGATTTTTAAATTACAGTGCTCACCTGTCGCTACGTATGGAGCTGAAGTTTGGGGATCGGATAGTAGCATCTGTATCCAAAGAGAGGAAAATCGTTTCTGTAGAAAAGTGCTGGGTGCACCGATTTCCTCTTCTGATTTTATTTGTCATAATGAACTTAACCTCCCCTATATAAGTGATTTTATCAAAGCAAGACCAGCTCTCTTCTGGATTAGAATCTGGAGGAATGATGCTGCTGTTACACAAAATATCATCAAGGACTGCCTAAATTGTGAATATGGTATGCAGATTCCTTGGTTTAAAGAAGTTCTTAAATCACTTAATGAAATTGGTAGAGGCATTTTGTTCACTGACCCAATGGCTATTGAACCAAAGGATAAATTCGAGGTACAAAAAGCACTTTATGCACTTTATCGCAATGGGCGCATAGAAAGAGAATCTCAGAAATCAAGGGTCAAGAAATACATAGGAAATGGTCTCTGTATGCAAATTCTGCCGCCCTACCTTTCCCTCCCTATGTCAAACTGGGAGCGATCTCTATTGTTTCGTTTAAGGGCTGGAACTGTGAATTTTTTGCTGTCTTTTCCTATGGGATACCGACATAGTACAGACCTTACTCCATGCCCTTGTGATGGTATAAGCACTCAAGATGACCTGCACTTTCTATTTTTCTGTAAATTTTATGAGAGATTTATTAAATGGCTTTTAACCCCATATTTTAGAAAACATAGACCTCTCACACTCCAAGAATCTTATATGATGCTGCTTACCCTGGATACCGATGAACTGACCTTTCGCACTAGCACTTTTTTAAGATTAGCCATACGTGCACGCAAGACAATGGAAAGTCCCTGAAATCAGAAACTAGTCACAATGACACTACTGTAAAAATTTTATAAGAAAATGAAATTTACTGTTCAATCACTGTATGAATTCTTTTGTTATCATGGAATGCTATTTATATAATTGCTTGTATTACATGTATATGTGTGTTTTTGCTGTAGTCGGTACTTTTATGAATTTTATGAAATTCGAATAAAGGTCATTTGAACTTGAACTTGAACTGGGTAGGTGGGGTGGGCGGGGGAATGAATGGGTTGGATTGATGGATGCGTCAGTGGATAGATGGGTGGATGGATGGATGGATGGATGGATAGATCCATATGGGTGGATGGATGGATGGAAAGGCTCGTTGGTGGGGCAGGTGGGTGAATGGATGCGTTGGTGGGTAGGTGGGGTGAATGGATGGGTTGGATTGATGGGTCAGAGGATAGATGGGTGGATGGATGCGTGGATGGAGAGACGGATGAGTGGATGGATGGGCGGGTGGGGGGATGGAGGCATGGGTGGATGGTATTAAAAATGAAATAAACAGGCAGAGGGTTACATAAACACATGTAGATACAGAAGCCAAGAGAAGAAAATGAACGAACAGTTTAAAGCAGAGCACGTGTTGTTTGCAGTTTTTTGCCCCCCAGTGCTAGACTGCACGTTTACACTGCTTCAAAGGGAGGGCGAGTATTTCGTCACGGACCGGTACCTCTGACCCTGCTTCCAAATGATTGAGGTTGTGAAACCTGCTGTTATGAAACCATCTTGGCACGAGTTCAAGGTGTGTTTGTTTTTCTGCCCAGGGCCCCTGTCCGCCCCTCTGCTGTCTAACCTTGCGCCCGCACAGTGCTGCATTCAGACCCACCCTGAGGCACCATGCGGGCCTCCCTCGGCGGCTTGGGGCCCCTGGCCCTCCTCATCCTCTGCCATGTGGGGCCCTCGGAGCTCTCCACAGGTAAGCCTGGGGGGCCGCATCAGGGTAGGCAGATGAAGCACCTTTGGAGACTAGGGGGCAGATTTACAAGCCCCTTGCGCCACTGTTGCATCACTTTTAACATGGGAAAAGTGACGCAAACGTGGCGCAAGGGGCTTGTAAATCTGCCCGAGGTGATTGCCAGCTGAGGTGCATTGTACTGACTTCTTAGGTCTGGCTGTATCAGAGCTTCAGCATGCAGATCCATTGTCACTGAGAAACAAGCACCCACGCAGCGTTCGCGGACGTGAACAGAACGCAGTTTGTGTTGCTCCTCATTGGTCCATTGTTTCCCGGCTCTCTAATTGGTGGAATTAAACGCTGCAGAGCGTGCACCCACCCTCGAAGTAGCCCATGCACACAGCTGCGTGCTGCGCGAGGGCATGTTCCGCCCAGCCATGCGTCGTGCTTGGGATGAGGCGCAGTAATCCAGGCCAGACGCGCATGACGCATATCTGTTTATGAACAAAGGAGTTCCAGTGTTCATTTCAGACACGTCACATATCGTCATCTTTTTAAGTGCTGCTTCATAGAAACGTTGTGAAAGCTGAGGAGAAGGCACCACCCTGACAAACTATACCTTGCCCCCGAGAATGGTTTATTTGCACGTCATCGGTTTACTTCCCATTGGAGTTACACCCTACTCCTGCTCTGGCATTCATGGGATGGAGCCCTGGTCCACACATACATTTGGAGAGCATTGGGCTTGAGAAATTATCATTTTCAATTATATTAAATACATTAAAATATTGAGCAATATGTATATTGTCAATCTATAGCAGTTGTTTGTAGATTTTGAAATGATAACTTTTAATAAATGACATGTATTTTTTGCAGGGTAATTGTTATGTAATTATTTTCAGTTCTGTCCAAAATAGTTTGGCGAAATTGTTGTATATATGCAGCCAAAATATTCTCACTGATTAAATAAGAACTATTGCTGATAATGTTTTAGCAAAAAATACAACACAATTGAGAAAGGTAATGAAGAGCACTATCATTTGTAAGTGAGGGTTGTCTCAGAGATACAAGTGAAGCTCATTAGAAGATACTCCACCTCTGTGTTTTGATACTAAGGGCCCAATTACAAAGTAGGGCAGATCCCCACCGACAGGCTGTCGGGGTAGATATGCCCGACATCAGACTCAGAAGTCCAACCTCTGTATTTCAATGCAATAGGTCGGACCGGCGTGGCCTGTGGAAAAAGAACTACACCCCAACAGAATCTGAGAGGCACTCGGGCCTTCGGTCGGACAGATAATCTCCAAATATCAACGGTGCCTGCTTCCGCACCGCCGTCTGGATTATAATGTCCTTTTCCCAAAGCCATTCCATGTCGGCCTTTCCAACATAGAAAACCTGTCAAAAGTGATTTTGGGGACCACTAGCAGGGCCCCCACTCTCTGGGGCCCTCAGATATGAGGTCTGTGCCCCTCCATACATTCCTGGACCGCGTGGCTGGCACTGCATAGTCCCTGCCACACTGATGTTTGAAAACATCCATTATTCGTTTGCAACTTGTGCTGCGGCTCGAGCTGCTATTGCAAAATGGATGTTTCCTGACCTCCCATAGTGCAGTCGTATCCAAATTCAGCGGGTGGAACGCCGACTTATGGTTGGGCAGTTCCATTCCGCAGCCGTCGTAATTAGACCCCATTTGATGAATAACTCCAACTATAAACCTAGATAAAAGATTATACTCCTAGAATTTTCAGATCACGATGAAACTGTAAACCTATTTTGAAGAGTGACCCTATAAGATCTGACAGATGATTTGACAAAGTCAGTGTCTTCTCTTCTCAGGGGATCTCTGTAAGAAGACTAGCTTTGCAACATTATGCTTCTCCACCTTACAGATGTAATGAATATAGTCATAAAGACCTGGGTTCTGGGCACCCATTGTTGGAGTAGGCATTTTATTATACTTAAGCCATGGAAATGTATATGAGGTGTGTTAGAAATGGGATTTCTGGTTGGCTAGGGTAAGCGCCTAAGCCAGGCAGAAACCACCACTCTAGTCAGGGCAAGGGTATTACACGCTGAAGATAACCCCTGCTCACCCCATTGGTAGCTTGGCACAAGCAGTCAGGTTTGTCCCAGAGGCAATGTGTAAAGCGTTTGTGCAACACACACACACACACACACACACAGTATAACCACAATAGGGTGACCCTGTGTCCCTCAGAACCTGGGTATGTATACGAAAAAAGCTACAATGGGTCTGTCGGGGAGAAGACAATTGCTTTGCGTGTGAGCACCCATTGTCACTTTACCACATGTCACTTTATTAGTGTATCTCATATTGACAGCCCTTTGAATACTTGTAAATATATATATAAGCTTCAAACTATATAAAACAATAATTTTGTGCAAGCATATACTAGTCAGTGTTTTGCTTCTTTGTGTTCCAACATCGTTGAATATGCGTGCCATAATTTAATCAATCCAAATGCTACTATTTTCAAAATTATTTATTACGTATTGAGCAACCATCTTTGAGATACTTCAACTTTTGCAAAGCAATTGTCTTCTCGCAGACAACACACACACACAGCAGCGACACACGAGGCACACCACAAAAGAAACTTCACACAAGATTAAATAAAAATCTTTGTATTATCCATAAAACAAATCAGATCATATTCACATATATGCACTGTGCCAACTGGCACCAGGTATAACTTTACAGGGGATTATATACATTCGTTACAGGGCCAATCAGGCCACTGTTATAACCATTACAGAAGTAGTGAAATAACCAGTTACTGCTAGTAACATTTCATGTAGCCTAAACACCTGACACATGAGCATCATGACATCACCAATGGCAACATAGTGTACTAAACCTAATAATCACATAGGCCCATCCAAGGCATGTACCTCATCTGCAGTGCGCAGTAATCACTTATTAGGTGCACACACAGTCCCTCCTGTGATGCAATAGTTACCTCCACACAGTGTGGAGTATTGAGGCCTCTGACGGAGGTCTCGTCCTGACCTCACACTAAGGGAGCTCCTGCTTAGCTCTTCTTCCCAATCCGGGGCCCCTACAGGGCTTGCCCGGGAATGCCGAAAAAGGAAGTCTGCCCCCCAAAACCTGATGAGGGTGCAACTGCGACAATGCGACACAGCAAACAAAAATGACAGGGACGGTCTTCACCACTTTTTTGGGGGCTGAGTAAGATAGAGTGCAACCATTAGCTGCAATTGGCGACCTGCAGGCACTGGTGTTGCTCCGATCTCGCCCTGAGGGGCCGAGTCAACTCGGGTGCCACATCTGAGCTTTGGCTGCTGCTGCGGTGGCCCTGGGGACACTGAGGGAAGGTTCTCATCTGCCATACGCGGGGCTCTCCTCATCACAACAGGAGGCCCACCTGGAACGAGGCACAAGGTTGCCTGACTTCCGCTCCAGCTTCCATGCTCTGCTTTACGGCTGCCGGATACACCCACAACCAGGCCACTGCTGCCTCTCCTTGGCTTCCGGCCTCCCCACCCCGGTGGTCAGATGGTGTTTCAACAACGAGGGCCTGCTCCCGATAGGCATCTCCTTAGTGTCCACTAATGCGGGGTGGGCTTCCTCCAGCCTCCTGATGCCCCTGGGCAATCCCGGCCAGGGATTCCTGAGGGCTGATGGCGTTTCCTCGCAGCCCGGGGCCACGTAGCAGAGCACCGGCTGCCTGTAAGTGGAAATGCGATAGGGGATATGGCCAAGAGAGGGAGAGCGCTTTACGCGACTTGGCTAACCCCTCCGTTTCTAATACCGTAAAAGAGCAGGAGGCGCTGGCCACAGTGCAGGGCACACAACGCTACTCACTAGGCATTACGGCTTCTGAGGGCTGCTGGGCAGGATCCCCCAACCCCTGCAGGAAACAGTTCCAGTGATCACCATGCTCCGGGCCACAAACTCCAGAGGGGGTTACAGACCTAATACTTCTACCACTGGTGTCGTTTCTTCTGCCCTGGCACAGGGCTTGGGTCCCAGTTCAAAGCTGTTCTGGGGAGTACTCCAACATTTGGTTACAGTGCACAAAAGTCCCCATTGACAGAGTAGGTCCTGGCCCCAGACACACCACAGGGGGGTGGAGCCAGCATAGTACACGGCAGGCACAGACCTATTCAGGGTCAGGGACTACTCCTCCCACTACTTCAAATGCAGATTTGCCTATTCAGCCTAGCGCTGACTCACCCAGCTCCTCTGGAGCCACAACACCTCCCTAGCCCCTGACACTTCAGAGCCAGACAGGCAATACACATCAGGCAGGCACAAAGTCAGATAGCACACAGAAATACACACTTCTAAAAGTGGTATTTCCAAAATAGTGACATAAATCTGCGCAAACCATTGTGCAGCATTTATTACCCCTATTCCAAACATAACAAATTTGACCACGCTGCTCCTCTCATATCAGGAAATACCTATGAGAGGGCAGCCTCACAGTAGTGAGAAAACAAAATGGCTGTTTGTCACTATCAGGAAATGTCACACAGTTAAGGCACATGTCCTACCTTTTACCTACATTTCACCTTGCCCGTAGGGCCAGCTAGGGCCTCCCTTAGAGGTGACTGATATGTAGTAAAAGGGGATTCACAGATGTGGCATCCACTTTATGTGCCACGTCAAAGTGGCAGTTAACTGCACGTGCAGATCCTGCCATTGCAGGGTCCTGAGACAGGTTTTGAAAGGCTACTTTCGTGGGTGGCCCAATCTGTGCTGCAACCCCACCAGCAGCATTTCATTTACTTGCCCTGGATATCTGGTAAACCGCTTTATAAAGGACTTACAGGTAAATTAAATTAGCCAAACAGGTGTAGACCAATCTTTCCACGTTTTAACATAGAGAGCACATGCACTTTACACTAGACATCACTGATAAAGAGTCCGAAAACCACCAACACCAGGTCAGAAAAAATAGCAGGAGGAAGGCAAAGAGTTCAGAGATGACCCTGTTACAAGGTGTCTAAACTTAAGAAGTTGCAAATTATCTCTTGTGTTAATTTGGCATTGTTTCACCAAATGAATAACCAGAAGATGTGAAGCCATGTGAATGAAATCCTTCAAGTAACGTGGACCTAATGCCTACTAAAGAAAAGTGCCTTGTGTTAATCCCAGAAGTTGCCTACAAAAAAAATGTTCTTCTACTTGGTGTAACTTCACGTCTATTGTACCTGAAAGGCCAGCAGAGAATGTGGCTTAGTGACTAGGGTGGTCGACCTCAGAGCTGGGAAAGTCTCAGAAGGGACTCTCAACATTCTGAGATTCGGGGAAACTTGTGTGTCTTTTTTGAAGGGTAGATGTTGACATAGTTTTCCAAAACAGTGTTGAAGTCATTTAGAAGTGTATTAGCATCGGATGCGGAGTGTGTAAGGTGAGAGATGAGCTGTGCATAAGATTGTCAATGGCATAATCTTTTAAAATCTAAAGATGTGGTCTTCTCTTGTGCATTGACCATGGTTTGGTGTTAGGATGCTAATGGCAAGATAGAGACAGTGAGGTAGTTGGTTCAGTCCAGGAGTATGTGTTGTTTGCATCAGATTGTTGGTGATGGTGTAAATACAAGGTCATAGATGTAGTTCTTTGAGTGTCTTGGCTGAGTGATGTGTTGTACGCCGTTGCGTGTTTCAATGAGGTTGTTTGTGGTGGTACTTTTTTTTTAATGGACTAATGAAGTCCTTGTCAGGCCTGAGACCTGGTGATCAGATGAAAACTGGTGGTCTGAGATGCAGAGAATGAAAGGGGATATATCTTTAGCTCCGTAGAATTGAGAGTCACTTGCTTGCCTAGGGTGCTGAACCAGGAGGACTTATGACTACTACTGAGTCCTTCTTATGTGCGCGGTCCATACAAAGAATGCTGTAAGCCATGGGAAAAGGATGTCGAGGATGTGAGTGGATGTGTGGTTGTACCATGTTTCTGTAATGAAAAGTTAATCAAGCTTGTGATAAGTGATGATGTCTGCAAAGTCTGGTGCATGGAATGCAGCAGAACGAGAAAAATGAGCATGATTGCAAATGTGTATTCTGTAGTTTGAGATCATGTGGTAGTTGGTGAGATATATACAAGGTTGGAACTATGTGTTGTTACGATCATACATGAGTGTTTTTGTTGTCTTGGTCTGGGTGTGTATGTAGGGGTTGGTAATATGGGCTTCTGCGTGAGTCACATGGTTATATGTTAGCTTGCAGGTTTCAGGTCCTTAATGGCCCTAATAGGCCTACATAGGCAATACCTTTGTCTGTGTCTACCCTTCACTGGCCGTGTCTACCTTTGCATGGGACACCCAGGTGATAGGACACTGTAGGAGTATTGATTGAAGTAGGGCCACATGTGTTGTCACTTACTGTGCAAATAATGATGGGAAACCAGTGTCCTCTTACTTATCTACTTCTTTTATTAAAAATGTTTTGGCCGGAATCCATTGATGTACCATCCCGTGCAGGTGCTTGATGGGAAATCCTCATGTCTACATTATTTTTTTAATATGGGTTTGGATGGAAACCAGGGATGTCCCTTCCTGTGCAGATGGATGACGGAAATGCAGTTATGTCACCTCATGTGCAGAGGGGTGATAGAAAATGATTTCTTTGTGCATATTTTCTTCTTTTAAAGATGACGTTAGAGTAAAAACATTGATGTCACTTCCTATGCAGAAGGATGATGGGAAATGTACCAAAATCCCTTTGAAACACATGCTGGCAATAAATTACGATCTAATTCCAGAGTTCCAATTCTGAATACAACAATTTTTCATGAAGACTGGCCGCGTTCCACAATAACATTTTAGTAACATTATTTTTTAGAGGAGCTTCTTTAGGAAAAGCCTACATTGGTCCTACCCACTCGAAAGAGTCTCAATACTATTAGAATTAATAATCCATCATCCTTCTATTTCTTCAAGTCGCTGTAAATGAGTAAATCTATTCAATAAATGGCAACATATATGGTTGCTACTTGGATCACTACTGCTCGTGAAATGAGATGTTCAAGGCCAATTAGTTGACGAAATATAGGGACTAGCACTAGTAAAGTCTATGAAAATAATCTAATGGAACCACTTGTATCTAGTTTCAGTCCTAGATGTGATTTCCACAATGGTTCAAGAGACATGCTACTTGATTAGCATCTTAAATGTAAAAATGATGCGGTGCTGTCAATTAGCAGCAATCACGCCCGCCCTCACACTTGCTGGTAAGCACATCGTAGGTAAATTACATAATTTTACTAATGTATTTACTGTGGTATACTGCTGTGCTTGCATCAGGTGAGGCGACGCTCCTCCGCCCTAAGTGAGGAACCGCCACTGGCAGAATCCATTCTCCTCACTATGCTGACTTCATAATTGAGCCAATGTACCACTTTGTTAAAGAATTGTGCCCGTGGGGTGACCCGCCCAAACTGGGTGAGTTAGTTGTGGTGGGAGCTGCGGAACATCAAGCAGAAATTGACACAGTAGTAGACAGCACCCAACCGGGCAAGACAGAGTTTACATGGGGGGTGGTTGATGTTTTCGTCACTGGGACACTCTGTTGATTAAGATTGTCATCAAGTCGAGATTAGTAAGCATTGAACCTTACAACACGTTTACATCCCAATTAACACCTACTATGAATTAATTTACTAAATTCTCCATTTGAGTAGATTGACCTTGTTTCACAAGTAACCCTTCGTTGGAAGGATTAATTGCAAGAGTTTGATCAATACAGTCTAACAGATGATGTAGTGTGCCCAGAGTAATTTCAACTAAAAACGATAGTCTCTCTGCAGTAAAGTTTAGATCAGTGGATCTTACGCTCACAATTCTCTTTTTCTTGGTCAATTTCACAAAAAGCCTAACAAAAAGATAGGTTACATGAATTACCTTAAATGCACTATCATTAGGTTTGTGAACCACAGTGATCATCATAACAGTTGCCTCAGACCTAGGGCTCCTAGGACTGGAGAGAGTTTTTTAATAGTATTAGAGGCATGTAAATCCACATATATATGACAATGCAATACTGAAGCAGCATTTGAAATATGGAGACACTGCGGATATAAAAAGAATGAAATCAAAGAGAGTTGACCATGCCTATTGTCTTTAGGCTCTAGACAGGTCTGCCCGTGGCCCAGGCTTTGCCCGGGGATGTCCATTATAGCAATAGTGTAAGACTGCCTAAATAGCCATCAGGTGGACAAAGTCAGTGAGAACATGGGGCTGTGGATGTGTCCCGCAAACAACTGTTATTACAGAGAAAAAATAATGTGGGTCATTGCACAAAATCCCTAAAGACCATGCCACGCTTTGGTGGAAGTTGTCTCCTTGGTGCATAGGTCTACTACCTTTATATGTATTAATCAATCAATCAATCAATGTTAAATGTTATGTTAAATTGGTACTTGTAGAGCACGCAGCTCCTCAGGTAGAGTGTCTCGGCACTAAAAGACCTCAGGACAGAGCTGTCACTGTTACTAAAGGCAAGAGGGGGCTATTGCTATTGCTGAAACAGCCAGGTGTCCAGCTGCTTCTTAAAGGTGCGCAAATCATGCACTCATGTGGATGACATAGGCAGACAGTTCCACAGACAAGCAGCCTGAACTTGGAAGGAGTGACCGCCTATATGGGCACGGGAGAACTTCAATCAATCAGGGTTTATAAAGCGCGACTACTCACCTGTGCAGGTCTCAAGGCGCTGGGTGGGCGGGGGATGTTGGTCCCTTTGGGAGTGGAGGATCATTCGAAGAGCCAGGTCTTAAAGTTTTCTAGAATTGGGTCAGGGTGCTCCAGTTCTTTGGGGCGAGGTAGGAGAATGAACTTCCTTCAATTCTAGTCCAGTGTTTCCTGGGGACGGAGGCTAGGGCACGTGGTGCAGAACGGAGTTGTCTGGCAGGCATGTGGAATGTGAGGCGATGGTTCGGGTACGCTGGTACTATGTTGTGGAGAGCTTTGTAGGCATGTTAGGAGAGCTTTGAGGTGACTCGCTTGCTGACCGGGAGCCAGTGGAGTTGTCACAGGCGTTGTGTGATGTGGTGGGGGATGTCGAGGACCAGCCTGGCAGCAGCATTTTGAATGGTCTGTAGTTTCTTGAGCTGTTTCTGGGTGACGCTGGCGTAGATGATGAATGTGTGGGTGACAGTCTTTTAGGGGTCTGTGGGGATCCATCTGAAGGTCTTTTGAAGCAGCCAGAGTGTGTAGAAGCAGGCTGAGGAAACTGTGTTGATTTGGTTGTTTATTGTGAGCAATGTGTCCAGTTTGATTCCACATTGTCCACAGCACTCAGCGGTTCGCAACCCACCACTGTGCTTTGAGATTTTTTTTTGTGAGAGTACATTGAATCGCAAAGTTATGCGCCTTGGCCCTTATTACTCATAGGGCACACTTTTACTGTTTGCACTGTGTTGCACCTTCAAATAGGTGCACCATGCGCAAACAGAAAAAGTGCTCCTTCCTACAGAGAATTCGCACCCTTCAGGCAGCCACAAACTCGTGCAGCATCTTCATGGAGCAGCATCTTCGAAGCCACTGCATGTTTCCCTGTGCAGGTGGCAACACATCTGCAATTTAAGGAGGGATTAGTGATAATTTGCACATGGATGCAGTGAGTTACTGCCTACGCCTGAAGGGGATGTCTGAGGGGGGTACATGGGACCCTCTTTCTCGCCCCCAGAAGGCTGCTATCAGGGGGTCCACTGGCAATGCACCAGCTTTTTGTGTTGCACTTACAGTGCTCCTCCTGACAGCTTCTATGCCCTTGTGCCCACGTCCATAATATGGTGCAGGAGCATAGGTAAAGTGATTCCCTCATTTGCATGATGCCACGCCCGTACAAATGAGGGAATGCCCTCTTAACCCCTCCCCTGCTGATGACGGAACCACTCCGTCATCAGCTACGGTTGGGCTGTGCTGATGACGGAGCGGTTCCGTCATGGCCCGGCCGCCGCGCCTGCGCGGCGCTGATTTCGCGCCTGCGCGGCAGTTTTAATGAGCGGGGCGGGTCATGATGGAACAGCTCCGTCACCAGCACAGCTCAACCGCGGCTGGTGACGGAGCGGTTCTGTCACCAGCATGCGGCCACCGAGCGGCCGCCCCGCCCACTTAGCGCTGTGGCGGAATAGCCTCCGCAGCAAAAGGGTTAAGAGAGAGCTGGTGCTACATGTACACCCCGCTATCAGTATTCCAGAAGCATCGGTGGCCCTTTCTGTAATATCAAAGTGCCCCAGGGGCACCCACAGGACACTTTCTGCAATACAGCCGCTGGCATACTTTCTCCGCAATTATTAACCTTTTCATTTCCCTGGGAATACAAAGCACCTGAAAAAGTGCCAACTTTGCACGCAGCACTTCACCTATCTAGAGTTAGTAAAAGACTAATTACAGAATTCTTATCTCATTCACTGTGATTACTGTTACAATTTTGAAGACTACACTTGTGATTTACCGCCAATGTTGCCACATTTTCACATGGTTGCAATGTTTTTGACCATATATAGATTGTAAGAGAGGTTACTTGATGGTTTGTGGGACTTATTGTGCATTTCTGCATTGTAGTGAAGCCCGGGGAGTGTCCTTTCCAGTATATGGCCTGTGATTACCCTCCGCCATACATGCATACATGTAATGAGGACAGCGGCTGCCCAGGCACACAGAAGTGCTGCCTCAACTTTTGCCACCGGGAATGCAGGGACGCCATGCCAGGTAACACAGCTTGATACAATGCATTGGATTCAAGTCGAACTCTATGTTGGTATCTGGCAGATCACAGAAGATCTTCATTTCAGAAGCAATGCTCATGCCAATGCTGCCTTCTCTCTGCATATCCTGTGATCTGTCCATCACCCTTCTGCACAGGGCTTTACTTGTTTGTGTTTCTAACATTGATGTCGGATAACAAGAAAATAATGTGTTGTGTATGTAGGTTCATCCATAATTATCGCAGCTAAAGACCACCAAATCCACATTGTCTGCCAGCTATAACCCTATTGACTAACCTAATTTGTGTCCTGCCTTTTATATGCACCTTTTCCAAATAGTTTCAGTTCCTCAAATGTAACACTGCACCAAACTGTTAAGAACCCGCATTTCAGCTCCTCAACTTTACAAACAATCTCAAGGTAACTGTGCTTGTTCTTCTTGCCTCTTCCATTCCCTTTCCTTTCCAAAAGAGGCAACTGTGACCTCTTTCAACACTTTCTAATATGTGCTGATTGCCATCTGTGTCCCCCTGTCTTGGTGCTGCCCTTAAGAGGCACAAGGTTTCCTGATTCTTGTATTGATCACATTAAATCTGTACATTCTGGAGGAGATGAGAGGGACAACAGATTTTATAGAGATCGTACTCTTCTAGTGGAGGACCATCCCCCTTTAGCACACAACTCCAACAGAAGAACCACAACGTGGTCTACACTCACAAGTTTATCTACACTCACAAGTTGGCCTACACTCACCAATCTGATTACATTTCCAGGGATGCGCCACCCAATGCATGTTTTCAATAACTCTCATTCGCGTGCAACATGGTGTGTAAATGAAAGAATGTAGAAGAAGAAACTAAACCAGGTAGGATTTAAGATTGTTTTTCTCCAGAAGGACAAGTGGTTCATTTAAGAGATCCATTTAAATGGCAGGGTTTCCAGTGTTTACCTGCAAGGGGGTCATGTGAGCAGCCCCCTATCCATACACATCTAATATGAAATCCGATGAGCCAACTGGTGTTTCCTGAGTTCATTGTCTGTCTAGAATGATAGAGCTGAGATGTGTTTCTTAAATATTGAACCTGGTCTGACTGATGGCCTAGTGGGTAAGCGAAGACATTTAAAAATGGAGCATCAATCTCTGGGAGCTGGTATACTGTCTTAAGTCAATGTGTGAGGCCAGGGAGGCAGACCTACAATGAGCTGATGGGCAGCATGTTCAATGATCAGAACCTGCTGCCGGACGTAGGCTCGGATGTGAAAGGTGAGCCCACATCAGTATCGATGCCCGGGCTGCTGGCGCAAGTCGCCTCTTAGTTCCCATTCTGAATAGTTACCAAACAAAGAGACGGGCGCTGGAAGCAGGAATCACAAGAACAGGATTTATTACTCATGAGGAGAGCCTGTCATTTCAGACACGAAACACAGTGTCTTTTGGGAGGTGCTCTAACAAGTGAGCTGAGACATCTTCTTTTATACTTTACAAAACATTCCGTATTACAATCATATCATTGTGAAACAAGGAAAAGACATCCCCATAATCCTCGTGTCAATCCTACCCCACATATATTCACAATAGAGACCCTTGACCTGCCGATAAGAGGAGAGGGTAATCACACAGCTGAGTGTTCCGTCGAGTTTTAGGATATGTGCGCCTGATCGTAGCCCAGGGGGTGGGGAGGCTAGGATCAATAGTGGGTCCTTTGAAGAGGGGTGATTACATACAATAAGGGGCAGTAAACAGTATCTCCTGGCGTAGGCGATGACCTCAGACATGTGTGGACAGTCAATCGCGAAGGGAGGGTTCACTAACAGAGGGGTTATTCATGAAAGGAAAGGAGGTGTTGGTCAGGCGCGGCCGTGACTCCCAAGGACTGGGTCTTGCAGAAGAAGAAGGTTTATGACTTGCCCATGTGAGGGAGAAGGGGGAGGGGGGAGCCAGGGTGTGCACAGGGACAGAGTCGCACAGAGAGAGAGATCTTATGACCCATACATGCAGTCAGATACAGCTGGGGAGGGTTATGTCAGCTGAGACGAAAGATGCTTCTTCAAGAGAAAAGAAAGAGGGGTTTTGCGTGGGCCAAGCAGGAGGGTTGCTTTTCAGAGCAGGGTCGCGCAGAGGGAGAGGGTTTCATGGTCTATGCATGTGAGTGGGGGGGGGGTTCAAATAGCGTAGAAGGGAAGCCGGAGATCCCAATGAACGGGAAAAAAGGCCATGGTGCCTAAAATGGCTGTCAGGTACATGTGGGCACGGGCCTTTACTGGCGGAGTGGTGCGGTTAATGTACAGGGAAGGGAATGGGAAAGGACAATGAACGCTGCTTATGTACATCAATTTTCTAATTTTCCACAGTCGCCGCTTTTTACATAACAGAGTTCATTTTCCTAATTGATGGGGGGGTACGTGTAAACAGGTGCGGTTGAAGAATTAGCATTTGTCAATACTAACATATGGCATATAATCATGGACAGTTGATGTGATTGGCAGAATGCAGCACATATGAAATTGCATTTTGTTGAGTTCCTAACATTTAAACGCACTACATAGCATAAATGCTTCTGACTTTCTCAAAAATGTGACCAATGGATATTTTGATCAAATAGTCGAGGGAGGAATTCAGTCCAATAAGATCTCTTCGTCACAGTGTCTTTTTAGCAGTGAGCCATCACTGGTAGGCTCTCGTCCGTATCTTTTCGTTGGCGCTGTTGAGCACCGGCGGTGGAGCTATAGGTCCAGCTCAGATCTATCCTTACGCGTTGCAGGGTGCGGTCAGTCCTCTGCTGTTAGACCACAGTCCTGTTCCCTAACCAATCCTTTTAGTGGCGCCTTATGCTCGGCACCTATATTCCTGTGGCGTAACCCCATTTCCATCTAAATGCTGTTCTTCCTTTCGGCAAAAAGTCAAGTGGAAAAGGGGGTATGGTTCAGTAGTCGATGGGAGAGAGAAGGCGGAGTGGGGTCAGATTTCCTGGGACCCACCAAAGGGACCAAGGGAGCAAAGGATAACAAGCAAGCAGGCCCATCAATCGGGCTTAAAAAGAGGAACGGAGACTTCAGGCACGCGTGGGTAGGTGGGCAAAGGGCTTCAGGACAGCCTTTCATCCTTTCGTTTACCACATTGGAGAGTGCTGCCTCGTCCCGTATTCCTGTTGTGCTGTGGCTCCACCTTTGGTCGAGGTCGCATGTGTCCCATGATCTGCGGCCAGGCTGTGTGTCACGTCCGACCCTTCTCCTCCGGTGATCGTATATCTTTGAATAGGTACAAAACAAGCTTTAGAGAACTGGCAGGAGAAGACATTTATGCATGTGAATTCCTCCTTCAATTCTACGCACTTGGGAGATACGTTCATCGGTCACAGTCAGATGTTTATTATCAAGCAGTGCATATGTCGGCATTTCTACTGAGCTCATGCCAAGCTTATTCATCGTCTATTCATGACATAAAATAGAGAGAAATTAGACTCCTATCAACTGCGCATTTCGTCAGATTCAACCTTCCGGAACCTCCAGCGGAGACTTGTCTTTCAAACCTGGGCCTTAACAGTCTAACGTTTCCCTCCAAAGCTGGCTAACCCTTTCAAACAGGGCGGGGGCGCTATCGTCGGGGGTCAGGGTAAAAACAGGTTTTCTCGAGGGACGACAGTTACTCATGGTAATCATGTGTATATCGGGGACAGCAGCTGGGGTTGATCAAGTGGGGTGGGGACGCTACGGGCATTCGCGCTTGGGTGCAAAGGGGGTGGGGCAATCTGGGCATTGGGGGTCAATCTAGGCGTTGGCGCTTGTCTCTAACGAACTGAAAAATAAGGTGCCATTGACATATAGTTCCCCTATATAAGGCCAGATTAGGGGACCGTAGTTGTCTTACCTGTCCTTTCTTTCTTAGCCAATTCGAGTTCATTCATTTTGCAGAAAGGAGAGGTAGTAGCATGGCGAGATACAATCATTTTAGTTTCTGTCAATTTCGCTGAACACCTTTGCGTTCAATAAGTATCCAATCAGACTGGTGCCAGCGAGGCACAATTTTACCATAAAAAGGAAGATGGAACAGGGGGACTCTCGTGGAGAGTGAGAGTCATCCGCAACCCAAACGAGCCATTCGGTACACGTATGACATGTAGAGAGAGAGAGAGAGAGAGAGAGAGAGAGAGAGATAGAGGGGGAGAGAGAGAGAGAGACGTGTACGAAAATAGGTCATTTTAGTGCGCTCACAACACAGAACAGCAGGGGTCAGGTAACACGGAAACACAAAACAGAGGGAAGACATAAATCCCTACACTACACATACACAAGCTCAAACAAGGGGGGACAGTACGTGTTTTACATAAAAAGAAAGATTCACGACAAAACATAGAACAGTTGTTGGCCAAAAAAGATCTCCTTGCGCATGCTGCGTATTTTTAATATCCTATTTATCTATGGGCTGAGCTCTTTTTACCTTTCCTCCTTTCCCTCTCGTTTGCTATTTTTGCGAGCGCTCTCAATTGCCAATACTTACACCTCGGTCAGCCGGTCAGAAATTAACCTGGTCGGGCTATTGCCCATGGTTGGATCTTAAACCACTTTTGAATTTCTTCTCTTGGTTGGAAGTTCTCCAGGCTGAGGCAACAGAGGGTATTGATCAGGAGAACAGTCAGACAGCTTGGTTATATCTATAAGAGTGTGAGAAGGAGGTGGTACATTTCGAACATCAACAACGTTTCTAACTTCCCAGACGGGTGGTGCCTGGGAACCCTTACCCCAGGACTCTTCTTAGTCCTTTCCCTGTCTAGTTAACTGTCATAGTTACATTATCTAACGTGCTAATTCGAGTCAATTTCCGTCATACAGTACCCGTCAAGTTTCTATGTCAGTCCATCCTCCCAGTCGCTACGTTCTAAGGAGGAACAGTCATCTCTAAGTCTAGCATAAGTACTATGCTCAAATCCCCTCCTTCCCTTTCCGTCGGTTGTTCGATCATCACTCCTCCATACTTCAGCCGACGTTCCGACGTGACCTACAGAAGGGAGGAGAAGGAAGGGGGTGGGGGCAACATTCAAAATACATCAACTTGCATAAATCCGAAAATGTTTTTACTTACCACATACTCGACCTATCTCCACGGGCCGCATTCTCTACCATCTCGGCGTTTAAGCCCAGAGGGATCAGTAGCGTCAGATAGATAATCATCGATGGTCTGCGTATCTACATGAATCACACGATCGTGGCCTTATAGGTCGTGTGCAAGGGTGGCGGTCAGGTGGTATTTCTGTGGTATCGCTCAAGGGCGTCTAAAAACACTTTTCCGGCTGCCTGTGACACATAGTGTAGCTGCTAAATATCGGGCCTTTTTACCCTTCAACCTTAATAAAGCTGCTTATTTTTCGCTTATATTAGAGACAGTAGTAACACATTAAAAAAACTCATTAATGCAACTGCTACAATTCATACTTCCTTTTTCGAAATACCTTTAATTAATAATGTTGGTGCACAAATACGGGCCTACAACCCAGTGGGCCGGCCACGGAGCAGACTGGAACTGTGCATAGGGGGAACGAGGTTGTTGATCATTTATTTCAGAAAAGTGCGGCAGTGCAATAAAATCATATCGAACTTTCCTACACTGCAAGTATGATGCATGTCAATAATTCAATTTTTCAATAATTTTATCTCATTGTCCAACTATTACTCAAGACCTAATATTTATCAATTCATTGTCCAAATGCTCAATCAGTTCTTATTTCATACCAATTCATTTCTTCCCAAACGTAATTAGTACCCACCCTAAATCAGTTCATTGTCCCAACACATAATCGTTATCTATCTTATATCGCTTTCTTTTCCAAACACATAATCAATATCAATCTTATCTACTTTCATTGTCCAAAACTGCATACACATCTCGGAGCATCAAGGTTTGAGCAATCAAGGTGAACAAGGAGTTTGAAAGTTTCATTTTGTATCGACGCCATTTTGGGCGAGGTCAGGCAGGTCCCAGTATAGTCAGAATGTCTCCAATGACTCGTGGTTGGACCAGAACCTCTTTTGGCAGTTCAAAAAGTTTCTCGTAATGGGGTGACAGACTAGCAATATGAACCATCAGTCAAAAGTGGGGAGGGAGGCAACAATCTTTTCCTACCGGGTCATTCTGGTGTTCCATCGGAACTGAACAAATCTGTATCTTTGCAGGATTTTAGTCATTTCCAAACTGAGGCTGGCGCCGGCAGGAGTGCACCGACGTCTCGTGGCTCCATCGGAGGACAGGGCGGGGGGCACCTCGTGGAGAGGTCGGCCCCCCGGCTCTTTTAGAATCTTCAAGGTTGAGGAGTACAGGGCGTGTGCTCGTCCCGGGCAAGGAAACCCGCTTTTTGATATGGACCCCTTCTTCAAGCAGGAGCGTTGGGGTGTCGCTGGAAGCCTCCACCTGGAGGGAGGTGGGGGAGGCTCGTTCGCGCCGCCTCCCCCTTCCAGTGACCCCGCGCCGTTCTCCGGCTCCAGCGCTTTGGTACGGCCGTGCCAGGCAATGAAGATGGGGGGGGGGGTCGGTGGCTGAGGCAAGACATCCCCCCCCTTTGACATGTGGCGGGACTACCTGAAACTCTCAGGCGTTGCCATGTGGCGGGACTACCTGTCACTCTCAGGGGTTGCCATGTGGCGGGACTACCTGCAACTGTCCAGGGCCGAGTGCAGTTGCAGCCATTATTGCGCAAAGAAGCGCCACCGTCCTTGCCTTGGCTTCGGCCTTCGATGAGAGCCGGATCAGGTGAGAGAGGGGGGGGGGGGTCAGTGGCTGAGGCAAGACATCCCCCCCCGTGGCCTGCAGGGCAGCAGAAGAAGGGAAAAGGAGAGATCATTGCGATTTGCGGGCCGTCCGCCCCACAGCCTCCCCTTCCGACTGCGGCCAGCCGAGCCCTGCACGCATCGAGGCCTCGCCTTCCGGATGGGCGTAACCGCGGACCTGTTGCACTTCGGGAGCTTCCGGAATGGGGGTAGGTACCTATTGGTTTGTTTCTATTTCATGTGACCGTTATTTTGGGCGTGGTGGGCAATGAGGCAGACATGTTTGGAGCAGGAGTAGGCAGCGGAACCTAGCTACCTCGTGGCTGCCTTGTAGTCAAGCTTTTCGCCATTTTATATTTCTTATTACGAACTGCTTCTAATGTTTCTTATTTTTAGTGAAGTCTAAAGCTCATCAGGGGGTTACTGACTTAGCCCGATTTCTTTTTATTTTTCCTTCCTTTCCTTAGCGTGTTTCAAGCTAAAGTTTCTGTTAACAGGGTACGGTGATCACTTCATATATATTTTTTTTTTATATGTCCTTTTCATTAGGGGTACTCCTGGACGGACCAGATGAGTTACCTCCAATAAATGGTCCGGGGTGGAACTAGATTATCAATCAGAGGGGAACACATATCCCTTCATTAGGGTATCATCCTGGACGGACCAAATGATGTACCTCCACTTACTAGGGTAGCCTCCTGGACGGACCAGATGGGTTACTTCCAATAAATGGCCAACGAGTGGGGGCATGTGTCCTCCATTAGGGTAGCCTCCTGGACGGACCAGGTGAGCTACCCCCAAATAATAGTCAATCAGTGGGGAGTGGGTAGGACTGACGAATCATAAAGGGGCATAACCTACCCTTTACTACTTGCAAAGACTAGACAGAATATTTCTATTCCACGTTGTTTGCAAACAGAAAATACCTCAAACAAACAATTCCTTGGACAACAATGTCCAGTCAATCAATCAATCAGTGGGGAGAAAAACAGGCATGACGGATTACAACGGGGACAAACGTCTGCATTACCTGCCCTTCGCTATCTGCAAAGGAAGACAGAATATTTCTATTCGTCTCTGTTTGTGGACAGGGAAGATCTCAAAGAGCAACAATCGATTATTAATCGATTTCAAACAATCAGTGGGGAGAAAGGTAGGCATGACGGATTACAACGGGGACAAAAGTCTGCATTACCTACCCTTCTCTATCTGCAAAGAGAGACGAAAGTTCCTATTCGCCGTTGTTTGCAAACAGAGAATGTCTCGTTCTCAAGAAGAGAACCAATATTTCAAGTAGCATTCAAAGCTAGATGAACCAATAACAACAATATCAGTATTCAAATACAGATTCCAATACAATCAATCAATCAATCAGATGGATAAACCCATCCTACCAATCAGGCGTAAAAAACACCCTACTTAATCTTACCCGGACCGGACCATGTGGACAGTTCTTCGTCTTCCTCCTCCAGCGCCCGATCGTTCTCTTACTCTATGCAGCATTCCTGTGGGATTCCAGTCAGGACAATAGGTCACTCGAGAGAGGTCCGTTCAGAATCGGTGAAGCTCATTCAATCGGCAGCCGGACGAGGGCCCTCTCAAGGCAGGTATACTCCAATCGTTTAGATGTTCACCTCATCGTCTGGATCTCTCTTACTGGACCTTATGTCACTGATGGACCCCGCGTTGGGACGCCAATTGGGAAAGGTGAGCCCACATCAGTATCGATGCCCGGGCTGCTGGCGCAAGTCGCCTCTTAGTTCCCATTCTGAATAGTTACCAAACAAAGAGACGGGCGCTGGAAGCAGGAATCACAAGAACAGGATTTATTACTCATGAGGAGAGCCTGTCATTTCGGACACGAAACACAGTGTCTTTCGGGAGGTGCTCTAACAAGTGAGCTGAGACATCGTCTTTTATACTTTACAAAACATTCCGTATTACAATCATATCATTGTGAAACAAGGAAAAGACATCCCCATAATCCTCGTGTCAATCCTACCCCACATATATTCACAATAGAGACCCTTGACCTGCCGATAAGAGGAGAGGGTAATCACACAGCTGAGTGTTCCGTCGAGTTTTAGGATATGTGCGCCTGATCGTAGCCCAGGGGGTGGGGAGGCTAGGATCAATAGTGGGTCCTTTGAAGAGGGGTGATTCCATACAATAAGGGGCAGTAAACAGTATCTCCTGGCGTAGGCGATGACCTCAGACATGTGTGGCCAGTCAATCGCGAAGGGAGGGTTTACTAACAGAGGGGTTATTCATGAAAGGAAAGGAGGTGTTGGTCAGGCGCGGCCGTGACTCCCAAGGACTGGGTCTTGCAGAAGAAGAAGGTTTATGACTTGCCCATGTGAGGGAGAAGGGGGAGGGGGGAGCCAGGGTGTGCACAGGGACAGAGTCGCACAGAGAGAGAGGTCTTATGACCCAGACATGCAGTCAGATACAGCTGGGGAGGGTTATGTCAGCTGAGACGAAGGATGCTTCTTCAAGAGAAAAGAAAGGGGGGTTTTGCGTGGGCCAAGCAGGAGGGTTGTTTTTCAGAGCAGGGTCGCGCAGAGGGAGAGGGTTTCATGGTCTATGCATGTGAGTGGGGGGGGGGTTCAAATAGCGTAGAAGGGAAGCCGGAGATCCCAATGAACAGGAAAAAAGGCCATGGTGCCTAAAATGGCTGTCAGGTACATGTGGGCACGGGCCTTTACTGGCGGAGTGGTGCGGTTAATGTACAGGGAAGGGAATGGGAAAGGACAATGAACGCTGCTTATGTACATCAATTTCCTAATTTTCCACACGGAATCCAAGTTTAAGGGAGTTGCCATGATCAAGTCTAGATGGGATTGTGGCCTGAATTGTGTTTTTTCCGGTGGAATCAGGGAGGAGAGGCACAATTTTAGGAAGCATCCAACAATGAAAAATCAGGAAGAGGCTGCACTTCCTAATAGTCCTGAGAATGAGAGGGACGTATCTGAAAGAAAACCAAGCTGTCTGCATAAGACTTAGGAGTTGGTAGTGTCCCCAAGAAGGTGGCCACCAGGGAGTTAGTAACTCAAGATCAGTACTGATTTCTTATCTCTTTTGAGTTTAAGTAAGTTGTTGTTTATTTACGGTTTCTTAATGGCCTTGCATGGATAGAATTCTTCCTCAATGCCGATTAGGTTGATTTGATTGAAAGGCGCATTGATATGGATGTCATCTTCATGTCGTTATTGAACCTGCATTATGGAGGTGAGTGAAATCAAGTAAGTACTAAAGGAAGTAAGGCTTGAGAAGGAGCACTGAGGAACTTGTTATGCAACCAGTAGGCAAGAAAAACAGAAGTGTGGTAATTGAATAGCTTGTGTTGTACATGGTAAACACAAATGTAGGCACCCCAAGGTATGCCTTGCTCATAGGAAACCTTGTGGAAACCACTAGGTCTAGAAGGTATCAGGGCGGCACAGCCCACTTATTCTAAAATATGTCTAATAAGAGACTGGTACTAGAAATACAGACTGAGATGTTTCAAAGAAAGTAGTAATTTGGGAAGAAGAGAAATCAGGTGGGAATGACTAACTACATCCTGAAGGATATTCAGTGAGTTTCTTCAGTAACTCATTGCCTACATCTCTTTTGTTAGATCTTGTTAGATCTTGGAGACAATGATATGAGTAATTAAGAAGTTCCTAACGTCCATCAGCAAAGGCTTACAACATCTGTTGCTGGGACTAAATTCTGAGGAGGGCAGGAGTCAAGAGAAGAACCAGATATTTTAGAAATAGCAGCAAACTGAAAAGTCTCAATCAAGGTGGGATGGAGAATGAGTGGGTGGAAGAGGGTGAACATCTTACAACACCAGCAGAACAGCCTCTAGTGAAAGTTGGTGGATAGTAGGAGAATACAGAGCATAATGCAGGAACTGAATTACTACAGGCAGATGGAGCACAATATTGTTTAAAAAAACAGATTTTTTGATAAGTGACTTAAGAAAGTCTTGCCGAAAAATTGGTTAATAAAAAACTGTCTCAGTTCCTGGAAGACAATAACAAACTAAAAAACTCTCAGACAGGTTTTCGGCCAGGGCAGGGCACTGACATCGCCCTCTTGGCGGCGGTAGAGGAGGCCAGGACACTCTTAGACGAGGGAGGATCAGTGGCAGTGATCCTCCTCGACCTGAGTGCGGCCTTTGATACCGTCAATCACCAACTCCTCATTAAACGGCTCGAAAGAGTCGGTGTGGTAGGCTCTGCCCTATCCTGGCTCTCATCCTTTTTGGACCAGCGTACCTTTCAGATCTGGGAAAACAACACCTGCTCCTCCGAAACTCCCCTCCAATGTGGTGTGCCTCAGGGCTCCTCCCTGAGCCCCACATTATTCAACATCTACATGTCCCCATTGGAGGAGGTTATCACCCCGTTCGGAGTGAGCGTCGTCAGCTATGCTGACGACACACAATTAGTGGTATCACTACCCCATCCCAATCGAAAACCAGCAGATCTACTTAACTGCCTTACGCAGGTTCAAAACTGGATGAACAGCTCAGCCTTGAAACTAAACGGAGCAAAGACAGATGTCCTTCTTCTTGGTCAGAAAGGAATCATTCTCCCCCCGAATATCTGGCCTGATTGTTTGGGTCCCATTCCTGAACCAAAACAAGAAGTAAAAAGCTTGGGCGTGTGGCTAGATACTACCCTGTCATTTTCCACACAAGCAAAAAAAGTAGCCGGGACATGCTTCGGCCTGCTGAAATCACTGAGAAATATCCTGCCCCTTCTGCCACCCAACTCCCAAAAACTGCTTATACAAGGCATGATAATTTCTAGGCTTGATTTCAGCAATGTGATATACCTGGGCGCCCTGGAAGCAACACTGAACAAACTTCAGAGAATTCAAAACATAGCCGCCCGGATTCTCACCAAGACCCCTGCCAGAGACTCGGCCAAACCAGCATTGAAACTCCTCCACTGGCTTCCTATAAGGGAGAGAGTTAAATTTAAGGCCTTGTGCCTAGCTCACAAATTGTTACAAAATCAAGGCCCTCCCATTCTTAGAAAATTTATCAAACCCTATAAATCCGGCAGATCCCTCAGATCGGACACGGAGAATTTCATCAGCGCCCCTAGAATCAGGAAGGCACGCACAGGTGGAAGGCGGTTCACAGTCCATACCGCAAGCCTCTGGAATGCACTCCCCCGCGACCTGAGAACTGAACCACACTACCTTCGCTTCAGGAAGCGGTTGAAAACTTATCTTTTTCCCCAATGATCCCTTCCCATCCGAACCACTGTATCCCCGTCCCATCCCTCACCCCCCCTCCTTCCGGCCCCCCTTGTCAGGTTTAGGGTAGGGTTCTTAGCGCTGGGATACCTTCGGGTGACTACGCGCTCTACAAGAGTTTTTAATAATAATAATAATAATAATAATAATAAGAAGAAGAAGAAGAAGAAGAAGAAGAATTGCCGTCAGTAGCTGCTCTGGTTTCAAAAAAGAGATGCCGGCTTACTTGACAATGCGTTTTCAGGCAATGACAAAAACACAGTGTCTGCCAACATGGACCTGAATCAAAGGTCATTAGCAGAAGTAAGTGTTACTCGTGACTCTGCCCCTCACACCTATGGTCACGCTGGGCATGAAGACTGCAAAATAAATATATTGCCCTTCCTCAGCAGCAAACAAAGGCTGTGGTATAGCTTGGGAAAGTGGTCAAGTGGTTGTGTACATTCCATAATTTTTACAATTTATGGGCTGATTACGATCTCGCTAGGAATGCGCTCCGTACGACTCGGATCTGAAGGGCTTTCCTAGCGAATCGCGCTGTGAGAGCCTGACTGAACGAGTACAATACATCCGTATGCTGACTGACTTGGTTCGCTCGGACTCCCATTGAACTCTATGGGAACCAGTATACCGAACTACAGACTCCCATAGCAAAAAGGAGTGGATGGGGAAAAGTGTACACCCTGTGGCGGGCACCCCATGGGGCCCTGCATGCTGTGCATGCTTGGATCGGTGGGGACCCATGGGCACCCCTGCAACCAATTTGGAGGGCCCCGGGTAAGGTTGGGCCTGCTATGGCCCCCCAAAGTCTGATTTGTCTCGCTGAGCTCGAGTCAATACGGATGTCCAAATCATCCATCATACTTGCTCAAATTGGAAGCCGGGTCCATTGCGCGGCACAATTTGGCTGTGAACAAGTTGAACTGACAGGATTGGGTTCAAAAAGGATCCGTCCGACGTGGGCGAGATCTTCCCATCATGCTTGGTTGTTCAAAATGGGGGACAACTTGGTCGGAAACATAGGCTCGGAATCGGATTTGCTCGCTCCGGAACCCATCTGGAGGCCTTCTAAGCGAGATCAGAATCGGCCCTAAGTTGCGATGCATCATCTATCTAGATTTGTCTCTGCCAGTGAAGGATAAGCAGCTAAGTAGTGCAATGTGCTTTTTTTTGGCAGAAGATATTTGCTTAAAGTCACAATCATGTCAGGTCCAAGACTAATTTTCTGTTAAGGATCCCATACCCTAAAAAAAAACTACATCTTCTTCAAGCCCCTATAGCTGAGAATGGGTAAGTAATGCATCAGTCTTTCAGGAGAAAGATACAACACAACAAAGTCATCACTCCTCTTCCTACCAGAGCATGATCATCTCTATTCACCCTCATCACAGAGGAATTTCACACTAACACGGTTATTTACTACATTTTGTGTGGGCCCTAGTGTATTGAAAGGCATTGTGCTGATTTACATACCAAAAAAGGCACTGCGCAAGAGCCCGCGCAGCCCTAATGGAATAAAACAAATTCTGCTAGCTTCTTAGAGCAATCACATTCACAATTCTGAAGGTAGTGTGGGATTGTGGACATTCTGGGGGAGAGGAGGAACTCAGATGCAAGAGTATGTGTAGACCTACAACTCTGGTGATGTGTAGAGACTCACCTACTTCACACAAGTGATTTCTTAACCTGAAAAAATATTCATACAGATATATGTCAGCCTATTCAGAATGAGAAGGGGGAAGTGTTGTGGCAGAATCATCTGCTATAAATACCATGCCCTAAACATCACCTTCAAAAAGTATTGGCCAACTGGAAGTAATATAATAGGATATATCTCCAAAAGGACAATATTTTTGGGGGAGCTATATTTATGTCAGAAAATATTTCCATATACGATATTCTGACATACAAAAGAGGATGAAACAATCCCATTTAATGACATTTGTATGGGAGGTGTTTCCTCCACATAGAAATATAGTGAAGCAGGCCACATATGCAAATGTGCAGTTGCATTCCATTTGATTATTAGGAATTATATACTAGGTACACATTCTTCAACTGTAAGCCATATCAATATGAACATTGTTCTTGGAAGAATCCTGGGATTCTTCATCAAACCCCAAAAGTCTGAAATGTACACCTAACTTAGAACTAGCCATCAAAGAGCAAAATTCCATCTTTCGTCACTAGACCAGTGCAAATCAGGCTGTCAGAGAGCAATTCCAACTAGCAGGCTCATTATCTAATAAATGTAAATGTAAATGTAAGTGCCAGCATTTATAGAGCGCACAGCTACCTCCAACGGAAGTGTCCCAGCGCTGTCCGTATACCGCTTAGGAACCCTTCCTGGCTTTTCACTGTGAGATGCCCCCTCCTGGGCACCCCCAAGGTGAAGCCAGGCATCCCAGCGCTGTTGAGGCCGTTGTGGAGATTAAGCAAGCTATTGCCCAGAGTTGCAGAGTGGGACCCATGATTAGAATAGGCACCGAGGCGAGAATTATCAGGTCTGAGGAAATTGAGCCCAAATCCCGCCGAGGCGGGTATTGAACCCTGGTCCCAGGCCAGACCTCTGCATCAGGGTTTGCCGCTCTAACCATTGAGCCACACTTCTCCACCCAATACACCCCCCCGTGAAGGGCTCTTCAATCTGCAGCTGTGGAAAGAAGTCCAGGAGTCAGGATAGTGGTGTGCACTAGTCAATTTGGGGCCGGTCGACCATCATGTTCTATTTCAGTGAACTGAACATCATGTGCACACAGTCCTGGGATGCACTGGCTTTCGCTTTCCAACAGTGGTGGGTGGCCACAGAGGCAAGAGTATGAGTTATGTTTTGCTCTTATATTTTCATCACAAGAATTGACAGAATGTATAATATGCACCTCTTTCAACAGCAAAAGGAAAACCTGGGACTTGCCCGCCACACTATCGACACATGTTCCCAGACAAGGATGACACGTGCCGCACTGACAAAGATTGCAAAGGAGAGCGGAAGTGCTGTGACTGGCAGGGAGGATTCACATGTGTCGCTCCTGTCAGAGGTGAGTGATCCTCATCACCTGGTCTCTCCCCCGCTTCATTGTACAGATAACTAGATCTGGGGTCTCCTTTATGTTTTAGAGAAGAGCTAGTCTGCATCCTGCTGTCATCCTTGCTCTTGTGCAGCTATTAAACATCATGATATCCATTGTTTTATTGTACGACAACCTCCAGCTCTCACGTCCTGTTACATTGTCCAATTATTCTGCATTCTCTCTCGCCCTCTGCTTCACTGTGCATCTATTCTGCATCTGCTCTAGACATCTGCTTCATTGTGCAGCTATTCTTCATCCCCTCTCACCCTCTATTTCATTGTGTAGTTATTCTACATCCTACTCTCACCCTCTGTTTCAATGTGTAGCCATTCTGCATCCTACTCTCACCCTATTTCATTGTGTAGTTATTCTGCATCCTACTCTCACCCTATTTCATTGTGTAGTTATTCTGCATCCTACTCTCACACCCTGTTTCATTCTGTAGCTATTCTGCATCCTACTCTCACCCTCTGTTTGATTGTGCAGCTGTTCTGCATCCTACTCTCACCCTATTTCATTGTGTAGCTATTCTGCATTCTACTCTCACCCTCTGTTTGATTGTGCAGCTATTCTGCATCCTACTCTCACCCTATTTCATTGTGTAGTTATTCTGCATCCTACTCTCACCCTATTTCATTGTGTAGTTATTCTGCATCCTACTCTCACACCCTGTTTCATTCTGTAGCTATTCTGCATCCTACTCTCACCCTCTGTTTGATTGTGCAGCTGTTCTGCATCCTACTCTCACCCTATTTCATTGTGTAGCTATTCTGCATCCTACTCTCACCCGCTGTTTCATTCTGTAGCTATTCTGCATCCTACTCTCACCCTCTGTTTCATTGTGTAGCTATTCTGCATCCTACTCTCACCCGCTGTTTCATTCTGTAGCTATTCTGCATCCTACTCTCACCCTCTGTTTCATCGTGTAGCTATTCTGCATCCTACTCTTACCCTATTTCATTGTGTAGCTATTCTGCATCCTACTCTCACCCTCTGTTTCATTGTGTAGGTATTCTGCAACCTACTCTCACCCGCTGTTTCATTCTGTAGCTATTCTGCATCCTACTCTCACCCTCTGTTTCATTGTGTAGCTATTCTGCATCCTACTCTTACCCTATTTCATTGTGTAGCTTCCTGCATCCTACTCTTACCCTATTTCATTGTGTAGCTATTCTGCATCCTACTCTCACCCGCTGTTTCATTCTGTAGCTATTCTGCATCCTACTCTTACCCTATTTCATTGTGTAGCTTTCTGCATCCTACTCTCACCCTATTTCATTGTGTAGCTTTCTGCATCCTACTCTCACCCTATTTCATTGTGTAGCTATTCTGCATCCTACTCTCACCCTATTTCATTGTGTAGCTCTTCTGCATCTTACTCTCACCATCTGTTTCATTGTGTAGCTATTCTGCATCCTACTCTCACCCTCCTCTGTTTCATTATGTAGCTATTCTGCTTTCTACTCCCACCCTCTGTTTTATTATGCAGCTATTCTCCATCCTACTCCCACCCTCTGTTTCATTGTGTAGCTATTCTGCATCCTACTCTCACTCTCTGTTTGATTGTGCAGCTATTCTGCATCCTACTCTCACACTGTTTCATTGTGCAGCTCTTCTGCATCCTACTCTCACCCGCTGTTTCATTCTGTAGCTGTTCTGCATCCTACTCTCACCCGCTGTTTCATTCTGTAGCTATTCTGCATCCTACTCTCACCCTCTGTTTGATTGTGCAGCTATTCTGCATCCTACTCTCACCCTCTGTTTCATTGTGTAGCTATTCTGCATCCTACTCTCACCCGCTGTTTCATTCTGTAGCTATTCTGCATCCTACTCTCACCCTCTGTTTGATTGGGCAGCTATTCTGCATCCTACACTCACCCTCTGTTTCATTGTGTAGCTATTCTGCATCCTACTCTCAGCCGCTGTTTCATTCTGTAGCTATTCTGCATCCTACTCTCACCCTCTGTTTGATTGTGCAGCAATTCTGCATCCTACTCTCACCCTCTGTTTCATTGTGTAGCTATTCTGCTTCCTACTCCCACCCTCTGTTTCATTATGCAGCTATTCTGCATCCTACTCTCACCCTATTTCATTGTGCAGCTCTTCTACATCCTGCTCGCACCTTCTATTTCATTATGTAGCTATTCTGCATCCTACTCTCACCCTATTTCATTGTGCAGCTCGTCTGCATCCTACTCTCACCCTATTTCATTGTGCAGCTATTCTGCATCCTATTCCCACCCTATTTAATTGTGTAGCTGTTAGACGGGGACCCGGGAGGGTCGGCCGAGCAAGGGGGAGAGGTCTCCTGGCGAGGGCCCTCTCCTTCAATCGTACGGACGAGCAACTTCCCCCCACAGATAGACACCACACAAAGATAAGTTCTGTATACTTTTATATGTATTCTTAGGCAAGGTAGCTTGACGATACAGCAGGACCAGGATGCAAGGATCCCGTCAATTCTAGTCTCTTTAGGGAAGGGGGTAGCGGGACAGTCTCAGGACCGGTCCGGTACAGGGGTAGCGGATGTGGAGCTCACAATCCTTGAGCTGGAGGGTTCACAAGTAGGGGCCGCGGCAGCGCCAGCAGACCTTCACGATGGTTCACGAGGAGGAGGAGCCGCGGCAGCGCCAGCAGGCCTTCAAGATGGTTCACGAGAGGATGAGCCGAGGCAGCGCCAGCAGGCCTTCAAGATGGTTCACGAAGAGGATGAGCCGCGGCAGCGCCAGCAGGCCTTCAAGATGGTTCACGAAGAGGATGAGCCGCGGCAGCGCCAGCAGGCCTTTAAGATGGTGCACAAAGAGGATGAGCCGCGGCAGCGCCAGCAGGCCTTCAAGATTGTTCACGAAGAGGAGCCGCGGCAGCGCCAGCAGGCCTCCAAGGATGAGTTTGTCTCGGTGTCTCTCGACTCCAGGATACAACTGCCTTCCTACTCTGGAGCTGCCTCAGTTATAGGTCTGGCGCCCTTTGATGTCCGGACCTTCGCACTTGGAGGTCGGGAGGTCCGGGATGAGGGAGTCCGGACACCCAGCAGGGGGGTGGAGCCAGCGCCCAGGGAAGCTGGGGGGCAATCGAAACCTGGCGGAGGGGAGCCATCGACACTCCTTCTCCCATTGACCCGCCAAGTGGTCTCTTCACCCCCTGGGTGGATGGTGGTGCCTCGATGTCGGGGCTGGGCTAGGCCTGGGGCTGAGGTCGACCCGAGGCCACGAGGCCTGGTCGTGGAGGGTCCAAGATGGCAGCTGGGCCAGGGACGGTGGTTCGGGAGGGGACCCGGGCCAGCCGAGAATGTTATGATTATGAGTCAATGCTTTGCCGGGAAAGAGCTGGGTGTCGGCCAGGCTGGTTGCAGGTGTTGTTCTTGTCCGGGGAACAGGGGTGCAGGGGTCCGCGACCCGCCATGGGGGGAGAAGCCGGGCATGCCACAAGGTCTGTCCAACATGCGTCCCCCCAGCTGAAGGCAGGGAGAGTCACCCATCCTCTTGGGTAATCTCCTCGCCGAGGCGGAAGAAGCGGGACAGGCCGTCCGCGTTGGCGTGGTCTTGGTCTGGGCGATGCTCCACAGTGAAGTCCATCCCTTGCAGGGGAGATGGACCAACGTAACAGCTTCGGATTCTCTCCCCGCATCTGCATCAGCCATTGCAGCGGTCGGTGGTCTGTTTGCACCCGGAAGTGGGTACCGAAGAGATAGGGCCGGAGCTTCTTGAGGGCCCACAGCACTGCGAAGGCCTCTCGCTCTATAGTGCTCCAGTGCTGTTCTCGGGCCAACAGGCGTCGGCTGATGAAGGCCACTGGCTGGTCAACTCCCTCCGTGTTAAGTTGGGAGAGGACGGCCCCAATGCCATGATCGGAAGCATCCGTCTGCACTATGAATTCTCGGCTGTAGTCGGGGGCTTGGAGCACGGGGTAGAGCACATGGCGGATTTGAGTTTCTCAAAGGCAGTCTGACACTCAGGAGTCCAGTGTACTTTCGTGGGTTTTTTTTTGGATGTAAGTTCTGTGAGGGGCCCCACAATGCTGCCATAGTCTTTTACGATGCGCCGGTAGTATCCGGTGAGCCCCAGGAAGGCTCGGACTTCTGTTTGGGTTACCGGGGGCTCCCACGCCTGAATGTCGGCGATCTTGAGTTGGAGAGGGGCCACCAGGCCACTTCCCACCTGGTGCCCCAGGTAGGTCATGGACCCTTGGCCGATTTGGCACTTGCTGGCCTCGATTGTTAGCCCTGCCTGCCGGAGGGCGTTCAGGACCTCCCGGAGGTCTTGGAGGTGTTCTGCCCATTGGCGGCTGTACACGGCGATATCGTCCAGATAGGCGGCGCTGAACTCCTCCAGTCCCACCAAGACTTTGTTTACGAGCCTCTGGAAGGTGGCGGGTGTATTTTTCATTCCGAAGGGCTTCACCTTGAAGTGGTAGTGGCCATCCGGGGTGGAGAAGGCGGATCGCTCCTGGGCCCCGGGGGTAAGGCCGATCTGCCAATAGCCCGCTGTCAAATCAAAGATGCTCAGGTAGCGGGCGGCCCCCATGCGGTCGATTAGTTCATCTGCTCGGGGAATGGGGTGAGCGTCTGTCCTGGTGACGGCGTTCAGACCCCGATAGTCCACACAAAACCGGAGCTCTGGGGCGACGCCAGGGGCGGCGGCCTTGGGGACCAGCACGACTGGGCTGGCCCAGGGGCTGTCGGAGGGCTCGATCACTCCTAGAGCCAGCATCTTGGAGACCTCCAACTGGATGCAGGCGCGTACTCGATCGGGTACCCTGTACGCCCTGTGCCGGATAGTGGGGCTATCTCCGGTGTCGACATCGTGGAGGCACCAGGGGGTGGCCCCAGGGATGAGGGAGAATAGGTCGGCAATTGTTAAAGCAAGTCTTGGCAGTCTTGGCGTTGCGCTGGGGACAAGGCATCGGAGAGGTGGACTCCTTCCACGGAGCCGTCTTTTTCGAGGTTCCTCAGGAGATCGGGAAGGGGCTCGGAGTCCTCCTCAGCCCCACTGTCGGTAGCCATCAGGAGGCTAAGTTCAGAGAGTACAAAGTGGGGCTTAAGTCTATTAGCGTGGAGGACACGGAGAGGGTTTCGGGGGGATTCCAGGTCCACCAGGTAGGTGACGGGGCCCTTGCGCTCCACCACCTTGAAGGGTCCCGTCCATTTGTCCAGGAGGGCACAAGGTTCGACCGGGGACATAACCCAGACCTGTTGTCCTGGCTTGAACTCGATGGACGAGGCATTTTGGTCATACCAGCTCTTCATGTCTTCTTGGCTGGCCTCGAGGTTGGCCTTGGCGAGTTCCCTGAACCGCCGGGTCTGGTTCCGGAGGGTCAAGAGGTATTTGTACACATCAGGGGGAGTCTTCTGAGGGGTCACTTTCCACCCCTCTTTGACCAGGCTGAGGGGGCCCGGACGGGGTGCCCATACAGGAGCTCGAAAGGGCTGAAACCCAGGGATTTTTGGGGGACCTCCCTGTAGGCAAACAGGAGGCATGGGAGCAGCACGTCCCATTGGCGGCGTAGGGGCTCTTCCAGGCCCATGATCATCCCCTTGAGGGTGCGATTGAATCGTTCTACTAGTGCATTTCCTTGCGGGTGATAGGGTGTCGTAAATTTGTAGGTGACCCCGCACTGTTGCCATAGGGACTTCATGTATCTGGAGATAAAGTTTGTGCCCCGATCACTGACGACCTCTTGGGGGAAGCCCACCCACGAGAAGATCCCCATCAAGGCTCGGCCCACCACGGGCGCTGTCACGGTCCGGAGAGGGATGGCTTCGGGATAGCGGGTGGCATGGTCCACCAGGACAAGGATGAACCGGTGACCTTGCGCTGTCCGGGGCTCCAGGGGCCCCACAATGTCGATTCCCACCCGCTCAAAGGGAGTGGTGATGATGGGAAAGGGTTGCAGGGGGACTTTGAGCTTCCGGCCGCTCTTCCCGCTGGCCTGGCAGGTGGGGCAGGCCCGGCAGTGGTTCATTACATCATTCCACATTTTCGGCCAGTAGAAATGGGTCACCAGGCGGCTGTACGTCTTGTCCTGCCCCAGGTGCCCGGCAAGAGGCACATCGTGGGCCAGGTTCAAGAGGAAGTCCCTGAATCGGAGGGGGACCACCAGCACCCGGCTGGCTCCCAGTTCGGCAATCTTCTGCTCACTGTAGAGCAGCCCGTTGTCCCAGTAGATCCAGTGGGCCCCCGAGGCATCCCCTGCGCTCTGGGCTATGGCTTGTTGTCGAAGCCCCTCGAGGGAGGGACACATTCTTTGTTCCTGGCGGAACTGTTCCTGAGTGGGGCCACCTTCTTGGCGCTCCGGGAGGTCTTGGAGTCGGCCAAGTTCTTCGTTGTTGAGCCCCGGAGGACCAGGCTCAGGTGTGGTTTCTTCTGCTACGATCGGCGGAGGAGGTTCGGGACACTCTGGTTACTCCGTGAGGGGGATGGGGCGGGTGGCCATGGATTGGATCGTTGCACAGACCCATTCAGGGAGGCCAAGCATCCCCAGGTGCTCTCTTCGCTCCACGGCTGCCCAGGGGGAGCTCTCGAGATCGTTCCCCAGGAGGCAGTCTACGGGGGCATCGTCTCGGACGGTCACTTTCAGCATGCCCGACACCCCCCCCCCACTCGAAGGGGACGCGGGCCATCTGGCACAGGCTTTCGGAGTTGTCCGCAGACCGCACTGGACAAAGTACATTGGGTAGGATTTGATCAGGGGTCACCAGATGGCAGCGGACGGCGGTCACACTGGCCCCTGTGTCACGGAGGGCTTCCGACCGGCGTCCATTGATGGTGACCCACTGGCTGTATTTATGCATGTTGGCGGGGATGGGGGCCCGCGGGACCATGTCCCTTACCCCTAGACAGACCAGGGACATGGCAACAGGTTCCCACTCGGGCTGGTATTGTTCACACTCTTCTGTTTCTTCGTCGCCCTGCTTCTCTCCTAGGGCGACAGCGGTGATCTGGCGGTTCACTGGACTCTGGTTTCTCGGGCAGTTTGGATCATTGGCGTAGTGGCCGGGTCGCTGGCATTTGTGGCAGACAACGTTGGAGCGGAATCCTGGTCGCGTCGGGGGGTTTCCTCTTCCGGCCGGGGGCAGGGGATTGCTAGTGGGGGGCACCGTGACGGTGTCCCGGCCCCGACCCTGGCCTCCTCCTCCCCCTCGCGGTCGGTGGGGCCCTTGGGAGGCTCTGCTCTGTTTGCCTGGCCAACTCCGAGGGACCCGTGTGCTCTCCCATCGATCTGCTTCGATGGCGAGTTTCCGAGGTTCGGTCAGCTTGCTATCGAGGAGATGCTGCCTTAGTTCCATGCAACAATTATTGGAGAGGTGCTCCTACACAATCAGGTCGAATAATTGCTCGTAGGTGGTGACCTGGCTGCCTTTGATCCATCCCTCGAAGGCTCTGCTAAAAAAGTTCACGTACTCCACCCAGGTGGTACCGGGGATTCTCTTACAGTCCCGAAATCGTTGCCGGTACATTTCGGGTGTGAGCCCATAGCGAGTGAGAAGGGCAGCCTTCATGTGTTCGTAGGATGTCATCTCGTGGTCGGGGAGCTGTAGTAGGGCATCTCTTCCTTCGTTGACGAATCTTCCCCATAACCCGGCTCCCCAGTCTTTTCGCGGGATTCGGTGGGAGATCATGGCTACCTCGTAGGCCTTAAACCATTGCTGGATATCGTCGTTCCGGTAGTATTCTCTGACGACGTCCTTGGGGATGTGGACCTTGGGGTCCGTAGGGGGAGCGGAGCTCTGGTTCTCGGGGACGCCGAGGTCTTTGTTTTGTCGTCGAATTTCTAGTTCTTTTAAATTGCGCTCATGCTCGTACGCTAGTCTCTTTTCTTCCAGCTCCCTCTGGCTCTTTTTCTCTTCTCGTTCTTCCCGGAGCCGTAAGTGTTCGAGAGTTATCTTTTGTTCTGCCAGTTTTAGTTCTCCATCTAAGCGGAGTCGAGCCAGCTCCAACTCGTGAAGTCAGCTTTTCTCCCGTTCTCGGGCCTCTTCGGACGAGAGGCCCGCTCTTCTTTCTTCTACGGGAGTGGTAATCGTTTCTGTGGTCTCAATGTTTTCATTTTGGGGTGGGGACGCTTCCGTCTCCACCCAAGACTCCAAGGCGTGCTTGAGGTCATCTTTGGTGCTTAGTCCCATGGTAGCGATGCCCAAATCTAGGCAGAATTGCTTTAGTTCTTTGTGGCTGTATTCTTCCAGCCGTTCCATCTGAAATTTTGTGGTTGTTCCTCTCTCTTTTGCCATAATTGCTGCTGTGTGTCGTGGGGTGAGTTACTCCCTGTACGATTATGCGTCGGCTCGGACCAATGTTAGACGGGGAGCCGGGAGGGTCGGCCGAGCAAGGGGGAGAGGTCTCCTGACGAGGGCCCTCTCCTTCAATCGTACGGACGAGCAACTTCCCCCCACAGATAGACACCACACAAAGATAAGTTCTGTATACTTTTATATGTATTCTTAGGCAAGGTAGCTTGACGATACAGCAGGACCAGGATGCGAGGATTCCGTCAATTCTAGTCTCTTTAGGGAAGGGGGTAGCGGGACAGTCTCAGTACCGCTCCGGTACAGGGGTAGCGGGTGTGGAGCTCACAATCCTTGAGCTGGAGGGTTCACAAGTAGGGGCCGCGGCAGCGCCAGCAGGCCTTCATGATGGTTCACGAGGAGGAGGAGCCGCGGCAGCGCCAGCAGGCCTTCAAGATGGTTCACGAGAGGATGAGCCGCGGCAGCGCCAGCAGGCCTTCAAGATGGTTCATGAAGAGGATGAGCCAAGGCAGCGCCAGCAGGCCTTCAAGATGGTTCACGAAGAGGATGAGCCGCGGCAGCGCCAGCAGGCCTTCAAGATGGTTCACGAAGAGGATGAGCCGCGGCAGCGCCAACAGGCCTTCAAGTTGGTTCACGAAGAGGATGAGCCGCGGCAGCACCAGCAGGCCTTCAAGATGGTGCACGAAGAGGATGAGCCGCGGCAGCACCAGCAGGCCTTCAAGATTGTTCACGAAGAGGAGCCGCGGCAGCGCCAGCAGGCCTCCAAGGATGAGTTTGTCTCGGTGTCTCTCGACTCCAGGATACAACTGCCTTCCTGCTCTGGAGCTGCCCCAGTTATAGGTCTGGCGCCCTTTGATGTCCTGACCTTCGCACTTGGAGGTCGGGAGGTCCGGGATGAGGGAGTCCAGACACCCAGCAGGGGGGTGGAGCCAGCGCCCAGGGAGGCTGGGGGGCGATCGAAACCTGGCGGAGGGGAGCCATCGATACTCCTTCTCCCATTGACCCGCCAAGTGGTCTCTTCACCCCCTGGGTGGATGGTGGTGCCTCGATGTCGGGGCTGGGCTAGGCCTGGGGCTGAGGTCGACCCGAGGCCACGAGGCCTGGTCGTGGAGGGTCCAAGATGGCGGCTGGGATGGTGGTTCTGGAGGGGACCCGGGCCAGCCGAGAATGTTATGATTATGAGTCAATGCTTTGCCGGGGAAGAGCTGGGTGTCGGACAGGCTAGTTGCAGGTGTTGTACTTGTCCGGGGAACAGGGGTGCAGGGGTCCGCGACCCGCCATGGGGGGAGAAGCCGGGCATGCCACAAGGCCTGTCCAACAGTAGCTTTCTGCATCCTACTCTCACTCTATTTCATTGTGTAGCTTTCTGCATCCTACTCTCACCCTATTTCATTGTGTAGCTATTCTGCATCCTACTCTCACCCTCTGTTTCATTATGTAGCTCTTTTGCATCCTACTCTCACCCTCTGTTTCATTTTGTAGCTCTCTGCATCCTACTCTCACCCTCTGTTTCATTGTGCAGCTATTCTGCATCCTACTCTCACCCTCTGTTTCATTTTGTAGCTCTCTGCATCCTACTCTCACCCTCTGTTTCATTGTGCAGCTATTCTGCATCCTACTCTCACCCTCCGTTTCATTGTGTAGCTATTCTGCATCCTACTCTCACCCTATTTCATTGTGTAGCTATTCTGCATCCTACTCTCACCCTATTTCATTGTGTAGCTATTCTGCATCCTACTCTTACTCTCTCTTTCATTGTGTAGCTATTCTGCATCCTACTCTCACCCTCTGTTTCATTGTGTAGCTATTCTGCATCCTACTCTCACCCTATTTCATTGTGTAGCTATTCTGCATCCTACTCTTACTCTCTCTTTCATTGTGCAGCTATTCTGCATCCTACTCTCACCCTCTGTTTCATTGTGTAGCTATTCTGCATCCTACTCTCACCCTCTGTTTCATTGTGTAGCTATTCTGCATCCTACTCTCACCCTCTGTTTCATTGTGTAGCTATTGTGCATCCTATTCTCACCCTCTGTTTCATTGTGCAGCTATTCTGCATCCTACTCCCACCCTCTGTTTCATTGTGTGGCTGTTCTGCATCCTACTCTCACCCTCTGTTTTAATGTGTAGCTATTCTGCATCCTACTCTCACCCTATTTCATTGTGTAGCTATTCTGCATCCTACTCTCACCCTATTTCATCGTGTAGCTATTCTGCATCCTACTCTCACCCTCTGTTTCATTGTGCAGCTATTCTGCATCCTACTCTCACCCTCTGTTTCAATGTGTAGCCATTCTGCATCCTACTCTCACCCTATTTCATTGTGTAGCTATTCTGCATCCTACTCTCACCCTCTGTTTCATTGTGTAGCTATTCTGCATCCTACTCTCACCCTATTTCATTGTGTAGCTATTCTGCATCCTACTCTTACTCTCTCTTTCATTGTGTAGCTATTCTGCATCCTACTCTCACCCTCTGTTTCATTGTGTAGCTATTCTGCATCCTACTCTCACCCTATTTCATTGTGTAGCTATTCTGCATCCTACTCTTACTCTCTCTTTCATTGTGCAGCTATTCTGCATCCTACTCTCACCCTCTGTTTCATTGTGTAGCTATTCTGCATCCTACTCTCACCCTCTGTTTCATTGTGTAGCTATTCTGCATCCTACTCTCACCCTCTGTTTCATTGTGTAGCTATTGTGCATCCTATTCTCACCCTCTGTTTCATTGTGCAGCTATTCTGCATCCTACTCCCACCCTCTGTTTCATTGTGTGGCTGTTCTGCATCCTACTCTCACCCTCTGTTTTAATGTGTAGCTATTCTGCATCCTACTCTCACCCTATTTCATTGTGTAGCTATTCTGCATCCTACTCTCACCCTATTTCATCGTGTAGCTATTCTGCATCCTACTCTCACCCTCTGTTTCATTGTGCAGCTATTCTGCATCCTACTCTCACCCTCTGTTTCAATGTGTAGCCATTCTGCATCCTACTCTCACCCTATTTCATTGTGTAGCTATTCTGCATCCTACTCTCACCCTCTGTTTCATTGTGTAGCTATTCTGCATCCTACTCTCACCCTATTTCATTGTGCAGCTATTCTGCATCCTACTCTCACCCTCTGCTTGATTGTGCAGCTATTCTGCATCCTACTCTCACACTCTGTTTCAAATTCGAATTCAAAAACTTTATTCAGTTTCTGAGTATAAAACCATAAAAGTATACAGTAGATATTAAAAACATTATGATCACAGGATAAATTAAAAGAAAAACAATCCATGTCTATATTCAAATACTAATGTACATTCCTCGTGCTAATTCCCCATAGCAATTATAAATTTAGCAGCATGAATCATTTCTCGATGGCCGACATAGGCCTACAAGGCGGTCTTAAGGTCCTTGCTATTCGTGTGGCTTCCGGCCCTCCCTGGTTTCTAATCAATGAGGCATCAATACTGAGGCTATTAAATTCATATTACGCAGTCAGACTAGTATGTCGCTGAGTGCTCTAATTACTCATTTATTAGGGCCTTTAGGTATGCTTCTGTTTTCCTTCTTCCTATAGCCATTGTAATGAGTGTTATGTCAGATGAGCAAATATTACAATTTTCCAGGGCACACAATAGTTAAAAGCATCCTGATAGTAACAATATGTGTCCTTTTTAAAAAGGGGGCCTAAAAACCATTTCCTAAGGTCCTTCTGGAAGTTACAAAATAAAAGAGCATTGTGCATTGTCGTTACTTGCCATCACAAGGGCATTTTGGACGTTGTTTATTCCATGTTCCACTTTTTAGGAAAACAAATTGTGCATGCAATATATCTGAACAAAATCTGGTTAAAAAATTCTTTGCTGGCTGTTTTTAACAATTGTCAAATATGTTGGCTGGCCTTCAGGTACATAGTGTAAGAAATAACTAACTATCGTGGATTTCTTACTTTCCGGTAGTTCTCTCTCAATTTCTCTTTGTCCCCTAAGTATGGCCCTCACCTCTGTTTTGGAGTTACTAAGGGTTTTAACCGCATCGCTGCGGCGGTTATTTTCGCGCTACGCGGCTTTTTTCTACAAGCAGCGTTAGATGACGAGCTCAGCTCGTCATCCGCACACCCCCCCGTGGCTGATGACGAGCTGAGCTCGTCATCAGCATCGAAGGGGTTAACAGTATCGTTTTCTCCTATAGCAGGGTCCATGTTTCTTAAGCAAGCATCTAAATACGATAGCCATTTGATTTTCTTCTCCTACATAATGTACATAACCCTTGTATCCCTTTGATATCCTACCCTCCTATGCCTCTTGTATACCTGTAAAGCGCTCTTATACCGTCACGGGTCTGGTTTGCGCTCTATAAAACCTTAAATAAATAAATAAATAAAAATCGAGCTTGAGACAATCTAAAATTATCTCCATTTTAAATTGTGTCCCTGTTTTACTCCATATATTGTACCACAGAATGATGGGCCTAACATGTAACTCCTCCTCTGCAAAGGGGGCTGCCAACTCTTTATGCAATATGTATGATGAACTTGATTTCAGGACTGCCGATAAACGAGTCAGGAACAGGTTTTCTAGTGTCTGCAACTTTGCCCAATTTGTGTAACTCCATAAGGCAGCAGCATAGCCAGCACTTGGTAAATAAACATTTGGTTTTATACAGCATCAGCATTTCTATAGGTTGGTTTTCGGCCTATTTTTCGAGAAAACCTAAAAACTGATTCTGCTCTTAAAAATTTCATTTTTAATGTATTTAATTGACTTTCTCAAGCCCCATTCAATTAAATGGTCCCCCAAGTATGTCAATGTTTGTGACTCCTCCAACCCCCCCCCCCCCTTAATAGGATGTATTCTCCTTTTTGCTCTACTTTTTCCAGCTACTATGGTAACGGTTTTCTACAGATTAACCTTCTTGCCTATATTATTCATGAAATTAACATAATTATCTATAAGAAGCTGCAGCCCATTTGTTGTTCTAGATAAAAGGACTGCATCATCTGCATATATTAAAATGGGAACAGGGCGAAAACCGACCATGGGAACATCAGCTTTAGTTTTTCGTAGGCATTCCTCAACCCCATTTATGTAGAGTGAAAAAAACAGGGGGGCAAGGATACATCCCTGCCTAATACCACAGATGACCCCATAGCTATCTGTACACTCCCCATTTGGCCCCTTTCGCACCTGGGCAGTAAGGAGAGAATATGACTGGGACAGGTAGTTGATGATACACCGAAGGGCTTCCAGATCCGCAAGTGTTTCTCAAAATTTGTTATAGTTTACCAGATGGAACGCACCACTCAGATCCGCAGATCATAGATGCACTTGTCCTGTATTTTCTCAACTACGTATGTGTTATTAAAATTCAGTACTATGCAATATCCATGAATTATTTCTTTAGAATTGCCTACCCAGGAAATTCTCCTTGCCATAATTAAGTGGTCATAAATAGATGGTGGAAGTCTTACAGACTTTATTAGCCAATGTCTTGCTTTGTCTATCAGTTGGGTAGTTGCTTCTTGTTGGACCTAGGCGAGAGTTGAGACAATTACAAAGATTAGCATGTAGGGACATGCAGCAGGTGGTAGACTTAAGAGCCCTCGACTAACATGCCCCCCTTAATTAGATTCCTTGTGTTAAACCTTTCATGAGAACTATGGGGATCGGTAGGAGCTAGTAACCTCTCCCCCAGTGGACCCCTGAAGAAGCCATGTCCCCGGAGGAAGCGATTAAGCTGGCCTCCTCCTACTTCTTCCCCACTTCCCCCGTCCTATACTCTGCAATCCATGTAATCATCGGGACCAGAATCAAACCTTTCGTCCAGAAACCCCTCAGACCTCCCTCCTCTCTCATCACCATGTTATGTTATGTTATGTTATCCGAATTTATTGAGCGCACAGATGCCCCAGCAAAGGGGCGTCCTGGCGCTAATAGAACAGAAACCGGACAAAGCAATACCAAAATGAGCAAACACAACAACATTAGATATCCAGAGGAAAGAGGAAGGTTTTTACAGCTCTCCTAAAGGCCAAGAGGTTGTCAATCGCACGGATATGAACAGGGAGAGAGTTCCACAACCTGGCAGCAAGCACACGAAAGGAGCGGGCGCCGGATCTGGACCTCTCGAAGCATGGAACTATAGCCAAATGAAGGCTTGAGGACCTCAGAGAGTGAGTGGGAATATAAGGAGAGATAAGGAGAGATAAGATGCTCCAGGATCTGGGGAGAAGAATGTTTAAGAATTTTAAACGAGGTACTTAAACTTGATACGCTGAGCCACAGGGAGCCAGTGGAGCTTTTGAATAGTTTTTTGGGCCAAGCAGAATCTGGGTAGGCCTACCAGAGCCCTGGCGGCAGCGTTTTGAACGCGTTGGAGTCTTAGTAGTTCAGCCTGATTAGCTCCAAGCAAAAGAGAGCTTGCGTAGTCCAACCTGGACAGAATCGTGGCTTGTACAAAAGGCTGTCTAGTGGGAGCATCAAAAAATCCAAAAGTAGATCTGAGTTTACGAAGAGTGCCAAAACAGGTGGCGGCTACTTTTTTAGTGTGGGTGACAAAATTGAGTTGAGAATCAAGCCAGACCCCTAGGTTTTTAACCTCGATGACAGGAGTAGGGGTCGGGCCGAGTTCAGATGGCCACCATTTATCACCCCAAAGATGACTCTGCTTACCGACAATGAGCACCTCGGTTTTTTTTGGCGTTCAATTGAAGGTAATTGTCTGTCATCCATCGGGCCACTGAGAGAAATCCCTCACGGAACTTGGCAGCCTCAAGGTCAGAGGCCCCACTTATTGCAACCGCCAGCTGCATGTCGTCAGCGTAGGATACCATGGTAAGGTTCCAACGCTTAGCGACAGCAGCCAGCGGCTGCACATAGAGGTTGAATAAAGTGGGGCTGAGGGCCGAGCCCTGCGGGACTCCCTGGTCAATGGAGTAAGGTCCAGATACATAAGGTGGAGTGATAACCTTGAAGGTACGACCGGATAGAAAAGATCGAAACCATTCAAGTGCCACATTGTCGACACCTGCCTCAACCAAATGCTGTAATAAAACAGCGTGGGAGACCGTGTCGAACGCGGCACTGAGATCAAGAAGCACCCGTGCCGCAGTGTGACCAGAATCGACCAAAGTCTGGAAATGTTCGACCATAGAGAGCAGCGCAGTCTCGGGACTGTGACCGGGCCGAAACCCATTCTGCGAGGGGTCTAATAAATTCGCAGAGTGAAGATGATTAGATAAGATGGTTTTAACGTGGGCCTCGGTCAGTTTAGCAGCCCAGGGAAGGAGGGAAATGGGGCGGTAGTTCTCCAATTTCAAAGGATCAAGGGCAGGTTTTTTTAGGATGGGAATAACCTGAGCCTGTTTCCAGATAGCCGGGACCATACCTGAAGATAATGATAGGTTAACAAGATCTCGTAGCGGAGGAAGACAGAAGGGAGCGGACTCTCTGAATTGAGTAGGTCGTAGAGGATCCGTGGGAGAGCCTGTTTTAACTTTGACTACAATTTTGTTAAATTCCTCCTTCGTAAGTTCTGGAAGATGAGACAGGAACGTAGTAGTTTTAGAGACAGATTCCTGGTTCTCAGGTGACATAGTAGTGCCAGAAAAGGAGCGAAAGATGTCCTTCACCTTTTTTACAAAAAAAGCTGCCAGATCCTCACAGTGGGAAGGAGAACAGATCTTGGCAGCTGGGGCTCTACTGGCTGTAAGATCCTTAAGCACCTTGAATATAAGTTTAGTCGGGTTAGTATTGGTACTGAATTCAATGAAAAAGTAGGCAGCGCGGGTCTTACAGATTGCTTTATGATAATTCTTGATCCTAGCAAGATACAAAATTTTCTTTTCAAGCTGATAAGATTTGCGCCAAAGTCTTTCAGCTTGTTTGCAGGATTTTTTTAAAAGCTGAAGTGAATCATCATACCAGGGGCTAGATTCGGTGCGATGATGTTTACTCTCAGAGATAGGGATCAGCCTATCTAAATCTTTAGTAAGCCAATTACAAAGGAGAGCATAACCAGATTCCACATCTGTAAAGGGGCCCAGAGGGTGAAGACCAAGAAGCTGATGAAAATCAGCCAATTTCAGCTTTTTCCAGGGACGTCTGAGAATAGCAGGAGTAGGGACTCTAAGGGGAGAAGTGTTGAGCGCGAGGTGTACCTCAATTAGGTGGTGGTCAGTCCAGGCCATAGGCTTCGGGGGCAGTACTAGTGAAGTAGTGTGGCTCACTGGTTAGAGGCGGCAGACCCGAGAGCAGAGGACGGCCCGGGACCAGGGTTCGATTCCCGGCGCGGCAGGTTTCTGGACCAGGGTCAGCGGACTCGATAATTCTCTCGCCTCGGTGCCCACTCTGATCAGCGATCACACTCGGCAACTCTGGGAATTAGCTTGCCTCATCTTCACTAACGGCCCCACCAGACCGCCGGGATGCCTGGTCTCACCCTGGAGATACCCATTAAGGGACCATCTCTCAGGGAAGCCAGGAAGGGTTTCACAGCGGTCGAAGCGCCTTGGGACCCTACGGGTAAGTAGTGCGCTATATAAATGCCTATACATTTACATACATTTACATTTACTTTAAGCGACGTTAAGTTAGTAAAAACAAGGGTCCAGGATATGACCACCCACTTGAGTGTGGTGTTTAACTAGCTATAGCCTCCAAGTCGGCAAGAGTAGTACTAACCGCAGGGGAGCAGAGAGAATCAAAATGGAGATTTAAATCACCCACAACACGAAAAATGGAACCAATGAATGAGACCCACCGCACTAACTGCATGCTCATAAACTGCAGGTCTGCCTCGAAACATGCAACAGAACTAGCCGAATCCATTCTCTCCCATGACATTGACATTGCCTTCATCACGAGACCTGGCTCAATGATTCCTCTCCCCCGATCCTAGATATGCTCGTCCCCCGGGTTTTTCTATCATCAAGAAAGATAAAATTGACCAAAAAGGCGGAGTTGTGGCAATCAACCACAACAATAACGTATCAGTGTCCGAAACCGATAACTTCATTTATAACTCTTTCGAATGCCTTACCGCCATCATCAAAACCACCAACAATAACCTAGTGCACTTCCACCTCCTATACCACCCCCCAGGCAACTCTGTCACTTTCACAGAACACCTATCTGACCTAATCGCACACTGCTTGCTCCAAGATTCCAACAATATCATTCTAGCCGACCTTAACCTTCACTGGAATGATAAGAACAGTGCTCCTGTACAAAGCTTAAATGACCTTCTCCTCTCCAACAACCTCCCCAGTACTGTTCTCAAGCAATCCACAACAAAGTAGCAATCTTGGATGCCATCATCGCCAATCATGATGCAATCTCCATAGACCACATACTGCCATCGACTGGCCAGACCATCACCTTATCCTATTCCACCTCACTCTTCAGACCATGCCTCTGCCCTCCATCTCTAACCCCCCCTCATGGTCAAGAAACTTATCGCAGATCAACACAGATGTATTAAAAGAGAAAATATCCTCCCGCCTGCCCATCTGCCCGGTAGGCCTTTCCACAGAAGAACTCACTGCCCACTACAACGTTACCATGTCCTCCATCCTTGAGGAACTAGCCCTCTTGAAACTGAAAAAATCCAGGAACATTCCCTCCAGATCCTGGTTCAACAAGGACATTAATGAGGAAAGAAGGCAACTCAGAGCCTCTGAATGTCTCTGGAGAAAGGACCCCTCCTCCAACCATTACGAGGAACTCAAAGCAGCAAGAAAAAAGTACAAACACCACATCAACAATGAAAAATCCAACTTTTTCTGCGCCGCGCTGGATCAAACCAAAAACAGACCAAGAGAACTCTTTGACATCAGTAAAAAACAAACGTCCAAGCCAACAACTAGCCTCGTCCAGCCCTCTAAAACCTTATGCGCCAACTTCGCCAACTTCTTCAACGAAAAAAACAACTTGATCGTTCTTGAACCTTCTTCCCATAGACAAAGACTGCTCTCCAACAAGCGAAATCGACACACAAAAAAATCCAGCAGCAACCTGGTCCTCCTTTGACCCCATCTCAGAATCGGAGATCCTCAATCTTATCTCCTCCTTCAAGCCATCCTCTCACAACCTCAATCCCATTCCCTCTCAAATGGTCAAAAAGCAGAAACTCTTCCTAGCTCCACTTTGGTGCAAAATCATAAACAGTTCTCTAAAAACTGGTTCCATTCCAGACTGCCTTAAAGTCGGCCAAGTAACTCCTCTTCTGAAAAAACCAGGCCTAGACGCAACCGACCTGAACAATTTCCGACCCATCTCCAATCTCCCTGTCCTTGGCAAAATCCTCAAAAAATGTGTCCTTCGTCAACTAAACAAACACATTGACAACATAAACTTGCTCAACGCCAATCTGGTTTCAGAAAAGGATACAGCAACGAAACTGCAATCCTGAACATCATGGACGACATCTTCAACTCCTCGACGCTGGCCACTGCGGTCTCCTCATCCACCTAGAACTGTCTGCTGCGTTTGACACTGTAGACCACAGTCTTCTAATCAAAGCTCTCAATGAACGGGCTGGCGCAGAGAAAGTGGTCTCAGTGGTTCTTCTCCTTCTTCCAAAACCGCTCACATGAGTAAAAATCAAATCCTTTGCCTCCGAACTCGTTCCCGTCAACAGAGGAGTTCCTCAAGGCTCCATTCTCTCACCTCAACTGTTCAACATATATATGGAACCTCTCACCTCCATTCTGAAAAAAGTGAATATCCCCTTTCATCTCTATGCAGATGATACACAGATCTACTTGGAAACCTCCTCCCTCAACGACATTCAAAGACTCAACAATACCCTCAATGAAGTCCAAGAATGGCTAGCAAAAATCCATCTCAAACTCAATCAGGGCAAAACCAAGATCTCATCTCTAACAAGGAAGAAATCACGCGGATCGTTGAATGGTTGAAAGCTATTGATGCTCTCAACGGAAATCTTACCGTGGCTACCTCGGTCATATCACTGGGAATCACCCTTGACCACAAAATCCAGGACATTCCCTCCAGATCCTGGTTCAACAAGGACATTAATGATGAAAGAAGGCAACTCAGAGCCTCTGAATGTCTCTGGAGAAAGGACCCCTCCTCCAACCATTACGAGGAAATCAGAGCAGCAAGAAAAAAGTGCAAACACCACATCAACAATGAAAAATCCAACTTTTTCTGCGCCGCGCTGGATCAAACCAAAAACAGACCAAGAGAACTCTTTGACATCATTAAAAAACAAACGTCCAAGCCAACAACTAGCCTCGTCCAGCCCTCTAAAACCTTATGCGCCAACTTCGCCAACTTCTTCAACGAAAAAAACAACTTGATCGTTCTTGAACTTTCTTCCCACAGACAAAGACTGCTCTCCAACAAGCGAAATATCCACACAAAAAAATCCAGCAGCAACCTGGTCCTCCTTTGACCCCATCTCAGAATCGGAGATCCTCAATCTTATCTCCTCCTTCAAGCCATCCTCTCACAACCTCGATCCCATTCCCTCTCAAATGGTCAAAAAGCAGAAACTCCTCCTAGCTCCACTTTGGTGCGAAATCATAAACAGTTCTCTAAAAACTGGTTCTATTCCAGACTGCCTTAAAGTCGGCAAAGTAACTCCTCTTCTGAAAAAACCAGGCCAAGACGCAACCGACCTGAACAATTTCCGACCCATCTCCAATCTCCCTGTCCTTGGCAAAATCCTCAAAAAATGTGTCCTTCGTCAACTAAACAAACACATTGACAACATAAACTTGCTCAACGCCAATCTGGTTTCAGAAAAGGATACAGCACCGAAACTGCAATCCTAAACATCATGGACAACATCTTCAACTCCTCGACGCTGGCCACTGCGGTCTCCTCATCCGCCTAGAATTGTCTGCTGCGTTTGACACTGTAGACCACAGTCTTCAAATCAAAGCTCTCAATGAACGGGTTGGCTCAGAGAAAGTGGTCCTCAGTGGTTCTTCTCCTTCTTCCAAAACCGCTCACAAAGAGTAAAAATCAAATCCTTTGCCTCCGAACTCGTTCCTGTCAACAGAGGAGTTCCTCATGGCTCCATTCTCTCCCCTCAACTGTTCAACATATATATGGAACCTCTCACCTCCATTCTGAAAAAAGTGAATATCCCCTTTCATCTCTATGCAGATGATACACAGATCTACTTGGAAACCTCCTCCCCCAATGACATTCAAAGACTCAACAATACCCTCAATGAAGTCCAAGAATGGCTAGCAAAAATCCATCTCAAACTCAATCAGGGCAAAACCGAGATCTCATCTCTACCAAGGAAGAAATTATGCAAATCGTTGAATGGTTGAAAGCTATTGATGCTCTCAACGGAAATCTCATCGTGGCTACCTCGGTCATATCACTGGGAATCACCCTTGACCACAAACTCTTCATATCCAATCACATCAATAACTCCTCCAAGAGCGCCTTCCTCAATCTGAAGCTCCTTAACAAAATCAAACCCCACATCCCTTCCTTCGACCTCAAGCAAGCAACCCAAGCCCTGGTGTTGTCCGGATTGGACTATGGGAACTCAGTTCTATCCTCGACTGCTCGCTCTCATCTAGCCTCGCTCAAAACCACCCTCAATGCTACAGCCAGAATGGTCACCGGAATCAAAAAATTTGACCACATTTCTCCTGCGCTCAGAGATCCGAAATGGCTACCAGTTGAAATGCGGGCTAGTTTCAGAACTGCCTGCCTCACACATAAAGCCCTGCATTCAGGGAAACTGGAATACTTAGCCTCCAAACTCAAGAAAGCCGGACAAGCAAGAAACCGCAGGAGTTCCAATTCTCTCCTCCTCATTCCCTTAAAAACGCATAAACAAAAGACTGCTGCCCGCTCTTTTGCAGGAAACGCCCCAAAAATCTGGAACGCCATCCCAATCAACATCAGAACCACCCCCTCCTTTCCAAAATTCAAAAGCCTCCTTAAAACTCTCAACCTTAACTGCGCCTTCCCGAACACAATTACGTGATACTCTTGCCTCCACCTGGCGGCCTCCCGTCAGCGCTCCCCCAACGGGCAGCCACCAGTCATCGCACAGCCACTTCTTACCTCTTCCATATCTCAGCCCCTTGGCTGACACCACGAAACAAACTTCTCCACCACCAGTCGTGCGTTCCTAGGACTTTGATATGTCCTCCTGACCCCCCCTCCTCAATGCATTGCCGCGGCCCCCTCGACCCCTCTACCTCAATCGGCTGACTGCAAAGACCCAAGAGAACTGTAAAGCCTCCTTTTGAACATTTTCTCCCTCAATCGGCCTACCTCTGACACTCAGCTGAACCCTGTAATGCTTCCATTTGAACTTTTTCTGTATTTCTCCTTCCGTGCCTTGACCCTGTATTTTTGTCTCCTCCTCATCATGTTGTAAAGCGCTCCAATACCCTCGGGTCTAGCCAGCGCTATAGAAGACTTCCAAAATAAATGAATAAATAAATAAATAAAAATAACTTTCATCCCTCCCCGGGATCTCCTGTTCCATTCTCTGTGTCTCCTCTTCTCTCCCTTCTGTTGGACTCGTACACTGTCTTTGGTTTTGGCCCAAAGGCCTTCTGATTTCTGTAACAGAGTTTGTTAGTCTAGTATTGTGTTTTGTTACAGAATGCAGGGTAATAGTACGTGTACCGCTAGATAGTTGCACAGGGTTATATCTTTAGCTGTAAACAACCCACCAATCACTGCTTTGTCATCCAATAGGGTTTTTAACATCCCTTCTATTGCTGTTAGGCGTGACAGCATGGGCTGTTGCGGGGCTGTTACTTCTCCTCCATAGTGACCTCAAAGGATCACTGTGCCATTTCAGATGGGACATTTAGCTGGGGTGTGTGGTCTGTATGGTCTGTGACATTTGGGGTTGCGTTTGATTTCCTTGGGTTTTTCGGTTTTTTAGGTGTACTAAGTTTTTGAGGCTCTCTTTTCCTTTCTGATAGTATTTTCCTCTAAATTGTAGCTGGGGGTACAGGGCTAGGGGGTGGTGATGGAAAGGACGTTACTAAAGGATCTTGATGATGCGTTCTGAGTGTGTAAAACTTATGTGTCCCCCCTATTCCAACCTTTAGGAACAAACACCCTCAACTGGACGCTACTTGTGTGGTAGTTAACCATTAACGTAGATGACATATACACCACAGTTTCCCGCTTATATGTACATGTCAGGGTATTCGAACCTTCAAGGCCCTAGAGAAATCTTTTAAGTACTAATCTAGGTTCCCCATTCCTTACAACTTATCTATTCCACCTTAAACCATTATTTGTCCAGCTCTCCCTATTATTTCACCCCCATGGAGAAACACCTTGCGTTTAAAGTTGAAGTCGGTCTCAGGTATGAGATGTATGCTTTGTAGCAAGAGATTGTCACTTGTTAGGATTTTGCAGTTGCCGATGGGTGTGTGTAAGGATCCACGAGCTGTTTCTGCAGGAGTGGCAGGAACCGTTGACAGGCCAAACCCTTCCCCCTACACCTCTTGCATCTATCAAACACTAGAACGCAATGGTGTTCTGGAGGGAAAGGAGGGAACAAAACAAGGTAAGCAAAGGTGAAAAAAGGACTCCACAGGCAGACACTCCCCACCGGCTGGAAACAGGAACTACAAGAAAGAAGAGGGTCAAAACAATGCATAAATCACATACTTCTATATCTTGACATCGTAATAGGTGGGTTTACCGATTTTGATCTTCTGGAATCCCCGTACTCTATCACGGCCTACAAGGTATGCACAGGAAGTAATTGACCTCTTCTTCAGAAAGATTCTACAAACGTAATAAAGATACAAGTAAGACACCCTTTGCCTAAGTGGTATGTAGTGTGTGTACTCAAATGAGGAGTCAGGTATTACCCTATCCAGTTCAGGAATCTGAACTGAAGTACGTAGGTTTATGAGTTGGTTGTTCCAGGTAATAACATCTGTATATACAAGGATACCTTCATTAACTCTATACATCTATCTTATTAACGGTAATAGGTCTACAGAAAGGAAAGGTGTGCAAAAAGCGCGTTACCGTGATCTTCTTAGTTCTCAGCCTGTGACGGATGCCAGTCTTCCAAATCAGTGCAAGTCCGAAAATAAGTATAAGGGGGGAATAAACTGTAGGGATGTAAAGTAAGGACCCTGGGTGGACCACAACTACCACAATGCCCCAGGAGGGCTACAACACTGGCCCTGCTCTAGTCCGGCCAGCCGACGGAACAATACGTCCAGCCGGCAGGCGGAACCGGGAGAAGCAGGCTGGCCTCCCGAGGAACAAAGGGGCAGAAGATAGCCGGCACCAGGGGGGATAAGGGGAAACGCTAAGTCTGCTTAAATCAGAGGACTGGGACAAAGCGAGAGGAGAAAAGCCCCTCTCCTACGCGAGCAATTAAACTCGCTTCTGAAAAAAAACTGTCTCCATGGAATAGGACGAGGAAATCCAGAACCTCGTAATTCCCCAGACAATGGAGCAGGACGTCGGAAAAGAAACAAACAGGACCCCAAAATAACAACGGGGTTAATGGCTAAATGGAAGTGACGCGACAATAGTCTCACGATGCACTAGAACGCGAAGCACTGGTATGAAGGGAAGTCAGGCTTTTAGCTCCTGCCTGACCCCTTCGCACATGCGCGTTCTCCAGCGTCCATCTTTGTCTACTTGCAAAGACCGATCCGAAAACTGGCAGGCGTGACAGTGTGTCACTGATTCTTTATTCCTTGTGCACTGGAAGATACTGTTTGCGCTACCCCATCGTCTGCATTATCCCTGTGTGGCAGCCCCAGGATATCTAGCGCTTCCTCCAAGGCCGTCACATGCTGTTTCTTATTGTTGTAGGCGAAGGACAGATCAAAGGGATATGTTGAATGGTCTTGGTGCAGTTTTTCTGTTACCGGTCTGAATTGTTGGTGCCTTTGAAGGGTTGCTTGTGCCTAGTCCTGATATACTGTGCATGTGAATCCCTGAAAGGAATTCGCATCTATTCTCCTGAACGCCTGCAATATCGCTTCCTTCACTTTATATGAGTGTAGCTTGACCAGGACATCTTGTGTACATCGTCGCTCTCCGGGTGTTACTTGCCCCACCCAGTGGTATCTCTCTACTTTAATGTTCATAAATTCTTTGCCCGTAACTTCTTCAAACAGGCCCACTAAAATGTTTCCAGATCTGGACCTTCTGCCTCGTCCTCAAAGTCCTGAATTCGTATATTGTCCCGTCTGGACTTGTTTTCAAGATCTTCATTTTTCAATAACTCTGTGTGGAGTTGATTTTGGAGGCCTTTTACTGATTCTGTAGTTCCTGCTGTTTTTTGCTTCAGCTCAAGTGTTTTGGTTTCCAGGTCTAAAGTCCACATACCCATGTAGTCCATGTCCTGTTACAGTGCAGTCATATGGTCATTTCATTCTGTTTTTAGCTGGTCGTTGGGTGCTGCCAAGTCCTGTTTGATCTCTGCTTGTAGTTCTGTTTTAAAGTCTCTAAGAGAGGCCAGCAGGTCTTTTTTGGTTAGGTTTAAAACAGATGGTACACGATAAACATATCGCGACCCTGCCGATCGCACAACTTAATTTTAAAGTATTTCCTCCTTTTCGAATTAATTAAATGACTTTTTTGTTACACACTTATGACTTTTCTTTTCCAATGTCATCACTGACTATGAACAACCGGCACCTCACAAAACCATTGATTTATTCGAAAAACTGGTATTACTAGACATCCACAAGTTGGATTTTTCCTCTAGAAAGACATTCAATTTCTCTAAACAAGATAAAAGTATACTACAACAATTAGCAAATAAAACAGAACTAACATTCCAACGAGCTGATAAAGGGGGAGCCCTTAACATAATGGACACAGAACATTACAACACGAAAGTCAAAGAACATCTGGCTGATGAAACCACGTATTTACATTTGGATAAAGATCCAACGCAGGAAATCATCAAAACCCTGGAAAAAATCTTACAACATGCCCGTGATATGGATTGGATATCGAGCGATACAGAACTATTCTTAACTAAACAAAATCCAAAGAGGCCACGTATGTACATGTTACCCAAAGTACATAAGAATGTATATGATCCACCCTTCAGACCGATAGTTTCAGGAGTAGGATCTCTCTTTGAACCATTGGGTAAATACATAGATTTTTTTCTTCAAAAATTTGTTCGCCACTGGAAAACGAACATCAAAGATACAACAGATTTTTTGAACCATCTGAATGACCTCGATCTATCACAAAGTCAATCATGGATGATGTGCACCATTGACGTGACTGCTTTGTATACGTCAATCCCTTTAAAAGAAGGCATTGAAGCAACTGAATGGGCACTTTTACAACTAGAAGACCTCGGAGCCAACAAGGTCTTGATACTCAAACTTTTAACATTTTGTCTCCAACATAGCTATTTCAGATTCAAGGAAGACTTCTACTTACAAATCAGTGGAACAAGCATGGGGTTCGGGGGAGCCCCAACCTACGCGAATATCTTTATGGCTCAATTCGAGGAACTGAACATTTTGTCAGACATCAAATGGAAAGAAAATCTTGTAATGTACAAAAGATTCATAGACAATATTTTTCTAATTTGGAAGGGCCCACTACAAGCTTTGGAACAAAACATACAAGAACTTAATGAAAGAAACTCGAGAATCAAATTTACACATTTGATTAATGAAAAGGAAATATCGTTCTTGGATGTAAAGATCACGAGAAGGGCATTAGAGTTATCAACACAAACATGTGTAAAACCAACCGATCGCTATTACACTTTATTGTACCAAAGTTTCCACTCTCCAAAATTGATTGAAAATTTACCTTCCTCTCAAATGTTGCGTAGTAAAAGAATTTTCTCTAAACCTGATGCCCATGAAGAGGATCTGCACAGATTAAAGAAAAAGTTTAAAGAAAGAGGATTTCCCCAGAAATGCATAGACAAGGCAGAAATAAGAGTCAAGACCATTGACCGGGAAACATTGTTGAAAAGCAAGAAGAAATCTGCAACCATCACACAAAGCGTATTCTATCTAAGTTCTCTACCAAAGCGATTAACATTAGAAAGATTATCACAAAACGATGGGAATTACTGCAAAATGATGAGGACTTCAACAATATCTTTCAGTTAAAACCTATATTGGCCTATACAAGAAGTCGCAATTTACAAGAACAACTCAAAATTTCAACAGCATCAAAAGACATTCCACAAAGGAATGCGCAAATGCAATAATTGTGTACATTGTAATAATGTTATGCAGCAAGACTCTGTAACTCATCCTAGAACTGGAGAGAAAATCTGTTTGAAATTTACAGCCGACTGCAACTCCAATTTTGTAAGTTACTGCATAAAATGCCTGAGCAGCCTGATGTACATAGGGAAAACCGAAAGAAAACTCAAAATCAGAATAGGTGAGCACAAAATTATGATACGAAATCAAAATACAAAATCTAATTTGGCAGCTCACTGGATAACCCATGAACATAACATCTCCCAAGTTCGTTTCATGGTTGTGGAAAAAATTGAAAGTAGAGAAGGGTCAGACAGTCGCAAAATCTTATCCCAAGGGGAAGTAATGTTAATCAAAAAGTTTCAAACTATGGAACCCATGGGTCTAAATGACAAATTGGATTTAGGATGCTTTCTATAAAATGTCATTAGATTGAATGCTGTACCATGTGTAATGTGAAATGACAAATGTGTACTGAGCATATCATATCCATAATATGGAGCTCTGAATATGATAATACTGTCTACATTGAACACTTATGATTTTTTGTATTATACCTAATTTTTGCACTATACATATACACAGTCAGATTTAGTCCCTTATAGGCACCTAGAGTTTCAGCTTCAAATGAGTAACAGACAGTCACGTTCAAATATCAAAGACCTCCTACTAGGAGATTTTTTAACAGCATCAGCACTAACACTATCGTGTTTAAGTGATCTCCAACTATCATCATTGTCGTCATAAGTTTATACGACGAGTTCGTTTCGTTCAGTGGTCATAACAGTCACATAGATTTCATTTATTCACACAATAAATGTGAATTAATCCGGTTTTTAATTTTCACGTCCGCCTTGTCACTTCAATATGGCCGACATATCCTAAAACCTCTTTCTATTACTAATGCGTCAGTCAGGCGTATTCTCGACGCCGGCTCATAAAATTGTCACGAGAACGGGTAGACACATGGCGAAAACCCAGAAGAAAGTCGTAAACCCACAGCATACCGGTTACATTTTACCGCGAACCTTCAAGGTAAGCGCTTGGTTAAGGGCGTTAGGTTATCTTGACATGTTTGTTTATCGATCCCTCCTAGTTTTACTTTTCACATTAACATAAGCACCGTCTGCCGTTTTTTTACAGAAACGCTGCAGTCGATTACGAACAGCAGGTAACAGCACGTTTCATCCGTTGCCCCATGTATCGTATAAATTCCAACACACAATAGCGGTTTTTAAAGCCTAATTTCTTATCCCCCATCAGTGCAACCACTTGAATAAATTTTCACACGGAGAAGTGTATACACCGAAGGCCTAATAACATCGTGAGTGTTTATTTATATTTACTCATTGGCAATTATGCTAGTAACAGCTTCTCTAGCACGTTTTACCATTAATGTTCATGTTACTAATATTTCCATGACAGGACAGTATTTGTAGTCAATATGTTTCAAGCATGATTTCCTAGCATTTTTCATGTTACCTTCATTAGGATTATTATCATGTGATATTATCAGTTGTCAATCTGATTTACGTGACACATGGCATCAATGCAATAATGCAATGGATATTTTGACAGTGATCTTGCGTGTAATTATTGATGAATCAGGCGGTCTGGTATTATTAATAAGTATAATTTGGTGGTGTACTCAGGACTGAGTAGTGGCATTTATATAATGTACTTGAATGGCAATCACAGAGAGTTACAATTGTTTTTTGTACATGATTTCTTACAGAGGCCCCTGAAGAAGGGACGTGGGTCCCAAAATGCATCGGGCCAACCAATCCAACCGTCGTCGAATGTTGTTATAATGTGTATATGAATTCTAACACAATTAATGTAATTGAGATTTCATTGCAATGCTATATTGAAATATATGTAATAATGAAAGTGAACATGCACAGGTTATTGTGAAGTAAAACAACAACCAAAATAAATGTGAAATCACGTAAAAACAAGTCATAAGTGTGTAACAAAAAAGTCATTTAATTAATTTGAAAAGGAGGAAATACTTTAAAATTAAGTTGTGGGATCGTCAGGGTCGCGATATGTTTATCGTGTACCATCTGTTTTAAATCATTCTTATCATCTCAGGGACAGGCAGCACTGAATTACCGATCAGCACGACGAAGGAGAACTAAACCTTCACCTAAATTATTGAGCATAGAAAATATTGATTATTTGGAGTGCCAAGGGCCAATCTCAACTTTTTTGGTTAGGGCCATGTCTCTTTTTGCATCTTCCTGCTTGCTAGCATCTTTTTTCTTTGTGGGGATGAAGTAACTGGACACCATGTTGGGTATTTTCTTTGTTGGCATATGTGCTGCCCCTAGGTTCCATGCTGTTTCTTAGTGAGGGGGATTCTCTTGATGAGAGCTGGTGCTGGCGATAATGGTGTAAGGACTGTTTCCTACCTGGATCAGGTGTCGGAGTGTCTGGTCTGGCCCTTTTTTTGAAGCGGTCAGGAGAGCTGGACCTGCTCACTCAACGTGGCGTTCATTCTTAGCCAGAGTCACACCCACACTGGGTATTTGATTAACCTTTTTATAGGCCACTCACCGGTATGACACCTAACCCAATCAAGTGAGCACCCTTTCCTGACATGTGTGGGAAGGGCACGCACACTGTCCAACGGCTGTACAGTGGAAAAGTCCCCAGAGTCCTAAGGTCAGGAAAAGAGAGTTGGCAAAAACCATGAGAATAAAAAGCTAAATGTTTTAGGGGAATCCCCCTAAGTAGGGCCATGTCCAACACCCTCTGTTTCATTGTTGTGCTATTCTTCATTAGTTCTCACACTCTGTTTCATTGTCCACTTATTCTACATACACTCACTTCCCCTCTTTCAGTGTCCAGCTGTTCTACATCTGCAGTCACCCTGCAGTTTCAGAGTGTAGGTATTGTAAGTGTGCTTTCACAATTTTGTTTTGGTGTGCAGCTTTGCTACCCATGGTCTTTGGTCATGAGGGCTGTGACCACACCACTGTCTACGGCCCACCATGGAGATGTCAAGCACACTACTAATCCATCCAGGAAATAGTTTTGAAATCCCAATGACAAATATATAAAAATCTAAAACATCTCCATCCCACAGCAATGTGTGTTTTTCAGTGTCACACTCTTACATAAAACTCCCTCAAATAATCTCCATCCTGCAGCAGTGTGTGTTTTTCATTGTTACACTCTTACATAAAACTCACTCAAATAATTAGCCATGTAGTTTGTTCTGTTTTATTACCTGTTTCCTCCACTTTACAGCAAAGACATTTGGATGTCCAAAAAAGGATGCAGCTTGTAAAACGACTTCGTATGAGATGTGTGAGGATGAAACCGACTGTTGGGGATTCAATCGTTGCTGTGACTCACAGTGCACATTACCTTGCGAGGACCCAGTGATAGGTAGGATATTGACTTGTCTTTGCGAGTAAGATGATGATGTAAATTGAAACCCTTGAACATGTTGTGCACTGCTCACCCTTCAATCATCACACTCTTTTGTTGGGGTCCTAGGAGCAAGGAAAAGCTACCTGTCCGGCTGTAGAGGGAAGCTCTGGTCACATATAGATTACAGAAATATGTGGGTTTGGTAGGTTCTTCCAAAAACCCAGGTGCCCCCTTGCAAAAGCAGGTCATTTTATGATAGGTAATTTTGATGTCTCCACAATATGTTTTGGGCCCTTGCCTGTCTTAGGTACATGACCCACCCACAAGAGTGAGATACCATTTATTTCATAAGACCTGGGTGAAGGCTGGGCAGTAAGAAATTTGTGTCAGCCGAGTCATGCCACAACTTTCCCACACAAAAATTTGAGAAAAAGTGATTTTTTAGCTAAATATGAGGTTTGCTGAGGATTCTGGGTAGGAAACCCCAGGGTGTCTAGTTTTCAGAAATGTGTGGGTTTGGTAGGTTTCCCTAGATGGCCGAGAGCCAGGGCCAAAAAAACAGGTGCCTTCCTTGCAAAACCAGGTAGTTTTATGAGAGGAATTTTGATGTCTCCACGGTATGATTTGTGCCCTTTCCTGTTGCAGCCAATATGCCTACCAACATAAGTGAGGTACCATTTTTATTGGGAGACATGGGGGAATGCTAGGTGGTAGGAAATTTGTGTCAGCCCAGTGATCCCACAACATTCCCACACCGAAAATGAAGGAAATGTGATGTTTTTTCAGCTAAATTGGAGATTTGCAGGAGATTTTGGGGAGGGAATTGTTGGAGGATCCACACAAGCCATACCTCACTGGACTCCCCAGGGTGTCTAGTTTTCAGAAATGTGTGGGTTTGGTAAGTTTCCCCAGATGGCTGCTAAGCCCAAGGATAAAAACTCAGGTGCCCCCCCTTGCAAAACAAGGATGTTTTGTGATGGGTAATTTTGATGTCTCCACAATACGTTTTGGACCCTTGCCTGTCGCGGGTACTTGACCCACCCACACGAGTGAGGTACCATTTCTATCGGGAGACATTGGAGAATGTGGTGTTGGTGGAAGTTTGTGGTCCCACACAGATTCCAGAATTTTCCATCACAGAAATTTTGGGGACATATTTTTGTTGTTGTTTTTTTTTAACGAAATTTTAGGTTTTTCAAGGGATTTTGGGTAACAGAACCTGGTGAGAGCCACACAAGTCACACCATCCTGGATTTTCCTGGATGTCTACTTTTCAAAAATGTATAGGTTTGCAAGGTTTTCCTTGGTGCCGGCAGAGCTGGTGTTCACAATCTGCAGCTAGGCACTTTGCAAAAAAAAGGTCAGTTTTCACTGTAGAAATGTGGTGTGTCCATGTTGTGTTTAGGGCCGTTTCCTGTCGTGGGCACTAGGACAACCCACACAAGTGAGGTACTATTTTTATTGGAAGACTTTGGAGAATGCGGGATGAGTGGAATTTTTTGGATCCACGTGGATTCCAGAACTTTCTATAACAGAAATGTTTTTTTTACAAAGTTAGAGGTTTGCAAAGGATTCTGTGTAACAGAACCTGGTGAGAGTCACACAAGTCACCTCATCCTAGATTCCCCTGAGTGTCTAGTTTTAAAAAATTTATAGGTTTGCTAAGGGTTTTCTTGGTCCCGGCAGAGCTAGGGTTCAAAATCTACAGCCAGACACTTTGCAAAAAAAAGGTCAATTTTCACTGTAAAAATGTTGTGTGTTCATGCTTCGGTTTGCACTAGGTCTACCCACGCAAGTGAGGTAATATACTATTCTATTGGAAGACTTTGGAGAAAGTAGGGTGAGTGGAATTTTGTGGATCCACGCTGATTCCAGAACTTTCCATCACAGAAATGTGAGGAAAATTAGTTTTTTGTTTACAAGGTTTGAGGTTTGCAAGGGATTCTGTGTAACAGAAGCTAGTGAGAGCCACACAAGTCACCCCATCCTGGATTCCCCTTGGTGTCTAGTAAATAGTAAATATGCAGGTTTGCTATGTTTCCCTATGTGCGGGCTGCGCTAGGACCCAAAATCCACAGGTAGGCACATTGCGAATAAAAAGGTAGTGCCTAATGGGCTTTCTCTCGCACTTGGAGGGGGGGAACCGGGGGCTATTGCCCTGATATACATGCAAGGGGGGGCAGGAAGACTATTTCTATTGTTTTGGGGGGTGGGGGACTTGGGATGATCATTCTGGGCAGCCCCTATGTATAAGAAATCCAGCATAATCGCTGGCGCCTGTTGGGCTCTCTGCCTCCCGGGGGCAGATGAGGGGCTACTGCCCCCATTTGCCTCCGAGAGTGGGTAGACTGTGGCATGTTTTTTGGTTGGGCCCCACACCGAACTATAAAAAAATCCCCTGTGGCTAGTGGGCTTTCTGCCCCGCGAGGGCAGATAATGGGCTATTGCCCCATCTACCTCTAAGGGGGGGGGGGGGGGGGGCAGAAAGACTGTAGCATTTGTTTGGGGGGTGAGGGCTGTGACATGCCCATTCTGGGAAGCTCCCACCCCGAGCTTTGGAATAAAATAATCCCTGGCCGCTAGTGGGCTTTCTGCCTCCTCGGGGGAGGTAGATAAGTGGCTATTGCCCCATCTGCCTCCCGGGGGACAGAAAGACTGTAGCATTTTTTGAGGGGAGTGGGGGCATTGACATGCCCATTCTAGGCAGCAACCTCCGCTAAGTATATATAAAAAAATCCCTGGCTCTTAGTGGGCTTTCCCCCCCCCCCGGGGCGGATCAGGGGCTAATGCCCCTATCTGCCTCCTGGGGGGCAGAAAGTCTTCTGTTTTCTTTGGGGGGTAGAGTGGGGGCATTTGCATGCCCATTCTGGGCAGCCCCCACTCTGGGCCTATAAAAAACAATCCCTGGAGTCTAGGTTGCTTTTTGCCCCCCTGGGGGGCAGAAATTCTGGAATTTTGTGGGGAGAAGGGAGGGGGCATTGGCATGCCCATATTGAACAGGCCCCACCCCTAAATTTTACGGGGGGAAACCCCTGGTGTCTAGTGGGCTTTCAGCCCCCCGAGGGGCAGAAAGACTGTATTCACCCTAAATAATATGGGGGAGCAAAGGCCCTTGCCCAAGGGGCTGCTCCCCCCTCCCTGGTACCAATTGGGTGGTCCCTGCTTGGGGATTGCCCTCCTGGGGTGATCCCCAAGCAGGGATCCACTAGACTGAGGTACCAATGGAAAGGTGAGATTCTTCCCATTCTAACGATATTCCTCCAGACTTTCTGTGTGCTCAGGGGGCTGAGATAGCCCCCAGAGCACGTGGAAAGTGAAACTGATAGGAGCCTCTTGGCAGTTTCGGTTTCACTGAAATGACGTCAGCGTGAAGTGCACACTGATCGTCTTTTCAGGGAAACCAAAGAAACAGCCTTGCGAGCTGGGGAAGGTGGGAAAGAGAAATGGAATTACCTCTGGTGCCCGCACCAGAGGGAATCTCTATGCACATGAGCACTGGTGCATCGGACAGCTACCGGCCATCTGATGCACCGAAGGGGGTAAACTCATAAGAACCACATTCTCTGTATATGCGAGGTGCTATATAGATAGCACTCCCATCTTCACTGGTTGGGAATTGATCTCATTAAGCCTTTGGGATAAGTCAGACATAAACAGGTTGAATGTAAATGTAAATGTATAGGCATTTATATAGCGCACTACTTACCCGTAGGGTCCCAAGGCGCTTCGACCGCTGTGAAACCCTTCCTGGCTTCCCTGAGAGATGGTCCCTTAATGGGTATCTCCAGGGTGAGACCAGGCATCCCCGGCGATCTGGTGGGGCCGTTAGTGAAGATGAGGCAAGCTAATGCCCAGAGTTGCCGAGTGTGATCGCTGATCAGAGTGGGCACCGAGGCGAGAGAATTATCGAGTCCGCTGACCCTGGTCCAGAAACCTGCCGCGCCGGGAATCGAACCCTGGTCCCGGGCCGTCCTCTGCTCTCGGGTCTGCCGCCTCTAACCAGTGAGCCACACTACTTCACCCTGAAGAGATGCGGAGCGATAACACATCCTTGTTTCAAGCCCTTGGTGGTGTACACTTTTCTCGGGACTCTGGAGCTATCACTAAGTTTCACTTTTAGCCAGGTTTCAGAGTAGAATAACATTATTCCTTTCAATATTCTTTTTAATATATTCCACTGTCTGAGTTTCTTCCACAAAGTTGCAGGTCCATGCTGTCAAAAGCAGGTTTTAGGTCTATAAAACAAGGATAGAGTTTTGTTTTTTTTTGCTTGTGTTTCTCGGCAATAAGGGAAAGTGATAGAATGTTGGTTGTTGTTTCTATACCCTTTTTGAATCCCAACTAATTTATTGGAATCAAGTTAAGTTTGTCCGTTCAGGTAATCAGATCAGCTAGAATCAAGGAGGCCTGATACTTTTCCTCTACATCTGATAATGCAATGAGCCTGTAGTCTGATGGATTACATATTTCCCCCCGATGAATATGGGTGAGATGATTGAGCCTTGACAGGTGGATTGTATTTCATTTAATTCTCTGTCTCTTCAAAATGGGCAGCCAGGTGTTGTTCCAAATCTCTGGGTAGTGTTTGAATATGGCTTGAGGAAACCCATTTGTCCCGCAAGCTTCGTCTCTTCTACTTTTTCTAATTATCTAGGGTATTTTGTCTACTAAATTGGGAGGTGAATCTGTTTTGCTTTTGTTTATTTTGGCTGTAGTGTCCTTGCTGCAGTAGTGCTTTGTTAGTGTTCTCGCTGACGACACACAAGCTTGCCGATTGGGGTCTTCTTGTTATTTATGTGGAAGTTGTACAGAAATATATTGTCCTCAAATGTGTTTGATAAGAATTTGACCCAGACAGAATAGTAGAACATTTGTCATAATTAAATGTATGTTAATGTTCAGGTTTCAAATGTAAGTCAGTGCAAAAGAAAGAACATGTTTAGCAAAATGCCCTCTGATTTACATGAGCAACCCTAAATTTAGAATTGTACAAATAATCACTCTTCCAAAACTTTGGGGCATATTTATGAGAGGGGTTGCAACCCTCTTGCACCACACAATGTGGTGCGTGCTCGACGCACGCCTAAAAGGCATTTTTTCAAGACACTCAAGGCCACCTTGCGTGGCCCTGTGTGACTTGGTAAATCGGGAGTAACTCAACTTAGTGCAAATCACTGCTTTGGGTTACTCTGCCCCAGGGAAGCCTTGCAAGGGTGTTACATGAGTTATCGCACCCGCATCCATGGATTTTGACACACTCCCAGATTCATTCATACAAAAAATCTGGCAATTAAGACACTTTCTCTGTAGTTTTATTAACTGCAGTTATACTATGTGGAAGATATTCTTATCTTTACCTACAGCCAGCTATTAATTAGCACAATCCAGCTTAACCCCTCATGCCCATTTGTTTAAAACAGTTACAAAAAAACAAATCACAGTGGTCAGTCAGTTCACTCACAACACAACAACCCCCTCCGTTTAAGTGTATGTGTGTTATAGAAAAAATGACAGTGGAGAAAAGAGAAAGTATCTCACGTGCGCACCAACAGAGGAGCTAATAGGTAGGTTCTCACCAGCTTGCCCACGTTTTTGTCATCACCGATAACTTTTTCAAATGAAAAAAGTGAAAAATTTGTTACCAGTAAAGATAGAAGTGTGAAGAAAAGACAAAGGGGCCGATTCTGATCTCGGTCAGTAGGGCACCGAATCGGGTTCGGCATTAGCAGATCCGATACGGAGGCTGAATTTCAGTCCGAGTCATACACGGGTCCGGACGTCAAAGTACGATTCAAACAAGCGGGATATCTCCGTCCGAATTGTTTTCGAGTCCAAACTGCTCCACACGACTTGGTCACAAGCTAACCGTGGCGCGCAATGGAGACGTTTCACGACCGAACTAGTACGATGCTCAATTCGGACAACCGGATCGAGTCAGAGCGTCCGGCTCGCAATAGTTCCAGGAGTTGGACTTCATGGGTCTGCGTCGGACCCCTTGTGACCAGCAGCCTTACGACTCGGACACAGGGGGAGACCCATGGGTCTCCCCAACACAGGCATCTATGCTGCGGATGGCACTGATGCGTATCCACTGTAGGGGGCTCACTTGTCCGCGAAGTAGCCATTCAGTCAATGGGAGCCCATGTACGCGTCATACAACCGGCTCCTATTGACTTCTATGAGAGTCTAACCAAACCGAGTCCGACCACATACAAAAGCATCATACTTGCTCGGTCGGACTGCAGGAGTCCGGATTGGAAAATACCCCAATACGGCTCAGTCGGAGTGCTTTCTGACCCAGATCGGAATCTGCCCCAAACAATATAGACCCCGTGATAATAAAATTTGGCTAGACTCATGCATAACCTTGTCAATTTTATTCCAACTTTTGAGTCTGGGCAAGGTTAAAAACACAGCTTGTTGTAAGCCACTTCAAGGATGCCACTCCCAAATTTACCAAAAGTGGTCGACTTGGGAATGTGTAAAAATACTACACCTTCCCAGATGAGGTGTAGCAAGGAGAAAAATCTTCATTTCTCCTCTTTACTACATTTTTCTATATGTGCTGCATTCTGTAGCACACATAGAAAAAGGAAAATGCCTCAGGGTATTATTTTTGAGCAGAAAGGTGCCACTTCCTCTGCAAAAACAATCCTCTTTACAACGCAGGCTCCATAGCTCAAAAGTCTCTGTGTTGGCTAGACAAAACAGCACTAGCACAGGGACAAAGGCAGGAATGAACTGTATTATCTATAATCCTGCCCTTTCCCTGTCACGCAGCTCAACTAGGTGACTTGCTGCATTGCGTGACTTTATAATCAATATGCTCCTTAATATGTAGGTTTCCTTCCTGCCCATTCTTCATTCACTAGATTCATTCATATGTATTGATGCTGGGTCGGTGCACAATCAAACGTTCTGTTTGAGTTGCAGCTTAGTTGTTCCGCAGAATACCACACATTTGTGGACCACCAACAAACACTTTTGATGTAGCAGAAATGTTATATTAATTGTAGGGGTGCATCATAATCATGTGCAGAACACGCCCCCATATAATCATTTGTGCTATTAACGTAAAGTGCTAACATTTTGAAATGTATTAACATGAATACGTGGTGTATTTTCGGTCATTTACTAAGCAACATGGAAAATTAACGTAGAAAATAAATGTAACTAGCAGAAAACGTTAACATGGATAACAACTATTGTGCAACTGACACTTATACGTGTATTGAATATGCTTATTAACTATGTCATTCTACATGTAGGTAAATGTACTAGTTGAATTGCATTAACGTTATGTGATTTTGTAAAGCTTATATACTGATTCCCCTATGTTAGCTGAAGTCTTAGGCCGGAATTGCAAGTCCCTGGAAACTCTCCCTTTAATAATTAATAGTTGAATTTCATGTGCGTTTCAGACTTTGTTCTTTCCCACATTTCCATTGCAGGTAGAGAATACATTCTGTAGGAAAAGCAATACCTTTATTTTAGTAAGCTAACCTAAGAGAGAAGAAGTTACAATCTTGTGGCTTGGGTTGATAAAGGAAGGTCATTGTGCTTCAGATAGGAGAAGGCCTGGGATCCTAGGACACATTGTAACAAGGGAAGCTCACTCTTGACATCGTGGAAAGTTACCTTCAGAACTGTACTCAGGATGGATGGCGTGATACAAAGTACTTTTTGGGATTGCTACCTATGGATAACTTGGTGCCCAGACTAAATATTGAGTTTTTTATTTCGACCTACATTAATATTGAGTTTAAAATATTGAAGGGACAGAATATCGACAGCAAGAACATCGGTGACCAGAATATCGACCTGAAGGTAAGAAATATTGTTTTTATTAATATTGAAGTTATTATTATCGACAGTAAAAATATCGATGTTAATAATATTGATGTTTTTGTTAGTGTTATGTATTTTAGTATATATGTTATATGTATGTGTGCCACATGTTTTGTTATGTTTTGTATTATTTTTTTGAATATATATATATTAATTCCTTAGAAGTTAGTCATTTTTTTAAGTAGATTTTGTGTTTTAGTACTGTAGCAGGTTGTGGGTTTACAGGGAAATAGGGTGGGAAGTAATTCAATTATAATCATTTAATTTATAATTTTTAGAAATTATAATTTTTTATTACATTATTCATTTTAGTTCTGTAGCGTGTTGTGGTTTTAGAGGGGAATAGAGTGGAAAGTAATTTATTTGTAATTAAGTAATTATTCATGTTTATTTATTGGTATTGATTATTAATTTATTGCGTATTAATTATTAATTGGTAATGATTCATTGATAATTGTATTAATTTTTTTATGGAGCGGGTTGTGGGTTAGGGGAATAGGGTGGGAAGTAATTTAATTGTAATTAACTAATTAATGTTTAAAATGTATTGGTATTGATAATTAATATATTGTTATTTAAATATTAATTGGCAATACATTTTTATTTATTAATTATTTGAAAAATATAATAATTGTGTTAATTTAGTTTAGGAGCGGTTTGTGTGTTTATAGAGGAATAAGGTGGGAAGTAATTTATCATAAGTAAGTAATTATTTATTAATATTTATTGGTATTAATAATTAATGTATTTCTAATTAATTAATAATTGGTAATTAATGTGTATTAATTATTTATTGGCATTGATATTTAATTTATTGTTAATTGATAATTGGTAATTACTTTTTATTAATTGATAATTATATGAATTGTGTTACATTTTATGTGGAGTAGGTTTTGTGTTTATTGGGAATAGGGTGGGAAGTAATCTAATGTTATTAAAATAATTATTAATTTTAATTCATTGGTATTTATAATTAACTTATTGTTAATTTTATTAACAATCATTATTTAATTAACAAACATTATGTTATTTTTAACCCCAATCCTATCCAACCCTTTCCCTACTGTTGGACTCTCTGGAGTGGGAATAGTAATTTTTACCCCTACGCTATCCAACACTTTCTCTACTGTTGCACTCTCTGGAATGGGAATAGGCATGTTTACCCTACTCTATCTAACACTTTCCCAACTTTTGCACTTTCTGGAGTTAGAATAGCAATTATAACCACTACGCTATCCAAAACTTTCCCTACTGTTGCACTCACTGGAGTGAAAATAGTAATTTTTACCCCCATGCTATCCAACACTTTCTCTTCAGTTGTACTCACTGGAGTGGAAATAGTCAAGTCAAGTCAAGCAAGCTTTATTCGACGATTGTCATAAAAGCATATTCCATATATAAAAAGTACATGTATACATTTTGGTAGATAAAATCAATTTAAAATCAGATTATAAAAATTCATGAAATAAATAAATAAAAGAATTCCATTAACGGTACAAATGTGCATAATATTGCTACACAATTATTAACAAGGGTACTTGGCCTACGAGGTTAGGTAATATATTAAGCTTTCAGGAGTCGGGCTCTAATCATCCATGCCCATCCTGAAAATTTTGCCACCGCTATGTACACAAACATATTAGGGCTGGTGCGAATGATTCTAACTGCAATCATTCCTCTCCTTGTTCCCAGTAACCTACACATCGGTCGTAACCACTTTCCCATCGGCGGGAAATAGTCATTTAACCCTTTGCAATCCAACACTCTCCCTACTATTGTAATCTCTGGAGCGCGAATAGTAATGTGTACCCCTACGCTATCCAACACTTTGCCTACTGTTGCACTCTTTGGAGTTGGAATAGTAATTTTAACCCCTACACTATCCAATACTTTCCTTAATGTTGCACTCACTTAAGTGGGAATAGTAATTTTCACCCCTACGCTATTCAGCACTTTCCCTACTGTTGAGAGAACAGAGCCACTGAAAGTTGAAGCAGAGGCAGCGGGATTTTGCCAGCGGGTTTCACCAGCGGGCGTGCAGATTTCTACCCTGCAAAATTCCCCCGGAAAATTCAGCTGAAGTGGCCGCATCTTCAACGCACCGGCAAAGGAGGTGAGGATGCTTCCGAGCAGCGCGAGCAGTGCGGGAGGGTCAGAGACGCGAGCACGGCTGCCGATAGAGGCGGCCGCAAAGTAAGAGCCGGGGGGGTTGACCTTGGCAGTCTGACCAGGTCCGATTCGCCCGAGGTTCCCCCCGAGCGCTCAGCTCGCGGTCAGTTCTCCTTGTGAGCTTCTCTCACCGCCCACTCACCTGTGCTCTCCTGTGCTCTCCTGTGCGCCCTGTGAGCTGCTGGCACTGTGCTGCCTGATGCCCGTTGGACTTGCCTGGACTTGCCTGCTGACTTCCTGCCTTTCGCCTGCCTCTCAGCCTGCCGGCGGGGTGGAACGGCCTTCCGGCTTACTGGTGCGGGGAAGTGCCGAGCGAGACAGGAAAGCGGCGGCGGCGGTGGCGTTGGAGAGATTGGCAGAGGAGGGGCTCCCTGCCGCGAGCGTTGCTGGACTTTCTGAACACGGCTGGCTGTGCCGCGAGTACTTGCCATTGCGGCGGGACCCACAGGGGATTTCTTGAGCGCGGCTGCGCCGGGGGGAGTCGCAAGAGTCCTTGGCGCCGAATTAAGGCAGAGCGGCACGGCACAGCGGGCCCGCGGACTCAGCTCAGCCCAGCTCAGCCCGACCCAGCACGCTCGGCTGTGCGTGAGCTGCTTAGCTTCTCCCCCTGCACTTTCCTGGGAAGCGAGGGAGAAAGGCGACACTCGCCCCAGCGAGAGAGGGCTCCAAATGAGAGCCAGACCCGGAGCCAGAGCCAGAGAGCCGGAGAGTCGGAGAGCCGGGAAAGAGAAGTCAACGCAGAGGTCAACGCAGGAGAAGCTCCGAGTTCATTCGGGGTCTATTCTGGGAAGGATCACCCCTTCAAGCATCCTCGCATAACGGCATGAGGTCGGAAAGGGTCAGGGGCTCCCCGGAGCCAAAGCCAAAATCGAAGGCAAAAACGGGAAATGGGAAAGGAAGCAAAAAGAAAACAAACCAAAGCCCACCCACCGGTACGGAGCCAAATTCTACCACAATAGAACAGGCATCGGAGCCGAATCATACCAAAATAGAGCAGGGATAGCCAACAGCCTTGATCCAAGAGACCTCAGCAAGAGAGCCACAGACCGCAAAAAAGCTCTACCAACCCAAGATATACTCAAAGTTTGAATTCCTAAAGGATCCGGGCTCAGCCATTTTCTCGAGCAACAAACATCTGCATGGTTTGCAAACCCGCCTGCTCCCCTTGCTACTGAGACCAATATGCTTGCCACCACCATTGCTCGAAATGACCACTAGCCCCTCGTCTTTAGAAAATCCCAAGGCGGACGCTCACCAACTTGGCATCTCAAAGCACAGGAACATCAGCACTCCTCAGGGGATCCCAATTGCAGGGGGAAAACTCCATGATGCAACTTCCAATCTGCAATCATCACCCGCCTACCCAGCCAGCCGGGCTATATTCAGTCGGGGAAATGTCCTGTGGTCCCCACTGGAAGATCCTAAAGCCAATGCAAAAACTATTTTGGAACCAAAACTAGCCGATAAATTAGACAGTTGTTCAACCGAAAGGGCTTCTGGGCTCGGCATACAGACACTAACATCGTCTCTCCCCAAGAAAACCCAATCTAGCCCACGCCGGGCATACAATCTTTGAGCCACAGCCATAGCACAACCATCAAGTCTCATTCAAAGGCTGGATGTGCTCCACCTCTCACAGACCCCGAAACCTATGCCTTAGCAACAAGCACCTCGGGCAGGGAGGCAACAAGCCCTCACAACTCTAGCCAGAAAGTTGAAGGCAGGGCAATAGTGTCTTACCTTAATACACAAGAATGGGAAGACATGCTAGCAACCTATGCAACAGACCACAAAGAGCCCCACTCCCTCGATCCACCTCTGGTAGCCAATAACACCAACAACTCCATCAACATCCCTAACAAGAAAGAGCGGGGGAAGGAACATAACTCTGGAACCTGGAACTCACTGCTAAATATAATCCAGCTAGCAGTAGATGCCCTGCAATATCAAACAGAAACAATGGAGTTACAACTTACCCTTCTTAATACACTGGCAGTTTTTACAGCCGGCATCGATGATAAGCTGGGCAACCTGAACAATCTGATAAGGAGAGCACAAACAAGCACCTACCTGAGCTGCAATTGCAGCCAGGCAGTGGACAAATTAGCCACACTGCCCTCAATGCTAACCGACTTAATAGGTGATTTAAGGAATCTATACAGAAAAAATGCAACAAAAGAAACGGGCCCCAATAAAACCGAAAAGGGAGACTCCAGGAGCAAAATATCCGGCACAAAGCTAACTGTCCATCATGTCCCTGCAAATGAGGAGACAAATCAGACGGGACTGGAGTTCCCGCAAAAATTTAACGCCAAAGAACAGCGATAACAAAAAAGAAAAGGGCTCAACCAAAAACCTCAAATAGCTACAACAAAATATTTTCCCATCTTCTTTGGCCCAAAGGAAAAATCCTCGGTTAACAGAAACAATGCCCATTTTACAGACAGGGAAAACCACATGCCCAGTGACTATATCCAGCAGCAAAAAATAAACAGCAGCTTGCCGGATCAAGAAGGGCCATGGTCCCAAGACCCATCGGCAAGAGACCAAATTGAAACCACGAATGCACACAGAGATGAGGCAACAAAGACTAAACCGTCTACAAAGCCTAGCAGCACTAAGAACATGCAGGAGTGTATCTCCGAAGGGCAAGGGGGAGACCCAGTACCTCCAAACGAGAAGCCCCCCATCCAAAGGGAAATACCCGATAAGACAACCAACCAAGAAACATCAATACCAGCCGCAAGCAACCAACCAACTACGTCAAACTCCAAGGAGGGGGTCAGGAAAAGAACTACTGGCTCAACGCTAAGCTCTAATCAGGAAGTTCCAATAAGAGACACACCAACCACGATCATTCATTCTGCTTCCAGCCAAACTGAGTACTCACAGGTAAAATAGCCATACGAAACGCGATCAATACTAAAGCAATCCACCTCCACTAAAGCAATAACACTCACCGGCAATATGCCAGGCGAAGGTAATCACCTGGCATCACACGAAGCTGAACCACGTCATGGTTCATTAGTCAAAGCACATCATACATCAATAAAACAGCAGGCGGAAGGAAGTATACAACAAACAATGGAGTTCTTGGTCTTTCACCCGGAATACACATCACAAGGGCAGCAGGACCTGCTAAATCGTGGCAACATTCTTAGACTAATGGAATGCATTCCCAACCTGGGGGGGATATGTACCAAGGACTTAATCTATGTAGAATGTATACCCGCGGCCAACCAAAACAGCCCAGAGGCGACCAAGACAACTTGGTCCTCTAGTAATGTTGTAGATTCCATCTTAGCGGAAGCAGAGCAATTCAAGAACTGGGGCATTAAGCTGGTCCCCTTACATAGACCAGCTTACCCCTCGCCACTCCTGAGGAGGATAAGACCAGAATCAGAGACACAACAGGTAAACACCTGTAGTGTTTTCAGGGGTGCCCTGGGAAGCTCACCCAAATTAAGAGAGAACAGCCCTTGGCAGCAATCAACAGAAAGGCCGACGGTGGCAGCTGGCTCCAAGCTATCGTTCACAACGAACAGGCAAAGCCCAGTTCCAAAGGACCATCAGACCCGCACTTTTACCACTACTAAGCCCTTGCGAAGAAGTTAGGAACATACGCAGCCCCCGGGGACGGGCAGAAGCTAGTGTAAGGGGGGCACCATACCAAAATCGAGCACCAACAAGGGAAACATTGTCCCGAACTATCTTCATACGCTCCGAAGAGGCTTGACGCCACCAACAAAATAGAGATGGATAAAAGGGAAGGGCACCAACTATAGGCATTTGTTCCTGGAACATAAACGGCCTAACCTCAAAAATGGACGACCTAGACTTCCAAAAGTATATCTCTCTCTTTGACATAATAATGCTGCAAGAAACCTGGCTTACAACCTCACAACATATCACGGGCTTCACTTGCTACTCAACAGCAGCGGTCAGAACTAACAGATTGGGCCACCAGTCAGGAGGCTTGGCCACATACGTATCCACAACAACAATTCCTTCGGCAGTCCTTATGGACTCATCCACAACTACAACCTTAACAGTAAAGATAAAACTACAGCTTGGGAATAAAGAAGAAGAGATATGCCTTCTCAACGCATATGTCCACCCCAAACACAGAGTTAAAGATTCCATTAAAATCTCCAACCAATTGGCGGAGTACGCCACCCAGATGGAAAATCCACTCTTCCTCCTGACAGGGGATTTTAACCAAAACTTACTTGGTTCATCAGTAGAAGAAGAGGCTTTGGCTCTAAATAAAATCTACACTATACCATCACAAAGTGCCCCTTTAAACAGGAGAAAGAATCAAAACAACTGTTTGCTCCAAGACCTAGAACATCAAAACCTCCGGGCACTAAATGGAAGATTTATGACTGACTCTCCCCCAGTAGAAACCTTTTATTCATCTACAGTCAGCTCCATCCTGGACTATACCTTTGCCAGTCTGGCATTATACCCACACATCATGGGATTCAGAATGGGGGATAAGGGTGAAAGCGACCATCGTCACCAGGAATGCCACATGACATCAAAGACGCCAACTGCAATTAGGCCAGACAAAATGCTTGGGGCGATTTACTCCATTAAGAAAAAAAGGATCAAATGTACGCCAGCCAACACAACTACTCTGGCCGAAACTGCCCTTCAACTATACAACACTCATAAACCAAATGCAGCTGGGCATATCTCTCACTGGGAGCAATACACATGATTACTGGTAAAAGCACTGACAACTAAGACTGCCCCAAAAAGTAACTTTTATAAAGAGAGCAGAAAAATCAACTTAAAGAGAGATACCAAAAAGATCAGTTAACCTGACATTACGGAAGCTAAGATCAGTTCCCAAAAACGTCTACCTACGAGCCGTGCTGAAAATCAAAGGGCTGAGCTCAATCGCACAAAATGGAATATAAAAAAAGACGCTGAAAACGAGGCCTGGGCAAAACTACTATATGACACCAAAAGCAAAAATAGTGCCCGCTTCTGGCAATCAGTGAACAGGATCCTGCGTCCACAGCACAAAGACCTAGGATCTCACATTGTGGAAGAGTCATGGATCAACTATCTCTGCAGCCACTTTAATGACCCTCCGGAACATGTAGGAGCAAAAAGAATCACCAACACAGAGCCAAACTCCACAACTTTTATGCCGGTGCTATTGACTCAGAGAGAGCAATGCCTGCCAGAAAACAACTTGGACATATCAGCTTCTCAGCAGACAGCCTTAATAACAAAGCAGATTTGCAAGGGCAGGAAAGAAGGAGCTCCAGGACCTAACGGCATTCCGCCAGCCCTGTTTAAGGAAAAAAACACAGAATGGGCGACCATTATGCAACCGTTACTCATGGAAATTAGACTTCTAAATAGAATCCCAGAATCTTGGAGGGGGTCGACGATTGTCCCCATATACAAAAAAGGCGACAAAACAGACCCTAACAACTATCGCCTAGTAGCCCTCCTCGACAACGAGGCAAAATATTTCGCGGGAACCATTTTAGAGGAGATTGTGCTATTGGCGGAATCAAATCAGATCATACCTCTGAACCAGACCGGCTTCCGGAAAAATACTGGTACAGCAACCAACATCCTGGCTATCTCACTAATCATTGATGCAGCAAAAACCAAAAAACTGCCGCTGCACCTATGCAACATCGACTTCAGTGCAGCATTTCACAACATCGAGAGAGGCAGACTTTGGGGGAAACTAGCACAATGGGGTATTTTGCAGCCGATTCTAAACATGCTGAAGCTTCTCCACTCTGATACCTGGGTGCAGGTCAAGCTAGGAAGCGGCACCCATTTGTCGACTAAAGTTCGCACCACCAAAGGCCTCAAGCAAGGGTGCGTGCTTGCCCCAATATTGTTTAATCTGTTCATGGCGGATCTACCAAGCCTACTCGATACATGTAACTCCCACTCCCCGAGGATGGGAGGGAAAAATCTGAGTAATCTTTTGCTCGCTGACGACGTCGAATTACTCAGTTACACCTACATCGGCCTTCAGCGGCTTCTGATCCAAATGCACAGTTACGCAACGGAAAACAACCTAAAAATAAACCTGGGCAAAACGCGCACCATGTCAATCAACACCAACAATAAACAACAGAAGCTCTGGACCCTGGGCGGCCAAAAAATTGAGCCAGCATGCGAGTACAAATACCCGGGAGTCACTTTTGACAGAGAAGGTACATTTACACAGCAGCAGCAGAAAACAAGAAGGAGAGGGGTTTTGATAGCTGTTACGTTGAAACATTTAGCCAACCAACTGATGGGGCCAACTTTGACCCCTTACTTGCAAGTTATTCAGGCTAAACTACTGCCCTCAATCTTTTTCGGCAGCGAGGCACTACGAGGAAGAGACTCTAAAAACCTGGATGCTATCCAGGTAAAAGCCTACAGAACAATGTTCTCGCTCCCGCCCTACACCTCACCCACCCAAATAAGGTTGGAGTTTGGCTTGCAAAAACAAGATCTTGCTAGACAGAGTGCCTACATCATTTGCTGCCACAATCTCCGCTCTGCCGCTACTGACACACTAAACTCTCTGTTATGGCAAGATATACAAAGCAGGGATGTATCTCAGGCAAGAACTTACCTGCAGGCGGCATTTGGGGCCACCAAACTATCTGCGATCTGGAACATGCAACTCGGGCATAACCCGTTTAAAAAACTAGTCTGGAAAAGCGTCAAATCTCTTTCCTTACTAGAGGACAAGCCCGCCTTCGCAAAAAGAAATCACGCATGGATGACACTCAATTCGTACAAATCCCTGACACCACGACCATATTTTAGTCAGGGCTATCCAAAAGCCATAAAATTGAGGTTTTTGAAACACATACTAGGGATTTTGCCCAGCAGAGAGCATCTTCCACCATGGCTCAGGAATAACGGTCACGAAGCCTGTCCGCTCTGCCACCTAGAGAAGGGCTATATCCTCCATATGACTTGTTTCTGCGAAGAGCTTCGGCAAGCCCGCCAACAGCTCCTAAAGGACCAGTTTAAGCAGATAGGGACTAGCAATAGAAGGCAAGCGTTGCTCGCTTGTTTGGATCCTGCAAACACTAAACTGAACTGCAGATATGTCAAGTTCCTCGCGATGATCGAGCAAAGACTGTTAAAACTTCCAAAATCGGCAATCATCGACACAGACAACAAGTAGGCGGTCATCAGGATGCAAGGGAACACGCTGCCCCGGACTCAGAAAAACGCTCTTGGACAATTACACAGGATCCTTTATTGTATGCTTATTTTAAAATGATTATAATGAACAAATCACTTTTATAAACATTTTAAGATTTTTTGTAAAAAGTTTTTGCACTGGTTTTAATTAACTATGCATAATAAACTTACCTTACCTTACTGTTGCACTCTTTGGAGTGGGAATCGTAATTTTTCCCTCTGCTATCCAATATTTTTCTGTATTTTTTTTGTTAATGTTGTGTATAATTTATTTTTAAAAAAATTAAATATTGTCATTTTTTAATTTGTTAAATATATTTTTTACATTGTTGTTAATAATATTTTTGTATGTGTATATATTTATTTATAATTTATCAAATGTTTTTAACAATGTATACGTTATAAAAGTAATTATTTATGAATATTATTAAGTAAGTTTATATAATATATTTTATATGTATTTGTTTAAATAATTTTAACATTATGGGGTTGATTCCGATTCGGTAAAATCCCCTACGAATCGCCGTAGGAAGCATTTTTCCCATACGAATCGTACACCTTCAACATCCCCGTACCTACAATGAAGTATGACTCGAACCCAAAGCAGATGTCCGTGCGAATCGTACGAAAGACCATACTACTTAAAAATACATACAAATCGCCTTCGGAACACGAAGTGCACGACGTCTGTATGGATTGAAGCAGCTTTTCACGAACCAGCAAGTACGATTCGTTACGACAACACTCCGTACAACTCTTTTTCTACTGGAGTTAGAAACGTCCGTAAAAGCATATTTCGACTCAAACCCCGTGCGAAACGGACCCCTCTGGGTTCGGGAGGGCACCCCATGATTGCAGGGGTACGGTGCATAGCGGTACGGTGCATAGGGGTACGGTGCATCGGGGTACGTTGCATGGGTGTACGGTGCATGGGTGTATGGTGCATAGAGGTACAGAGCATAGGGGTACAGTGCGTACCCCCATGATTGCAGGGGTACGATGCGTATGTGATTGTGTGGGTCTTCGTACGAATCACTCATACGACGTTTTCCGTATGAATCACGTTCTCGTGGATCCCAACCGAAACACGAAAAACTGTGACAAAGGCCCTCATCAGCATCAGACTGGACTACGGAAACACACTCTATGCAGGAATCCCAGCTAAACACTTACGACGACTACAATGCATTCAAAACGCATCAGCCCGACTGATTGTCAACGTCCCCCGCCGCAGCCACATCACCCCCCACCTAAAAGACCTACACTGGCTCCCAGTCTGCAAAAGGATCACCTTCGAACTCCACACCCACGCACGCACCCCCACCCGCCATCTCTGCTCCGCCAGCCTTGCTCTCGCCGCAGTCCCCCGCATCCAACGTATGACTACGGCAGCAGATCCTTCGTCTACCACGCCACCAAGACCTAAAACACCCTCCCTACCAACATACCACAGACCCAAGACCAACTCGCCTTCAGAAGACTCCTCAAGACCTGGCTCTTCGAACAGTAGCAGCACCCCCTCCCCTCAGCGCCTTGAGACCCTCACGGGTAAGTAGCGCGCTTTACAAGTACTCTGATTGATTGATTTCAGACATTGCACACAGCTAAATTGCGATCACAAATGCAGAAATTCATCGAATTTCAGCGTTTGCGATCGCAATTTAGATTGATACATCTGGCCCATAGTCTTTTGTTGATTTTTAAAAAAACAGATACACTTTCTTGCACAGCACCTTTTTCTTTAAAAAAAAAAGTAATAATATCCCTGTGTTTGACTATTTTTTGGATCCTTCCAGGAGAATTCAATAACCCTGCAGGATATATTTTCTTCAAAATACATTATGAAGGCTTAAGTCTTAGCTGCTGCAAGCATCAAAAAGACTCAGCACTGAGAGATGGGGAAAGTCTGAGCAGTGACCATCTAAAGAAAAAAAACAAAATTGATATGACCTGAGAAAATGCATGCAACCATAAATAATTGGCTTTCATCTGAGAGCAGAGCAAATCTCAAAGCAAATTATTTTTTTTTCTCCCTGGGATCCACAAATTATCAGCAACTTCTAATTTGTATATATGGGTGCCTAGCATCCCTTAGGACCCTCTATCCACTGTCATGGTCAGTCATGGTCAGTCCTTCACAGTGCAATCTTAAGGATTTTGGAGGCACTGGGCAAGAACAATTTTGGGTCATCTATTAAGAAGAGCTTTGAATTTTATAACACATCTTCTGCTTATTCAAACCCATGACTGTACTTTTTCCTGTTGTTGATTAAGAGCATTTTGAAGCCCACTCTCCTAGACTTCACAGCCTGAGTTGACGTTCTGTCTGACCTATTGAGTACTCTGTTGCATTCTCCTGATGAAGAACCCAAACTAAGGAGTGAACCACCTAGAACTCTTTAGGGGTCGAAACGTTGACTACTACACACCATTCATACAAGCGCGGACGACGGAAATTCATTATCAGTGTCTCTACAGTGCTATGTGTATATGCTGGAATACTTGGTCTGTAAGAGGCCAGACAGGTTTTACTATGTAAATCTAATGTATATATGTCACATTACCTCTCCCCTTTCAATCTCCCTCACTCACTCACTTTGACCTAGAACACCCCACCCAACCCCATACCAGAGAACCTATGTTGCGTACATAATTATATTCCGCTTATATGAACAACTGAGTTGTCTGTAAAAAGTGATTTATGCCTTGAAAATATATAGCATTCCCTGCAAAACTTGATATTTTGGTCTTGTGAATAAGGATAAAGCAGCATGCTACTTGAAATTGTGAATGCTGCACTCTACAGATGTTTGCTATTATTGTTATTATTGCTCTGCAGGTAGGCATCTTCCCTGGGGAATGCAGTCCTGCAGTCAGTTTATACTTTTTTTCAGGTGATTACTAACATTCTTTGCATGGTTCTTGCCCAGGATTTCCCCCCTAGTAAGGAAGCCAGTAAATTTATATCCTGGAAATGGAGCTTAAGTAGTCCCATTCATCCTTCTGGGTGGATCCAATTACTGGTACATGAGAACTCTGGCACACAGACCTAAATGTCTAGTTTTGGGGGCAACAATGTGGATATCTGAGGTCCATCTCTACATCTGGTTTCACTCAGTTCCTTAAATATTTTGTATTAGTCCCAGACTTGTCAGGCCGAAGTCTCTGTTAACTGAAAACTCATCAGGAAGAAAGGTGGAGCCTGGAGCCCCTGTCAGGGAGAGGTACAAAAGAGGCTGAGGAGACTTACTAAGTTAACTCTGACTGCAGTAACACCTTGAAGGACGAATAAAACAGGAAGGGGCTGTTTCTACTCCTCAAAGTGTCAGCTGGTAGCTCTTTCTTTTACAACACCCTGGCCCACTTTGAATAAACTGAGGCATGTTCCTACATACTATATTTTTGTTTAGAAGGATTTCAGCAGCTTCCATCATGGCCACCATTCACACATCTGGGATCAAATTTGATAGCCCTCTGCCCACAATAAAGCATTGCACATGCACTCTGCATACATGTATGCTGCAACCTTCCCAGGTCCTGTTGGGGTCTTACAAAATCTAGGACATAGGCATTTACTTGATTTCTGAAATTTATGAGGAACAACCTGGAGCATTCAGAGGCTTGAACACTCTGGAATACTTGTGATGGGGAAGGTGCAGAAAGGATATGACATGTGTGTTGTTTGCCAGAAAGTTGGCACACGTTTGTATTCTAAGAATGAGAGGGTGCAGCCAAGAGGCAAAGAACAGTGGAAGCAATTAAGGGGTTCATGGTAATCTATTTTTTTATTTCACACATCACAGAAAGGTAGCAAAGGCAGGTTGGAATTAGGAACATTTCTGAAATGTTTATTTTGTTGAATGAATTGAATATACTTTATGAGAATTTGAAAAGGAACTCAGACCCATATGACAGTCACTTCATTTCACCTCTGTCAAATATTCTTTCACTTGGACCTCTTGGCCTCATCTTGACTTTTTCATTTCCAGAAAAGAAGGGATTGTGTCCGATGGCTCCCAGCTACCCGACGTGTGCCGACCTCCCCAGCCCACCAGTGAATGAATGCAGCACAGACCAGCAATGCCCAGGAGTTGAGAAATGCTGTGAATATGGCTGCAAGCTGCAGTGCCTGAACCCAGTACACGGTACTGAACTAGATATGAAACCAACCGTAACATGCTGTGGCCCCAGGGATTTCCATAGGTGATCTAGATTTATCTTTGGGCTGAAGAAGTTCAACCATGTTTTGAAAAAGCTACAACAACTTGAGTGGCAGCACTTACACAAAATACTTTAATCACTTGAATTGTACAGTGCGGCCAATCACCCGTTCTGGTATCCAGGCACTTCAATTCCAATCCCCCTCCATCATCAATCGCATCCATTAGATCTTGATTGCGGTCTTTTGGAGACAAATGTTTGTCATACATCGTCCTGAAAGGGACTTGCGCTCAGATTCCTAAGGTATTCCTAAATTAAAATATCCAGAGATGGGGAGGAACCATGCTCCAGGTGCTCTCTTGTGGTACAATCTGCTGGAGCTACTACCCCCAGCCTTTGCACAAATTCTTTCAGGCATGGACTATCTTACCCCGACTAATTTACCCCGAGATTTCAGGGATAACTCCTGAGCCAACTCCCTCTGTATTCGGCCTGATACTTTAGCGCAGAATCGTTATTCCTCACCGACTCTGTTTTGCTGATAATGAGCTCTGAGAAGCAGTGGCGGCTGGCATGTTCCAAGGGTGGTGCGTGGGTGAAAAAAATAAAAATGCAAAGCCCTTCTCCTTCAGTCTTCTGTCAAGGCAGGCAAATTAAGACCCAGCCAACTCCCCTAACCAATCCTGGCGCTTTTCCAACCAGCATGAGAGCAGTGCCAGGATTGGAGGAAGCTGCCTCACTCAGAGCTCTCAAGAGTCCTGTAGGGCTGCTATTTCTCTAACCCAGCTAGGTTAAAGAAGTTTAAAATGTGCATGTCTGGCTGGCCATCGCAAGCCGGCCAGTCAAAGAGACATGCGCATCTTAAACTTTAGAGCATAGCTCCCTGCTGCCACTCGGCAGCACTGGTCCCGCCCTGTCCTGTCACTCAGTCCAGGATGGGATGGTTGCAGAAAAATAAAATGGTAATAAATAAACGTTAATAATATTTTATTTTTCAGCTCTGGCCGGGTGCTTTTCATTGTGGGGCGATGCTCCTCCACTCAACTGGAAGCTGTCCCTTCTGAGAAGGACAAGCAGTGGAAACTAAAGAATAGATAATGCGAGGACAGTGCGGGGGTAGCAAGAGGAAAGCCTGGCAGAGAAGGTGCTACCTTTTACCACAGCTACGTGGGTATGTGAACTCTGAATTGAATAAGATCGGACTCACAAACACATCTTTCATTTATAAACAGTGGCACTTGAACCCATACCAAATGCCAAGTGGCAACTCAGCTTCAAAGCTTTTGGAGGGAACCGATAATTATAAAGTGTCTTTTTGTTGTACCTGTCCATTGTAGGCAGCTACCAGAGGCGCACTGTGACTCTGGGTACCTTGGGAATGGCAAGCAGATGCTCACTTCTGTTCATGTTGACACCCAACATCCTCGCATCCAATCAGAATCTGTTTCTGAGCACTTGGGTCAATGGAAGAGCATGCCAATTGATGCGGGAATGAGGAGGCACCTAACTCCTAGGTATAGGTGTGTTGCAGTAGCCATGCCACTGCCTGCAGTCCCTTGTTCAGGTGTCTCCTCTCGCTGGACACAGATCAAACCTTTGGATCTGTACTGAGCCGGGATGCAGGACCAAAGAACCTTCCTGCTCCAGTGATTAGGATGTGAAGCAAAAACACACACATTGACGTGGGTGGGGGTGGGAAGATATAACACAGAGCGACAAGTAGACAGAGGGAGACTATAGGTTTAAGGCAAGCACTAAACCTTTGAAACACCATACTTACATCTTGGCCCTATTATCACATGGTTCCTTTTAATGGCCATGTTCTAGATTTTCAGATCAGTACTGTGGATACTGATAAGATTAACCGTAGTCTTCTAGTGTTGACGAAAAGGAGAAAACTGGGACAAGAATATGAAATAGCAAAACATATACATAACAAAATCTTTTCAGCAAACGCCATGGCTTGAAGAGCTGGGTGTCAAGTCTAACACTAGCTTCAAGTTTAAATGTGGTATGTGCGCTGCAGTTAGCAAAGAAAGAAAGAGGTTAATTCTGTGTTTTAATAACAAAAAAACATTTTTACAAAATATCATCTCTAAATGAAAAATCCCAGACAGACAGAAATCTTATTCAATAATTCCCTGCTTCTGTTTCAGATAAAGTTGGCATCTGCCCAGCCTTTAACAGGTCCATCTGTCTCCATTCCCGTCCTTCTCCCGCGGAATGCAGCCATGACAATCAGTGCCCAGGAACTCAGCGGTGCTGTTGCCATGGAAACTGCAGGATGGAGTGCACATCTAGTGGTAAGGCGATGCCAAAGTCTAATGTGGGAATGCACGGTAGAACCTATTAAAGATTCAATGTAAAATATTTAGATGATAACTAGATGAGTTTCAAAATAACATAGGCATTGGTAGAGCTGGTAAGTTTTGCTTCCTGTGTTTGGTTTAGTGATAGTTGGCCAACTTGTACATCCAAATGGCTGATGCACTTACATTCATAAGCATGTGTTACTTTTACCATTGGAAGCAGATGTACAGATTGTGTGCATGTTTTTGCAAACCATAGGAGTTTCATACTTTTCATGCATAGGGAGGTGCTCCTAACTCAGCCAAGCTCTGCTCCTTCTTGTGGGGTGGACTACAAAAAGGCAATGAAGTCTGGGTTCATTTTCATATGTTTTTTTCCTGCATTTTATCCTAAGGCCCACAGAGATGAGAACCTGGAAAAAGCCTGCTCAATCCTCTACCTGGAAAGCAATGTCATGGCATTCCAAGTAGCAGGTGGAACACACATAGGTACCACGTTCCAATTGAGCAAACATGCATTAGTCAACAAAAGCAACACCAAATACAAACTTTGTATTAAAGAAAGAAAGATATGCACTAGTGCACTGTTCACAAGAACTTACAGAAGTTATTACTAACATAAGAGACAAACTAACGGTGAGCAGCCATGACAACGCAGGCATTACCCCGCGCTGCCATTACGATGCTGCTTTTACAACTCAAGTTGTTACAACGACTTGCGCTGGAGGGTGCTGTTGGAAAAGGAATAGTTTAATTTTCTATTCCAACACCTTCCCTACTGTAACGTGGGCTGGAGTTGGAATAGAAAATTAAACTATTCCACTATTCAGCGCCTACAGCGCAAGTCGTTGTAACGACTTGCGTTGTAAAAGCAGCGTCGTAATGGCAGCGCGGGGTAAAAGCCTGCGTTGTCATGTCATACATCCCAAACTAACGAAGTATTGGTAAGTTACTACATAATATACTCATTAATTATGACTGGCAATTTGTGATCCCAATTGTGTACAGTCAGTTTTTTCCTTTAGTTTTACATGGAACCTCACCCAAACAATCCAGCCAGTCCATGGCTTCCTAAGATGTGACAAATAAATACACCATACCCTCATATTGTACCCTGAGAATCGCAGGAAAAATAAGACTGTATCAAAGATCTCGCTCCTGTAGAAGTCTCTTAATGGGCATACATTCCCTTCAGAGGTCCTGCACCTTTCGGGTGAAATCCGGGAACATAATGGTGTTTTTGCCTTCAAACTAGGGGTCTCTGTGGACCTAAACATGTTTCAAGATCCTGCCTCTGTTCCTGAAGTTAAACAGCCCGGCAAGAATGGCGCACGGTGGTGCCCCTGGCTGAGGCACCTGGGTCAACATGCAATAGGCAACCTCTACGGTGAAGAAGGTAGAGAGACGTCTTGGTTTCAGAGCCGTTGATATCAATTACTTCATAAACAACCCCACAGATTGTCCCTCCACCCATTTAGGGAAGCCTACAAAGTTCAGGTTGTCCCTTCAGGGCTGCCCTTCAGCATCTTCAAGACTCCATGCATATTGAGAGTGTTTGCAGTGTAGCTGCTGCCTTTGTTAAGGCTAGCACTTCTTGTTGAAAGCATGTGACATGCCCCTCAGCCTCAGAGACCCTCTCTGCTATTTTACGGAAATCAGCATGGAGCAGGCCCACCTCAAGTGCCACTATGTCAATCCTTAACAGCATGGCCTCTTGGTATGCCTTTATTTGGGTCATGATATCAGCATTGGAGGAGACCCTATTTCCACTGGGAGGAGGCTGATTCCCCACTGCACTCTCCAGGGGCCGTGGGTGAACACAATTATCAATCTATTCGGCCTGCACAGTCTTTGCGGGCTTATCCTTCACCATTTAAACCCCTCAAAGGTAGTCAACATTCTGATACTCACTGTCTGAGGCCCAGTCACGCTTTCTGGTAGAGGCACACCTTAAACTCCCAAAGGCAGGTGCCGTCTAGTGCCAGCCCTCCTAATATGTAATAGTTCAAGTCCTACTACCCACCCACAGCACAGTGCAGGAAGGGTGCTCTGGTTGCTGGTTCCGACCATGATACTTCAACCTGCAGCCCCCTTCACTGGCTCTCCTCAGGCACCCCCAGGGAGGCACTCACTGCGCCAATCCTGGTGAAATGCAGGCCTCCCACTTTGGAACAGCGAAGTCAGTGTGCAAGACCAGCAATGGAAACCTTATGAGCCTACTCTAAATAATGTGGGGTATATGCAGTTTACTCAGTTTCCCCTTTATGCATTTGTTGCTATGGGAAGGATGCATTCATTTTCTACCCAATCCGGGGCTGACAGCCACTGACCACCCTGCCTAAGGACCATAAGGGATCTGCACAGGTCCACAAGGACCTTACGGCCCTTAAGCATCTGAGTCCCACCTTCAGGGCAGGCTCCACCTGCCACTCCCAGGCAAAGGACTATGCCGGCTGACCTGCCCCCGAGAATCTAAACTTCACCCCACAGGAGAAGTGTGGCTCAATGGTTAGAGCGGCAGACCCTGATGCAGAGGTCTGGCCTGGGACCAGGGTTCAATTCCGGCCTCGGGGGTCTTGGGCTCAATTTCCGCGGACCTGATAATTCTCACCTCGGTGCCTATTCTAATCATGGGTCCCACTCTGCAACTCTGGGCAATAGCTTGCTTAATCTCCACAATGGCCCCAACACTGCTAGGATGTCTGACTTCACCTTGGGGATGCCCAGGAGTGGGCTCTTCACAGGGAAAAGCCAGGAAGGGTTCCACAGCTGTATGCGTACAAGCGCCTGAGATACCCCTTCTGGGGTCGATTCAGTGCGCTATACAAATACTACTACATTTACATTTACCCCCCTATTTCGGGGCAATGTGGTCGTCCCAGGAGTACTAGCCTGACAGGCTCATTTGGCTGTGCAACTAGCCAAAGCAGTGGAATAATTTGAGTCCCACTGGGCCCGCCAACATTGTCCGCTACCAGGAATGGCCTGGCAGGGTTGGGATCTGGCCTCCCGTTAGGCTCAGGGGTACTCCGGTCGGGAGGGCAACACACCTGCAGTATCTCAGGGAGATTGCAAGACTCTGGTGCCTCCCTCGCTCCATTCTTTAACTCCAAATGGAACGCCAGGCACAGATCTTACCTCACTGGCTCCGCCTCTCACAATAGGTCACTGGCCCTCAGGGGCTCGGATGCCGTGGATTGCCTTAACAGAGGCCAGGAGTTAACTTGGGGAAACAGCCCGACATGTGGGGGTAGATTGCGGCCGTGCTTGCCTAACATTTACAGAGGATTGTTAGTTTGTTGGTGGGAGCTTCGAGGAGCATGACTAGCTGGCCATCTTTCCAGGCCACACCCCCCAATAACAATTAACAACATGAAAATACTTTTTCAACATGGCGGGCTTTGTGGAGCAAATAACTAGTAACTCTAAGAAGGTTTATATTCCCTCATACTTTGATACTCAATATAAAATGTATACTATTTTGCAAGGTGCATAACATTTCAGGCTCGGACCCTTACCAGGCAAAGGAGGCAACTTGTAAATAACAGGAATCTGGTGCATCTGTTCTCTTATTGGGATATGAAGATTTACAAGCTTAACAGAGCTCCATGGGCAAGAGCGATAGTTACCTTTTAAGCAGTGTCATGGCATCTCAGGCAGCAGGTAGACCACACATAGGTTCCAAATTTCAACTGAGCAAACAAGAATTGGTCTACTAAATCAACACCACATACAACACTTTAGAAACTCTACTCTACCCAACAGAAGTAAACAACTCAAGCAGGTTAACCCTAAAACATTTGACAGACCATTTAGGGATTGTCCAAAGAACCACAGGGAGCAGGCTGTACTGGCCCCCATTCTAGAACCATAGTAGAATAGATTTTTTATGGATTTATAAAATTAAAATGGGCAAATACATTTTTTTGTTTTTATTAGTAGTTCATTGTTTGTTTTTCATATTTCTTACAAACATATCATTATTGCAAACCTTTCCTTAATGGAGTACTTGAAGCAAATGATAAGTACAAGTTGATAACAGGAGAAAAACAGTTTTTTGCTAATACAAGACAGACGCTCCGCAAGTGTGAATCCAATAACAAGAATCAGTCAATGTCAATGGTGAGTATTACTTATTAACATCATTCGAAGAAAGGGTTTATAATGATAAGCAGAAGCCCCTCCATTATAAAGGATGTAAATAAGCCAAATTCCTTGATCATGTTGTATAATAGAGTACTAATAGATGGTTAGAGTCCCATGGAATATCGTACATCTTTTATAAAAATAATTGTTAGTGCCCTTAATAAAGGAAGTTAAACATTGTACAAATTGATATGAATGGACCTCAAATTATTCAGAGATTCATTCTGTAGTAGAGCTCATCACATAGATAACAGAAATACATTGATAACATTTGCCTACCCGATGTATCCTGCATAAAAAATCGATAATTGGAGTTTTTGGGTTTATTCCATTCAACATCTTCCAACAACATTCTAAAGTTTGAGAAACTGCAACTTTGTAAATGTGATATGACTTATGGAAAAGCTGTCCATCAAGCCTGTCTACAATGCCACTTTTTATCAAAATAAGAGAGAACTCATTTTATTTAATGAAATTCACTTGCAGACTTTCTATTCTTAAGTAGTAATTAAGGAAGGGGTAACATCCGTCACACTATGGCATTGAAGAAGTGAAATTATTGACAAATATTGCTGTAAGATCCATGTTGGTACTCACTGCTATCTCTGGCTTGCTCTTCAGCACCCCAGACACTTCTCCCTTTACCCATGATCTTCTCCATAAAGTTGGTTGTATGAAAAGAACACAAGTAATGCTATAAAGAGGTGACCACCTCACTCTAGGACTTTACAGACCCTGACTGCAGTCCTTAACATTTCCCCTCAAATCCATGGGTTCAAGTGTGTTTGTCTAAAAGGGTTAACTGGAAGAAAAACTAGACTACAAAACCTAGAATGGTTTAGGCTAGCACACAAAATTCCTGCGGAGGGCAAAGTGTCCCTAATGACCTAAATGGAGATGGTCACCCTAGCTATAAAAGATATGTTTACTTTCTACGGTTTCCATCCACTGTTCTTCCCCTACCCCTTCAGCAGCAAAAAAGATAGTTATTGAAGTGTGGAGCACAGGCGCAACCCTCTGATGTCAGCGGGTGCCAAAATGTTTCTGATTTTACATCCACTACCTCTTGCATTTTAGTGAATTGTATTCAATGTTGATGCCACAGTGCAATATATGGCCACAACTATAGGTATATCTCTTTCATTATAGACACATTTATATTTTTGGATAACGTCAGATAGGATTACTTCATTGTCTGCCTAGACAAGACTGAAATTTCACATTGGAGGTGCTAAAAAAACATCTTGTGTATGAAAGCCCCTCCACTGTTTGTACCCTTATATGATGACATTTTTCTCATGTATAACCATACCGAGAAAGAATTGAAATGGAATACCGTCAAATGATTAATCTTAGGAAATATTTGTGCCTTAAGTATGCCTGCTTCATCATTTAACCTGGAGAATGCTAGCATTCACTAATTGCCAAACTTGAATCTTTTCAAGATTTTGTATTATTCATCCTTCTGGGTAGGTTTCATCATCCTCTTCAGAGTTATCATCTATGTTTTTTGAATATCTGTGAGAAGAAAATTGCTGTCTTAATAGTAATTAATGTACTTGTTCTCAGGTTCAGGAAAACCAGGATCATGTCCACCAGCACCAAGGGACTGTCCGCTACCGCTTCCTGCACAACGATGTGAGGATGACAGTGACTGCGACGGCAAGCAGAAGTGCTGCTCCCAGTGTGGGATAAAGTGCATGGATCCCTTAGGTATGTTAAAGTTTCTAATGATGGACTAATTCTGGGATGGCCAGTTACTGCCCACTGAAAAGTCATGTCTGCCAGCCCTTCACAGGGGCTGAGAGGTGTGCAGTGGACAGGAATCAGAAAGACAGTGCATGTATTTCCAGATCTGAGCTGAAGTCCAATGTCAGGAACAAGATTTCACATTTTTTAAACCAATTTTCAAATATGCCCAGGACACCTAACGAGTCTTAATGTCAAGGTAATCACTCTAAACACCCATGCTATCTGTAAATAGATAAAATCCTGTAATCTAGATGCTATAAGTGACTGCTGAGTAGAGCCAGCATGGAAACTGTTGAAACTATGATGCAAGGAGTAGGGCACGATTGAAGTGCATCATTATTATGTAGAGCTGTTTGTGCAAATACCTTCTCTAAAATGGATTTTAGATTTTTGCAGTGGAAATGCACCAGTGTCTGCAGATTTTAAGAGGAAACTAAATACCCTGATCCACATGAACATATTCACAACTATATATAGAAAGCACTTAAGAGTCATGATGGAATGGCTTTCATTTGTATGTTATGTGTATTTGTGCGTTTTATAAAAGGAGAGGCCATTAGATGCTGCCACTGGATACAGTCAGTTGAAATTAATATATTTCCTGATTAAGTGAAGAAAAAATGAAATGTTAGTAGATGAGGCATAGCTTTTAGCTGCTGTGACATGGATCTGTTTCATAACTTAGGGACAGTAAATTCAAAGCAATGACTATCACAGGGATGCATTAAACCCATTTACAACCTACAATGTACACTATATATATATATATGGTAGGCCCAGCCGCGGTCCATGCAGGTAAAATTGGTGGGGCCGTGTAAGGGGGGATTCCGAGGCACAATGCCGAGGGAAAATTCTATAATTAATTTTCTATCTGCATCGTCCCTCGGAATCTCCCCTTACAAGGCCCGCCGCCCCACCGCTGTTACTTGGACCGACCGCGGATGGGTAGGCCAATCTTGTGAATGATGTTATAGAGCAGCCAGATACACCGAATCATCCACCACCATGTTAAATAGGTTCTTCCGTGGATGGCTGTTATCCAGTAAAGGGTTAAAAAGCCACCATTTGAAAAGATGGTTTTTGTGATATGCAAGGGACTTGGCCAGTATACTAAGGGGTGTGCTGTCCTAGTGTGACATAATTCTTCACAAGGCAACCCATGTCCTTAAATTGTATTTACCAATCCACACAAGAGTCTATATGTACTGGCTTGCATGACTTTGTAAAGAAATGTAACTCAAAGCTGTATTGTGCCACATTTCGCTGTGGTAGGCCGTCCATGGGTGGGGCTCGGGCATTCCTGGGCACACACCCATTTAATTAAACACAGTTCTAGGCTGACTAAAAGCAGTAAACCTAGGATTGTGTTAAAGTGGTGTATCTGCCACAGAGAGTTGCAACACAGAGACATACCTTTCATTACATTGCATTTAAATCTGCATACATTGTTTGTAAAGTTATATCTGGGGTCTACCTCAAAGGTATTGAGCAACTGTAACAATGTTAAATAGTGCACCCCAGCAAAATGGCTCAAATTTCCAATTCTCCATCGTCACTCGTCCTCTTAGATCATCCACTTTTGTCCTTTTGAATTTGCCTATAAGTCACCTCTTAAGGTAGATCTTCCTCTTGCCTATGTGGTACTCTTTGAATACTCCTATTTTATATATTTGGTCTTTGTCCAACCAACAGCCTATCAGGAAGAGCTGCAAGAACCATTTGTGCTGGACTAATATTTAGATTAGGATGGTACTAGTAGGGTTATGTTCTACCATCAGGGTGCTGAAGGACAAATACGCTGATCATTCAGTCAAACTCTCTAGGGGAGAAGATTCAAGTTTCACAAGTTGACCTCGCACACCAGACGTCGTCTGGTCTACCGGCAGACCAGACGACCGCATACGCACGAGACGACGACGCCGAATATATGGCATACACTTTATTCTTCTCTTATCCCACTGGATCTTAACGAATGGATGTTATTAGATCTGCCAACTATACAATTATAAACCCCATTGCTCAGACAACTATTAAGACGGATGGGACGTGTAGCATAAAAATACACTGCGTAAAGCCCTGAAGAAGTCCAGTTTCGGACAAAACGTGTTGTCTATTTTTATCTGCGATTTTTGAATAATAAAAGAAAGAATAAAACGAAGAAAACTGACTTGAAATTTTCTTGGGAGAACTGTTGGATTCCATCTTTGTCACAAAACAAATGTTTATCAAGCACTAATATCGTGTTTATTATACTGTTTTTGGTGTGCGAGGTCAACTTGTGAAGTTTGATGTACAGAACAAATTCCTATTTGTTCTATGTTGGGATCTAGGGGGTTGTATCCCAGACCATTTGCACCCATACTATAGTAACAATAGGAACTTGACCCTCGGTGCGGCCCTTAAAGCCTCAATCCCCTTTTTTCTGCTTTGACGAGAAGATTCAAGTTGTCCGATTCAGATAGGTACCAATACCCTTGGTTTCGATTCATTGGGTCTCATCTGCATTTTGCATTTCTCTTTTGCAGCTTCAATTTATCATAACTTGGAGATTTTAAATTCTTCAGCCACTAAAAGGAGGTTAATTACATACATCATCCAATCAAGTAGATATGTGACAGTCTGCAAGAATCCCCCATCATAAAACTAAATGAACTAGTAACCAAACAAATGAACATCATATAATCCAACCAGAGCTTTGAGATCAGCGGGACTCAAACTTGCCAATGTTCCCACATTTCATCTTAAAGCGAAAGGAGGCAAATCACTTGGAGTCCTTGCCCCCAAAGCCTGGAACGCCATGCCAAATGACCTTAGAATGGAGCATACCGAAGCAGCCTTTAGAAAGAAACTCAAAACCTGGTTATATAATCTGCCAGATTCATATGTGCTAGCGGCCATCTAGCGCATTCCCTGACACTCTCTGAGCTGCTCTTCTTAGCGCCAGGATGCTCCTTTTGGAGCGCCAGTTTGCGCTCTATAAATGCATCATTACATTACATTACATCAAACATTTATTTTTTCAAATACTTTGCTGTACAGGATCTATATTTTGGCAGAGAAAACAATTATGGGCAAACAACAAAGTTAAGAATGCTATCCTATTCAGAAAATTGACCTTAAGTTAGTAAGCTTTATTCTTGACATTTAATATCAATAACATCAGAGAGGAACGGAGGCATGCAAGTTAGAACAGTAAATAAAACATTTAGAATTTGCATTTCAGGTGATTTGTCATAAACAGTCAATTGCAAAACAAGATAGGATGAAAGGAGAAGGAGATATCTTTCAGAGGGTTATAGCTGCATGTATTCATGTCTAGTAAACTATGGGCCTGATTCACAAAGAGACTTACGTGTAGTAGGGTTACGAGTGCTGAGTCTCCGCACTTGTGGCAGAATCTCCACAGAGATGGGCAGTCATAAAGGTAGATCAAGTATTGAGGATTAGCCATTTTAGATGTTTAAGGGAGGGTGTGTTTTTTTTATCTGTCTCCTTGCAGAATGAAGGATCGCTTTGAAAGTGGCAAATTGGGAGTCCAATTAGAAGGCATTCCAATATTTATTGATGGATATCACCAGAGAGTGGACTGCAATTTTCAAATCTTTTTTATGAAGGAAGGTGTGCTATTCTTCCGCTGTGATATGCTTCTTTCTTAGAAGGTGGGACCAGCATAACAATGACCCATTTCTGTTTCACTGGAGAATGATGCTGTTTGGACTGGGACGGTGGTGCCACTAGTGATGGGTTTTTAGCTGCCCACGTGTGGCTAGGAGGCTTACATCTTTGTTTCCTGCAGTGTGCTAGTCTCATCGTTACAGAAGGACGAACTGTTCTGGAGTATCTTCATTTGAAATTGGCTCTTCTAGGTATCTCCCTGATGTGATATTTTACATGCTACTCTAGCATAAAACCAAGTGCTTTGGCTGGTTTTACAATTTTAGGGAAAGGTTAAGAGCCTGAATGTAAGCATTCTATTCTTGCAGGAGGTCCTCAGTGCTGTGTGTTTATAGTAAGCAAAGCTCTATTTTTTACTCCCTATACTTGAAATTCAACCATGGCATCCAAGAGCTAATCGATCATATATACTGGAAAAGTGTATCAATATTACATAGTGTGCCTGGATTACTTGAAGGCTCTTCTACAGGAGCAGAAGATACACGTGCATGTATAACATATGTCTTGATAGTCACAGGTAGCCTCCTTTAAAGATACACTGAGGTTGCAGGATCTAGAACAGGTTTAAATGGATGAGCACACATTTTGATGCTAGATTATTTCTGTTTCTAAGTGATTTTGCAGAAAAAAACAGAGAAGCCAAGTTAGTGTTTGGAATTGACTTTAAGGCAAGTATTTAGAGTAGGTCAGGTGAGTATGGTAATTCCAAGATTTAACAAATTTCATTAGTGATTGCTGCCTCGACTTGGATTCAACATGGAAAAACCATCTGGAAATTATGGTTTACCATGATTTTCCACATTTTAATTGGTGTGAAATTAGTACTAGCTTATTGATTGTGCTGAAAGCGCAGCGGATTCCGAGCACAAAATTAAAATACATGCCAGGATTATAACTGTTTTTAAAATTGAATGTTCCACTAGTTTAAGTGAATTACTCACCGGTAGTGAGAGCGGGTGCGGTAGAGATGTAGAGTTACCCCTCTCTACTATAGAGGGTCCTCAGTGTCAGATGTTAGCATTCTAGTCTCCAAACCCCTGATGCTTTAAAATGACGGCTAGGCAGCAGGCGTGCGCGGATGCGTGCAATGGGTGTGCAGTTGACTCGCTGAATTCGCGCCAAAGGCAAGCCATCTGTACCCGTCCGTGCCTAATGGGACCAGGGGCCAGGAGCCCTGCATAAATCCAGCACCCATGGATCCTCTATACCAGTGACCAGCTATGTGGATTCAGTACTCCCAATGAACCACAATGTGAGAGGGGCTGGAATTTCGATAGTGGGTTGGCGGGAGATTAGGCATGCAAGCACTGCAACTTTGAGATAAAAGTACCTGCTGAGCTTTAACTGGATGCTAGTAGCTCATACACTCAGATTTGGGCTTGGAAACGAGGCTTAACAGCTGATCTCTCCCTAAACACAAAACTGAAATTCATCTGTTACTAGAGGAGGTAAATCTTGATGCCATGTTCATCACTGAAAGCTGACTTAATGACAGGTCCACCCCAGATATCTTAATGGCCCTCCCCAGGATTTCAAATCTACAAACTGGATCATATAGAAAAGGTGGGGAGATGAATTTCCATACTGATAAAAGATTCATTTAAATGTGTCATTAACCCCATCCACATTCTCGACTGCGAAAGCTGCCAATTCACCATTACCTTTTCACCAACATACACCTTCTCAGGACTGTTCACAAATAGGCCCCCGGGTCCCAATGGGGATTTTCTAGACAGACTGAACAACACTCTAGCCAGTGTTTTGGTGAAGAAAGCTCAGATCATGCTTTTAAGAGATTAAAACTTTCACCTTGAGGAATAGGATCTCCCTGGTGTTAAGAGGCTGGTGCTAGATCTCGAGGGCTACAACTATCTCAGCTGATAACGTCTGCCACACACATTAAGGGACATATACTTGATCCACTAATCTCAAACGACCCTAAAATGTCAGCATCTCCCCAATACCTGCTCCTTGGTCAGTCCCCTATTTTATCCCGTTTGGACTTTGGAATAAGGAAGCCAGAAGGAAAAATCACCAACCTGTGTTCACCACGAAGATGATGAACTGGTCTAAGCTGGACGTAGACACATGGGGCAATCTTCAAGCCTCATTGAAGAGGGATACTCCAAATGGAAAAGCTGGATTGAACAACCACTGGTAAACGCCTGACAAACAAAAAACCACACCTAGAACGGTTCCATGGTTTAATGCACAACTAGTGTCTCTAAGAAAAAACTGCAATAACATTGAAGGGGAATAGAGGAAGACTTATGATGTACAACTTAAAGTCAGGTATAGGGCAAACATCAGACTTTACCATAACAGTATTAATGATGCTCAGGCAAATTCTTTGAGCAAAAGATTAGACAGGCTCAGGACTCATTGAAGGAACTATGTTTAGTTGTCAAATCATTACCTCCCTAACTCAACACAACTATATCGCTCAGGCTACAGAAGTAAGATGTATTGATCTCTCCACTTACTTCCTCTAAAAAGTAATAGATATTTATAGCTCCTTCCAGACAGGGAGAGAGACATCTACCAGTCCGAACAGTGATCAGGTGTAGATCTCCTCAAAGCCTGTCCTCACTCGCTTCCCACTCACTAACATAAATGACGTGAGATCGCTGATTAGGGTCACAGAGGCTCTGCTCCCAACACTAGTCAAAATGACTAACCTCTCATAAGAGTAAATTACTATGGGGTAACCCAGTATCCCTCAGAACCTGGGCAGTATATATAACATAAACAATGGTTCCGTTGGGTAGAAAATGACTTCAAGTTTAAGTAAATCAATGCATACACTTTTTAAACTGCAGTATTAACTCCCTTTCAGTAAACAAAACACAAAACACAAAAATGCAAATCCAAAGTGCAGTGATTTATCGTGCAGTGGTGAGGTAAAACCAGTGACTTATGTACATGTGAAAGAATGGTTAAGGTAAAAATGTTGGCCAAAACAATGTTCAATTAGAGATATTCTTGTATGCCACTACGGTTGGCGATTGCTACGGAATACTCTATGTTGGTCCAAGGGCTTCTTTGTCGATGTTTCGACCCTAGTGACGCCTGATTCGTGGGTTAGAGCGGGTCTTCATCAGGACATGGGAGAGTTGTGGTAAGAAAGGGCTGATGTTGCTTGTTGGATTTAATCGATATAAAATCAGGTAAGGATTTGCATTTATTTGTGAGTTAAGGTGGATGACTGCTCACATTACTAGACTCACCTCCGGTGAGCCCGTGGGTGGGACAAAGGGGGGAAGGGGGCACGCACCCAGAATTCCACTGGCTCACATAGTGCTCAGGTTCCAGTGGGGATCTATGGAAAATATATAGGCTTTATCACTATATAGACCTAAACCCTTTTAGCTTGGTTTAAGGAATATATTGGAGTATTGCTTACCCTGATTCATAATTCAAAGATTCAAATTCTTCATGCGTGTGTCTTCTGCACATCAAAAAAAAGAAAGGTGGAATGCATTAGTTCGATCCACACAATCAGTTAATCGATTGCTATTTTAAATTAATTAAATAACACAATCCGGTTGCTTTACTGCGTGGTTATTGATGGTGCTCACATGTACTTAACGTGGAGCTTTATAGAGCTAAACAAGTTTAGTGTCGATCTCTGAGAGCCCTTACATATATTAGTTAAAAATGTGCTCACACGTTAACTCAAGGGAGGTATATTCAAAGCGCTCGTATCTGTGGGCATCGCGCTATCCTCAATGTCAAACGAAGGTTCATATGAACCGTAAAAACATTTCTATGCTTGATTAATTAATCCATTGCCTTTAGAAGGATGAGCTATTGCAAAGCAAAACATGCATTTACTTGAATAAGTTAACACTCATTCTATCACGGAGGTTCTCTCACCTTCGAAAAAGCTAGCGCTGCAGCGTTTCGTTTCCTTCTCGCTGACAGCTGACAGCATCAATCAGTAGGCTCTCGGCTCGTTAAACCAGTCTGTTCTAGTTGCACCGTCCTCAAGGACGTTCTACGTACATTACGGGACCAGTCGCATAGCAACCATAAACAACATGACACGGTCAGCATGCAGATTACGTCATGGCGCTTATTTGAGTAAAGCAAAGCCGGCTGATCTTCGAGATCGTATTGCAATGTTGTAGCGAACCTCACTAAATTATGGAGTTTACAGAGTCGTGAAATCAGCAATGTCATTCATTTGATTAAGGACATACTGATAGAGCACGCAGGTCACCCAACCCGTATTGCAACCAAATATGCAAACTAGGGCCCATAAAACAAATTTCTTCGTGATATTTTAATCAGGTAACCCGCACACTACTATAAGCAGTTCCGTTCTATTCTATTTACTGCTGTGTACCTGACTTACCAATCCTCGTTCAGGTACCTAAGACCACAATGGAACGAGGAGCTAGCTGTGGAGAAAGTAGATAACACAAATAACATATACCTTTTCAATTTTGTACTCCTTACAATAACCACAAACGCAGGAAGTTTTAAAAACCTTTATCTAGTTATCGTTTTCTTCAGTTTCAATGAGCCACAGGTTAACACAAATCAAACTATCTATCACTAAGATTAAGAAAATAGTATACCAATGAATTAATGTAAGAAACATTTAGAAATTTAGAAAATAAAGGGAAGGGGAAAAATAAGGAACACGCTATATATAGATCAACAGATTTTCGCAACTCCAATAAAGAAGGGTAAGAAAAGGGAACATACTATTCAGAGCAAACTTTCAGTTATCACTAACCGTCTAAGAGAAACGAAACCTATCCAATCTACTTATCCTGGTGTGCTTATTCTCTAAAGGGTAAGAATGGGACAAACTATATATTCATATGATTCTGAATTCAACTAAGGGTAGGGAAAGAATGGAGCATTCTAATGCACCAGTTTATATGAGAGAACGTATTTGTAGAGAAAAAACAGGGTAAAGGGCAAATAAGTAATAAGCTGTATTCGTGAAAATGGAGAGAAGTTCAGATAATCTAATACCCACACAACTTTATATTTACCTAGGACAGAATGAAGACCAACCCTGGCCACGGGTCGGTTGGAAAAGGCGGGAAAGGACCCTCAAGGATTTAGGCTGCCAGTAGGCGAGCAGGTACAGCTCATGGACAGTCAGGACAGGATAACCTCAGGATTTGGATCAGGACTGGGCTCACCAAAGGGTATGACCAACACCTGCAGCTTCGGATGCAATGCCTGTGCTACCCCCTCTCTGCAAGGAATCTGCCAATAACCCCGATTGGGTTCTTGAACCTCCTAGCAAAGTGCTTCGCCAGCACTTAAGGTTTCCCAAACTCCGACTGAGTCTGGGGAAATTACGGACAGAGTGCTCCGCAGCTCTCTGTATCAATCACCTATAGAGTGACAGGTCAGATATTCAGACAAGTCGGACAATTTCTCTAGCTAAACCTAGGCAAATTATACTGTTTTCGGGACAATGTACCACCCACAAATGTTGCAAGTGAAAGGTTCCCTAATTTTTGATTGGGCAAGAGAGGAGGTTAGGTCATGGTACCTCCTAAATTTCGAACTTTCTCAGACTTAATATTCATTTTCGAACCCACCCCTTACATTCCAGTTCCCATGGCAAGAGAGGTTTTAGCAGACAATGGGGTATACAATTTAAATTACAATTGTTGCAATTGCAGGTAACTGTTCGGCTTCTTCAGCTGGGTCAGAGAGCAGGTACCCAATGAGCATCTTTGCTTTAGCTGCCAGCTGGCTGGGTTCCACTGCTGCGTGACCTTCTTTTCCCCCATCACATAACTGGTTCTACTCTGACTTCAAGATGAAGTAGCGGTGCTTCCCAGACCACCCCCCCCCCCCCCCCCCAAAAGATGGTACATGAAAAGTAAGCGAAAACAAATTAGAGACACAAAATAAAATGAATACACTGTATACCGTGAATGGCTATACTATATCACTTATTTTATAATAACTATAGCATTAGGAGTTAAGCGAAAAAAGCGGCTTTGCCAAAGCAGCAGTGCAAGCACGGAGCATGTGAGAAACAAAGCGGCCATTTTTAGCAATACTGCGCATGAGCGACAAATTCCCTCCAGAACTGCGAGTGCGTCACATCACGTGGGCATGACCGATGCATGCGCAGACTAGATTCCCGCAGAGCAGCAACCATATTATTTGCAAGCTTCATTATTATGATTAGACACATAGGCAAGCGTCACTGGGACACCCCCGTGTAGTGTAAAATGCAATATTAGAAAGACAAAACTGGTTGAATTAGTTTCATTTAATGTTATTCGAGGTTATTGATACAAGCAAGTAGCGTCACATGCGAATACTTGCTCTATCAATCCCCTCTTTGATGATATTTACTATCATCACTATAACTGGAACCAGATGCCAACTTCTTGCATCTCAATCTCCTCAATCAGTCGATTCATTTTTTCTTTCATTTCTTTATTAGGGTGAGAATTTTTCATCTTTTTATACATTTTATTATTCAGTTCCTCCAGTTCCAATTCATCCACGTTCCTCTTCACTCCTCTCTTATTCACAGTGTACTTTTTCTGATGTTTGCGACATTTACAGCAAATGAATATAAGAAACACTACTATACTAATGCCCATGATTGGCAACAGTATTTTACTCAAAAGACTTTTCCCTAGGTTAGTAAACCAATGACCAACAGAGGAAAGACCATCTGTTAGTCTCTTCCAGGCACTGTCAACTTCCAGTGGTTTGAGCTCTTTTTCCAAATTTGTAATATTTCTCACATACCTTTCGATTCCTATACTTTTGTCAGGTATGTAAGTGCTAAACACAACGGGGAAGAAGGGTCAGAGGGAAAATATTTAGAGGCCTACCCAGGGTGAAGTCCCCACTCAGTCAATGCGAAAACAAAAAACACACACTGGGGGTCTATAACTGGGCCTAGTGTGCTCCAGAAGACAAACGCTAAGCCTGGGCGTAGTTCGCGTAGCCGCACTCCGCGAGCTACGCGAAGATGCACTTGCACTCCGCGAACTACGCATAGCTCTGCGAGCATGCGTAGTAGCTTGCTTGACCCGTTCGCGATCCATTTTTCGTCTTCGAGAGAGCCGTGGAACTCTGGAACCTGCTCAACACCACATCTCCAGACGTCGCCTTCCTCACGGAAACATGGATGAACGCCTCCTCAGCGCCCGACATCGCCGTTGCCATCCCGGACGGATACAAGATCACCCGGAGAGACCGCGTCAACGAGACAGGAGGAGGCATCGCCATCGTCCACAAGAACACCATCCGCATCACGACCAACTCAGACGACACCCTCACAGCCGCTTAACATCTTCACTTCCAGATACACACCGACCCCAAGACCACACTCAGAGGCACCCTCATCTACAGACCCCCAGGACCTCGCACACAATTCAGCGAAGACATCGCAGACTTCATCAGCCCGCACGCTCTCGCCTCCGCTGACTACATCCTCCTAGGGGACCTCAACTTCCACCTGGAGAACAACAACGACAACACCACCACCACCCTGCTGGACAACCTCGCCAACCTCGGACTCATGCAACTGGTGAACACCCCCACCCACTACGCCGGACACACGCTTGACCCAGTCTTCTCCTCCAGCAAGTACATCTCCTTCAGCCACTCCACCGGACTCCACTGGACAGACCACAGCTGCGTCCACTTCAGCTTCAGAAAGACCACGACTCACCACCACCCGCAACAGGTTCCCCGCAGGAACTGGAACAAGATCACCACCGACCAGCTCACCACTTCACTGAGCCAGAACCCTCCCGCCAGCTCAACGGACCCCAACCAAGCAGCCAACAACCTCACACAGTGGATCACCAATTGCGCTCGCCCAACCAGCCTCGACCACTCGCAGTCCGGCTTCCGCGCCAACCACAGCACCGAGACCGCCCTCATCGCAGCCACTGACGACATCCGAGCCCTGCTCGACAACTGGGAAACAGCGGCCCTCATCCTCCTGGACTTCTCCGCAACATTTGATATGGTCTGCCACCGCACCCTAGTGCAGCGCCTCAGCAACATCGGAATCCAAGAGAAGGCACTGGAGTGGATCATCTCGTTCCTCACCGGAAGAACCCAGAGAGTCCGCCTCCCCCCGTACAGATGAAAGGCCACCGAAGTCATATGCGGCGTACCACAAGGATCATCACTCAGCCCCACCCTCTTCAACGTCTACATGAGCCCCCTCACTGCCATCGTACGCCAACACAACCTCAACATCATCTCCTACGCCGACGACACCCAGCTGATCCTCTCCCTCACCAACGACCCAGGAACCGCCAGAACCAACCTACACGAAGGGATGAAAGACGTAGTCGAGTGGATGAGGAATAGCCGCCTGAAACTGAACTCAGACAAGACGGAAGTCCTCATCCTTGGATCATCACCCTCCGCCTGGGACGACTCCTGGTGGCCCCCTGCCCTGGGCAGCGCACCCAAACCAACGGACCACGCACGCAACCTGGGCTTCATCCTGGACTCCTCCCTCTCGATGACCAGACAAGTCAACGCCGTCTCATCATCATGCTTCAACATCCTACGCATGCTCCGAAAGATCTTCCGATGGTTCGCCACCGAAACCAGGAAGGCGGTCACACAGGCACTCGTCACCAGCTGACTGGACTACGGAAACACCCTCTATACCGGAACCACAGCCAAACTCCAGTAAAGACTCTAACACATCCAGAATGCCTCCGCACGACTCATCTTGGACATCCCCCGACACAGCCACATCTCCGGACACCTGAGAGACCTTCACTGGCTCCCCGTCAGCAAGAGAATCACGTTCCAACTCCTCACCCACGCACACAAGGCCCTCCACGACCTGGGCCCCAGGTACCTCAACAACCGCCTGACCTTCTACACTCCCACCCGCCAGCTACGATCGACCAGCCACTCCCTCGCCGCCGTGCCACGCATCCGAAGATCCACCATAAGAGGAAGATCCTTCTCCTACCTGGCAGCCAAGACTTGGAACTCCCTCCCCATCCACCTCCGCCTGACCCAAGACCACCTCTGCTTCAGGAAGCAACTCAAGACATGGCTGTTCGAGCAGTAGAGGACCCCCCTCCCCCAAGCGCCTTGAGACCCTCTGGGTGAGTAGCGCGCTATACAAATATCCTGATTGATTGATTGATTGTCTGCATGCTCAGGATGTGTAGCGCGCGAAGTTACCCATGAGGTTTGTCCCGCCCGCTCGCGTCCCCTTATTTCCGGTCACTAGTAACATGTTCGCGAGTTATTCTGTGCCAGATTGCAGTTTCTGCTAACCCTGGGCGAAGAACTACGCTCCGTTCGCGGAGTTTGCGGAGTTTCGGCAACTCCGCGCTCCGCGGAGAACGCGAAGTTGTCAAATACTCCGCAAACTGCTGCGTAGCGTAGTTCTCGCGCTCTCAATAGCATTTTCGCGTGCGCGAGGATGCTTGTCGGTAAGATGGAGTTGCCGAACATGCAGAAACTGCAATCTGGCACAGAATAACTCGCGAACATGTTACTAGTGACCTGAAATAAGGGGACGCGAGCGGGCGGGACAAACCTCATGGGTAACTTCGCGCGCTACACATCCTGCGCATGCAGGCAATCAATCAATCAATCAGGATATTTGTATAGCGCGCTACTCACCCAGAGGGTCTCAAGGCGCTTGGGGGAGGGGGGTCCTCTACTGCTCGAACAGCCATGTCTTGAGTTGCTTCCTGAAGCAGAGGTGGTCTTGGGTCAGGCGGAGGTGGATGGGGAGGGAGTTCCAAGTCTTGGCTGCCAGGTAGGAGAAGGATCTTCCTCTCATGGTGGATCTTCGGATGCGTGGCACAGCGGCGAGGGAGTGGCTGGTCGATCGTAGCTGGCGGGTGGGAGTGTAGAAGGTCAGGCAGTTGTTGAGGTACCTGGGGCCCAGGTCGTGGAGGGCCTTGTGTGCGTGGGTGAGGAGTTGGAACGTGATTCTCTTGCTGACGGGGAGCCAGTGAAGGTCTCTCAGGTGTCCGGAGATGTGGCTGTGTCGGGGGATGTCCAAGATGAGTCGTGCGGAGGCATTCTGGATGTGTTAGAGTCTTTACTGGAGTTTGGCTGTGGTTCCGGTATAGAGGGTGTTTCCGTAGTCCAGTCGGCTGGTGACAAGTCCCTGTGTGACCGCCTTCCTGGTTTCGGTGGCGAGCCATCGGAAGATCTTTCGGAGCATGCGTAGGATGTTGAAGCATGATGATGAGACGGCGTTGACTTGTCTGGTCATCGAGAGGGAGAAGTCCAGGATGAAGCCCAGGTTGCGTGCGTGGTCCGTTGGTTTGGGTGCGCTGCCCAGGGCAGGGGGCCACCAGGAGTCGTCCCAGGCGGAGGGTGATGATCCAAGGATGAGGACTTCCGTCTTGTCTGAGTTCAGTTTCAGGCGGCTGTTCCTCATCCACTCGACTACGTCTTTCATCCCTTCGTGTAGGTTGGTTCTGGCGGTTCCTGGGTCGTTGGTGAGGGAGAGGATCAGCTGGGTGTCGTCGGCGTAGGAGATGATGTTGAGGTTGTGTTGGCGTACGATGGCAGTGAGGGGGCTCATGTAGACGTTGAAGAGGGTGGGGCTGAGTGATGATCCTTGTGGTACGCCGCATATGACTTCGGTGGCCTTTGATCTGTACGGGGGGAGGCGGACTCTCTGGGTTCTTCCGGTGAGGAACGAGATGATCCACTCCAGTGCCTTCTCTTGGATTCCGATGTTGCTGAGGCGCTGCACTAGGGTGCGGTGGCAGACCGTATCAAATGCTGCGGAGAGGTCCAGGAGGATGAGGGCCGCTGTTTCCCAGTTGTCGAGCAGGGCTCGGATGTCGTCAGTGGCTGCGATGAGGGCGGTCTCGGTGCTGTGGTTGGCGCGGAAGCCGGACTGCGAGTGGTCGAGGCTGGTTGGGCGAGCGCAATTGGTGATCCACTGTGTGACATTGTTGGCTGCTTGGTTGGGGTCCGTTGAGCTGGCGGGAGGGTTCTAGCTCAGTGAAGTGGTGAGCTGGTTGGTGGTGATCTTGTTCCAGTTCCTGCGGGGAACCTGTTGCGGGTGGTGGTGAGTCGTGGTCTTTCTGAAGCTGAAGTGGACGCAGCTGTGGTCTGTCCAGTGGAGTCCGGTGGAGTGGCTGAAGGAGATGTACTTGCTGGAGGAGAAGACTGGGTCAAGCGTGTGTCCGGCGTAGTGGGTGGGGGTGTTCACCAGTTGCATGAGTCCGAGGTTGGCGAGGTTGTCCAGCAGGGTGGTGGTGGTGTTGTCGTTGTTGTTCTCCAGGTGGAAGTTGAGGTCCCCTAGGAGGATGTAGTCAGCGGAGGCGAGAGCGTGCGGGCTTATGAAGTCTGCGATGTCTTCGCTGAATTGTGTGCGAGGTCCTGGGGGTCTGTAGATGAGGGTGCCTCTGAGTGTGGTCTTGGGGTCGGTGTGTATCTGGAAGTGAAGATGTTAAGCGGCTGTGAGGGTGTCGTCTGAGTTGGTCGTGATGCGGATAGTGTTCTTGTGGACGATGGCGATGCCTCCTCCTGTCTCGTTGACGCGGTTTCTCCGGGTGATCTTGTATCCGTCCGGGATGGCAACGGCGATGTCGGGCGCTGAGGAGGCGTTCATCCATGTTTCCGTGAGGAAGGCGACGTCTGGAGATGAGGTGTTGAGCAGGTTCCAGAGTTCCACGGCGCTCTCGAAGACGAAAAATGGATCGCGAACGGGTCAAGCAAGCTACTACGCATGCTCGCGGAGCTATGCGTAGTTCGCGGAGTGCAAGTGCATCTTCGCGTAGCTCGCGGAGTGCGGCTACGCGAACTACGCCCAGGCTTAGTTTCTGCGTGTTCGGCAACTCGATCTTACCGACAAGCATCCTCGCGCACGCGAAAATGCTATTGAGAGCGCGAGAACTACGCTACGCAGCAGTTTGCGGAGTATTTGACAACTTCGCGTTCTCCGCGGAGCGCGGGGTTGCCGAAACTCCGCAAACTCCGCGAACGGAGCGTAGTTCTTCGCCCAGGGTTAACAAACGCACACTGCTAACTAAGTCAGTGGGCGTTGCTGAGGCTATAAAATATTTAGCTAACTCATAAGGTGCCAAACAGAGCAAACCGTGTATTGGGATTCACTTCAAATGTAGAATAGACCCATTCAGAGAAAAATGGATGTCCATCAACGTCAGATGTAGATCATATATTCTCATTTGGTCCTCCAGATAGGAATGGTGTGTCCCATGATCATTGAGACTGGTCCATAACCTAAGCTTGTCTGGGTCTCATCTCCAAATGTAGTGAAGACCATGTGAGCAAAGGATCGTGATGGAGTCCGGTGCAGTGCAAAATAATAAAGTGTGGTGAAATTTAAAAAAGGATAGAAGATCAATACGAAACTTTAATATAACTTGATCACTCCCTTAATAAAATCAAGAACAGTGCAAAGATGCAGTCTAACCATATAACTGCATATATTCGGCCAACATGTTTCAGCCTGAGGGGAAACAAATCCTGCGGCTTTCTTCAGGGCCACAGTTCTTAACGTTTGCTACTGCGTATCAAAAATGTAAAAAAATTACTAAATCAATCAAAGGATACAACTGTATCGTGATAAGTTTCTTTCAATCCTCTGTATTTACATGAATCCCAACGATAAGAGTGCTTGTTGGTTGCCATCCCATGATAAGGTAACTGCAATTTATAAGCTATTATATACTGACCTGTGTTGTACAGGGAACAAACCTCACCTCTCCTGGAACCTTGCTCAGGATAATATGAGGCCCCGCTCTAGAAAAGGTAAAGAAAGGGATAAAGGAGAAGCCTGAGGTTAAAATAACCTGGTCTACCTCCTTACTGCCTACATTGATACCCTTGTAATCTTTACACCTTTTCGAGCATAAAACCCGTCTCTAACTGTGAGATAAACAAGCCCTGTCTCCAAAACAGTCAAACAGAACCCTCTCCGGCTTTTCACTGCTTATTCAGGACTTGAAATTTACTGTGTCTGATTAACTTATTGACAGAGATATATGAGATATGGGGATAAACAAGAGACCCTGTCTATGGGTTTTAAGTAATCAAGTCACCTATAATAACTGGTTTCTCATGTCATTAGAAGTGACTGAAAAAAGGGAGGATAGCTCTTGCCTTACCTGTCCATTGTTGCCTCCTAGCTTCCAACTGAGCTCAGAGGGAGGCAAGGAGGGCAGGGTTATGGCAGCTTATAAGGGTGCTTGAGGGGGAGGAGCCTACCTCGAAGTAATCGTTTTCCCTTAAACTCATGAAACTAAAGTGTAAATAGGTTGTATACCTTAGGAGTGACGCTGTTTGCGACTCGCTCGGTCGCGCTGCTTTCTCTTGTGCAAAACCTGAGTCTGAGCACGCTCTCTCGCGAGAGCAGCACGGCAAACTACAACGCGTCATTACGCGGAGAGTTGTTGTTCGTGAGCCATTTACCAGCGCAGCGCCCGAAAACGCCGAGAACGAGCATGTAAAAGGTTGCAAAATAGACAAATTCAATTAATTCATCATATTGAATCATACTCTGAAAATCCAGTGTCTGATTAGTGGATCCGGCAAACGACCCATAGTTACAAATAATGGCCATATGCCTCTTGACAGTATCATACGCTCAGTAGTCCTTATTCATACGAGACAGGAAAAGCTTCTCTTGGAACCTAACAGTGTCGGGGGCAAATACAACTTCTGTCTGGTGGTGATATATGTGCAAAGTAGCCAGATAAAGTCATTTTTCTATGAAGACAAAGCTTCCCCTTCTTTTCGAAATTCAGCAACAAGGCAGCATTTTCTCTTCCATTTGAGGTACTTTCTATATTTTCTGCCCATTTAGGAACTTTCTGAGTTTTATCTTTGGCCTTCTTTTGGAAGCTTTCTCTTCTTTTCTCTACCATATCTAAAAATTCTTTCTCCTTTTCATGTAGAGAACAAGTCAGGTTATTCTTGTGTGCGTCATCTATGTTAATTTTCCCTACGGTTAGAAAATAATCACCCATATATTTAGCTACATCTCTAGTCGTATGTACAGGATTCAGAGTTCTTCGAACAGGAAGTTCTGAAAAAGTCACGTCAGAGTTTGAGTAGTAATACTGTAACGGTCCTCGTCTGTAAAATAGGCTAGGCAATATACTACAGGAAATTCCATAGGTCAAGGGTAAGTGGTGGTAAGTCACCCCTTCAGCTACTGAAGCAGGTAGTTGTGTGCAAACATAACAGTCATCTATCTCCATTGTCTCTACATAATGCACTAATAGATTCGCAAAATCATTTAGATGAGTTTTGTTCTGGATTTCATTGAAGTGTAAGTCTTCCTTATCTGGTGCTTCTAAGTCTACTTGTCTCTGTTTCAAGCTAAGTGGTCTGTCTAATGCATCTATACTTTTTGGAGTGTTTCTAGTGTGTGATTCTACAGTGTCGTCCGGTAAATTATTATTGGGGTACAGACTTGGGTTCTCACTCATCATAGAAGGAATGGTTATGGTCAGTCCTATCCAAAGTATTACAATTAATGTTACACTACATACACATATTTGACAACACGTTTTACACCAATTACGCCTAGGTCTTCCATTTACACTGGAATCAGACATCTTGGGCTTAAGAGAAGTCAACCCCTCTTTGTAACTTTATCCAAATGTTCTTACACCGAGCAACTTCAGGTCGGTTCTTCTTCTTCGGTGCTTTGAATGGCAATCACCTCTTTGTCACTTTCGTCACTTATATCAAGATCTTCGAACTCCTCTAGTACCAGAAAAGTCCACTCAGGATCCTGATATTTACTGTTTTGTCTCCTTAGTCAGGCACTTTTCCTCTTTGGCTTAGTTCCAGATTTCTTCTTTTCACTAGCAGCCTGTTTCCTGTCCTCAAGCTTTTCCTCTACAGTTTTGAGTCTCAGTCTTTTGATGAATCTTGGTTCACTTTTCTTTTTCTTGAATCTTTTAACTGGCACTGTCACTGGGCTTTCGTCGAATGATCTTTTATTTTCATTCACTTGTGGTACATCTGCTTCGAGGGTTTCTTGTTCCCTACCTATCTGACTAGTTCCAGGTCTTAAGTCTTCTTCTTCTGCCTGGTCACTAAGCTGGCCTTGTTCATGTGTATGTCGGATTTGGCTTTGTTTTGTTTCAATTTCTTCTTCCTGATCCTGTTCAAGCACTTTGAACCCTTGATTTTCTTCCGCTTGAACTTTTGCTCTATTTCCTATTTGTCCCTTTTCAATTTCAGGAGTTCTTGGAGGCGTGCCGATAGCCTGTTCTGTCCCTGTCTGTCCTTCTTCGTTGTCTGATCTGACATGAATCTCGAGAATCTGGTTATCCTTTTCTATTCATGTCTCGTCCTCACTATTCCACTCTCTATCTAAATAGGTGTATTTTCTGGTTCTTATGGGATCGAATGTCAGGTCAATTACAGGGACCCACTCATCTTGACTGGTGCTTGGTTGTTCATCATCAGCTACTTCAGGACCAACGTCAAGAGACCCCTCAGCTGCACAACCTTCAGCCTCAGTTTCTTAGTTTTCAGTCACTCTTTTGGTATGACTGGCGTGGATCCACTTCGGCACACCCGCACACTTCACCGCTGTCGTGGTAACAAGAATCACTTGTCTCAGTTTTCCCCACTTCGGTGCAAGGCAACTCGATCTGGTGTGTTTCTTTAGCACAACCCAATCCCCTGGGTTCAGATTATGGGCTGGAGTTGTTGGCCTGAGACGGCGTATTCCCCAATCTGGTGAGAGATAGAACGCACTTGGTCACCCAGTTGCTTGCAGTACTCTAGCACCAAATCATCAGAAATGCTTAGCAGTTTGTACCCGGGCACCCATGCTTGTCGCATTACTCTTCCCATCAGTATCTCGTGGGGGCTCAGGCCTGTCTTCCGATCTGGAATACTTCTGATTCCCATCAGGACAAGGGGCAAGGCGTCTATCCAATTCATTCCAGTAGAATCACACATTTTTCCTAACTTTGATTTGATAGTGCCAATTAGTTGTTCTACCACTCCAGAAGCCTCTGGGCGATATGCACAGTGCAATTTTTGGGTGATTTTAAATGCTGCACAAAGCTGTTCTATTATCTCATTGTGAAAATGCCCACCTCTGTCTGATTCAATTGTAACTGGAAAACCGAACCCAGGTATCAGTTCCCTTAGTAACAATTTGGCTACTGTAATTCTATCATTTCGTTTGGCAGGATAAGCTTCTACCCATATTGAAAATAAGCAGACAATGACAAGGACGTACTTCATTCCTTTACAGAGGGGCAATTGTATAAAGTCAATTTGCAAAATGACAAAGGGACCTTCTGCTTTTCCGATTGTACCTGGTGTAACTACTGTTTTCTTTCCAGGATTAAACTGCTGACAAGTTAAGCACCTCTGGCAAAGTGCCTCTGCAATGTTCCTGAATTTCGAATTGTACCATGTCTCGTTAAAGACACGAACCATAGTGTCCCTGCCTATGTGTGTATCCCCATGTATCAGCCGGGCCATAGGAGCAAGCAAGATGTCAGGCAATACAGGCATACCATCAGTGTAAACCATGACACCCTCCTCACTCCTTTTCCGACAACCAGTCTTTTTCCACCTTTTCTTTTCCTTTGGTCCTGCTGCATTTTGCAAATCTTTCAGCTCTTCCCATTATTGCACATCCTCAAACACCATAAGTTGGCAGCTGTTTCCATGTCCCCCCAACTTGATGTTGACTGACATTCGATAACGTGCACAATGTTGGGCCAATTGGTCAGCATATCGATTACCTGCGGTCACATCGCCATTGCCAGATTTGTGAGCAGCACACTTGACCACTGCCAATTCTTTTGGTAACTGGATTGCCTCCAGTAATTCTTTTACAACCTTCCCATTCCTGATCGGAGTACCTGAAGAGGTCAGGAACAATTGGCCAAAATCATGCACAACCCCATAGCCATACTGGCTGTCCGTATATATGGTTGTTCTCTTATTTTTCCCAGCTTTACAGGCTCTGGTTAATGCAATCAATTCGGCCACTTGTGCAGACTTGACTCCAAACAAACAGGATGCTTCTACTGCACGTTCTAATGTGCACACTGCATAAGCAGCACTTAAGCCGCCATCCTCATGTCTTAGACTTGAGCCATCCACAAACAGTTGGTTATCTTCAATAGGTAAGGGCATTTCTTTAATGTCTGGGCGTAGTTTTGTACTGAACTCAGTTAGGTCTATGCAATCATGCTCGACCTCTCCTTTTGCTTTTGCAATGAGGGAATCAGGTAATAGGGTAGCTGGATTCAACAAGTTACATCGAGTAATGGTCACTTTTGCTGCACCCACCAGGATCCTTTCATGCTTAGTCAGCCGACTAGGAGTGAGATACTGGGTTTTAGTTCGGGTCAGTAAGATTACAACTGCATGTGGGACATACACAGTTACAGGATGTCCCATGACGATGGATTCACTTTGTTCAAGACTCATGCAAGTTGCAGCTACTGCTTTCAGACATCTGGGTAATCCAGCAGCCACTGGATCTAAAGTGGCAGAAAAATATGCCACGGAACGTCTAGTCAAACCATGCGCTTGGGTCAGAACCGACAATGCACAATTGTCGCATGTGTCACAAAACAGTGCAAACTCTTTCGAGTAGTCAGGCATTCCCAGTGCAGGAGCAGTACACAGACAGTCTCTTAATTTTGTAAAGGCTGACATGCTTTCTTCGTTCCACTCCACTGGGTCCTTAGCTCCTTTCTTGGTCATTTTTATCAATGGTTTTGCTAAAACTGCAAATCCCACAATCCACTATCTACAGTATCCTACAACCCCAAGGAACATTCTGATCTCCTTTTCAGTACGGGGTAGATACATATTTTTTATTATCCTGATTCTTTCTGTTGTTACTTTCTGATACCTTTCTCTATCTGGTGCCCCAGATATTTTACAGAAGAGGTACAGAACTGCAATTTGTCTGGAGATACTTTATGCCCTCCTTCCCCTAAATGGTTCAGTAAGGCAATGGTGTCAACAACACAGTCATTCTGACTTTTAGACGCCACCAAGAGGTCGTCTATGTATTGTACCAGCACTGATTCCCTAGGTTGGACCAAAGATTCAAGACACTTTTTCAGAATCTGATTAAAAATTGAAGGGCTTTCTGTGTACCCTTGAGGGACACGATTCCAGACATAGACATGACTGTCGAATTCAAATGAAAAAAGAAATTTGCTGTCTGGATGCAATGGGGTTTAAAAGAATGCATGACATAAGTCAATGACGGTAAACCATTCAGCATTCTATGGAATTTGGTACAAGATCACGGCAGGATTTGGTACAATAGGACAGCAAGGAACCACAATTTTGTTTACCTTGCGCAGGTCCTGCACTACCCTGTACTTACCACTTGGTTTCTTAATTCCAATTATAGGTGAATTACAAGGACTACTCATTACCTCCTGTATGATGTTTGGTTCCAATATTCTTGTCTGCTGGAGTTCTTCAGGTAAGTCTTGTATTGTCAGTCTTTGAATTTCTGAGTCAGGCCTTATTAGTTTGTAAATTCCATCTTCATCTGGGGTCTGAATTTGAACGCCCTTTGGTGTGCAAAAGATGGTGCAATTCATTTTGCACAGCAAATCACGTCCTAACAGGTTCACTGGACTGGAGTCACAGACGACAAATCTGTGCATCTCTTTGAAATTCCCTATTGTGATTTCCATAGGCTCAGTCACTGGGGTACTAATTATCTGATTAGAAACACCCACTACTTGGATTGCTTCCCCGAGAGGGGTAGGTTTGGGACATCTGCTGTTCTCACAGTAGAACGGGTAGCACCAGTGTCGAACAGAAAGGTGACGTCATTTCCTTCAACCTTTCCTTCAATGTATGGTCCTGTCTGGTCTACCGACAAGGAGGCGCCAAGCACGCACTCCTCGTCCTCCCCCCTCAGGCCCCGTCAGTAAGGTTCATCACAGAGAAATGTATCATTCAACTGGAATTGCGAAGTTGCTGCATTTCTATCCTCCCTTCCTTCCCAAACTTCGGCTTCCTCACTCTGTTGTGCTCTATTTCTATAGTTTGGCCTAGGTGCGCGTGGCAGCTGTGGCTGCTTTACCTGTTACTGAGTCTTTCATGGCCCCTATTTCTGCACCTGTGGATTCAAATCATTATTGGGCATGTTACCATTCTGTAACGCTGGACACTCATCTCTCCAGTGCCCTATATGTCCGCACCCGTGACAGGGGAACTTCTTCTTGGCTTCCTCTCGGCTCATTTTAACTCTGGGCTTCCCTCCACCCCCAGGGCTTTGATTCTGGATATTATTATTCATTTTACTTAACTGCTTCTCTTGTTGCTCTGCCAGTTTCAATTGTGCCCACATGACCTTCTCTTTTATTGCTTTTCTTTTATTTTCCATCTCATCTTCCCAATACTTGGCGTATTTCAGGACCTCATCTATAGGTTTAGCTTACCAACAAATTTTATTGTCTTTAATCCACTGTGAAATTTCAGGTCTTAACCCTAACATGAATCGATAAATGAAATGGGTCATATCCTTCATCTCAATGTTATCTATTCCACTGTACGTTTTGAACACCTGTAACAGTCGTTCATAATATGAATGTACAGTTTCATCACAATTTTGGGTTGTTCTATCTATGCGGGTCCAATCAGTTTCTTTAGCGGGCACCTTTCCTTTTAAGTACAGTATGACCAGGTCATATTTCCTCATCACCTCTGCTGAGGGGGCTCCTGTCCTAGTGTCCCTGGCATACTCCTCACTGGGCCAATCAACAGCAATTTTGCATTCTGTCTACAAGTCTACGGGAACTACAATGTCAAAGAATCCATCTAGATCTTTCAGGAGACATTTTTGAACCTTAATAAATCTCTCAACCTGTCTGTACCATTCTACAGGATTCTCTCGTAATTTTGTGAAATCATTTGTGAATGACACAATATCTTGTCGGGACCAGGGAACATGTACATATTTTCCACCTGGTACTTCTCTCATGGGATACAATGGTTCAGCTTTATCTGTTTCTTTTAGGACGTACTCAGTGGACACGTGTCGGGACCTATGGTCTTCTTTCTTCTTTGCCCACCCTGCTTTCCATTTATCTAGATCTCCCCATTTCTGTAACAGGTGTAATAATTCTCTCATTTGCACCTTTTTCCCTGACACGTTCATGTTTTCCAAGTCTTTGTCAGAACATTCTGCTCTGTATGGTTTCTGCAATACCTTGGACCTGCTGACATCTATTCCCATATTAGCTGCAGTGTCCATCAGTCTTTCATGGAACGCTCTGGTATTTCTTATAATGCTCTTGCATATGAACAACAGCTCTTCTTCATTAGGAGTGTTTAGCCTATCTAGTCCCACGTTCCCAGCCATCAGTTCTTCCAATTCTATTCTTAATTTGTAAATATCTAATGGTTTTGGCTGAGGAGTTACCTTTTCTAATTCTCGAGTCCATCAATCTATTTCTTCCGGAGTCACTACCTTGGCACTTCGAGTACCTGAGGCTGTTTCTATCAGGACTTCTCGTGCACTAGTCTGAGCGTTCTTTCTTGGTGCGCTAACTTCTGGTTCTCGTATGGGCAAGTCCATTAAGGAAATTATAGACTCACATTCACTTGTTTGGTCATCAACAATTAGGGGCTCTTTTCTTGGCGGCACTACAGCTGGAGTAATAACTGGAGTCTTTGGACTAGCTTGTCTATCCCCATAAAGAGGAACAACTGGGCCAATAGTTACAGGAATTGTCAGAGCTTCAGGACTTGAATTTAACTGGGATATTTTCTGTATCAATTCAGTTCTTTGTTTAATTAAGGCCTCTCTCTCTCAGTCCTGTAAAACCTTTTCCATAGAGGTTTCATGTACTACTTGTGGAATTAAAGGAGGGTAAAGATTCGGGGCAGTTGGAATGGTCGTACTTGTTCCTCACCACAGGACGGTCTATAACATGGTACAGTTGTATCGGGCATGCTGAATCCCTCTTTGCTACTGGGCCTATAACCTGCACCTGCTGTATCAGTTGTGCTGGCCCTCCTATTACTGGACGGCTTGATAAATGGATTTTTTGAACTCAAGGACCTATACTCCTCATCATATGGAGGTGGATTTTTCATTAATAAATCCTCCAAATATTCGTCTTCCGAATCCCCCGCAGTCATTAGGTGTCGGGTTTTCTCTGCCCTTTTCCCTCCCATGGGTTCATCTACGCCTCGTACTCGGAATAGTCCTACCATCATATTCTGTCTCCACTGCTTCATCTTTTTCTTTTTAGTTTCTCTCTGATTTTTCGGATAAAATTTCTCTAACCCTTTATCCATTCTGGGTCTGTCTCTCTCAAAGGCCTCAATCTCCCATTCTTCTACGGCCTCATATTGCGTCAGTCTTGGTCTGGGGTGTAAATCATTCATTCGGGTCCTCAAATTAAACAAAATTCTACCATTAAATGTACCATATAATGGAAAAGCTAAAACTCCATCCTCCTTAGTATATTCCACCCAATTTTTCAACCATACACAGGTATGATACCCTTTGTCAAACATCATAAATGATGCTGGAGTATTAGGTATTGGAATAATAACTCCTTCTCTAGTCTTTATGGGCTTGTCTTTCTTGAAATAATACTTCATTTTGTCTACGAGAGTCAATTTTCTCTTGCTCCCGTACATTCCGTTTATTTTACGACCGTTCCACTGATCTTTTGCAAACCCTAAGTACCTAGGATCAGGTCGAGTTTCTGGATTAAAGGAATGTCACATATACCTCGTAAACCTAACTCAGACTGAAAATACGTACTTTTGTTTACAAACGTTCTTCCAATACTAGCGCGCCTTGTAAATCTCAACAACCAATCAATACGGAGATTGCAAACAACTTCATCCAATGGGTGCTCGGCCCTTTTGTGAGACTCGGTCTCACGCTCCGGCACTCGCCCCTCCTCTACAATTCCAGCTCCGCTACACACCCACTGTTTCGACCAATACCAGTGCGGCACACAGTGACGTCAGCGCATCTCCGCAACTGACTCCCTCCTTCACAAGGTAACGGAAACTTGATTTCTTTCCTAAAGTGCAAGTGCTCTATTTTAGTTTACAACATATAACATTCGCCACTGTACTTGAGTGCCTAGACAGAAAGATTTACTCCAAGCAAACTTCTTCTGTTTACTTTTCATACACTACGGATAGACCCTCCTGCCTACCCTTCACACAGCATTAGAGAACCTGCTACTTCTTTGACTCACCCACTCTCTCCGGGATATATACTAAGTCCAAAAGTTTCACTAGCGAACTCCTTTGCTATCACTCAAGCTCCGATGAACCTACTACTCCTTCCTCGTGTGACCCTTACTAGGTAATATCACAACCGAAGTTTCAATAGCGAACTCGTTGCTATCATTTATTCAACTACTCATTCAGAAAACCCTAATTAGCGCTTCCAGTTCTACCTAACCATGCACTAATTTTCCTCAAGCCAATGACCTCACTGCAAGGTGGATTCTCCTCACCACCCGCTATTCTGCCCCCAGGGATTCCAGACAACATATAACAATCACTAACAAATGGTTAATACATAACAATCATACAGCAGCATTTCATAAAAACATTTTAAACATTTCATAACATTTCAAAGCAATATTTTTACAGTTGATCGATCTCAAGGAAAAAATATTTTTAGCAGCACATTAAAACATTTTTTCACGGTTTATCAACAATTGACCTATCTCCCTGTCTCAACTAGTCCTAAACATCCTCTGCTTACCAGAAAACTACTGATAGAGCGCGCAGGTCACACGACCAGTATTGCAATCAAATATGCACACTAGGGCCCATAAAACAAATTTCTTCATGATATTTTAATGAGGTAACCCGCACACTACTATCAGCAGTTCGGTTCTAGTCTATTTACTGCTGTGTACCTGACTTGCCAATCCTCATTCAGGTACCTAAGACCACAATGGGTCAAGGAGCTGGCTGTGGAGAAAGTATATAACACAAATAACATATACCTTTTCAATTTTGTACTCCTTATAATTACCACAAACGCAGGAAGTTTCAAAAACCTTTATCTAGTTATCGTTTTCTTCAGTTTCAATGAGCCACAGGTTAACACAAATCAAACTATCTATCACTAAGATTAAGAAAATAGTATAACAATGAATTAATGTAAGAAACATTTAGAAATTTAGAAAATAAAGGGAAGGGGAAAAATAAGGAACACGCTATATATAGATCAACAGATTTTCGCAACTCCAATAAAGGCGGGTAAGAAAAGGGAACATACTATACAGAGCAGACTTTCAGTTTTGCAGCTTCGTATGCAACGCCTGCGCTACCCAATCTCTGCAAGGATTCTGCCAATAACCCCGATTGGGTTCTCAAACCTCCTAGCAAAGTGCTTCACCAGCACTTAAGGTTTCCCAAACTCCGACTGAGTCTGGGTAAATTACGGACAGAGTGCTCCGCAGCTCTCTGTATCAATCACCTATAGAGTTCGTTGGGTCAGTGACAGGTCAGCTATTCGGACAAGTCGGACAATTTCTCTAGCTAAACCTAGGCAAATTATACTGTTTTCGGGACAATGTACCACCCACAAATGTTGCAAGTGAAAGGTTCCCTAATTTCTGATTGGGCAAGAGAGGAGGTTAGGTCATGGTACCTCCTAAATTTCGAACTTTCTCAGACTTAATATTCATTTTCGAACCCACCCCTTACATTCCAGTTCCCATGGCAAGAGAGGTTTTAGCAGACAATGGGGAACACACAAACAAATACAATTGTTGCAATTGCAGGTAACTGTTCGGCTTCTTCAGCTGGGTCAGAGAGCAGGTTCCCATGAGCATCTTTGCTTTAGCTGCCAGCTGGCTGGGTTCCACTGCTGCGTGACTTTCTTTTCCCCCGTCACATGACTGGTTCTACTCTGACTTCAAGATGGAGTAGCGGTGCTTCCCAGACCCCCCCCCCCCCGAGGATGGTACATGAAAAGTAAGCGAAAAACAATTAGAGACACAGAATAAAATGAATACACTGTATACCGTGAATGGCTATATATATCCCTTATTTTATAACAACTATAGCATTAGGACTTAAGCGAAAAAAGCGGCTTTGCCAAAGCAGCAGTGCAAGCATGGAGCATGTGAGAAACAAAGCGGCCATTTTTACTGCGCATGAGCGACAAATTCCCTCCAGAACTGCGAGTGCGTCACATCACGTGGGCATGACCGACGCATGCGCAGACTAGATTCCCGCAGAGCAGCAACCATATTATTTGCAAGCTTCATTATTATGATTAGACACATAGGCAAGCGTCACTGGGACACCCCCGTGTAGTGTAAAATGCAATATTAGAAAGACAAAACTGGTTGAATTAGTTTCATTTAATGTTATTCGAGGTTCTTGATACAAGCAAGTCGCGTCACATGCGAATACTTGCTCTATCAATACCATTGGGTGAGGCCTATATTGTATGTGATTACTGTGTTAGTGGAAAACACATATTCATGCTTTTTAGAGAATGTTTGCGCATACAGAAATAATCATGTAAATATTAACACTTTAACATGATGCTGGTGCCTAGTAGCTAAAACCATGCATCAATAGGTAACAGAAATGTCAATTTATATTCGTCCGTAACGTGAAACTGTACACATCAAGTATATTACATAAGTGATCCTCTATGTCTATACACATAATCATGCACATGTTTTCACTTCAAAATGATGCTGGTGCCTAGTAGTTGAAGCCATGCATCAATATGCAACAGAAATGTCAATTCATATTCATAGGCAACGTGAAACTGTATACATCAAGTACATTACAACAGTGCTCCTCTATGTCTGGCAAGAGCATGTACATTGTTCTAACACTTCTATATTCAAAACATGTGTATTCAGTTATTGTACAGGGTGATACATTCTATATACATCCGATGTGTAGTACACCATGTGGATCTATGTGTAGTCGGACATGTGTACACATACACCTCCAGAACATGTACATTGTTCTAACGCCTCTATAGTCACAACCTCTGTATTCAAACATTCTAGAGGGTAATGCATTTTATATATGTCCGATTTATGGTAAACCACGTAGATGGTGGAAAGTGTGTGCGCCTACACCTACAGAGGGTCTCTAATGCCATAGAGTGGATACTCTCGATAAGCACTATGCCCATTATCACACAATCATCATCTCAGCGTAATATGGAAATGTCATTAGAGTTCTCCCATTTGTCTGGCCGTCTCCTCTTTCTCATTGAGGCCTTCCTGTACAGAATTAAGGCAATGTATTCATTTGCAATCTTTAAATTTAAGGGACCTTATCAGTGATCCACCCCTACTACTGGGGATTATCTTCTCAATAACCCTCCATTTGATGTCCTCAGGTTTGTGAGTGTGTGCAATGTAATGTTCTACTAGGGGTGCACCCACAATCTTATACCTTATGCGGCTCATGTGTTGCAGGATCCTTGTTTTTACCTTTTGGGTTGTTTGTCCAACATAGGTCTTTGTACATGGGCATGTTATTGTGTGAATTACGAGTGCGCTATTGCAGTTGGTGAAGTGTGGTAATTTGTAGGTCCTTGAGTTACACATGAAGCTTGCTCCCTACTGGCAATAGTCACAGGCCTTACAACTACCACATCTGTGATGTCTTGTTAGTGGTGGAAGTCCTGGGCAGCTCCTGCTTTCTCTTGTTTGCCGAGTTTCAGAAAAGCTTTCACCACTGTGTCTTTCACGTTCCTACCCCTCTTGGCAAACATCGGTTGTTGACCCATTTGATTTCATTTGATACCAGATTCCAATATTTAGGTATGATCTTCTTTACATCATTACTCTTCGTATTGTATGTCGTAACACATACCAGATTACCAGTTCCCTCCGGTTTTTCTTTCACCTCCAGTAGCTGTTCTCTTGCTGATACCATGCCCGTTTCTTCGCTCGTTTGAGGAGTCCTGAAGGATATCCTCGGGCCTTCAAGCGTGTTGTCAGACTATCCAACTCTCTGAAGAAATCCTTTCTCTGCGAACAGTTTCTTCTTATCTTCAGGTATTGACCATAAGGTAGATTGTGTCTTAGGTTCCTTGGGTGATTTGACCCATACATTAGTAGCGTGTTAGGTTCCATCGGTTTGCGATAAAGATCGCAGTATAGCTGACCCTCATCAGGTCTGAAGGTGAGGTCCAAAAAGTCAATTGCATCTCTGTTGTGGCTCATGGTGAACTGGATATCCTCACTCCTGCTATTTAGCCATGCATGGAATTCCAGTAGATCACTCTCATCCCCCGACCATATCATTATGACATCATCTATGTATTTTTTCCACATATCAATCTTGTCCAAGAAGGGGTTCGCTGTGTCATAGAGGTGCTCCCCCTCATATCTATCCATGAACATATTCGCTAGGCTCGGGTCATATGTTGCCCCCATAGCCACTTCTTTGCATTGTAGATAGAATTGCCTTTTGAAGACAAAGTAGTTTTTCTTCATCGCTATTAAGCATGGGCGAATTTTGCGAATCTGGCGTTCGCGAATTTGTGTATTTGTGAACTCGCAATCCGCAAAATCCGCGAATTCTCGCGAATTTGCGGATTTTTTTGTTTTTACAGTGTTCGCAAGGGTTTCTACCAGTTTGCGAGGATTTTTTACCAGTTCGCAATTGCGAACATACTTGTCGGCACACAACGGTCGCGACTATGTTGTTTCTACATCTGGTTCATCATCACAGGTTCACAGCACCCTCTGTTTCAACACTGCCACCCTCTGTTTCACCCATGCCACCCTCTGTTACATCAATGCCACCCTCTGGTTCATCATCATCACTGCAGATTATGGGGGGAAAAGCAAGCACACCTGCCCTGCTTCAACTGACATGAATTAATTTGGGGTTGATTTATTAATGTGTCACTGTTTTAAAATTCCAGTCTGGCACCGGCTTCCTTATCTGTAATTTGCTTTCTGTTGAAGTACAATTTTTTTTCCCAGGACCTTTGTGGCCTACTTGTAGCTAATCTGTGAGTGAGGGTCAGAGCAAGGTGATACAATTGTTGCAACTAGCAACTGAACTCTGGAGGGGCCCCAGTCAGGAAGCACTACAGGGAATGGTTACTAATGATGAATTTGAACTTTTGCACCTGCTGAGTGCTTTCAGTTTAGAAAAACTTGTTTTTCTGCAGAACAGCAAATGTAATGCCCCAAACAAACTTACTTGTGAAAGTTGATTTCTAATCCAAAAGTGATACAAAGAAAGTTAAAAGGCCTCAAATCCAAAAAAGGGCAGGCAAATGTCAACCTGAGGAGTTATTCTGATAAAAATCAGCATTTTCAGAAGGTCTATGCTGCATGCTAGTGGATTTCTTGGGCAGAATTGCAAATTTTGTAATTTCGCGAGTGCGAGATTGTTGCTGCCCGCCGCACCTACATGTTCGCAATTGCGAACTTACGCCGCACGCCGCAAAATTGTATCACCAAGAAAAAAAAATCCGCTGCGTGCGAATTTGCGGATTTTCTGTAAATTCGCGAGCGTTCGCGGATCGCGAATTTACCGAAAATCCGCAAGCGGAACGGATTTTCCGCCCATGCTTAATCGCTATCTCCAACAGTATGATTACGAAGTTTGTTGGGATCCAATGTGGTCTGGGTCTTCTGTCCAACGTGGTCCAGATCACCTCTACTGCATTGTCTTGCGGGATAGATGTATACAAAGAGGATACATCAAGTGTGACCAATATCTGGCTTTTGTCATCAAATGGTTGTCCTTAAGCAGTTGAATTATGTGCATGCTATCCCTGACATAGGACTTCGTTGTTGGGACCCAAGGCTGTAGGAAATGATCAATGAATTTGTTCAATGGCTCCATTTTCGATCCACAGCCTGATATTGTCGGTCTCCCGGGTGGCTTCTCAAGTCTTGTATAGATGGTTGGGATTCTGGGTTTTTGCTGATTTAAGAAATCCCTTTCATGTCTGATCATAAAACCATAATCGATACCCTCCTGGGTTGCCACTTCTATCTATCTTTTGATTTCCAAGGTGGGATCTCGTGGAATCCTGCAGTAACTTTCCTGTACTTGCAATTGTTGCTCGATCTCAGTGACGTAATCATCCATTTTCTGCACCATTATTGCTCCGCCCTTATCGGCTGACTTGATTACGATAGTGTCATTTTTCACCAATTTGTTTAATGCTGCTTTTTCATCTTTGCTGGTATTGTATTTGATGTACATTTTCTCCTCCATCAAATGCATTACTTCCCCTGTAATAATTTTCTCGAATGCCAGAATCATGTCGCTTATCGTGGTCTAAAATTGGTGGCCGCACTGACTGGTGTGAAAGTATTTTTGGTGAAGAAATATTTCAACCTGATCTTGCGAAAGAATTGCTGCAGATCTAATTTCATTTGGAATGTGTCCGTACTGCCGTTGGAACAAATGACAATCCTTTCGCTAGTATGCTCATCTCAGCCTGTGTCATGTTGTAGTCCGATAGATTAATGATCGGGTCAAGGTTGGATACACCAACCCCTTGTGGGAATGCAGTCTTCCACCTTGACTCACAAATAAATGCAAATCCTTACCTGATTTTATATCGATTAAATCCAACAGGCGACATCACCCCCTTCCTACCACAACTCCCCCATGTCCTGATCAAGACCCGCTCTGACCCACGAATCAGGCGTCATTAGGGTCGAAACATCGACAAAGAAGCCCTTGGACCAACATAGAGTATTCCGTAGCAATCGCCAACCGTAGTGGCATACAAGAATATCTCTAATTGAACATTGTTTTGGCCAACATTTTTACCCTAACAATTCTTTCACCTGTATATAAGTCACTGGTTTTACCTCACCACTGCACGATAAATCACTGCACTAAAATATCACGATTACCTTATTCTGATGCGCGTTTTTGTACAACTTTCAACTGTATGTATTGAATACAAGGTAACTATGAATGACACTAAATTCATAAAATAATCTACCTATACCCTATTAGTTGTTTTGGATTTGGATTTTTGTGTTTTGTTTTCTGAAAGCAAGTTAATACTACAGTTTAAAAAGTGTATGTATTAACCTCTCATTAGAGGCAGGTGAAGTTCCAAGAGCTTGGAAACACTAAATAATTGGACCATTGTGAAAAAATATCTAATTTAGACCCTGCTCAACTAGCGAACTATCGTCCTATTTTACTTTTACCATTTATTGGCAAATTATTAGAGAAAAATGTAAATGGAGTGCTAAAAGAGTTTCAGGAAATTAACCAATGACTCCATCTCAAATGGATGTGCTTTCCTGCACAGCACAGAATCAGCACTCCTAGTAGAGGTAGAAGAATCAAAAGTGACTCCGGACCAAGGAAGTTCAGGCGCTATACTACTTCTTGACCTTAGTGTGGCACTCAACACCGTGGACCATTCTATTCTGCAATATAGACTGCTGGATCTCGGTATTCAAGACAAAGCCCTGGAGTGACTTTCATCTTTTTTGAAGGGAAGAACTTTTCAAGTTATGGAAGCTAACCTTTTCTCTAAGATTATGCCAGTGACCTGCCGGGTGCCACAGGACTCCTGGCTCAGTCCCACATTGTTTAATATATACATGGGACCACTAGCCCATATGCAGAGGACACACAGCTGTTGGTCTCTTTGGACCGCAGAACCAACGTTGAATCTGACAGTTTCGCACTCTGCCTGGAAAGGGTTGTGGAATGGATGTTAAACAGCTGTCTGAAGCTGAGCGGGGACAAAATGGAGCTGATGGTCCTCAGAAACAATGCGGTTCCCAGGCCTCTCATCAGTTGGCCTAACTGTTTAGGTAGTCCACCAACTCTAAACGCGACTATCAAAAATCATGGCTTTTGGCTCAACAGGGAATTAACAATGGAGACCCAAGCCAAGAAACTCATAGGCATTTGTTTCAGGTTACTCAGAATTCTCAGCAAAATACTCGAGCGTATTCCTGTGCAGCTCAGAAAGACAGTAACCCATTCCCTGGTCACATCACGTCTTGACTATGGAAATTTCCTCCATCTGGGGCACCAAAATATGTCATTAAAAAACTGCAGGTTGTCCAAAATGTGGCAGTAAGACTGCTGTGCAAAGTCCCAATACAGGAACCAGCCGGGAAGCATCTAAAAGCTCAACACTGTCTACCGATTGAGGCTAGAGTAAAATTTAAGGCACTTTTGTCTGACACATGGAGCCATACACAACTAGAGCCCCACTAAAATCCGAGACTGGTGAGCCATTATGTCCCATACAGAAGCCTTAGATCCAGCTCTAAATGGTTATTGAAAACCCCAGAATCAAGAGAGCCAGATGGGGAGGTAGATTCTTTGCGCATCTGGCACCCAACCTGTGGAATTCTCTTGCACATGAATTTAGATTACTGGAAACAGAATCAACTTTCTGAAAAATTATTAAAACCTGGCTGTTCCATCAGTACCCCTAATTCCTTTCTAACTTCTGTATTGTGTTGGTCTCCTAGCGCTGGGAAGCCCTTGGGCAGCTATGCGCTTGAAAAATCTCTCAAACTTAACTTGAACTTAAACTAAACTTAAACTTATTTCATGTGCATATAAGCAACATTAATGGTTTTTGATGTGGTAATAACACTTTTCTTTAAATACAAAAATTGTAGTAAAGTCAATGAATACGTTATTTATTGAGCAGTCTTCTTTCTCATGCAAGAGAAATGAATTGCCACAATTGCAATACTTGTTATAAAGTAAAGTTTGTACAGTAAGAGGAGTATTATGAAATAATACTGTAGAAGCATTGATATGGTTTCTGAGCCATATGATACTTAAAAGGTATAAAATATATACAGTTACATATAATGATAAAAGCTTAACTAAACGTACTCAACTAGTGCTTCTAAATATGCCTACCCCGATGTACCTAACCTAAGCCTAGTACCTGGGAAGGAGTAAAGGAATTTTAAAGTTAAGTTAGTTTTGCCAAGAATCTGACTCAAGAATTCTCTAAGGATCTAATCAGCTCCGTACCTTGGTTTTAGAATGAAGGAGGTCTTGTATCTCGCTCTCAGGACTCGACCTCCCAGTAACCCGCAAGGGTGACTGGAAACACTGGAGCTCGATTTTCTCGGCAGGAGAAAAAGACAGTATCTTTCTCAGTGCGTCAAAATGGGAGGGACGGCTTCCTTCGGCACTTGCATCAGCTGGGCTTTGAATAAGTAGATAGCCGCTCTGCTCCACACCACCGTGTGTTGCTTAAGGCAAACGCTGGTATATTTATACCTGGAAGGTGCCGTGTTTGACGTAAGGTTGGACATAAGACGTCAATAAAAAATTTCACTAAGAACTGGCCATTCTTTCAGTGCTCGCAGGAGTTCTAGGACAAATCAAAACAAAAGCATGGGGAATTCCTAGGTTGCTGAAGGTTTGGTTTGTTGAAAGAACTCGTTGTACTTTCTAGGAGTCTAAGGAAGTAGCCTTGCCGTATTTAGTTTGCAATGGCTATTACTAAACATGGATTTGATCCTTATGTCTTTATAAGGGTATGATTTGTTATAACACATAAGGGCATAAATCGGGAATATTTAATTAGGGTCCTAGATATGATCACAACAGGAGTACATTCAACGATGCTAGCTCTGCATCTGTGATTGGTACTATTTAGGATCCTGATTGCCTTCATACCCGTTGCTGGGTACAAGGCACCGTAATATTCCTACAGGTACAAACTATGAGGGCCTAGCTTTGGTCTGATAGATCTCTGATGCCTACTCACAGACACACTACGAAGTAAATCCATTACTCTTTGGTAATGATGTCAGGTAGGCGAGACATTCTGCATAGGATAATAGGAGCCCGCTATCCCCCTAGGACAGTTTGCAGCCGGTAAATGACTAAGTTGCACAGCTTTGGAGCAATAACATCACATTCTATTCTTCCATTTAAATCTAAATCCTGGCAGCAGCTTCTCACCTTTGCCAGCAGTTGGACTGTCTAGCTGTATTTCTTTTAGATCCACACAAGATCGGAGATGTGTGCAGCTGGGATACTGCTACCTTGAGACAGAAATGATACCCTACTACCCCAGTTTGGCTTTTCATTGCCCTCTGCCCACTCTGGCCACAGTCGCTGTTGGTCGCATGTGTGTCCCTATCCAGGACCATCCCAGCATACAAACCGAGGGCCTCAATTTCACTGCTTGGCTTGGTGCTGCCACTTTGATGTATTTTTTTTCCCAAAAGAATATTAAACCCCATTCACTGGTCCACATAAACAGTTATTTTTATACAGACCGTCCTAAATCCCCACAGATACATTCTTGGATTTGGAGCACAGTGATACATTCCACCTTCAGTCAATTACAGCATATTGCTGCCTTCTGACATTATATTGCAATAGTTCTAAGGCTGGAGCTTCCTTTGAAAAATCTATGGCAGATTTGAGACTCAGCTGTGCATCAGTTGGTAACATACAGAACTGTAGGTCTAACAAAAAGTATTAGTTTACTGCTTAGCCGCTTGCAGTATTTCCTTCCTACTTTACAGATGCCTCAACAACCAAACATTTTATTCTTTTTTTTATCACTGCTAACTTCATGTCAGTACCCAATCTTGATATTGAGTGCTCATCTACATAGCTCAATGACCTTTTGCTAACACAGCAGTGTGTGCATCTGTTCAGTAATTCTCATAAATGTGAGCACAATCACGTCTTTTTGAAATATCTCAAATAAACATACTTTTGAAATATATAATTTAGAATCATTACATTGATTGTGTACATAATAAGTGGTCAGATAGATAGACTAAGAGCAGACATGAATAGTTAGATGTATCCCTGGTTCTAAGGGCAAACTAAAATGTGAAATAACATTTCACAATATTAATAATACTGAAATATATAAAGCGCGAACAGCGACCTCTAACAGAAGTGTCCCGGCGGTATAGCAATAGGCGGCATGCGAGCTGAGAAGAGAAAGCCAAGGAGAATTGGATTTGGTGGATATTGTTTGGCAGGGAATTCCAAAGCTGAGTTGCCACCATTGTATAAGATCTGCCCCCTAAGTGCGCTTTAACATAGTGAGGTGTGAAAAGCAAGCTCTCAGTGTTGGACCTCAGTGAGCGGTTTTGTTGGTAGGTGCATAACCGGTGTTTAGGGTAACTCGTACATTTGCCATGTATCACCCGAAAAGCCAAAGGTAAATCCTTAAACTCAATCCTTCTCTCTACCGGCAGCCAGTGGAGCTGTCTTATATGCGGAAAGATATGGTGACGAAACGGTACACATCTAATCAATCTTACAGCCGCGTTCTGTACCATCTGCAGTCTCCTGACTAGGTAAGCGGGCAGACCCAGGTACAGGCAGTTAGCATAGTCCAGCCTAGATGCCACTGTGGCATGGACAATGATTCTGCGACAGTAGATGAAAAAATATCCTCAGGCTTCTTAATTTGCTGAAGCATGAGGCTGTCACCTGCCAAATTTGAGCTGTGAAAGAGAGATCTACTTCCCATTTCACGCCCAAGTTTTTTGCGGTAGTTGCTGGAATAGGTGGCAGGCCCATTTCAGCCAGCCACCAAATACCAGCCGCCGGTGGAAGAGCCTTACCGAAAAACAACACTTCTGTCTTCTCTGCATTAAGTTTAAGTTTATTATTGTTCATCCACTGGGCGATGTCCCTCAGGCATCCCTTAAACCTAGTGAAGGAGTCCACAGACTGGTCCTTAAAGAAAAACCGGCTGGGTGTCGTCGGCGTATGATATTGCCTTAACTCCCCGGTTTGCTATGAGTGAGATCAGAGGGGCCATTATATGTTAAAATGAAGCAGGCTTAAAGCTGACCCCAGTGGTACCCCACACCATAGTTGTTTGGTTTCCCACTGGTAGGGTTGAAGGGGGACCTTCTGCGTACGATTTTTAAGAGAGGACTTTAGCCAGGTGAGGGCCACCCCTCCAATTCCTATTGCTTGGAGTCTCTGTACCAGGATTTGGTGGTCCACGGTATCGAACGCTGCAGATAGGTCCGGGAGCACAAGCATAGCTGATGATCCAGCGTCCACAGTCCTTCTAACTGACTCTGCCACCTCCAACCGTGCAGTTTCAATACTGAAGCCCGACCAAAAACTGGACTGTGTATCATGTAAAATGTCCTGGCTCTCAATAAAGTTAGCCAACTGTCGCTAAACCATTTTCTCCAGCATTTTTGCTGGTTCTGGTAAAAGTGAGATTGGGCAATAGTTGTTTAGCTCCCCTGGATCCACATTGTTTGTTTTCCTGAGGGGGAGTAGAACGGCATGTTTCCATGTATCAGCGAAGAAACCTGAAGCAAGTGAGGTACTCCATATATATGAGTCAAACATGGATTACCGAGTGGGCCAGCTGTTTCCAAAGCTTGGGGGTGCACGGGTCCTCTGGGGATCCTGACCTACACAACCTACACAACCACGGATATTTTTGAGATCTGCCACTGGCTCCCACCTCTTGTTTGCTGCATGCTTCTGTTTTTCTAAGTGACAGAACAACATTCACAACCTTAAGTCACGCTGATGTATACTATTTTATGTTATGACGTTCAATGGGATCCTGTCAAAGAATTTATTTTGTGTTCGGTTATTTTCTGTTACACTATACAATGAAGGATTGCACTTTGCCAGTTTTTCATTTGCCTTTTTTGTAAATTTGTTTGCAGGATATATATTTGCTCACACCCTGTCTATTTCAGTTTCAGAGAACCCAGGATTTTGCCCGGTTGATCCAGAGAAGGAGAATCAGTGTGGCTACCTCCCCCCACCACAGTGCAGAAACGACACCGACTGCAAGAAACATGAGAAGTGCTGTCTGTTTGGCTGCGGAGTGCAGTGTGTGAAGGCCCTGCCAGGTACTGATTCACATAAGAGATTGGGGTCTTTGGAGAGTCATTGAACCCTTCAGCTGTATATTCAAACATAAATCATATGCATAGATGGCACACTGCCTCTTTGTGTCCAGATGTGTTGTAGAAAAGGTTAGGACATTCTTGGCTGTTGCACACAGGAAAAGCTTGAATGTACCTGGAAGGACATCACCACAAAACCAGAGAAGCACCCTACCTCACATGTACTAGTATTATACCTGGACATTGCCACACTGGAAGCACTGCTCCCACATAGCAGGAGCGCATTCTCAAACTCCTCTTCAAAGCTCTTGGGAGGTTCAAGTTGCAAAGTTCCTCTTTGCTTTTAATCGCTCATCTTTCTTTTCTTAACTAACTTCTGAAGTGTTCATAGGTTGGAATTCCAGGACATCATAGAGAGTTAGAGGCGTATTTATAAGAGCCCTGCATCACTTTTGAACCACATAAAGTTGTACATGCGTGATGCAGGGTTCTCATAAAGATGTATGTAGCCATGTGGCTTTGAGTGCCCTCATAAATCATGAGTAAAACGTTCCATGGCATTGCAGTGGGGTTTCCCAAGCAACACCCATGGAATTTGATGCTGCCCCAGATTTACGAGGTGATGTAAACCTGGCGAAGCATCAAATATGTACGCCTCCCAAAGTAAGGGGTAATGAGCGGAAATATGCTGATTTCTCCACCATGTTTCCTCTTTCCATGTGGACTGCATTCTGCCGCATGCATAGTAAGAGGAAAATGTCTCTTAGGATTGTTATTGTGCAGGAAGGCGCCACTTCCCGCACAATAACAATCCTGCCTGCAATGGAGACACCCTTGCACTAGGTTTCAAAGGTGCCTTCGTTGGTGCTAGGCTGCCAAAACAGCGCTGGCAGAAAGGAAACTGCTTCCCAGTCACGTTGGCATAGGTCAGCGCACACGATGCCTTTGTAGTAAATAAATATTTACCGTTGGAATTTCTATGCGGTAAAGTTCAATAAAATAACTCACTCGGAAATGAGAGGCAGAGTCCGTGGTATCTGAGTTATAAGGGTTTTATTCCATAAAATGGAATGGTTTGAACCATGGTATCATGTTCCTTTCACCATTAAGGATCAGGAAGGGATAGACAATACTTTATTAACAGAGTACAATATATATAGTCAATGCATATAATGGTGATGGATACAGAAGGCGTAACAGCTGAGAGAAACGAGATAAGAACACATGTGCGTAACAGAAGGCGTGCACAAGGGCGTACACAGAGGTGTGTGCTAGAAACGTCACATGAAAGTGTCACAAGTGGGTGGATACATAGAGGAATCTTGCAATGTCAGCAGAAATCTGTAGCAGGGATGCGCGCGCAGCAGCATGACGTATGACTGACGTGAGGCTGGAGGGTGCAGGGGACTTGACATTTAACACTAGAGGAAAGAGACAGAAGTCTGGCATGTCAGATCGACTCGTTCCTAAATCATATCTGATATCTTGTGTTTGGGGAACTATATTATCTAGAAGGAAAAGGTCTCTTGGGCAGAGGCTACTCTATACTGACTATTAATGCGTGCATAGGTGACTACGTGTCTGCGTGTAATGCGAGGGGCCATGGGCCTACCATGGTAACGGGAGCAATGAATTACTTGCATGGAGACAGAAAGGCCGGGCCCTTTGCTCTGCAGCCGGGGATTGTTTATCTACTCTGCTAGACTGGAATGTGTTTTCGAGGAGCTGAGCTCGGCTATACTGATAACTCGAAGGCAAAATACTGTCTTTGGCAGGCAAGCAGGCCGAGCCGGGCACCGCTCGCCACGCAGGGAGTAGGACAGAGGTCAGGGATGTATCCCACGTTGCAGCTTTCAGGAGGCAGAGAGCAGAAGGGCTCGATGGCAGAAATCAGGGCCTAGCTCTGCAAGGCTAGGAAAATGTGAAAGTGCACCATGAAAAGACGTTGGCAAGGCATACTTAGGAACTGAATTATCAATCCATTCATGGTGGATCTGAAAGAGGACATGTTAACGTTGGACGCAAATGTATTTGCGTCTTCATAGCTGGTCGAGGAGGGAAGTTACATGTACTTTAAGCACGTACATGGAGACGGTGGGGTACACGTTAGGGGACATTTCTTGACCATAAAAATTCAAATTACCTCATTCCCTCCTTGTCCCCTACGGACCCTTCATGATATATCGATCTTCATTAATCCATCTATCTGTTCATATAACATCATTTGCTCATCCTTTCTCAGGCGGGATGTAGAGCGTGAACTTGAACGGGGAATGCAGGCTGTGGCACACAAGCCACATATCGCTGGCCCACATTGAATGCAGAGACAACAACTGAATACTATGGCCAATATAATCCCTAGGAAAGAAAGTAGCTTCCATCCCCAGGCTGTTACCGTACTCCAGAACCAACCGGACCAAGTCCAGGTGCCTGGATTCTGATGAATCTGATTAGCGATCTTATGAAGACGGGATATGGCTCTATATACTGACGGTGCATTTTCTGGAATGAAAACACAGCAACTCGATCCGATGACTCTACAAGCCCCGCCCATATCGGCCAGGATGACGTCAAGGACGAGACGATTTTGAAGAACAACAAGTCTTATAGCAGACTGTTCCTGCGTTAAGTTACCTAGGGCGGCAGTAGTTTCGTTCACTACTGCTTCAAGGGTTCTGGTCAATTTTCGTATCAATTTACTATTTGAGACAGGTCCTAAAAAGAAAAAGAATCCTCTATTGAAATCTGTATATTGTTCCCATGCTGTTTCAGTCTGATCTACAATTGGGAGTTCTCTCTTGTGTCTAGATTGTATAAGCTGAGGATTTCTATGGTAATCAGGAGGAGCTAGAAAAACAGGGGGCAGTAGGAATGCAATGTAACAAGTACCATCCCAATCTAGGGGTAAACGTATGTATGCGGTATGACCACAAACAAAATAGGAATGACGGGAAGCTTTGAATGTGGACTTGCCCTTATCACTGAATTCGATCACAGTAGTACATTCACTATGACCTAGGTGTATTGAACCATTCTTTTTGACACATAATTCGCCTTTAACGGGTAGCACTGACATAGAGGGCAAGTCTGGTTCGGTTTCAGACTGGACATTCAAAATCATGAGGTTAAGTGTATAATTACCTAATCCATATACTTCGTTTTCTAGATCGGTCCCTGTCCTTTGTGGGAGACCCTCCTTGTCTGGGAAACATGCTTGATGCATGACTGTGTTCAGATTTCCCCATACCCAATTGCCTTGGTAAACTATGGAATCAGTGTCTACAGAATTAATTAAGCTGAACCAGGCACCACAGGAGCCATTATGCGTAAACGGATACGGGAAGAGGGGCAGAGCTCCCTTGTATTTCTGATAGGGAGGGAGTCGGCCACATATCCAACAATTTGTAGCATTGCTGGTCTGATGGGAATGGTGTAACATACTGATGAATGTATTGTTGCGCAGCGCAAGTCTGTAAGATACTTCATGTGGAGGCAGTTCACTGAACGTGTGCTCTGCAGTGTTATTAAGAATATAGTGTGCAATAAGAAAGAACATATGCAATAATACACTTATGCCAATGACCATAAGACTCAGAAAAAACATAATCAATAACGTAATGATGAAATAGCTCCGGAGAGATTTACAATGTTTCTGTTTCTTGATCTGTTTCTGTCTATCTCTCTCTCTATTGGGGTCTAACTTGTACATGTCAGGAACCTGTCTAACCGCTTCACCTAGGGGAGGACTTAAACAATTAAACTGTCTGACTTGCTAGACCTTAGTTTCAGTTTATACTCCTGCTGAGGAGTTTTCTCTATCAGGGGGAGTTTAGTATCAGTCTCTGGAATGAGGCAGGGCTGAGAGTCAGTCTTTGGCGGCAGTCCATAGTATTTCTTGATGTGACTGGAATGGAGCCAGCCTTTGCGGCCCTCCACCTTCACTGCCGTCCTTGTGGTTAGTAGAACAAGCTTCGGCTCCTGCCAGCGGGGCTCCAGCGGACTCCTCCTGTCGAAATTTCGAATAAAGACCAGATCTCCAGGGACGATCTCGTCTGGCTTCACCTCGGTGTTGTCGGGAAAGGCTGCAGCCACCTGTGAACGACAAGATTGTAGTGCAGACATCAAGGAGGCAAGGTAATCTGTCAACATGTTACTATCAACATCGGTTATTTTCCTCGGCAAAGGCGTCCCCCACATATTCGGTGGCCTACCAAAGACCACCTCGTACGGGGATAGCCCTGTTCTGGAATGAGCTACCATTCTCATGTAAAACAATGCAACTGGCAAGGCGACTATCCAGTCTACCCCTTTCTCTGCACAAATCTTGGCAAGACGTGTTTTCAGTGTCTGATTGTGTCTCTCTACGAGACCTGCTGCCTCGGGATGTCGGACGCAGTGGAACTTCCACTGATATCCTAGCAGGAGTGATACCTGCTTCATTAGCTCGGACGAGAATGGCTGACCGTTATCTGAGTACACGACACGAGGCAAACCGTACCGTGGGAAGAATTCACGAACCAACTGTTTGGCAGTGGTCGGAGCAGTGTAATCTGGGACTGGATATGCTTCTGTCCAACGGGAAAGTGCACATACAATTACGAGGACATATTTGAATCCTCGACATCGTTCCATCTGGATATAATCCATCTGGAGGACTTCAAAAGGGTAATCGGGAGGATTGAATCCACCTTGCTCTACAGGAATGCTTTTACCTGGGTTGAACTGACAACAGATCATGCAAGTACGCACTTTCTGTTTTGCTGCTGCTCGTAAATGTTTGTTGTACCAGAGATTCTGTAAACTGTCTAACATGGCTTTTTCTCCTAAGCGTGCTGGACTGTGTGCTGTGTTAATCATAACTTGAACCATAGAGTCGGGGAGAAACCATGTGGCTTTTCCCTTCGTCATCCATCCCTGGTCTGTCTGGATCCCTCCTAGTTCAGTCCATTTCTTTATTTCGTCTGGAGTAGCATGTGTCTGTATGTCAATTACATCTAGTGCGGGATCCTTAACTGTCATGCAATGTGTCGGTGTCGGAACTATTGTCTTTGTCATATCAGCTGCATGTGTGTGAGTCAGAGCTGTGTGTTTCGCGGTTCAATCGGCCAGGTCGTTACCCTGGGAAATAGTATCTGTAACTTTAGTATGTGCTTTGCACTTCATGATAGCTATGGCTGATGGCAAATGTATTGCTTCTAACAATGCTTGAATGAGGGGACCATGCTGGATCTTGGCTCCATGAGAGGTCAAGAAACCTCTTTCTTGCCAGAGTACACCGAAGTCGTGTACGACTCCAAATGCATAACGTGAATCTGTGTATATGTTAACGTTCCTGTTCTTGGCTACTATGCAGGCTCGAGTCAGAGCAATGAGCTCTGCAGCTTGAGCAGACAGTGTATCAATACGGTGTGTTTCTTTGATTTCAGTTTCAGTGGTCACTGCATATGCGGCCACTAATTCTCCTGTGCTTTTTCTCATACATGAACCATCCACGTAAAGTGTCAGGTCTGGGTTAGTCTGGGTTAGTCAGTGCAACATCTGTCAAGTCTCGTCGGGGCTTTGTTACTGCATTAATGATCTCTATACAGTCATGTGGAGCTGGATCTGTTGTGTTCGAGGGTAACAGTGTGGCAGGATTAAGTATATTGCAGCGTCTGATTTCTATGTGTGGCTGGAACAATGTCAATTCATAACCTGTCAGTCGTGCTATAGTCAAGTGTTGAGTCTGTGTTCTGTTTAAAAGAACTTCCACAGAGTGTGGAACTTGTACTGTCAATTGGTGTCCTTATACTATGGAATCACTTTGTCTGATTGCTAGAGCTGTTGCTGCAACTGATTTTAAGCACGCAGGCAGGGCCTGGGCAACTGGGTCTAATGTACTCGAAAAATAAGCACACAGCTTATGTGAACCTGCTTGGTCTTGTGTGAGGACAGATAATGCTGTGCCATCACGTTCTGTAACAAAAAGTGTAAAAGGTTTGCTGTAACATGGTGTTGCTAAAACTGGTGCTTGACATAATGCTTTCTTTAATTCATCAAAAGCCTGTGTGTGTTCCTGAGTCCAAGGGAGGACAGTCGAAGTCACTGCCTCCTGCGTTGTCAACTGTATAAGTGGCTTGGCTAGAAATGCGTACTGGGGAATCCATTGTCTGCAGTAAGAGGTGAGGCCAATGAAGGCCCGCACTTCCTTTTGTGTCTTGGGTTGCGGTAAGTGTGCAATTAACTGAATGCGGTCAGGTGTTAGCTGTCTCCCCCTCTTGGACAGCAAGTGCCCAAGGTACACCACTTGCTGAACACAGAATTGTAACTTTGAAGGGGACACCTTGTGTCCCTTGTCAGCCAGAAAATACAAAACTGTCAGTGATGCTTGCTCACATTCTGGTTCACTCCGGGCGGTGATCAACAGATCATCGACGTACTGGAGTAGGGCAGTGTTAACTGGCATGTGAATGCTGTCAAGTTGTCTTTTCAATGCTTGGCTGTAGATGCTGGGGCTTTCTGTGAATCCTTGAGGTGCGCGTGCAAATTTGAAGCTACGGCCATTTAAACAGAATCCGAAAAGATATTGGCTTTCCGGATCAATGGGGACACTGAAGAAGGCGTTCTTGAGATCAATTACAGTAAAGAGCGTCGCCTCTGAATCAATAGCAGTCAATAATGATGAGATGTCTGGGACCACAGGATACTGTGGTACAATGCATTTATTTAATTCTCGTAAATCAATCACCAACCGATAAACTGGAGGTGCATTCGGGTCAGTACGTTTAAGAATCGGAATGATAGGGGAATTACATAGATTGGAGTCGGTTTCTACAACCACTCCCTGTGCAATGAGCTCTTCAATGATTTCCAGTAAAACCACTACAGCATCGGGTGGTAACTTGTATTGTCGGATTCGGGGTAGTACAACTCCTGGCTTGAGTGTAACTCGGTATGGTGTAATGTGCATACAACCTACATCAGTTGGGCCTTGCGCCCACAAATGTTCTGGTACATTTTTCAATCTGACATCAAAATCTCGTAATACATAGTGACCCTTAAAGTCACGCAAAAACAGTCTAACTCCTTCCGGAGAACAACATATCACTGCTCCTAGAGCTTTTAGTGTCTTGATACCCAGCAAGTTTTCTGGACATGCTTTCGTGAGCAATAAGTCTGTAGTACGTGACAATGGACCAACTGCTGGGGGAACAGGTTTCGATACTTCATTAACAATAGGCTGTCCTGAAAATCCAAGGGAAACATTCTGTGAGCCTGAGAGGGGTGCCCCTGGAACCTCGTCGTGACTTATTGTTGTTCGACTTGCCCCTGTGTCAATCAAAAACTTTCTATCTTTTCCTAATACTTGACTATGTACATAAGGACCCTCTTGATCTACAGGGACTTCAATGAGAGGCAAGCCAACCTCCCTCTCTAGGCTGTTTCATGAGTATCGCTGATAATCGGGGTAATCAGACTGTGCATACTGGTACATCTGCTGTGAAACTTGCTGTGTCGCGGCAATGGGCTGTGGATGTGGTACCGCTACTGTCTGTACTGTCTGTTGTGGAGCAGGCATAGGCTGTATGTTCTGTGGAATATGTTGCTGGACCTGATGTTGGACCTGGTCCTGTCTAGGCTGACGTGGTCTCTCTTTAGTTTTACCTGTTGCTATATTGTGTTTCAGAACTGTACATTCATTCACATAGTGACCTGGCTGTTTACAATAGTTGCATGTCCCTTTAACGGAAGCCGCCGTATTATTAGACTGTGTCATACCCCTTTTCTGACCGTCAGCTGGAACTGACTGAGCAACTAACATTTTCATTTTCGTATCTTTCATACGTCTCTGTTCGTGATCTTGTTCTTCCCTAATTCTATTCTGGTGGTACTGTAACATTTGTAACATTTGGGAAGGCGTATTTGCTTGCCATGTGCTTTCGACTTTCAAAACACGGTTCTTAACTTGAGGCAGGGAATTCTCGACTAATTTTGATACAAAAAGGTGTGGGTATGACTCGCTACTTGTTTTCAGGCCACTGTTAATAATTCAACATTTCTCGAATCTAGAGTAAAAATCACTAGTATCTTCATCGTGTTTCTGCTTACAGGCTGAAATTGCGTCCCAATCTTCCTTTTTAGTTGTTAACAGTCTAGGCAAAACCTGTACTAATAAACCTGGTAATGCTTTAGCTTTATCCCCAAGGCCTAACCCTGGGGTACGACCATTTTCTTTGACTTCTAATGCAGCCCAATCAATCTTTGTGTCTCCCACCTCCCATTCTTTCTCCTTTAGTTTCTCGTAAATTCCTGCAGGCAACAGTACTTTTAACATTTTCATAATATCTGAATACGTGTAATCACCCATGAGTAACATATCTTTAATTTCTCGGTGAAAACCTGCAGGGTCTTTATCATGACTGGGCACTATTTTCTTCATTTCCAATAATTCCATTTTAGTGATGGGTGTGTATACGAATACTCGTTCTAGTGTGTTATCGTCTTTTCTGACCGGATGTACTTCCCGTAAGGGATTCTGTCTGTCGAAGTAAAACATTTTTCTTTCTGGGGGTGGTGGAGCTGAAATAAACTGTGGTTTCAGGAAGGCACTATATTTGTGTCGATGTTCTAGAATTTCCTTAATTAAATCAGTACCTAGGCCTCTCCATCTATTCGAGCGTAGTTCTATTAAAAGGACCTGGATCAGAATGTTTGCTTTTGAACAACGTAATGAGATGCTGAATCATGTATACACCAGCTAATTTCTGTTCATCAGGGGAAAGGTTCAAAAACGTCTGTGCTACTGTATCATCATTATATGTACTAGAATTGTCAGCCCATTGTACTGCAGACCGGGCTAGTTCTTGTTCATCCATGGAATTGAGTACATGGTACCCCATTCGATCTTGAAGTATTTTATCGGTAGCCTGAAACATATGTTCAGGAGAACGTGGATTTGATATAGCAGAGAGAAAAAGTCTTTTGCTTTCTGGACGTATTGTTTTCTTAAGGTATCTTTCCTTACCTACATATGCTATCATGTCGCTAGTTGCTAATTGCGACGTTTCTGCTGTGGTCTCTGGTTCTTCTTCCTCCTCTGAGGTTTTCCCGTCATCTGACTCTAGTTGCTCTTCAGGTTCTCTGCGGGCATGTATTTCTATTATTTCTTTACGGATCTTTCTAACCATGTGATGTACACTGTTCTCCTTATCATGTTTACCCTCCGCCATATTCTGGCTCCATCTAATCAGTCTATTCATCTCACTTTGTGGAAAACCTGCCTGATCTTGTTCTCTTATTAAACAATTTACCAAAAATCGCATTATTAAACCTTTGTTCTCAACTTTCTGACGTGACATGGCTGCAGCAACAGACTCTGGTCCTTCTCCTGTTCTAATAAAATAATACAATTTGTCTAGATGTTCTGGCATTTCTGGTAGTAATATCAAATAATCTGTAACGCGTCTCAAACGTAGGGACGCTAACAACATGGGTCCTGACGTACCAGGCACTGGGTCATATCTGCAGTCTGTAAGTTCTCTTCTAAGTTGTTCGGCCGGTGCATCTTTCGGTGTCCGAGCCTTTGCTAAATCTCTCATTGTCACTCGGTGTAACGGTGGGGGTGTTTGATAACCTCCTGTAGCACCTCCTGAAGCGGAGGCTTGAGCATAACCTGGCTGTAGGGTAGGTACCTGCTGTAGCTGGGTTGGATCCTGGACCACGCCAGTCCCAAAAGGATTTGATGGATGCAGTTGTTGAATACCCGGGGGAACAACGGGAGCGGGTGCGGGTAGCGGACCTGGAGGGGTCTGCTGTTGCGGACCTGGGGGCTGATGATCATGGGGTAGGTGGATGTCAGCAGGTGCAGGTGGTGCGGGTACATGGGCAGGTGCAGTAGTATATGTAGGAGCTACATCGTCTAAATAGGAGGAAAGAAAAATGTCTGCTGCGGTCTTGTGACGTAATTTAGTCGGAACCAATGGAGGGGGCAGATCTTTTGGTATTTCCGGAGTGGCCTTAGGGAAACCCTCGGCCAAAAGAGGATACATACCATTCACAAGAGTGTTTCGTTGTCGGTCTACTTGTTCTGCTTTAACTCGTATTCCTTCTACAACTAGTTCATTTTCTCGAGCTTTATCTGAATCTTCTCTACGTTTTTCTGCTTTTCTGAATTCTTTCTCGGTACGTCTATGCGATTCTTTACGCCACAATTCTATGGCGTCTTTCTGAGATTGTCTGGCTTTCTTTTTCCATAGCGCCTTCTTCTACTCTCATGATGCAATCTGCATCCCATGTCCCTGTAACGGGCCATCTATATTTCTCGTCTAGGTTCTTAGTATAATCGACCCATAAATCTAGATATAATATGGCATCTAAGCCGTGTTTATGGTACATAAAATTTCCTGGAGTGTCCCTAGGTGGGATAGGAATCGCTTCCTCTAGTATCCCTTTCCTAGTTCCTAACTGTCTTAACTTTGAGAACAATGGCATCTTGATATTGGGCACTTGACACTTACTCGAACTTGAACACAATTTTTACACAGAAACACAGTAATGTATATCAAACAGTCACTCATACCACGACATTAATCACATAGAAACATTTTGAACACATATTGACTATACATGAATTCTATAACGAAAACAAAATCGAACCGTTGAAGACACGAATTACTTGATATACTGCTAAACAGTACAGATACACTGCTAAAACAGTGCAGACCGGGTCTGTGTACCCAAACCCGTCTTGACCGGATACATAGTAATGCACCCGTCTAGATGCGTCCCCAGCAACGGTACTCACCGGGAAGCACGGAACGGAAGGCCTCGGAAACTCGTCTGGACTGGACCGGACTGGACTCGACTCGACTCGTGACGTCACTGGTACGTCGGAACTGGTGGGCCTCTAGACACCTCGGACCTTGCTCTCTCGGCTGGGCTCTGGTCGGGATCCTCCGCACTCCTCACCACCTCGTCTGGATGCTGATCGCAGTCTCCGTCACCTCCGTAGGCCTGAGGGAGATACAGGAAATCCTGCGGGTACGCGTAATTGTCCGTCATGGCTGTGGCAGGGGGCGAAGCCTGCGACGCACCTACCGGCGCGTGGGGTGGGGGAGGGGTCCCTATTCGGGCGCCAAATTAATGTGGTAAATAAATATTTACAGTCGGAATTTCTATGCGGTAAAGTTCAATAAAATAACTCACTCGGAAATGAGAGGCAGAGTCCGTGGTATCTGAGTTATAACGGTTTTATTCCATAAAATGGAATGGTTCGAACCATGGTATCATGTTCCTGTCACCATTAAGGATCAGGAAGGGATAGACAATACTTTATTAACAGAGTACAATATATATAGTCAATGCATATAATGGTGATGGATACAGAAGGCGTAACAGCTGAGAGAAACGAGATAAGAACACATGTGCGTAACAGAAGGCGTGCACAAGGGCGTACACAGAGGTGTGTGCTAGAAACGTCACATGAAAGTGTCACAAGTGGGTGGATACATAGAGGAATCTTGCAATGTCAGCAGAAATCTGTAGCAAGGATGCGCGCGCAGCAGCATGACGTATGACTGACGTGAGGCTGGAGGGTGCAGGGGACTTGACATTTAACACTAGAGGAAAGAGACAGAAGTCTGGCATGTCAGATCGACTCGTTCCTAAATCATATCTGATATCTTGTGTTTGGGGATCTATATTATCTAGAAGGAAAAGGTCTCTTAGGCAGAGGCTACTCTATACTGACTATTAATGCGTGCATAGGTGACTACGTGTCTGCGTGTAATGCGAGGGGCCATGGGCCTACCATGGTAACGGGAGCAATGAATTACTTGCATGGAGACAGAAAGGCCGGGCCCTTTGCTCTGCAGCCGGGGATTGTTTATCTACTCTGCTAGACTGGAATGTGTTTTCGAGGAGCTGAGCTCGGCTATACTGATAACTCGAAGGCAAAATACTGTCTTTGGCAGGCAAGCAGGCCGAGCCGGGCACCGCTCGCCACGCAGGGAGTAGGACAGAGGTCAGGGATGTATCCCACGTTGCAGCTTTCAGGAGGCAGAGAGCAGAAAGGGCTCGATGGCAGAAATCAGGGCCTAGCTCTGCAAGGCTAGGAAAACGTGAAAGTGCACCATGAAAAGACGTTGATAAGGCATACTTAGGAACTGAATTATCAATCCATTCATGGTGGATCTGAAAGAGGACATATTAACGTTGGACGCAAATGTATTTGCGTCTTCATAGCTGGTCGAGGAGGGAAGTTACATGTACTTTAAGCACGTACATGGAGACGGTGGGGTACACGTTAGGGGACATTTCTTGACCATAAAAATTCAAATTACCTCACCTTGCTGCACTGCCCTATGTCAAAATGCCATAAATTAGGCCACACTTCTGAGACAAAGTAAAAAGCAGTGTGCTGCTGGCATATTTAATTTAATCTAGTTGAGCTCTTGTTCAATAATGTATATCGCACGACACTGAAGCAATCACAAATATCCAAAAAAGATGTATATTTCAAAAAAATATTTTTCAGATAAACTATGGTGAAAATACTGATAATGTTTTCTTGATAAAAACATTGATCCCCTTTGTCCTAAGTGGACTCTCTGTCTGATGTTGTGTTTTACTAATATTTAGTAGGCACTTATAGTACGTCTTCTAACTTTATGCCCCCCTGGAATTTACCTGGGAGTCTCACCTAATATGAGAAGATTTTACAATACTCTTTATTTCTGCTGAAGAAATAGTTGGGCACATATAATTTGCTCCTCCCGGGTAACAACCATGTTGACCCAGGAGATCATTTGTAAGCAAAAAGTTGGCAATTTGTCAGTTGCCTCTATTTTTTTCACAAGTATATTTTATCTGTTTTATTGTCTGCACTTTTATGACCCTTGTGGACGAAATAAAGTTACTAAATGGAATGGAATAATAATAAAAATAATCATCATCATCATCGTCCCCATCATCATCATCATCATTAGTATCATCATCATCATCCTCATTATGATTGTGCTGTTTTGTCTTTCACAGCCAAGCCTGGCATTTGTCCTTATTTCGTGGCCAATTGCGGGGATCCCCTGGACAAGCCAGAGTGCCAGGATGATGGCGATTGCCCGCTGAATAAGAAATGCTGCCGGCTGTGCGGGAACAAGTGCTTAGAAGCCGTGGCAGGTGAGGGATATGAATTCTACTTCTGCGGGGACATCTGAATCTAGTCTGTGTTCCTGTACTTGTTATTGTCTGTTGATGTAAACTTACTGCATCAAACCCAGCGTTCCCTGTTTCTGCTTTCCCATCAAACAAAGACAGAGTGTGTGAGATTTACAGAAATCTAAATAATCAATAATATCAATCACAGCATTTGTAAAGCGCGCTACTCACCCGGGAGGGTCTCAAGGCGCTGGGGGAAAGGGAAATGTTACTGCTCGAACAGCCAGGTCTTGAGCTGCTTCCTGAAGGAGAGATGGTCTTGGGTTCACTGAAGGTGGGTGGGGAGGGAGTTCCAAGTCTTGGCTGCCAGGTAGGAGAAGGATCTTCCTCCGGCAGTGGATCTGCGGATGCGTGGTACAGTGGCGAGGGCGTGGCTGGTCGATCGTAGCTGGCGGGTGGGCGTGTAGAAGGTCATGCGGTCGTTGAGGTAGTTGGGGCCCAGGTCGTGGAGAGCCTTGTGTGCGTGGGTGAGGAGTCTGAACGTGATTCTCTTGCTGACGGGGAGCCAGTGCAGGTCTCTCAGGTGTCTGGTGATGTGGCTGTGTCGGGGGATGTTCAGGATGAGTCGTGCGGAGGCGTTCTGGATGCTTTGGAGTCTTTTTTTAAGTTTGGCTGCGGTTCCGGCGTAGAGGGTGTTCCCGTAGTCCAGTCGGCTGGTGACGAGTGCTTGGGTGACGGTCTTCCTGGTTTCGTTGGGGATCCATCTGAAGATCTTGCGGAGCATGCGCAGGGTGTTGAAGCACGAAGATGTGATGGTGTTGACTTGTCTGGTCATCGAGAGGGAGGAGTCCAGGATGAAGCCCAGGTTGCGTGCATGGTCTGTTGGTTTGGGAGCGGTGCCCAGGGCCGGAGGCCACCAGGAGTCATCCCAGGCGGAGGGTGATGATCCAAGGATGAGGACTTCCGTCTTGTCTGAGTTCAGTTTGAGGAGGCTGTTCCTCATCCAGTCGGCAACGTCTTTCATCCCTTCGTGTAGGTTGGCTCTGGTGGTGGTGGGGTCGTTGGTGAGGGAGAGGATCAGCTGGGTGTCGTCAGCGTAGGAGATGATGTTGAGGTTGTGTTGGCGTGCGATGGCTGCGAGGGAGCTCATGTAGACGTTGAAGAGGGTTGGACTGAGTAAAGATCCTTGTGGTACGCCGCAGATGACTACGGTGGCCTCGGATCTGAAGGGGGGAGGCGGACTCTCTGGGTTCTTCCGCGAGGAACGAGATGATCCATTCCAGTGCTTTCTCTCGGATTCCAATGTTGCTTAGGCGCTTCACTAGGGTGCGGTGGCAGCCAGTGTCGAACGCCGCAGAGAGGTCTAGGAGGATGAGGGCCGCTGTTTCCCCGTTGTCGATCAGGGTTCTGATGTCGTCGGTGGCTGCGATTAGGGCGGTCTCGGTGCTGTGGTTGTCCCGAAACCCGGACTGCCAGGGGTTGAGGGAGCCATTTGTCTCAAGGAAGGCGGCACGCTGTCTGTTGACGGTCTTCTCGATGACTTTGGCCGGAAAAGGAAGGAGCGAGATGGGACGGTAGTTCTTGAGGTCGGTGGGGTCTGCCGTTGGTTTCTTCAGGAGGACGGTCAGCTCGGCGTGCTTCCAGCTCTCCGAGAAGGTGGAGGTGTGGCAGGAGGAGTTGATGATGTCCCGGAGATGGGGTGCGATGATGGCGTCGGCTTTGTTAAATAAGCATTGGCAAAGCCAATATGTCTTACTGTAACATGCTAAGACATGCAGGTCCAAGCTTGCACAAACGTTGTTTGCATGTTTTAAACAACACATTGAAGCCAAAAGTATTGGCTTTGCCAGTGGTTACTAAACAAGGACTCCAAGAACATATTTAGGGACCCTTGTTGAGGAACATCTTTTTCAGGATGATACTATTTTTAGACTACTGCATGCTTTTGACACTGAGATTTTCAGGCCCCGGTTCTACTGTTATTAGTTGTTTTTTTCACATTTTTATATTAAGCCTTTAGAAGGCTAACGCCTATGATGTGAGACTCTGAGGTATTTCCAGCGGACCATCCTGCTTTTATTGTCATATTTCTAGGATGCTCATTGTTCCAGGAAACAGGAAATCCCTTTAGTTCCTCGCATCCCTTAACAAGCGTGGTGCCTCTTGATTCCACAAAGACCCAAAGAGCCCTGGCCACCCTTGTGTATGAAGAATATAACTTGGCTGCTCTTGTCCCACTTGTGAAGGAAGTTTGCACAACGTTTGCATTACTGAGTCCGGGTGCGCGAGTGTGTGTCCGCTTATACACAGGGCTCTCCAGCACGAACAGTAATGCGCGGTGTGAAGGACATGCCGCACGCCTCCAGCCACCCTTGCGGTCTATCTGGGCACAGTTTCACAGGTGTTCCCATGTGAGTCCTGTTCAAATAATACAGGAACACTGAACGACAGGTCAGCAGGAGGAACAACTCTACATGGGTGCAGCCGCCTGAGCTCTGAGACCCACTCACACAGGATTTGGTACTAAAGTCAGATCCCAAGTCTCAAATCCTGGGCTGACAAGAGAGGATTCAGCCCTTAAGTAAGATATCAGGCTCAGACCTGGACTCACAGCAGTCACAGCAGGGGATTCTGATCAGGCTTCGAGCCTGGACTCTAAGCAGACACCGAACTTGTCCTCACAGCAGACATCGAACCTGCCCTCACAGCAGACACAGAATGGGAAACTGTTCAGACTCATAACATGGACTCGCATCAGTCATATCATGGGCTATGGATCAGCCTCAGAACTCAGAGTCTCAGCAGACACTGAACCTGCACTCACAGCAGACAAAGTATTGAACACTGATCAGATGCAAAGCCCAGACTCTCAGCAGACACCGAACCTGCCCTCACAGCAGACACAGCATGGGAAACTGTTCAGGCTCAGAACATGGACTCACAACAGTCATATCATGGGCTATGGATCAGCCCCAGAACTCAGACTCTCAGCAGACACTGAACCTGCACTCACAGCAGATACTGCATTGGACAGTGATCAGGCTCTGAGATTGGACTCTCAGCAGACACCGAACCTGCACTCATAGCTGACAAAGTACTGGACACTGATCAGGTGCTTGTTTCCGGTCCAGGGAAGACATGGCTTGGCGGTTCGGTCTGGACTGTTCCCATGAGGCACAGGGTCAGACTGATTTGCATATAGCCATGTCTGAACTAGGGTGGCTGAGTGGGCTAAAGAACGGTGAGGGATTAAACCCAGACCTTTTGACTGGGTGTGAGTGTTTGATTGATTCAGATGCTCCGTCCATCACCACCCCCTTTTGTACCGCTTTTGGCCGCCATAAGTGTGGCAGGGTATGCTCAGACGTGAGTCCCTTGCTCACTTTGCCACTGGAGTCAAGCAAGCCCGGCTGAAGACGGCTGGAATGCCAGAAACCGGTCCTCGGAAGCTTGTTTCCGATCCAGGGAAGACATGGCTTGGCGGTTCGGTCTGGACTGTTCCCATGAGGCACAGAGTCAGACTGATTTGCATATAGCCATGTCTGAACTGGGGTGGCAGAGTGGGCTAAAGAACGGTGATGGATTAAACCCAGATCTTTTGACTGGGTGTGAGTGTTTGATTGATTCAGATGCTCCGTCCATCACCACCCCCTTTTGTACCGTCATAGGTAAAGAGCATCTTGAGTTGGTCCTTTGGATGCGTGACAAATGAAATTTAGTGGGGTGATGCAGACACCAGTACTAAATGGCGTTGGTCCTACCCCTGATGTGTGAGAGTTGACAAGGCTGTAAATGTGTGCACAGGAAGAGGGGAACTACTGGTTGTGTTTTTTGCTATGGACATTACAATGAGAATCAGGGAAGTTTGCCCGCTATAAGGATGGCACATTGTAAATACCAGGAGCAGGGTGAGAAAGGTTCTCATCAGTTCCATCCATGTATTTTCTAAATACCAAATAATGGAGGAAAGTTGCTAAAATAATTTATTTTCAATGTGGCTATTAGAAGGACCTTGCTGGGCAGGCCACGTTCCGTGTCCCTGGTGGTGGGTACAAGGCATTGCTAATATTCAGAGTATCAAGAGTAGAGTGGAACCACAAAACTTTGATTCTCTCCTTTCAGAAAACACTTTTTTATAGATTTGGTTTGTTTTGAACAAACAAATAATAAGGATTACAGACATGAACAAATCTTAGATTGGCAGCATAATACTCATGCTGACATTTCTAGGATATTACAGAAGGGGGTTGAACCCATGCAGTCACGGGGACCTGGGCGTTGTGTGGTAAATGTATAGAAAGGGTCCCCGTGAGGAGAACGTGTAAACACACAATAACACAATTACAAATTCGAATAAGAATAAAGAGTTGATTCTAAAGAGAATGTTGTCATTTATTCAACAACACTACATTATAATTTAGTGAAGCATTATTACAATCACTTTAAGGAGAGTAGGAAATTAGAAAATGAAATAGCCCCAATATGGGAGGGGAGGGAAGGAGGAAGTGGTGCTCAAGGGCTGTGAAAAAGGTTAGGGAAAGTACACAGACTTAAACAGGATGTAAATAAATACAAGAATCAAAGGAATTGGGAATTATTCCAAAAACCAAAGCAGCCTATGTGAATTAAGGCAAATATTGAAAACACAATTCAGCTATGGACATTCTACGGTCACATATGCAGTTCAGTGTGATCCAGGGGATGTGCCGGACGTCCAAAAGTGAAAAGGCGTCGACGTTTCGACCCCTATTTATAGGCTAACTTAAGTCCTTTTCCGGGGTCTTCATCAGGACCGTTACAGTGGGGGAAGGGACGAAGTGGGGCCGTCCTGTCTGTAAAATTAAAAACCAATATCAGAAACTGGGGTATTGAGTTAGACATCACAGTCACTGTCCTGTAAACCATAAAGGTTAATTGATCTAGGCAGAATAACACCATGGGGTCCGGGTCATTATGACCTCTGGACAGAGGGAACTGGGAGCGGAGTAAGCAAAGTGTCATGCTCAAGCTCAGTAGTATAAATCTTAATTATCGAAAGCAACCCTTAAATACCGAGGAAAACAAAAGCCAACATGAAATTTAAATGATATATACAATATTATACATTGTCTGCGGGAGAGACTCACTTGGAGTGGAGGAGAAACAGTGCAGTGGACCATCCAAATGGTGTACTGCTCCCGAAGGGGAAGAAACTTGCTCCCAAAAGACTGTCAACTGTAGATGGAACCACAGGTGTTCATTAGTCCAGTTATCAGTGTGTCGTGGTGAATTACCATTACACGGACAGGATTAAATAGTTACAGGTCCAGAATGGCTGGTAATTGAGAAGGTGTCCCTAGGTAGGAGAGGTGGGAATCTAGCATCTGTGCTGAATCTACGAGAGTGCAAATGGATGTCTCTCATAGACTCCATTAAAAATGGCTTGAACGAGCAGGACGGCAGTCTTGCCCAATTGGCTGCATTAAGATGATGGAATCCTCTGCGCTGTATACTCTACTAGCTAAACGATGTCACTTGAGAGGCATAAAACATCCTTCTCAATAATTTGTTCGCTCACTCACACTAACATGACCTTGCTACTTCCATGGGTTACTCGTCTACACCACCATGCATGATAGGTGCACGAGTACAACGACTGCCTGCTGTTCCATATTATATGATCCTTGCTGGCTCACCTACACTCCCATGTTTGGGTAGTGCGTGAGCTCAATATATTATGATTCTTCATTTTTGTTACCTAGCCAAACATATGTGTGAAATCTCTCAATTTTTTCTATGCTCACATGCTTTGTGCTTTTTATTCATCCGGTTTATCTGATATTTGTGATTTTTCAACACATGATCTACTGTCTGTCCGCATGTCTAGGTTGAGATACTTAGGCAATTCTTGACAGCCTATCTTGGTTCACGATGTGCTGGCTCGCCTACACTCCCTTGTTTGGGTAGTGCGCGAGCGCAATATATTATGCACTTTTTTTGACATTTCATTTTGGTCAAATTAATTTGTAATTCTTTATGAGCAATGCTAGCATAATGTCACATGTTTGTCCATCACCCGGCGAGACGATACATTATTACTCCCACCAATATTATGCTGAGACTCCGCCCTCAAATTCCGCGTAGCGGGTGAATGAGTCACGTAGACCGAGACGAAGCAGTATCTCTTCTGGTTCCATTACCCATGTTAGGTGACAGGCTCCGCCCCTAAACTCCGCGTAGCGGCTGACGGAGTTCTGTGGATTGCCATCGGACGGAAGGCTTGTGCCTCGTTCCCCTTGCATCAAGTAAGTGTTTAACTCAGACGCCCTGACCCCAAACTTGATAGAAACGGGAATACGTTCCCTCATTACGATTCCTTGTTTTTCCAGGAATCAACCGTGACGGCACCCAGTCGGCCGATTTATCATGGTGACCGCCGCGTGCACCCGTGGTCTCCTGTCCACCTAAATGCTGCGTGGACCTATACAAGGTATTAACCTACTGTGACTCATGTATACCTTGTCCCCAGTGGCCATAGTGCTCTTACATGCTCATTAACTGCCAATAATTTTTGATTCTGCATAGAGTCCCCTTTTGTTGGTTAACATCATGGCCCAGTGTCAACTCGTATGCTCACAACAAGTGTAGTGTCTCCCATTATGCACTAATATGACTTTCAGCGTCTTATTCTATTATACCATTCTAATACCCTGAAGTATTTGGTTTGACCTAGATTTGACAGCTAGATCTACAGCAAACCAGCACGCCGCCCTACCAGTCTCGGCAGCAATTATTCCCGCTGATGTATATCCTGATGGAGTGTGTTTGATTTAACTAAAGGTAATTTTATACCGGCCTTCAACGTACCTTAATTGTCCATTCTGGACCTGTAACTATAGTAATAGTAATTTCCTACTCTCCTTAAAGTGATTGTAATAATGCTTCACTAAATTATAATGTAGTGTTGTTGAATAAATGACAACATTCTCTTTAGAATCAACTCTTTATTCTTATTCGAATTTGTAATTGTGTTATTGTGTGTTTACACGTTCTCCTCACGGGGACCCTTTCTATACATTTACGACATTTCTAGGATGTCATGGCATCAATGAGAATGTTCAAGTGGTGAAGTTATCATCATTGCTTTCAAAGCTCATTTCTTCTGTCCACCTTCTCCATTTTTGAGCTTCATAAATGTGCTGCTCCAATACTCTGCAGCGGTCAGGGCCACCCTCCATTTGGGTATTTTGGAGGCCCTCCAGCATGTTTGGGAATGACCAGCTGGAGGTTCACTAATGCTTTTTGAAATCTATTGATAACATTTTCTTCTAAAATATTAACCAACACTATTTGTGGAGTGTGAGTATTACAGCATTGGGCAATGACAGCTATACTTTCTCCAGCTTCTTCCAGTATTTTTGAGAGACACATCACTGCCAGGTATAATGCAAAGAGTTGCCCATTTCCTCTTGCCATGCCTTAGTCCAGCCTTTAGGTATTATTTATAGTGACCACTTGTTTTGCTTTCATCCATGCAGGATTGTATTGGCCACCAAAGGCCACAAAGAAGTGCCTCTAGGCAGTAATGCAATATATTGATAGGAGCCAGAATAAGATGATTCTTTAAAGAGCCCTTTGGTGAGAGTATTGACAAAACTAGAATTATACCTGATGTGCTCTCTGCCTCCAATCCCTGTGATCAGATGAATAAAGACACCTCTTTACACAGTTCCATTCTTTACACAGATTTGTTTAGCCTTAGGGTTTCTTGATATTGTATTTAGAGAGGTGCTCATTTTCTTTCCAACACTCCTCCCTTCCATACTTCATTTCCACTCATTGTGGATTCATTAATGAAAGTGTATTTCACTTGTACTCAGACATTACGTGTTGCCTCACCAAACCGCGTGTCTTTTTGTATACAGTAGTGTAAGAGCCGCTCACTTTTCGTTTGGCCCCAACACATGAACAGACACAACATGAAACAAATCAAAACATAATACCTATTTTAGACATTCTGTAAGTTTTATGTAAGTGAGTGTTGGCATCACACATAATATTATGACTGAGGAGTCCTGAAGAAGTCAAGAATGCTGTGCCCTGCAGGTGATGCAGCTTCACTGCAAACCATTACTCACTAGACATTTGGGGGAATATTTACAAGGAATTGGCATAGGGCAGCATCGCAAATCATTTTGCTGTGCTGCCGTGAGCCTAACCAAGAGGACAGGAACACACTATATTCAGAGGATACAGTGCATTCCTGTCATTTGAGCCCTAGCTGGCACACACTTTGCAGCCTTGTGGTATTCACACTATTGTTTTTGCGTAGAAAGGGGCACCTTCCTGCACAAAAACCATCCAGAAATGCGCTTTCCTCTTTCTATGTGAGCTGCAGAATGCAGTACATGTAGAAAGATAAAAAACTAGGAGAATTGTAAACATTTCTCCTGGGTACACTGCTCTAGGGAGGTGAAACGTTTGGTGCTGCTCCAGTTTTACTTAAATGTGTTCATCTAGGGCACCATCAAATTCCATGGATGTTGAGTGGGAACACCTACACAACACCCTTGGAACGCCTCTTTCACTCAGAGTAAGGCAAGTCAGTGACTTGCGCTGCCTCGCCTTACTCTTTATCTACAAGGCCATAAAAAGCCATGCATGGAGGATTTACGACGTGGCCTTGTAGATATGCCTGAGCCCTGTGCACCACCAGAACGTCCGAAAAGTGACGTTCAGGCGGCGCACAAGGCTTGTAAATATGTCCCATTGGTCTTGAATTTCAGTGCCACCATGGAAAGAGATGGAAACGCGGGTACGGTGGTGACCACCAGGCCATTATACTCTTGACCTCACTGGGCGCAGGTAAGAAGTAGCCACGGGAAGCTCAGTCCATTCCTTCTCCCGCATCTTTTTCTGTGCCATTGGGAACTATTGTGTGGTTTGTGCTGACACAATGAAAACATCTAAGAGTATGGGTGGAACAGTCAATTAGTTTGTGTGGGTTAGATGTGTTTTTGTCACCTGGCTCAGCTTTGATCCCTGTGGTGAAAACTATGCATAACCAATAGTCCACAAATGCAACAGTGCTACTGTGCCTGAGATCATAATTTTAAGCACTATTAAGATCATTACTTTGGTGGGTATGGCTTTCCCCAAAGATCACTTGCTGTTCAGTCATTTGCTATGAACATGAGTCAATCTTTCACTCTCTTCTTTTTTTGCAGATCATGAAGGAATCTGTCCACCTTACAATTCAAAGTCACTGGTCTGTCCAGCTATCACCTTCCCTTCTTGTAGACATGACTCAACCTGTGAGGCTGATAGAAAGTGCTGCACTGTGGGGTGTACAGAAGAGTGTGTCAAGGCCCTAAAAGGTGCATTTTTACTAGTTCTCACGGTTGGGTCTGTAGTTGGGTGCAGGCTAGAATTGCTGCATATATTCTCATTCACAGTTGATTTTTTTGCATCAGGTGCTGATGGCCTCCCTGGGACTGAATCACCTACCCAGCTAGCCTTGAACAGTAGCAGTGTGTACACTCTATGAAGTGTGTTTTTAAGCAATCCACAATGATTAACTTTATCACAAAACGAAATGCTAAATATAAACAGGGTTTCTCTTAATGCTCGTACTGGAGCCCCAGCTGACTAGAGGTTCCCATTGCCAGACAGTGCTGCAGACCTTTCTCAAGGCAGTGATTATCCTCAGTCAGATGGTAAAGTGAAAGAAGCAAAAAAATGGGTCACATTCAGGGGCCGCGTGAAAGCTGTCTCTGCATGGAGTCAGGTGCGTTGGTACAAGCTGGTGAAAGGAAGCATCTAATCTCCAGGGTTAACTACAACAGAATGAAGATTAAGAATAGTTACTTATTTATAAACAACTTTATTGGCATGGTTGTTTCTACTGTATAAATATCATCTCTGTATACAGAAACACATTTCTGGTCATTACATTGCAAGAACAGACAACAACAACTTCCAACCACAACCAAAATCACCTCAACCACTTTATGGCATTACCCCTACTTCAGTACAGTCTACAATCCCAGCGTAGATCTCTAAAGCAATATTCACAATATTAAATGAGAATTATATTGTGTCTCCTGACAGCAAGAAGCCATGCAATTGGGAGTTGAATAGCTATACTTTAGCACACAGGAGTATATATTAAAAAAACTTTTTTTTTAAATGGTTTAGGTGAGGGCAAAGGTAAGGAAGGGGGATCTTAAAGTTAATCGTGTGGGTAGATGTAAAGAGAGTTAAGGATGATTTTAGGGTTTAGGGTGGGTAGAGGTCAGGGAGTTAAGCGTGGTTTTAGAGTTAAGGGTTGGTAGCTGTGAAGGGATGTAAGAATGATTTTAGGGTCAAGTGGCGTGCAGAGGTTAATCAAGGTGAGGGTGATTTTAGGGTTTAGGATTAAATAGAGGAAAAAGCAGGTAAGGGTGATTTTAGGGTTAACAATTGGGTAGAGCTTAAGAGAGGTAAGGTTGTTTTTAGAGTTGAGAATTGAGTAGTGGTAAAGGGAGGTAAGGGTGATTTTAGGGTTAAGTACTAAGTAGAGTTAAGGGTGAATTTAGGGTTTAGGACTGAGTAGAGGTGAAGGTTTTTGAGGGTTTACGGGTGGGTAGAGGCAAAGGAGGTAAGGGTTCCTGTGGTCTAGGAGAGGGTAGATGAAAAGGGCAATATGGAGGTTTTAGGATTCAGGGGATGTTAGAGGTGAAGGGAGTTAAAGGGGTAGAAAACGAGGGTTTGGTTGGGTGCCCCTTGCACCCCCAAAGAAACAACACCAAATTTGTCAGAGACCTAGATCTTTACCTAGAAAGTATGCTTTTGGGATGTGGTGAAAATTCAAAGCATTCTTTATTGCAGCTCTTTTTGGGGTGAGTGCTCTGATTGGCTGGCCACAAAATGAACAAAGATTGTTGCAGCCACTAATAAAGGACTCTGGGATTGGTCCTTGTGTCCTGAAAATTGTTTTAAAAAGGACATAAGGGAGCAGGATATCGATACACCACCCCTATAGCCTTGTGCGGGGCTCCATGAGAGCCGCCCTAGCCCAAAAGTAATAAATACAAGTTTTGGGGTGGTCACTGCAATCCTGCAGGGTTGAGGGACTCCTAAGCGTCAGGAAAAATGAATTACAAAAATAATGTGGGGTGGGAGGGAACGGGGGGAATTGGCCGGCCACAGGAGGGCTAGGCCCTGCACCTGCACAGGATGGGGTCAGGTATAGTAATAAAATCATACTTTACTTTAAAATAAATTCTATAAATTCACTGAAAAAACAAAGGTTATAATGATGCTATAGTTAGGTATGGTAATAATAGCTTATTTTTAATTAAAAGTTAGGCGAAAAATGTCAGTTAAAACTACCCTTTTAAAATTAAAAAAACACTGGTTCACCAATGATAGTTTGCTGAGCTAACTAGAACTGTTCTCATGTAAAAGATAGTGCTCCAAGTGATTCCCTTCCTAAGGAGATCCACACCCACCCCCAGTCACCAGGTGGGAGGTTGTATTAGACAATGTTCTGAGGAGGATCTTGCTCATCTGTGTTTACTCTCCCATGGAAAGGCTTCCTCTTACTACATTCACTGCAGTCTTGAAGACATTACAGTCTCTCCATGAGCCAGCAGCCGGAATTCAACAGACAGATAAGCTGGACCTGATGGGAAGAGGCATTTGAAACCAGCAATGATTCTGAGCAGGAAACCATTTCCAGAGAGCACACCACCTTATTACTTTAAGATCACTATGTTTAAAATGCTGTCCTTTGCTTTGTTTCAGAAAAAGTGGGTGATTGTCCCAAAGTGGCACATGTTAATGAATCAAAAGATATCTGCCATAAGTGTAATAATGACAAGGACTGCCCCGGAAATGACAAATGCTGTGCTGGATCGAAGGGACGCGAGTGCCTACCATCAGACAACTTTATGGGTAAGAGGTTCACCAGCTATTCCTTAGAGGCTGGACGAGTGAAACTGCTTCAAGATGTGCATGTCATCCAATTAAATGTTCAGTTTAAGAATAAAGATCAGAAACAGAAATAATACACAAGTCATTATATACATTATGCCAAAAAAAGGTTCAGTTCCTTTCAGTCCCCAAATGAATTGTTCAATTTAAACTAGGCCCCTTCTGAACATTGCTATAAGGTATATCAGGAGAGACCTCATGTTTATATCAAAGCCAGTCAGCGTTGATTTCCAAATTCGATATACATGGAAAAAAGGCAATATTGTATTGTAATGACCTATTTATTTATTTAAATAAGTAATGACCTACTCCTGATGAGGCTTTTAAAGTGCTTTACTCTGGGCAGCACGCTGCTTCGGAACTTACTAGTTAGCCCAGCGTTGGTTATTGTTAGTTATTGGTATCTGTTGTGTGTGCTCAAGAGGACCCTTTCATGCATTTGCTTCGGGTTCTTTGTGGTATTTATTTGAAAGGTTTATTTATTTATTTATTTATTTTAAAGGTTTTATATAGCGCTGGCTAGACCCGGAGTTATCAGAGTGCTTTACATGAGCATCAGATCATAGTTCAAGGTTACATCGTTACAAAGGTTACACAGTTATTAGAGCATGTCAACATAGTTAAGTGTAAGGTCGAGATAAACAATAAGCACAAATACGTAAGGGGAAAAGCAGGCATGGGGAAAGATTCAGGGGAGGAGGCAGGAGCTGGGGAAGTAGACAGGTAATGAAGGCGGGAAAGAGGAGGGGAGGGTGAAGAACACCGCAAGGAAAGAGGAGGGGAAGGGTGACGGGGACACAAACCTGTAGACAAGTCAAAGCAACGTCCAAAGTCCAGGAGGAGTGGTATCACTTCACTATCTCAGTTGCGGGAGGCTCCCTTTATGCAGTGGACTCTCTCAGAGGGGTCTCTGATACTCCAAGACCTACAAACTGAATCCTTCCTCAAAAAGGGGAGAGGGAGTGCTTTGGCAAGGGGTGCCATACCATACCTCAGCTGTGGACTCTCCCTTGGCGCAGTGGACTCTCTCAGCAGGTTCGCTGAGACTGTAGATTATAAATATTGGATCTTTCTCCAACAAGGGGAGAATGAGTGCTTAGTCAAAGGGCACAAAGGACAGGGGGCTAGGCAGACTAGCAAGCAAGATGAGAGATTCATGGGATAGGAGGTAGGAGCTAGACAAAGAAAGAAAGAGTGCTAAATGAGAACAAATTCAATTAACAAGGTATTATATAACGCTAGCTAGACCCGAAGGAATCAGAGCGCTTTACATGAGGAACAATAATGTTGCAATTTGAAGAACATAGGGGACAAGGTGAATGGAGCAAGGAAGAGTAAGGGGATAGGGCAAAGGGGTAGGCGGAAAATCGGACCTAGAGACGAGGGGAAAATCTGCCCAAGGTCCGGCTGTGTAGATGACGGCAGAGGGGGGAGTCCACAACCCATCTCCTCTTTAGCTATATGGTAGCTCCACCGGGCATCAGCCAAATCGTTAGGTCGCCACAGTCTGGGGTAAGTTCCGCAGGTTCCAAGTCCTGATGTGTAGGCAGGTTAGGGGATAGGTTCAAAGTCTGGTCAATGTCCAAATGTTGTCCCAGGGAAGTAAAACAACGTGTAGGGGGCCACTATGGAAGCCATCTTGGGGTCAGGCAGGGGACTGTACTGTACACTTGTACACTGGTGACCATCCTAAGGTCAGGCATCTGGCAGTTAAAGTCAATATCCAGGATAGCGGCCGCCAGAGAATAACAAATCCAGGGTGCACACATCATCACAGACATGCACAACCACACACAAATGTGAGCAAACACTCTCATACGCGAACAGAGGGCGCATACAAGCACACATACAATACAATGCTCTATTACAAAAACACCCAAATACATGTCCACACCATCACATGCACAGACATGCACAAGCACACACAAATGTGAACATAGTCTTTCATATACACACAGGCGCACACACATACACGTGCGTCCGCACACACACCCTCATACACGCACAGACGCACACACAAAAAGCACTCCCATGACACATTTCTCCAGGACTGCCGCAGCATTGATGGAAAACAATGACAGGTTTGGACAGACTAATGAAAGAAGGCTAGTTGTGCACGCAGGAATCAGTCGAGGCCAACAAGATGGTGCACGCCAAGCGGGGATGCCGCACAGAGGGTCCGGGCGTAGGAGAAACAATGGCGAGCTTAAATGTCCAAGGGGAATTACCAGAGATCAGTGCAGCTAGATCTTCATTGGGAGCGTAGTGATGAGGGCGACCATCTTGTGGTCAGGCACTGGAGGCTTCGCATCAGAGCCTGTCATTTGCTCATACTAAGCACTACACTCCTCTTAGATCTTGGGTCCAGGAAAGTCCCGCAGGCTGTCTGTAACGACTGGATTTTTGGACCAGATGGGATCAGCTCCTGAGAGCCCCTCTAACCCAGCCGGAACGTAACCACATCCCTCCTCAGGACCATCTATCCAGGCACCTGGGTACCTACCTGAGGATGGGGAACTCGCAATATACAAGCTCATATCATCAGAAACACCACTAAATCTATAGGGATACTAAGAATACTCACTGATTACTAAGGACATCCATGCCCTATACCACACTCATACCTTATAGTCTCGCGACCACATGGGTCCAGACTAATCTACCCTGGGGCAGTTCTGATTATCTACCATTACACACTGATCACTATCAGTGCTCACTCGACACACAATCCGGCGTGTCTACACACATGGGTCTGCAGTCCCAGTGCTCTCATTTACACACGGTTCACAATCTGGCGAACCTACACACCGTATCCCCCCGGTGCTCTCATTTACACACGGTCCGCAATCCGGCAGACCTCCACACTGGTCTCCTCCCCAGTGCTCTCATTAACGCCATTTACCAATGACGACCACTTTCCTATGAATACCTTCAGCTCTCTGTCTCTCTATGTTGGGAAGTCTCTCTCTCTATTCACTAAGGGCTTACTACTACAATAATAGAAATTGGTATGGCTTTCCAAATTGCAATATGTATAAACTTTATCCCTTAGTTACAGGTTTCCTATCTCCCTAATTATTCACTATTACTTACCTGATCAGGGGTAACATCTGTTCAAACAGTAATACCTGACTAGGAGACAAGGTTACCTCCACTGTATGGGGACAAAAGATATACACCACACTAGTTCACTAAGAAATGGGGAAGTTTTATTATAACAATGATGAAGTACACATACATAAATCTATGGGGTCTCTATGACTGACAGTAGTTTTAACACACCGCTGAAAGAAAGGATTAGACATACAATTTATCTGCGGGGTAACAGGAACTTTTAACACACCGCTGAAAGGAAAAAGATTAGACATACAATAGCCTAGGGAATAAGGACAAGATTAAGGTGTAATTGTAAAGGGGACTAGTTTAGACTACCTCACCTATTAGAAGGAAGATTTCTCTCTGACTCTGGTGGGATCAGGGCTCTCTCTCTGTCTCTGCCTCCGTCACCACAACACCACGCCTCTGGTTCAATTGCTCCAGCTGACAGCATTAGCTCCTCCATCTGCTTTGATGCTCTCTGCACTGCTCTCTCTCTTCAGCTTCAGCAATCATCTGCCTTCTTTCTCCATTCCAGAACTGCACTCTATTCTGCTGCTCCAGCAGACATCCTGCTCTCTCTCTCCTCTACAAGAACCAGACTGCTCTGACTCCAAGCTGAACTGACCACTCCTCCTCTCCTGCAGTTCGCTAATATGGATTCCTCTCCCCTCATGGAAATTTCCAACAAAGGGCTGCCTCCCACCGAATTCCAGTGCCAGCTCCAGAGCTCTTTACGTAACCGCAGTGGCCAGCTGCTTGTTACGTCTGGGCCCAAGAGACAAACACATTCCTCGGATAAGAAGCAGTCCTAACTGGTTTTCCTCTAGTACACAACAGCCTTAACTATAAACTTTACCTTTACCCCTGAAGCCTCTCAGCTCCATCAAAATGGAGTCCCTCTAGTTCTGGGCCTATACGCCTGAGAAGGATGAAATAACCCTTAGCTCTGTCAGAGTACCTACATAAACCATACCAATGTGTAATATAAAGTCAGGACCACAGGATCCAACCTCTACTATAAACAATAATGGCAGGCCAAAGCCAATAGGCAATAGATGGCCTCTTCTAGGTCTGGAAGAAAGGGCTTAAAAGGGCCAACACAAGCTAGGAATACGTATCCTAGATGTGAGCAAGATTAAAGTCTATATCACTCCGAAATAGAGCCAAAAAGCCTGTCAAGACATTCCACCCTTAGACTTTATTTTGCGAACATCTATACACAACAACATCCATATAAACAAACATCAACATAATCTATCAACAAATCAAAAAACAAAAAGACTCTCTAAAATGAATGACACCTTAAGGAAATTCCACCTGAAACTTAATGTAAGGAATAGAAATCTAACAACCAACTGAAAACAAATCAAAGCACCCTTGACTTGAATGCTGAAACATATCTAAGATTGGATCTGATAACAACAGAAACTAACCAAAGCATTCCCAAACTAAATGTTCCTCAATTTCTAGTGATAACTGGTGAAATCTAGTGATATAGGGACTTATTTGTTGAATGAAAACAGCAAGGGGCCTAAATGGGGCCTACCTACTTTGGTCAACTTAAGAACTAAATGTGCTTCAACTTCTAATGATAAAACAATATAGGGCCTAAATGAGGCCTACCTACTATGGACAACTTAAGCTAATGATAACTCATGAAATCTATTGGTGTAGGGGCTTGTTTGTGGAATAAAAATAACAATGGGCCTAAATGAGGCCTACCTACTTTGGTCAACTTAAGGAAAAATTTGGTGAAATCCGAGAAATAAACATGACAAACGGTTCTCAAGGTCTGGGCAAACATTAATAATAGATGTAGGACATAACCATACTAAAAGACACACCTCCCAGGACAACTGAAAGTCTAGGGTAACCACCCTTGGATCAATTAAAGTGAAAGTGTAATAACAGGAAAACAAAGACAACCCCATTCCTACAAAATAGCTGGTGTAGCACTATGCATATTAGGTAAATTCAGCTAAACGTGGTGCATACATAAAAGCACAAAACAGTTAGCACCTAGGTTTTCATTGTAACACACTGTGGAACACATGTGTGCACCACCATTTTTTTTCTTCGTTCCTCCATTGGCAAGACTGTTTTGCAGAAAACAGGAAAACTATAATAGGTGAAGGAAAATAGTACAGCATCCTAAAAAGCAAAGATAGTACTACATAAACATCAAAACAATGAAAACATTTTTTTTTAAAAGTGGGGCCTGTTCGTGGTGATTGCAAACAAAAACATGGGAATAATGCAGGCCAAGGAATTACATAACAAAATCCTTTTGCGGGAAATATTATCATAATGAGTTCTTTTAGAATAAAACAATTTCAAAAGATGACTATTGGCTTTGTCAAAAATATATATCCAAAGATATTGTATGGGGTTTGAACCTGACCGCTGAGGCAGCCAACCATAGAGTACAGTTAACCCCTTCCATGCTCATGACGAGCTCAGCTAATTGTCAATGTTAATAATTTTGGAGTTCAGGGCAGTCAATTTTGGGACATCAGTGTAGGACACCACCCAGCATCTTCATCTGTATCCGGTACCAAGGAAGCACTTTCTCCGCCGTTCATCCACCACCAATCCGGTCTGGTCTGGTCTGGTTCCATCTTCCAAAAATAACAAACTAACATAAAAAAACAAAAATAAAAAAGTAAAATAATAAATTGAGTGGGAGGGGGGTGGGCCGACGCACGCACCAAACACCACAACCCAGCAACCTAGAACGAGAAAACCAGTATCATTAATCTAGCAAAATAAAATTTTCCATTTAAAAAGCACCCCAAGTGCTTTTCATTGTCGGAAAAGAAAAAAACAAAAAACAAAAACATCTTAATTAATTAAAAACATTCTTCTGAAATCAAGGAATAATTAAAATCGTATACTTTTAAATTTGTTTCGGCAAAATCAAATTTTTTCATACACAGCCAGAAGGGCTGGGGCAAAGCAACACCCTAATCCTCTGTGAGACAGCCCCTCCCTTCAGAAAGATGTTCGTGCTCAGAGTTTTGAATCTACTCCAAAAAATACGCAGAAGCCAGGCTACAGTGTGAAGTAATTTGAATCACTGCCAAGTGCTGATCTCATTGCAGGAGCAAGGCGCTGCCAAGCACTCGGTTCAAGCATCTCTAGTCTCTAATCAGGGAAGCCTACCCAGGCCTACTGTATCTAACTAACTCCAAGGGCCAAGAGTCTGCCAACTACTCTGCATGTACAAGGATCCCTTATCTGAAGGCAATGAAGCTGTCTGCGCCGACAGCAAGGAAGAGCGAGTTGACCCCTCCCTTACATAAAAATTTCTTGCGCGGAACAAAATTGGATGTTGGCCAATAATAACAAGACAGGCAGTGCTCCTAGAGGGAAAGCCCCCCCCCCCCTTCACAAAACAGCTTTCGTCTGAGCCAGGCAAATTCAAGGTCAGAAACACATTCCCTGGAAGCCAAAACAACTCTGTTCCCACGAGAACCACTGTTCTCAAACTAACTAAATTAAATTGAAACTTGAACAAGTAATAAGGGCATATATTTTTTGTAAGTAAGTGACATGCAAGCATTTCAAAAATAATCTCCCAGCGGCAAAGGAAAAAATATTAGCAGAAAGACATTACAGTTAAGTGTTGGAAAATAACATGTAAAACACCATAATTTTTCATTGCAGGCCAGATTCATCAGTTTTTTTTTTTTTTTCAAATAGTCATTTTTCTAACTGAGTGGTTAAAAAACACACAATGATATGCTACATATCAGAAACATTTGCATTTGAAAAAAGGTTCACCTTGCATTTGGGAAAATATTAATGAGAACACATTTGTTTTAAAAACACACGGTTGCCTTTCACTAATTAAAAGCACATGTTACCATGCACTGTTGGGCAAAAGTAATTATTCACAATCTGTGATCATTCTAAAACATCGGTTGGCATATTCCTTTCTAGTTGAAAACCCTCAAAGAAATAATTAATAAAAACAGCCCGTAGCATGCATTCTAACCGGGTCATCTTTTTAATCATTCACTCATTTTAAATCATGCATTCAAAAATAATTCTCCACACGTCTGTGGTTGCATATCAAGTAGCACATTTAAAAGAACACTGCTCTCTCCGTGCAAACCCTTATCTCAATCCAACTGGTTGATTTATAACTTACCGACCTCTAAGAGTCAGACACATGAAGTCATCAGTTCCAAGGCAAACCCACACAAATTCGTAGACGCATTTCAAAAAGGATGTTATATGAACACAGCCCTACGCTCAGCACAAGATGTTACCTTTCCGTCAACAAGCTGACAAAGCACATAGGCAGAGCCAGAAACCAATAAAAGTCAAATCAAACCATCAATCATCAAAACACTCACTGACTTTTAGAGTCAGCTCAAATAACAATGCATGTTAAACAGCATGTTAAAATAAATACTGCCATCTCAATTCAAGATATTAACCCTTTGGCAGCTCAAACACAACCATTCCCCAATGTCAGCAGTACATGGGAAATTCAAGAACTTATCACTCCACGTTTTCACATAACATGTACGCACATCTTCAAAACGTTATCCCCAGGCACCTGAAAGAGAACCAGCTCTCTCCTGCCTAACGTAATGATAACATGCTCTGTCCAAGCCATAACCACATGGCGCTATTCTGAAGCCATATGTACAAGAAAATCAACAAGTTCAAAAAACGACATGCTCCTCACAAGGAATATATCCAAGGCGCAATTCACAAGGAACACAGCAAGTCAAAATGAGAACATGCTCCTCACAAGCCACATTAACATGGCGCTATTTACAAGCCATATTTACAAGAAGCTATTTACAAGGAATTCCACAAGTCACATCACATTGAACACATTTCACATAGCACAGCATAAGCAGATGCAGCAAGCAATTTAATGGGCAATTTAAAAGCATTTTTCACACATATTTATACAATTGGATCATCACAAAGATGTTACTGGCTCCCTCATGTAATGTCATCCTTTAACCCTGACTGTTCAAACACCAAAATGAAAACCATTTCTTCCACCCTGAATAAGCCAAATGCCATGATGTACTGCAATCTCCTCACACTGCACCTGTTCAAGCCCATAGATCACACAGGCTACATAAACTGCAAGACTACGCCCAATGGAACTGGCACTCAGGGCACTCCCTCACAACACATGGGAAACAATCCAAGCACATGGCCAGGTCACACAGGCTTCGTAAACTGTTTGTAGATGCCAGATGTAACTGGCGCTCAGGGCACTCCCTCACAACACATGGGAAACAATCCAAGCACATGGCCAGGTCACACAGACTTCGTAAACTGTTCGTAGATGCCAGATGTAACGACTGGATTTTTGGACCAGATGGGATCAGCTCCTGAGAGCCCCTCTAACCCAGCCGGAACGTAACCACATCCCTCCTCAGGACCATCTATCCAGGCACCTGGGTACCTACCTGAGGATGGGGAACTCGCAATATACAAGCTCATATCATCAGAAACACCACTAAATCTATAGGGATACTAAGAATACTCACTGATTACTAAGGACATCCATGCCCTATACCACACTCATACCTTATAGTCTCGCGACCACATGGGTCCAGACTAATCTACCCTGGGGCAGTTCTGATTATCTAACATTACACACTGATCACTATCAGTGCTCACTCGACACACAATCCGGCGTGTCTACACACATGGGTCTGCAGTCCCAGTGCTCTCATTTACACACGGTTCACAATCTGGCGAACCTACACACCGTATCCCCCTGGTGCTCTCATTTACACACGGTCCGCAATCCGGCAGACCTCCACACTGGTCTCCTCCCCAGTGCTCTCATTAACGCCATTTACCAATGACGACCACTTTCCTATGAATACCTTCAGCTCTCTGTCTCTCTATGTTGGGAAGTCTCTCTCTCTATTCACTAAGGGCTTACTACTACAATAATAGAAATTGGTATGGCTTTCCAAATTGCAATATGTATAAATATGTATAAACTTTATCCCTTAGTTACAGGTTTCCTATCTCCCTAATTATTCACTATTACTTACCTGATCAGGGGTAACATCTGTTCAAACAGTAATACCTGACTAGGAGACAAGGTTACCTCCACTGTATGGGGACAAAAGATATACACCACACTAGTTCACTAAGAAATGGGGAAGTTTTATTATAACAATGATGAAGTACACATACATAAATCTATGGGGTCTCTATGACTGACAGTAGTTTTAACACACCGCTGAAAGAAAGGATTAGACATACAATTTATCTGAGGGGTAACAGGAACTTTTAACACACCGCTGAAAGGAAAAAGATTATACATACAATAGCCTAGGGAATAAGGACAAGATTAAGGTGTAATTGTAAAGGGGACTAGTTTAGACTACCTCACCTATTAGAAGGAAGATTTCTCTCTGACTCTGGTGGGATCAGGGCTCTCTCTCTGTCTCTGCCTCCGTCACCACAACACCACGCCTCTGGTTCAATTGCTCCAGCTGACAGCATTAGCTCCTCCATCTGCTTTGATGCTCTCTGCACTGCTCTCTCTCTTCAGCTTCAGCAATCATCTGCCTTCTTTCTCCATTCCAGAACTGCACTCTATTCTGCAGCTCCAGCAGACATTCTGCTCTCTCTCTCCTCTGCAAGAACCAGACTGCTCTGACTATAAACTTTACCTTTACCCCTGAAGCCTCTCAGCTCCATCAAAATGGAGTCCCTCTAGTTCTGGGCCTATACGCCTGAGAAGGATGAAATAACCCTTAGCTCTGTCAGAGTACCCACATAAACCATACCAATGTGTAATATAAAGTCAGGACCACAGGATCCAACCTCTACTATAAACAATAATGACAGGCCAAAGCCAATAGGCAATAGATGGCCTCTTCTAGGTCTGGAAGAAAGGGCTTAAAAGGGCCAACACAAGCTAGGAATACGTATCCTAGATGTGAGCAAGATTAAAGTCTATATCACTCCGAAATAGAGCCAAAAAGCCTGTCAAGACACTGTCTCACGTGGAAAGTTGGTGGATCACCTATGTAGTTCGTTTGTTGGGGATAGTTTAGTGCCGGGCGGCGATCACGAGGTCAGGCACTGGTGAGTGGCGGCCTCGCTGTAGCTAGAAGCCTTGAGTCCTTCATCCCAACCTTGCTGCAGTTCTGCTTCTTGTAGTTTTGGTTCCGGTCCTGGGTCCAGGACAGTGGGGACTCTCGGTGTTCACCTATGAAGTTTGTTTGTTGGGGCCGTGGGTGGCCATCACGAGGTCAGGCACTGGTGAGTGACGGGGCTCTTTGTAGCTTGATGCCTTGAGTCCTTCACTCAAACTATTTATCAGTTTTACTTCTTGTAGTCTCGGTACCGGGTCCTGGACAGTGGAGACTCCCGCAGGTCACCGGTGTAGCTCGTTAACATGAGGAAGATTCGGTGCCAGAGGTGACCATCTTGAGGTCATGTACTGGCGAGTAGCGGAGTTCGCTGTGGCTTAATGCCAGTTCCTCATGTAGCTTATGCTGCAGTCCTGATTACATTTATAGGAAGTATGGGTGATCACTACTTGGGGTAGAGAGGTGTGAGTTCATGCAGATGGCTGGTGGCGTAATAGCTGAGATAGATGCAATGGGCATGCCTCATGACATCCTGTCCCTACTGATACGGCAAGGGTGTGAATCGGCCTCCACTCTTTTTTCTTTATATTTAAATAAGTTATTTGACTCCCTCTGAGTGCCCAGCAGGTGTTTCTACAATAGCTAACTCCAGGATGTTTATATTGTTTTTTTCAGATGGTGCTCTTTTAGTTTCAAAAACTCTGAATGGTCTACAAATGTTTCTTAAGAAATTTAGTACTTTTTGACTGGATCATGGCCTAGCTATTAACGTAGCAAAAGCTAAATTTATGGTATTTAGCAACCACAAAAAGGTCACGGGTAACCTGATGCTAGGGGACAAAACCCTAGAGAAGGTTATTTTCTTTGAATATTTACAAATTAAACGTTTGTCCAATATGTCATGGTCCCCACACATTATTAGGGCCTGCTTGAAGCATAAGCAGACCAAGGTGCCATTTTAAAAGAAGACTGGGCATCCTTCAGTAAGCCTTAGTACCGGCTCTACAGGTGAACAAGGCCAAGGCTATTGGTGCTGTGCTATATGGCACTGAGTTGTTGGGCTTTGGTGACCTCTTCACTCTAGAGCGGTCAGAGAATAACTTTATAAGAACATAGGTCTCCCTCCGGCCTATTACTCCATTGTATCCCTTATTCCGGGATATGGGTGTCAAAAGGAAGCCTTCAAGGCCCCCTTACGCCCCGTGTTGTTCTGGCGCGGACTATGGGTCACCCCAGAGTTGGCACGTTGTGTCGTTAACTTACTTAAAGGAAGATAGATTCCACAAAATACCTTGGTTGAGCTCAATTAAAAATCTGTTGATTTCTTTAGGTCGTGGTGACTTTTGGCACCATTTTGCCGTGGACCTAACCCCTTCCAAGGGGGCACTGCAACAACAGCACTGGGCATTCATATGACAGGGGGAGGAGCAAACATCTGCAGCCACAACATTGATGGGGACTTTTTGTGTTTTAATGCGGTTCATGGTTTACAGAAGTACTGGGCCCTGATCACGGTCCAGTTAGATAGAAAGTTATACCACCAACTAGTAGAGATGCTCCGCTTGAAGTCATTCTCTGGAAAGTGGCCAGGATCTGACCCTGGATATTGCCCCTTCTGTACTGACCACATGGAGTCTGTGCCAGATGTGTTGTTTGCATGCCCAGTTTACTCCCAGTCTCATTCAGCTGAACTGGCAACTGTGTGCCGACAACTTGGCACTTTTAGTCACTGTACTGCTCTGAGAACAGATCCTTCCACACTGTATGCCTGTGCAGTAGCAAAAGTCGAGGGTCTGAAGTGGGCGAAAAGAAGAACAGTTATCAAATGACCATGTCTTGCTACTGATTTTACAATTGTGATTATACTAGTGCTTGGTTTTATCAATTTTAAAACTCGTGCTATTTTTAAGCGTGTGAGTAAAGTTTTCTATAATTTAAGGTTTTAAAATGAGCTTAGGCTGCTACCACTGACACTTCCTCACTAATAATGCACTGTATTTCATCATTTGTTTATCCCATGTACTTTAATGACAACTTTTAGGACTTTTCCAGAATAAAGTGATATTTGACATGAATACGTAATGTCAAGTTGCAAGGGTATGACTTTCAAAGAAGGAGAAGTTGGCAATGTTTGGAATGAGCTCTAGGAAATTTGCAGAAATACAACAACAGAGATTAGTGCAAACATGTGTGTGACTTAGAGTAGCTTGTGATCACAGAGAGGAGGCATGCAGGAAAGGGAAGAAAAGGAGAGTGTCATTTGAAGGAAAACTGCAGGCAACCATCAAAAGATTAATGTAAAGGGTTGTGTTTAATGTAGGGTTTTAGGAATATAGAGGATGTTTTCAGTGACAGCATGTGACATGAGGATGCAAAACTGTAGAAAGAAACAGTATTAGTTACATGTGATATAGTGCTAAATTAGGTAGTCCAAAGCACTATAATCAGACATTCTGTCCACTTCTAGCCTTCTCTCTGACTGCCTCTCCAGTAAGGGCAGCGAATCAGCTCACGGGTGTGTAGTGTAGAGTAATTGCTGGGTGCATATGCAAAAGATTCAGATTGTTAGGAAAAATGAAGCAATAACATCAAGATTATAGCAATGTGACACACAATATAAGGGAATAATGCAAACATTGATAATGCTGTAGTGGATTTCTTGTGATGTTTATCCCAGGTTTGCATCATAGAGTTAAATACAAAATCAAAGTGGGATTTCTTTGGATGCCTCTGGCTCTGCATGGCACAAGAAGGAGGGGGGAGAGAATGGCTTCCCCAGATAGCTGTAGTGTATTGTTCGCATTTCTGTGATCGGAGAGTGGAGGTTGCATATCCAGATACTGAGGTGAGGAGGATGGTGACTGGCCTCCCTTCTGGACCTGGATGGAGACTGTCATCAAGGGGTGGCTGATTAGACTTACTGATTGAATTTCTGGCGTTTGATAGATGGTAGAGGTGAGGGTGGGACTGCAGAAAACTTTAGTTCAGACTCGGCCTCTTGGGCTGAAGACAGGCAGGTGCAGACATGTTCCACCTTTTTGTGTCTGTGTTGTGGGTGCTCCAGGCCGGTGACTACCCTGCTGGGAGAAGCATCACTCTACACAAAGGCTGTGTCTGGAGTGCAGCCTAGAAAAGCATTTAAAATGAGAATCAGTCCAAAACTGGAGCATTATTGGTCCCAAATCCTCGATGACATAGATGCTGCCTTCCAGATAGAGCTTCCCCGTGCCCCAGAATACACTCTGCTGGGGCTTTCCCATCCAAAGGTGTTCCCGCTGTGCTCTCTTAGAGGTACACATATTGTGCTGGCGCTGTTGGCGGCCCGTCAAGTCATTCTAGCCCTATGGGGTATGACCACTATACCAGATACTCTTGCATGGATTCATCGCTTATGGCATCTGCTGGCAATGGAGCGTCTATTCCTTAGTGTGGAGGGGAAAGGAAAGGACTTCCAGAAGTTGGGGGCACCCTTTTTCCATTTATTGAGCAAAAATATGAGGGAAGTGACATGGCCGAAGTACTAACAGAATACTGCACATATGCAAACAGGGAAAAAAAGGAGATAATGCCCGCCTCAGGGATTCACCACATTTTGATTGCTCTGTAGAATTCCTTGTAGACTGGAGTTGTGTCAAAACTCATGGGTGGTTGCATGGGATGACCCTTGTAGTATCATGGTACTCCCATTTGATGCAAAGCAAATCAAGGCAGTGCCCAGTGCTGCCTTGCGTTTGATTGTAATCCTACATGTACACTTTGTTTCAGGTTTGATAAAAAAAGTAACACAAATTTGATGCAAAGTCATTAAAAACCTGAGCCTGGAAGTGTGGCTTGGAGGAAGACAGATGCATGAGGTGGAATCAGATGGGGCGTGGCTTGGATGCCGAGGAGTTAGGCAGCGTGAGCCCGGAGCTCCACGCCCGATCCCGGCTGAAATCCTGTTAAACCGCACGAATTCCGGCGGAAAACGACCATCCTGTTAGCAGAAGGCATCGGTGGAGCCCCGAGGTCGCAGCTACTTGCCAGTCATTAGCTCAGAAACCCGACTCGCGAACCGCTCGGGGAGCGAGAGGCTTCGGCCCAAGATGGCGGATTGAAATCCGAGCCGGCGCTACTGCAGGCCGAGGGAGATCGGCGATCTCCATTCCGAGGGCGCCGGACAAATCAGGGACGCCGCCAGAGACTCTATTGAGCGACCGCGGCGGAGGTGCTCGCACACATCATCCCCTACTGCACACGAGGAGACGGCGGTAAGCAACTAGCGGGCTTTCCCCGCGGCACACTCAAGATGGCGGCGGTCCCGAGAAATGAGAGCTGAAGGCCCCACAGAGAGACAAGGCTGCGGAGACGGCGAACGGGGATCCCACTGCACGGAGCCCGCTGGTGAGGGGAGGATTCCCCCTGATTGCACAGAGGAGCGACCTGCCCAGAGCCTTGCACCCGGAGCGCAGCCCAGATTCAGAAGGGGGACGGCCATCGCACGAAACCCAGACCTAAGGAGGGTGACATCATGAGCGATTAACAGCGGAGGCCTAAATAGGACGGATGCTCTGCCAGGGCTGGGGGCATACGGAGCCTTGAGTGAAGATTGGAGAAAGAACGGCACACCTGCTATACTGTGGAAGACGCGATCAGCGGAAGCTCGATCAGGGGGAGGCGCGAGAAGCACGAGACTTACGAGCGGACTCAAGCACCCTGAGAGCAGACTTGAGAGCGGCTGTGGACACGTTGGAACCCACGGCCTGGGAGGGGGAGCTTCCTAGGAGACGTCCATGAGAGCCTGGTGGCGATAGAGCCGATTGAGATGACAGGCCTGGAGGGTCGCGAAGCGAACGGCGACAGAAGCGGCCCTACCCAAACCAGGGCTCTAACGTGTGCTAAAGGTATGCAGGACAGCGCATTGGCATAGATAAGGGGACCCCTATTCCCTGGTGGGGCGCAGGCCTTACAGCGGCTGGAGAGAGACCTGGGGCGCCTTGGCTGACTGCCCGAGATGAACAACACTGTTGTAGCGAGAGGCCACCCGAGAACTGGTTACTAGGGCGGGGAGGGAGCTGGCCGGAAGAGGCGACATTGAGAGTTGGCTGTAACTCACTGCCTGGAGCCGGTGGAGTTGCTGGTTGTTAACAAAAGGGCAGCCTGAACCTTCGCCTAGACGCAGCAGGACACCCTTACACTTTGGGTTCCCGAGGAGAAAACCGCCGTCGGGCGAACAAATCGAGATGGGGAAGCCAAAGGGGAAAGGGGACGGAGCTACTAGCTCTGAGACGACTAATGGAGCGGAACAGGGCCACACGGAATTACAGCAAATGCAAGATCGTATATTGGAAGCTATCACGGCCACGGAGGAAGCTCTACAACAAGACATCGCTCAAGTGGCAACAGGATTGGGGCTCCTACGCGCAGACCACGATAAGTTAAAGGACAGGGTCAAGAGCACGGAGGTCGCCCTGCAAGAGATGGTCCCAGAGCATAAATCTATGGAAGGAAGGTTGGGCGATGCCCTGGACCAAATACTAGCACTGGAATGGCGGGCAGAGGACGCTGAAAATCGCAGTAGGCGCAATAACGTCCGCTTGGTAGGCCTTCCAGAGAAAAAGGAGGGGAACAACATGGTGGGATTTCTTGATAACTGGTTGCGGACTGAAGTGGCGCCGGAAGGGCTTTCACCTTTTCTTCATGCTGGAGCGGGCGCACAGGAACCCGGCCAGACCGCCTGCCCCGGGCCAGCCACCCTGTCCGGTGGTGATCAAACTGTTGCATTATAAAGATATAAAGACAGAGACTGGCTGTTGCAGAGGGCCAGAGAAGCAGGCCCCTTTCAGGTGGACAATAACAATGTGACAATGTTCCCAGACTTCACATTTGAAACACTGAAACTGCTGGCTTCCTTCTTATCGATCAAACGGGAGTTGCATGTGGAGGGCATAAAGTATTCACTCCTCTTCCCGGCAAAGCTCAGAGTTGTGGTGGATGACAAAACGCTCTTCTTCCCCACATCGGCGGATGCTTGGGCATGGTGGGATACTTACAAGGCTGGAACGGACGGAGCTAGAGTCAGAGCTGAGGAGGAACAGCGGAGGCAACCGACCAGAAAATCACAGCGCCTTCGGAAGCGCCGACAAAGGACTAGGAAGCTACGGTATCGCAAACGGAGGAGGAGAGGAAGGCAGCACTTCAAGCGGTGGTAGACTTGTCGGGAACGGTGCGCAGCCAGTCATGTAAGGGTTCAGCCTCTGAGGGAGAGGCCACAGGCTCGGAAACAGACCTCTCAGAACTTGGTGGGGCCAGGGGGCCGGTTGTGATGCCACAAACGTCAGAAGAAATCATAGAAGCTTGAGAGGGAAGAATCTGAAGGGCTGTATTATACATTGGACCTGGGGGGACCGAGCCCGTCGGTGCAAAAGACTGTGGTGCAGAAGAACGGAAACTCGTGAGTGATTATGGGGGGATTGTGGGGCGGGGGGGACGGGAGTGTGATAGCCACCCTCGGAGTCGGGGTATGCCCTGCTGGCCCCTAAGGTCACCGCAGTGGAGACTGCGGAATATAGGGATTGCGATTGGGGTAGTTGACCCTTTTGGTAAAGTTTGGATGGGAGCTGCTTTAGTAAAGGTGGGTCCTGTTCTGAGGGGGAGGTTGCCAAGAGTAGTTGGGGGGGCTCGAGGTGAGGGAGGTGGGGTTTGGGGAATAGTTGCATGGGAGGGGGGATCAGGGGGAAGTCGCCATAAGCGCCTGGAGGATGACTGTTGATACTGTGAACGGATATGCAAGGGACAATGGCTAGCTCTGGGGCATTGAAATGTGTGACCTGGAACGTGCGGGGCCTGCATACTATGGCGAGAAGGCACAAGATACATGCTTATCTAGTCCGTAGAGGAGTTCAGATTGCGCTACTACAGGAGACACACTTGACAAAACCAGAGGGCATAGCGCTACAGCGACGGTGGCGAGGGCAACTGTTTAACACTACATACTCTGCATTCGCAAGGGGAGCACTGATATGGGTCCGGGCGGGGTTCTCTTCCAAGTGACTAAACAGATGATAGACCCAGAGGGCAGATTTGTGGCCATAGAGGGGAAACTTAGAGGTCGGGACATAGCACTATGCAGTGTGTACGTGCCCAATATTGATCAATCTGCCTTTTTGAAGAAGCTTTCAGGCAAGCTGGCGAGCTACTTAACAGGTCCAATAGTCATGGGTGGGGATTTTAATTCCGTAGCAGACACCACATTAGACAGGTCTCACCCACCATTGAGTGCGTCACCAGTGCATAGGCTAGCGAAGCGCAGACTAGAGTGACAGGGGAGATGGGGACTGGTAGACGCTTGGAGGGCACTGCACCCTACCATGAGAGATTATTCATTTCACTCTAGTCTACACGACCTTCACGTCCGGCTAGATGTGTTTCTATGCTCCTCGCTCGTACTTCCTGCTGTGGCAAACGGGGAGTATCTGACCCAAACGTTGTCTGACCATAACCCCCTACTGCTGACACTAAACTGGATGACCGAGATCTTGCGAGTCCCGACCTGGCAACTGCGACCAGATACCTTAGACGACTTACTGTTTAGGGAAGACTTAGGCGAGAGACTCACTCGATATTTTGAGGAAAATAGCGGCTCCACGACCTCCAGGGCAATGGAGTGGGATGCCTTCAAGGTTGTCGTCCGAGGCCATTGTATAGGGGCATATGCGGGAGCCCGCAAGACACTCTTAGATGACCTCGATAGGGCCAAGAGAGAGCTGCGGAAAGTCGAGTTGGAGCGCCCTAACCACCCTGAGCTCCAAGAAGCAGTTAGTAAGGCCAAGGAGGCAGTGGCGGGGGAAATGGAACGGCTACGAAGCTTTGATCATAAGGTCTACCTGACCAGGGCGCATGCCGAGGGTGACAAGGCGGGAACGATGCTTGCCTGGCTGGCTAACCCAACTAGGCGCAGCCACCCGATCTTGGCCATTGAGGAGGACGGAGGAAACACCTGCAATACTCAAACGGAGATTTTGGACAGGTTCCGAGCGTATTACGAAAGGCTGTATGAGAGCGGGTCAGAAGGCCAGGAGTCTGAAATTTACACCTTTTTGGAGGGACTACAATTGCCACGGCTAGAACAAGAACAATCAGACGATCTGGGTAGAAACATCACTCTGGGGGAAATAGGGAGTGCAGTGAAACAGATGGCTCGAAACAAAACTCCGGGATTGGATGGCTTGCCCATAGAGTTTTATAGTAGATACCTGGGGTTCCTAGCTCCGCGACTGCAAGCAGTATATAATGAAGCGAAATCGAGAGGGAGATTGCCTCAGTCCATGTGTGAAGCTCTAATGATCCCGTTGCTGAAGCCGGGGAGGGAGAGTAGTCAACTCTCCTCCCATTGTCCGCTGTCCATGTTGACAACGGACTACAAAATCCTGAGCAAAATACTGGCCAATAGACTGTTGGGCCATATGACGGAGCTGATCCACAGGGACCAATCAGGATTCATTCCCACGCGGAACACCACCAACAATATACGCCGACTGATACGGCTACTGGGAGCCCTGTTGTCAGAAGCGAGCATGCCTTTGGTATTATCAATTGACATTGAGAAGGCGTTTGACAGCTTAGAGTTGGGATATCTTTATAGGGTGATGGAGTGTTTCGGCCTGGGAGATAATTATATTGGTTGGACCAAAGTGTTGTACACTGCGGCCAAGGCAGGAGTCTGGATAGGCTCCCTGATTTCGAGTCAATATCACGTCGGCCGTGGAACTAGGCAGGGGTGTTCGCTGTCTCCTCTGCTGTTTGCACTGGCGATGGAGCCTTTTGCGGCGGAAGCCCGGGCAGGGCATTATTACAAGGGCTTAGCTCACAGGGGGACACCGCAGACTATCTCACTATACGCGGATGACCTTTTACTACTCTTGGAAAACGCGGACGAAGAACTGGAGGGAGCAAAACGGCTTCTCAAACTTTTTGGAAGGCTATCGGGCTTAAAGGTTAACTGTGCCAAATCCTGTTTATTTCCGCTACGAAGGAGGGAGGAGCGACCTGCTAATCTCCATACACTCAAATGGGAACCTAGTTGTTTACAATACCTGGGAGTGTATATATACCATTCGGCGGCAGATATGTTAGAGGGCAATGTGGGCCGTTGTATCAGGGCGCTGAAGGGAAGCATGACCTTTTGGGCCACTCTCCCGCTCTCGGTGACAGGCCGAATCTCCTTACTGAAGATGATAGCACTACCGCGGCTCCTTTACTACTTCCGCACGTTGCCGGTGTGGATACCGAGCTCTACTTTCCGACAGTTGAGATCAATGGTGATAGCCTTTCTGTGGGGAACAGGCAGACGCAGAATAGCGCTCGACACGTTGCTTCGACCCAAGGATGAGGGGGGCATGGCAGTGCCAGATTTTGAGTACTACTACCTGGCGGCTCAGTTGCAGGCCTTCACACAAGAGGTAGCGAAGATGTATAGAGGCCCGGAACCGGAAAGAGACGGGGGCACCCCCCGGCATGTGCTTGCTTACATCACCCTACAGCAGAAGCTCCTCATCAGAGACCATTCCCTGGAGGAGCAGACGTTTCGGCTGTGTTGGAATCAGGCGCGGCGGAGAGCAGGGGTATGCAGAATGTACGCACCGGAGATACCGCTGGGTATGGTGACGGCACTCCCCCACGGTGGCGACTGGTCGTGACTGCAGGGGTGGGAGGATGCGGGACTGCAGATGTTAGGGGACCTGTATGAGGATGGGGTATTACTCCCGTACCAGACCCTGCAAGAACGCTTCGCTCTGCCGAGCGGAGACTATCTGATGCATGCTGCTGTGACTAGAGCCTTGCAGGCGCACTGGGGGGAGGGGTTGCAGGAACCCGTTACATCCATGGCCTGCCAGTACACAATGATGGCAGCTGGCGCCTATAAGGCAGTGACCTGCCTCTACTCTCGAATGCTACGAGAAATGTTAAAAATAAAACAGTGATGGACCGAATGTGGATCAATGTCACACATTCACCCCAGTCAAAAGATCTGGGCCCAAATCCATCGTTTTTTGCATTCCACACCACCCTGGGTTAGACAATGGCGATATGCAAATCAGCTCTGACCCTGTGCCCCATGGGAACAGTCCAGTCCGAACTACAAAAGCCATGTCCTTCCCAGAACGGAATCAAGCATCCGAGGACCGGACCGGTTTCGAGGTAACACCTCTCATCAGCCCGGCTAGCTTGACTCCAGTGGTGTGGAGTGCCTGGGACCCACGTCTGAGCATCCCCAGCGCACTTATGGCGGTATTGCAAACAAAACAGGTAATGGACCGAATGTGGATCAATGTCACACATTCACCCCAGTCAAAAGATCTGGGCCCAAATCCATCATTTTTTTGCACTCCACACCACCCTGGGTTAGACAATGGCGATATGCAAATCAGCTCTGACCCTGTGCCCCATGGGAACAGTCCAGTCCGAACTACAAAAGCCATGTCCTTCCCAGAACGGAATCAAGCATCCGAGGACCGGACCGGTTTCGAGGTAACACCTCTCATCAGCCCGGCTAGCTTGACTCCAGTGGTGTGGAGTGCCTGGGACCCACGTCTGAGCATCCCCAGCGCACTTATGGCGGTATTGCAAACAAAACAGGTGATGGACCGAATGTGGATCAATGTCACACATTCACCCCAGTCAAAAGATCTGGGCCCAAATCCATCGTTTTTTTGCACTCCACACCACCCTGGGTTAGACAATGGCGATATGCAAATCAGCTCTGACCCTGTGCCTCATGGGAACAGTCCAGTCCGAACTACAAAAGCCATGTCCTTCCCAGAACGGAATCAAGCATCCGAGGACCGGACCGGTTTCGAGGTAACACCTCTCATCAGCCCGGCTAGCTTGACTCCAGTGGTGTGGAGTGCCTGGGACCCACGTCTGAGCATCCCCAGCGCACTTATGGCGGTATTGCAAACAAAACAGGTGATGGACCGAATGTGGATCAATGTCACACATTCACCCCAGTCAAAAGATGTGGGCCCAAATCCATCGTTTTTTTGCACTCCACACCACCCTGGGTTAGACAATGGCGATATGCAAATCAGCTCTGACCCTGTGCCCCATGGGAACAGTCCAGTCCGAACTACAAAAGCCATGTCCTTCCCAGAACGGAATCAAGCATCCGAGGACCGGACCGGTTTTGAGGTAACACCTCTCATCAGCCCGGCTAGCTTGACTCCAGTGGTGTGGAGTGCCTGGGACCCACGTCTGAGCATCCCCAGCGCACATATGGCGGTATTGCAAACAAAACAGGTGATGGACCGAATGTGGATCAATGTCACACATTCACCCCAGTCAAAAGATCTGGGCCCAAATCCATCGTTTTTTTGCACTCCACACCACCCAGGGTGGTGTGGAGTGCAAAAAAACGATGGATTTGGGCCCAGATCTTTTGACTGGGGGAGTGTGTGACATTGATCCACATTCAGTCCATCACTTGTTGTTTTTGCAATTGCCGCCCTAAGTGCGCTGGGGATGCCCAGACGTGCGTCCCAGGCACTCCACACCACTTGGAGTCAAGCTAGCCGGGCTGATGAGAGGTGTTACCTCGAAACCGGTCCGGTCCTCGGATGCTTGATTCCGTTCTGGGAAGGACATGGCTTTTGTAGTTCGGACTGGACTGTTCCCATGGGGCAACAGGGTCAGAGCTGATTTGCATATCGCCATTGTCTAACCCAGGGTGGTGTGGAGTGCAAAAAAACGATGGATTTGGGCCCAGATCTTTTGACTGGGGGAGTGTGTGACATTGATCCACATTCAGTCCATCACTTGTTGTTTTTGCAATTGCCGCCCTAAGTGCGCTGGGGATGCCCAGACGTGGGTCCCAGGCACTCCACACCACTTGGAGTCAAGCTAGCCGGGCTGATGAGAGGTGTTACCTCGAAACCGGTCCGGTCCTCGGATGCTTGATTCCGTTCTGGGAAGGACATGGCTTTTGTAGTTCGGACTGGACTGTTCCCATGGGGCAACAGGGTCAGAGCTGATTTGCATATCGCCATTGTCTAACCCAGGGTGGTGTGGAGTGCAAAAAAACGATGGATTTGGGCCCAGATCTTTTGACTGGGGGAGTGTGTGACATTGATCCACATTCAGTCCATCACTTGTTGTTTTTGCAATTGCCGCCCTAAGTGCGCTGGGGATGCCCAGACGTGGGTCCCAGGCACTCCACACCACTTGGAGTCAAGCTAGCCGGGCTGATGAGAGGTGTTACCTCGAAACCGGTCCGGTCCTCGGATGCTTGATTCCGTTCTGGGAAGGACATGGCTTTTGTAGTTCGGACTGGACTGTTCCCATGGTGCAACAGGGTCAGAGCTGATTTGCATATCACCATTGTCTAACCCAGGGTGGTGTGGAGTGCAAAAAAACGATGGATTTGGGCCCAGATCTTTTGACTGGGGGAGTGTGTGACATTGATCCACATTCAGTCCATCACTTGTTGTTTTTGCAATTGCCGCCCTAAGTGCGCTGGGGATGCCCAGACGTGGGTCCCAGGCACTCCACACCACTTGGAGTCAAGCTAGCCGGGCTGATGAGAGGTGTTACCTCGAAACCGGTCCGGTCCTCGGATGCTTGATTCCGTTCTGGGAAGGACATGGCTTTTGTAGTTCGGACTGGACTGTTCCCATGGGGCAACAGGGTCAGAGCTGATTTGCATATCGCCATTGTCTAACCCAGGGTGGTGTGGAGTGCAAAAAAACGATGGATTTGGGCCCAGATCTTTTGACTGGGGGAGTGTGTGACATTGATCCACATTCAGTCCATCACTTGTTGTTTTTGCAATTGCCGCCCTAAGTGCGCTGGGGATGCCCAGACGTGGGTCCCAGGCACTCCACACCACTTGGAGTCAAGCTAGCCGGGCTGATGAGAGGTGTTACCTCGAAACCGGTCCGGTCCTCGGATGCTTGATTCCGTTCTGGGAAGGACATGGCTTTTGTAGTTCGGACTGGACTGTTCCCATGGGGCAACAGGGTCAGAGCTGATTTGCATATCGCCATTGTCTAACCCAGGGTGGTGTGGAGTGCAAAAAAACGATGGATTTGGGCCCAGATCTTTTGACTGGGGGAGTGTGTGACATTGATCCACATTCAGTCCATCACTTGTTGTTTTTGCAATTGCCGCCCTAAGTGCGCTGGGGATGCCCAGACGTGGGTCCCAGGCACTCCACACCACTTGGAGTCAAGCTAGCCGGGCTGATGAGAGGTGTTACCTCGAAACCGGTCCGGTCCTCGGATGCTTGATTCCGTTCTGGGAAGGACATGGCTTTTGTAGTTCGGACTGGACTGTTCCCATGGTGCAACAGGGTCAGAGCTGATTTGCATATCACCATTGTCTAACCCAGGGTGGTGTGGAGTGCAAAAAAACGATGGATTTGGGCCCAGATCTTTTGACTGGGGGAGTGTGTGACATTGATCCACATTCAGTCCATCACTTGTTGTTTTTGCAATTGCCGCCCTAAGTGCGCTGGGGATGCCCAGACGTGGGTCCCAGGCACTCCACACCACTTGGAGTCAAGCTAGCCGGGCTGATGAGAGGTGTTACCTCGAAACCAGTCCGGTCCTCGGATGCTTGATTCCGTTCTGGGAAGGACATGGCTTTTGTAGTTCGGACTGGACTGTTCCCATGGGGCAACAGGGTCAGAGCTGATTTGCATATCGCCATTGTCTAACCCAGGGTGGTGTGGAGTGCAAAAAAACGATGGATTTGGGCCCAGATCTTTTGACTGGGGGAGTGTGTGACATTGATCCACATTCAGTCCATCACTTGTTGTTTTTGCAATTGCCGCCCTAAGTGCGCTGGGGATGCCCAGACGTGGGTCTTAGGCACTCCACACCACTTGGAGTCAAGCTAGTCGGGCTGATGAGAGGTGTTACCTCGAAACCGGTCCGGTCCTCGGATGCTTGATTCCGTTCTGGGAAGGACATGGCTTTTGTAGTTCGGACTGGACTGTTCCCATGGGGCAACAGGGTCAGAGCTGATTTGCATATCGCCATTGTCTAACCCAGGGTGGTGTGGAGTGCAAAAAAACGATGGATTTGGGCCCAGATCTTTTGACTGGGGGAGTGTGTGACATTGATCCACATTCAGTCCATCACTTGTTGTTTTTGCAACAAGAAATGTTAAAGCCACTAATAGCACTGAAGGCCAAGTGGGAACTGCATCTCCAGATGGAAATTCCTGACACCACATGGGCGCAACTACTAAGGCGAGCGAGGAAGAGCAAGAGAAATGCACGATTTCAATTGATACATTTCTATATCCTCCATAGGGCCTACCTCACCCCGGGGAAACTTGGGAAATACTTTGGTGTGGAAAACGCAGCTTGCCCAAGATGTAATACGTGAGGTAATTTGAATTTTTATAGTCAAGAAATGTCCCCTAACGTGTACCCCACCGTCTCCGTGTACGAGCTCAAAGTGCATGTAACTTCCCTCCTCGACCAGCTATGAAAACGCAAATACATTTGCGTCTAACGTTAACATGTCCTCTTTCAGATCCACCATGAATGGATCGATAATTCAGTTCCTAAGTATGCCTTGCCAACGTCTTTTCATGGTGCACTTTCACGTTTTCCTAGCCCTGCAGAGCTAGGCCCTGATTTCTGCCATCGAGCCCTTTCTGCTTTCTGTCTCCCAAAAGCTGCAACGTGGGATACCTCCCTGACCTCTGTCGAACTCCCTGCGTGGCGAGCGGTGCCCGGCTCGGCCTGCTTGCCTGCCAAAGACAGTATTTTGCCTTCGAGTTATCAGTATAGCCGAGCTCAGCTCCTCGAAAACACATTCCAGTCTAACAGAATAGATAAACAATTCCCCGGCTGCAGAGCAAAGGGCCCGGCCTTTCTGTCTCCATGCAAGTAATTCATTGCTCCCGTTACCATGGTAGGCCTATGGCCCCTCTCATTACACGCAGACACGTAGGCACATATGCACGCATTAATAGTCAGTATAGAGTAGCCTTTGCCCAAGAAACCTTTACTTCTAGATAATATGGTTCCCCAAACACAAGATATCAGATATGATTTAGGAACGAGTCATCTGACATGCCAGACTTCTGTCTCTTTCCTCTAGTGTTAAATGTCAAGTCCCCTGCACCCTCCAGCCTCACGTCAGTCACACGTCATGCTGCTGCGCGCGCATCCTTGCTGCAGATTTCTGCTGACACTGCAAGATTCCTCTATGTATCCACCCATTTGTGACACTTTCATGTGACGTTTCTTGCACACACCTCTGTGTACGCCCTCGTGCACGCCTTTCTGTTACGCACATGTGTTCTTATCTCGTTTCTCTCAGCTGTTACGCCTTCTGTATCCATCACCATTATATGCATTTACTATAAATATTGTATTCTGTCAATAAAGTATTGTCTATCCCTTCCTGATCCTTGATGGTTAAAGGAACATGATACCTGGTTCGAACCATTCCATTTTATGGAATAAACCCTTATAAACTCAGATACCACGGATTCTGCCTCTTATTTCCGATTGAGTTATTTTATTGAACTTTACTGCATAGAAATTCCGACGGTAAATATTTATTTACCACATACGGCAGAGGTGGATTTGGGGCATATGTTATGGGATTGTCCACAACTACGAGACTACTGGCGGGAGATTGGAGAGGCACTGAATAACGCTACTGACAGGGAGCTACACTACACTAAAGCGGTAGGAGTACTGCACTGGTTTCCGCACACACCCAAGAATAGGACAACTAGTTAGTTTATAGACATGGGACTAATACTAGCCAAACGTGAAATAACTAGAAACTGGAAATCAAGAAAGGGACCCACATACAAGCGGTGGTATAATGAATGTCTTAGATGGGCGGCGAGCGAAAGCACACTGAGGTATCAACTGGCCCGACGCACTGCAGACGAAAGGGCGCTCGAAAGAGCGACAGCATGGGAGGCACTAGTGCAAGCGCTCCGAGATGGTACAGGGGAGGAGGAAGGGGGGCACACTGACTCAGAAACGGAAGATCCCGCTAGCACACCAGGTACACACTCTTAGCGAATAGTACATTCCTCCTAGCAATGACCGAAACATACGCCACTTGAGAATCCAGGTGCAGGCGCAGGCATTGGGAGAAGGGCGGAGGGGAGGGATGGGGTACTGGGGCAGGAGAGAAGTTTGGGGGAGGGGGAGGGGTGAAAAATATAAAAGCAGACTACAGACATACTGGCACAAAGATTAAAAGAGCTCGGGGGCTATTACAAAGAGTGCACAATTTACTGACGAGCCCGACCTTCGGATTGTGGGCTCATTGGCTGTGTAAACAAATCGCCTGAGCAAATTATTAGTACTGTTCCTGCTATTGTGAAGTGCTCATAAATGTATGACATATGTAAGATTTGGTTCTGCAATAAAAACGATGTTAAAAAAAAATGAGGTGGAATCAGGACTAGGCTGCCTTGAGATAAACAGACGGGGAGTCTAGAGTGGTGGGAGAGGGCAGCATGAGGTGGGATCAAGTCTAAGCAGTCTTGGAAACCAGCAACTGGGGCATTCAGCAGTGCTGGAAGTGGGCTCCAATGGAAAACGTAGGGTGCCCTCACATATTCTTTATTCCTTTTTGAAATTATGCAAATTGTTCGGTATAAGACCTCACACATAACAACCATAGCGTAAAACTGAGCAGAGTTTTGGCATTCATTTTACTGCTAGTGTGAACAATGATAGAAACTTCTAGAAGGTGCAGAAAGTATTGAATGCTTTGTGTTAAGGGAGTTTAATTGCAAATGCAATACTCTCAGATGTACTTATGTTGCTTCGGGTAAGCACAGTCTGGGGTATATGTCACTCTGCACCATTAGGAAGAATTTGATCATGTCTCTGCAGTTCTTGTTTTCTTTGGCCTTGTAGTTTTTGTGTTGAGGGTTCATATTTTTCTGGGCCCCTTCTTTGTTGGACCAAAATTCTAAGCTTTCAGTCTATTTTTAAAAGCCTGCGTTGTGGTTCATTCTCAAGGAGTTCTCTGACAGGGAGGGTGAGTTGGTCACATGAGGAGTGAAGAATGTTGTCTGAGGTTGCAGAGCTGTCTGACTCCCATTCCTACTTGAATGCATTTTTTTATATTTGTGAAACAGCTGAGTGAAGCCTGTAGTTCTGATATATGCTTGAAATAGTCCAATTTATGGGCATTTCTGATTCTTGGTTATGGTTTACTGCCATACGGATTGCCACATGGAACTTCACAAATTACAGAAACAGCCAGGGTTTGCAGAGACATCATCCCTTTGTCTCAGATCAGTAGGGTACGAGAATGATTTGTTTTTTCAGTGAGGCCCCTTTAACTCCATGGGTGCTCATGACGAGCTCAGCTCGTCGTGAGGCACGGTGGCCGTGTGCTCATGATGAGCAAAGCTCGTCATGAGCCGCGCAACTCTCACACGCCGGGCTAATTCCCCCACTGTGCTGAACGTTCTAAAGAAACGGGCGCGGTCATGGCGAGCTCAGCTCGTCATGAGCACAGAGCCACTGTGCTGCGTGACGAGCTGAGTTCGTCACGCGCCCCAGGGCGATGTGTGCGCCCCGCCCTTCAGCACAGTAGGGGAGTTACCCCTGCTGCGAAGGGGCTGAAGGGGATTCCATCATGCTAATCACAAATTTCATTTGTTTCATTTTCACCCTTGAGGCGGATGCCGAGGGTTCTCTGCCTCTCTTGTGCTCTTAATCTCGCTGTGAATAGCAATAGCGGGTTGGTATTGTTATATTTCGTTTTCAGGAGCATATTAGACACTCACACTGTGATTACTATAGCGTGCTTTTAAAAAGTGTAAATATTTTAAACTGCTCGTTTTAATTATTGCGCTCACCTCGGAGCGAGAGTAAAGTCGCCTCGAGGTGCTAGACAGGCTCCAGGAACACAGAGACCTCAGCGCTGTGTTAAAACGCTGACACCTTACATCACCCACCTCAGCAGCCATCTTGAGCGAGGTAGGGTGGCGGTCTAGTCGCTCAAACCCCAACGCCCTCCTCCCACTTTATGTATAAAAGTAACCGCTTTCCCCGTCCGCGCAGCGGGCGGGCGCAGCGGGCGCGCCGATGGCGCGCCGAAGGCGAGCCCGTCTGCGCCCGTCCGCGCCGGGACCGGGCCGAGGGCCATACCCCCTGGCCGATTGACGTGGGCCATAGACCCAGCCCACACGTACACAAAGCTACTAGAACTTAGACCATCAGCTAACGCGCTCTGCTTGCGACGTGATCTCGCTAACCGGGGACATGACCTTGGTGTGGCTTGTCCACATTGCAATTATTCCATCCCTCTACATACGGCCACTGAGTACGCTAAACCTCTGACTATTACTAAAGAGGAATCATTCCTAATAGCACTAATCAATGCCCGCTCACTATGCAAGCACAGCCAAGAAATAGCCGATCTAATCACGGACAACAAACTTGACATACTCTTTGTCACAGAAACCTGGACAAATGAGTCATCAGAGCCAGATCTAGTTACCGCTGTACCCAGCGGTTATAAAGCCTATCGGCAGGATAGAGCCAGGAAAAAAAAAGGAGGCGGTCTAGCGATTATAGCCAGAGACAGCCTCACTGTTACTATTACCCCCATTTCTTCCATCCATTGCGAGGTCCTCCAGTTCAGAATAAAGCTCTGTTCTCTATCTAGTTTTAAGGGATTACTGATCTATCGCCCCCCTGGGGCTAAAACTGGCTTCCTGGCCAATCTCTCGACCATGATGGAAACGTTAGCTACAGAACAAACGCTAACAGTCTTAGGAGATTTTAATTTTCATCTAGACCAGGCTGATCAAACTGATTCAGCCGTTCTCATTTCAGACATGGCAACTTTGGGGCTGAAACAATTAGTTGCGCAGGCAACGCATGTAGCGGGTCATACGTTAGACGCTATATTTTCCAACCTGGATGGCTTTCAAATAACGGACATCTGCCCAATGCCGTGGACAGATCATTACGCCATTTTTGGTAAAATTACCACCAATTCCTTACGTAACAAGAACTCTGCCACAATAACCCATGCGCCGTTTAAAGACTGGAAGAATATTAACCATACTGAATTGAAAACACAACTGGATAAAACCAGTCTAGTAATTTCTACCGACCCGAATGTAGCTACACAACAATTTTACACATGGATTGCCCAGGCCACCGAGAATACAGCCCCCATCAAAACTGTGTCTAAGAATAGGTCCAAACCAACTGCCCCATGGTATTCCACTGAGCTAAGACAACAAAAGCAAATTAACAGGAACTTGGAAAGATGCTGGAGAAAAACCTATGATACAGCAAGCAAGAAAGTTTATAAAGATGCCTTAGGACTTTACAAAGACATGATCATCAAAGCAAAAAAGGTATATTACACCAACCAAATTGAGCAAGCAAAAAACTCCAGTAGACGACTGTACGAAATTACCAAGACATTGGCAGGAAATGCCCCTGATATTATTCCCCCTCCTTCCCAAGCCCTCTGTGAGGAATTGGCTAAATACTTTTTTACTAAGGTGGATGATATCTTTCAAGCCTTCACAGTCAAATCATCTAGGACGAATGACGCGCTCTCAGGTCCACAGCAGACTATTGCTTTCTCTAAATTTCAGGAACTGTCAGATGACTTTACATCGACCTTAGTCTCTACTATAAAATCTGGCTCTGCTTTGGACCCTTGTCCTTTGTCAGTGCTATCACCAGTTTGGGATTCAATTATACCAACGCTGACACAAGTTTGCAATACCATTCTATCCTCAGGAATCTATCCCAAGCTATTAAAGAAAACTCTACTAAAGCCCTTATTAAAAAAACCTGGCCTCGATAAATGCGAACTTAAAAATTACAGACCTATAGCGAGCCTACCATTTTTGGCCAAATTGACCGAAAAGGCGATGAATATTCAGCTTACAGAGTATATTGAGAAGCATTGTCTGCTGAATGACTCGCAATACGGCTTCAGGAGATTTCATGGGACCGAGACTGCCCTTATTAAGGCTGCTGACGACATTAGAGCCATAAGGGATCAAGGCGGGACTGCGATTCTGGTCCTACTTGATCTGTCAGCAGCTTTCGACACGGTCGATCATAACACCTTGATCGACCGTGTCGAAAGGCTAGGCATTGGCCATGCTGCCAAAGACCTGCTAGCCTCCTTTCTCGAGGAGAGAACTCAAGCAGTCTCCCTTGGACCATTTCAATCCACTCAATTCACGTTGCCATGTGGTGTCCCCCAAGGCTCATCCCTTAGTCCGACACTTTTCAATATCTACGTGTCGGACCTTGCAAATGTCATCAGAGCATACGGGATGGGCCTAACATCTTACGCGGATGACACGCAACTGGTCCTGGCCATTAAGGGGGATGGAAAGCAGGTAGCCCATAATTTTAAAAATGGAATGAAAGCAATAAGTGCATGGATGGCCACAAATTGCTTAAAACTAAACTCGGAGAAGACCGAGGTAGTCATCTTCGGTTCCCTTCTCCCAGAATGGCCATCCTGCTGGTGGCCTACGGACCACGGATCACCCCCCATCCCAATCACAAAGGTCAGGAACCTGGGAGTCATTTTTGACAACGGGCTCAGCTTTATGGACCATGCAAATAAAGTTGCAACAACGGCTCATTTTAAATTAAAAATGATAAGGAAGATCAGACCTTTCCTACCAGAGGCATTAATTAAAACACTGGTTTGCTCATTAGTCCTGTCCTCATTGGACTATTGCAACGGACTCTTTCTTGACGCCCAGGTCAGAGTCATAAACAAGCTTCAGTCTATACAGAATGCGGCAGCACGCCTGCTGTCCGGGACTGCCAAGTTTCACCCTATCGCTGAAACAATAAGGCAATATCATTGGCTCACCATAAAAAATCGAATAAAGTTTAAGTCCGTATGCATTGTCTACAAAACCCTTAACAACCAAGGACCCAACACCCTTAAGGAACAATTAAAACCTTATAATCCCAGGAGACACTTGCGATCATCGGAGCAGCATCAATTGGTTGTTCCACGTTCAAAGACGGTGTCATGGGGAGATCGTCGTTTTCTTGTAGCAGCATCCAAGCTATGGAATGCACTTCCTCTTCACATTAAGACGAGTTCCTCTCTCCTCCAGTTCAGGAAACAAGTAAAGACATGGCTATTTAATCAGTGAAATTATCTGCACAATATGGAAACAAACTGAATGGTCTAGCGCCGAGACGCCTTAGGGTATTCGTCGCGCTCAATAAATGTCATAAATAAATAAATAAATAAATAAATAAATAATCTCACCAAAATCCTATATACAGTTGTAATTGTGTGAGCAGTATTTAGTCATGAGTTTATGTGGGAATTACAGGTTGGAAAGTTCCAGGACAATCAGAAGTTTGTGGACCCCAATTGTGCCAAGTGGGATGTTTTGCTTTTGGTCTCCCAGAGCCCCATTCTGCTAACTTTCAAACAGGGTCTGGCTGTCAGAGATGTGAAGCAGAGCAGTCCAAGCGATACTCGGGGAGGTGCTGTGGCTTAGGAAATCAGAACTCAGCAATACAATAAGAATTAATACTTTCTTGTCCAGACAATGCTTTTGTTTTAAAAATGTTTCTACACATAAAACAAAATACTACATACGAAATTCAAAATACAAACAACATGGCAGGTGAAAAAACCAATTGGACACTTCACAAGAAGTCTAACAAGTTGTATGAGGTTCATACTAAAGGAAGGTCTCAGTGGTCAACTATTACTCTTAATGCAGACCAGAGCCCATTGGACTAAGGCACCTTTAATGGTTTGTACCTCAGCAGGTCCCTAGCCTCTAAAACCACAATACTGCATCTGTGCCTATCGCAAATAATGAAATGTATGTGATGGAGCCTAGAAACTAACATTCTTTATAAATGATGACACAATCCACTATCACACTTACCAATCAATACCAGGCCCATAAACATAGAGAGTGAGGTGAATGGATACTATATGTTTGTTTAAGACATTCATAATAAACAAGACCAGCTTGTCATTTTAAAAAAGTTTATTAAAACATATTTAAGAAAACTTAGGTTTGGAACTTTATTAAACAAGCATTAGAAAAAGTCATATAAGTTTTATTCAGCATTTTATAAAGAGAGCTTATTTTTAGATAATATTATTCATTAGCAGAAATAAGTGAAAAGGAAGAGCATTTCCAAAACCTAACTATCTCTCAGTCGCTACCCTCATCGCCTGAAAACAAAGTCTTAAAAGTTACATTTCTTACGTGTAATCATCGGACAGCAGAACACGTCCTTCTGGAATCAAGAGCGTAAGCCAAAAGTTTGCAGCTAACGCCTATTCTTATACTCTAAAATAAGCTGAGCTAACTATTTTTCACATTCCAACAGCTGAATTCTGGCTCTCCATTGGCTGAATCACCTCAAGCCACAGTAAACTGTGACATCTTCCACCACGAGACCAGGCTTTACACAAAGTCATTGTCCATGCACAGAATCCTGGCGACAGTTCCTTAATCCGCTACATTTTGTAGCAAAAATGTTCAAGCAATATGAAATCTTGTCACGTCTCTTCCTTTTAGCCTTGAGCCAGACCGTTCTGAGCTTTCGTGGCACATCCAAACCCACTCCACAGAGTTGACTTTAGCAGTTCATTTTCTAGTGTTTTCAAAATAGAAGTTTATCAACCACTTCAAAATATGGGTTTCTCATGTGGCTTTCAACATCAGCAGGCCTTTTCTGCGCCACTTCTGATTGCGTCACTGTGCCACTTTCAGCTTGCGTCACTTTTTCAGAAAACATATTATTTAAACAAACACAAAAGAATAATTAATTCAGGTAAAACAAACCCTTCTGTACCACCCAGCCCTTGCTAATTATTAATTAACCCATTAATAAAAGACATTTAGCAAAAGCAAACAAATAAAGCAACACATATAATAACTACCATTCTTCATGTAATCCAGCTTTATGTTTCTGAAAGAGTAAAAAGATGATTAAATAATACACAGACAGACAAACACAACATAGGACATACATGTAAGCACATATAAAAGCACATGCCATGAATGATCAGCTGCATATTAATAGTGACAAAGACAATAGGACAGACATAACAAACAGGACAATATTAATAATGTGTTACAAAAACAGACTTGCAAGTGCAACAAGAGCACATTTAATTAGTTTCCCGCGTGTTCATGTGTGGTGCAAACTTAATCTAGGTTGGATTAATAAAACAAATCATGCAAACACTCATTAATATATTAAGTCAAATTAGGAGAGTATGACATCACAAGCTTGAATAAAATATTTCTAAAGCTCGCTCTATCATATGTTAACTACAAAAAGGCAGACCTGATGAAGTTGTCTAAGGAGTATTCACGATGTATTTGGCGAAGACAGTAGACCGTTCAATTTTAATGAACATTCCAATTGTGTATACAAATATGAAGCTATTTCACCTTTCACAATTTCAACGGCAGCCCAACTGGCTTTGGCACACACAGAATAATTAATTCCTCATAACAGAAGATTTTTCAATGAAATACCAAATTTCTGCTGTTTCCCAAGGTTGGATAGCAAGCTCTCAGTTCCCAGATCACAATGGGAGAAATCGGATTCCCAGCACATGCAAAGAAACAGCCCCAAAAAGAACTTAAAACAGCCTGTATGCGTTCTCCGGGTCACTAATGCTCCTTTCTAGGAGACTTAAGGTGGCACTTTTTGTACCTGCTGTGGGTTTAAGGGGGCAATCACCACTTCTCCTGGTTGGCCCTTACACATTCTAGCAGTTTCTGTGGCTCCCGTGCCCTTCTATGGCACCAGCACAATCAATATACTAATTTAAAAACCCACCCATAAGGCTTATGGGGGAATGCTTTTGTCCCAAGGGCCTGTAACTGTTAGATGTGGCAATAATAACAATTATGGGGCGACCCTGTGTCCCTCAGAACCTGGGTAAAACGTAATCAACAAAAGTGGATCTGTCGGGTTTCAAATTACTTTTATTAGCACAAGTTGGGGAAGGACAGCCCTGAACAGGACCAGAGAGAATCCTGGAACGTCACCGACTTTGTGATTATTTATTGTGTTGACAGCCATTTATATATATGTAAAGAATGTTAACGTTACAATTTGGATAAAACGTACACAGCAGACAATAATTTGAGTCGTGTGCCTTATTGTCTGTAAATTACTTTTCCACATCTAGGCAGTTTTGAGATACATCTGTGACATTTTTGAATGTGCTAATAGAAGTAATATGAAACCTGTTAGATGTGGCTGCAGGCCTCTAACCATTTCAATGTTCATCTTTAAAAATTGTTGATGCACCTGCTGGTGTTGGAGATGATTTTTCATCATTGACCCTACCCTTTCCTGGGGCATCTGCTGCATTCTCAATCCTTCAATGGCTAATCACACAGGGTATCCAAGCACTGCTCATGTGGAGATTCAAGAGCTGCATGGCCCGTCAGGCCATGTAAAACCTTTGAACCCTCATCCTCCTGCAAGAAGCAGGAGATTTTAGCAAAATGTTGTAGGCTTTCCCTACGTTACGTAGGCATGGTCTATGGTGGGCGCTGTACACTTCTTACAGGGTTTCTTTCTCTCGCAGGAGAGTTTTCATGTTCATAGCATCTCACCATGGCTCTGCGCTATGATCACAGATGACCGCCAACGCACCCATGAACCGGCTAGCTATGATTACAGCGGACCATCAGTGTACCTATGAAGGGGCTGGCTGTGATCACAAAGGATCATCAAAGCATCAATGAAGTGGCTACACCTGTGCAATGTGGCTGGCTCTGTTTACCATACAGCGAATCCTGTTATGTTATGTTAGGTACTCTTATATAGCGTGCAGCTGCCTCAGCGAAGAGGCGTCCTGGTGCTGGTAGCAGTGTCAGATAAAAGCTAGGGCTAAACCAAGGGGAGCATGTACGTTTTGGGGGCTTCACGAAAGGCCAGCAAGCAATCCATACTATCTGAATAGGAAGGGAGTTCCATAGTTTAGCAGCATGATACCGGAAGGACCGGTCCCCTGCTCTGAGGCGTTTTACTCGAGGGACCGTGGCCAAATATTGCTCTGCAGAGTGTAGCTGGAGGGTGGGTACATAGGGAACCAGTAGATTGAACAGAATCTCAGGATATGAAAGCTTTATTATTTTGAAGGTCAAACATAGCGTTTTTAATTAAATCCTTTTTGCTATGGGTAACCAATGCAGGCGGCGCATAGCACACGTCACGGAACACGTTCTAGGGAGCCTCAACAGGACTCGGGCGGCTGCATTCTGGACACGCTGTAGCTGAGTCACTTCTGCCTTATTGGCGCCTAACATGAGTGAGTTAGAATAGTCGAGCCTGGACAGAATAATCGCCTGGACTATTAATTGGTGGATGAGTGGGTCGAAAAAACCTAACATGGGCCTCAGTCCCCGGACGGGCCAAAACAGGTGCCTGCAACCTTCTTAGTATGCTCCTGGAACCCAAGAGTGGAATCGAGCCAAACCCCAAGATTTTTCACCACCGACTTAGGGGTGGGGGCACTGCCCAGGGTCACGGGCCACCATTGTGTACTCCAAAGTCCCTTATCTCTCCCTACCAACAACACTTCTGAATTATTAGCATTAAGCTGAAGTCAGTTGGTGGTCATCCATTGTGCGACCGCCACTAGATCGCTCCTAAATTTGAAGTGTAGCTGTTCCAAAACATGAGTCATCCAAACATTAGTCTCAAGATGGCCGTCGGAAGGTTGAGCTACAAAGGGGGCTCCCGGGCTATGGATCATTTTTGAATGAATATCCCTCTGCTAGCCTTTTCATTGCTTCATCATCCTACAGCTGTTGTGATAACATACTCTCCTGTTGCGCCCCATCAATGTGTTGATATCCGGTGGCTGATAGTCGAACTTTTCAAATATTCCAAGGCTCCTGTCATGACTTCTCCAGACTTGTGGGACTATTCCTGGTGTCAACTCTGAAGAAGGGGAGATTCAAGGAGGACTTGATGACCTCATCAGAAGATTTGGTGTACTCTAATTGGGGATGAGTGTTCCGCCGGCTTCCAGACTCGCGCATGAGTCGGCCTGCCTGCCTAGGTCCGAGGTTCAACTCTTGAGTCCATAGCATTTTGGCCCTTCTGACCTACACAACGCAACCTGTATCATATGCCCCGGTGTCCCAGCGAGCTGTTGCCTCGCAGGCGTCCTGCCTGAATGCGACACATTGATTTCTGAGACCGGAGCTCCTTGGCCTTGCTTATCCCACAGCGTGACCTGCTCTCGTCTGCCACAGCATCCCAGCGAGCGATGCCTTGCAGAAGAACTGTCTGGGTCCGAGATCCGATTCCTGAGACCAGAGTTCTTTACTCCCCATTCCCATCCCCACAATGCAACCTGTTCTCTTTTGTTTCGGTGTCCTATCGGGATGTCCCTCGCAGGCGGTGCAGACCATCTGCTTTGGTCTGTCTGGAGCCTGCCATTGTACAAACTGTAGTGCTCTCTGTTTCTGATAATTCCCTGTTGTAGGTGTCCTCCATGCTTGGAGGGGTTGGATGGCGTCTCTTCACCTCTCCTGCTCGAGGGGCCACTCCTGTTCACCAGCCCCAGGATCTCTCAGCATCTGAATGTGAATGCCCTGGATGTTTCTGAGGTAGGTTAGTGCCTCTGCCAGGCTGATGGCGCAGGTCAGCCTGTTCTCTCTGGGAGAGGTCCTGCATCCACTCCAGATGCAAAAGTGCACCTTATATCACTAAGGGGCTTTCAATTTATGTTTTGGGGATATTTATCTGGATCTCTTGGTGTGGGATATGGGTGATTGGCTTGGTCGTCACCTGCCTGAAGATTTCTCCCGTTTTTTTTACATGTGTGGGGTTTTGTTTTTGATGTCTATGGGTGATTAACTCTTTGTTGCTGAGGGAGCATAGCGGACCTGGTTGTTAAAGCTCCGTTCTGCAGGGTCTTTCTGCACATGTAGACTTTTCTCTTCAAGATGGTGGACTGAGTAGGTTGACAAACATAGGACTAACTTTCACCCCCACCATTTTTCATAGAAAGTAAAGGTGGACTTTGTACAACCAGCCAGGGCTTGAACGAAGGGCAGGACTTCTCTCATGGAGCACTTTGAAGTAGCCATCTTTAAATGAGGCATCATTTTGTTTTTAAGTTTTTGCTTTTTCTCTGAACAGTCCACAGCACAGCAGGGGCTTTTGAAACAAAAGGCTGGATATATTTATAACATATATGTTAACATTTCAGTCTCTAACCTGTTCACACAATCCACTAGGTTGTTTACATCTTCCCCATGGCACCAACTAACACTTAATCCAAGGTTAACCTGCTGTCTCAGGTGGGTCTTATTACATCTAGGATCGTTTACCCCTCTAACCTATCTAAAAAAGAGCTTTGAACAAAATCTGCTCAAACGGTTCCCTGAAACACTAGTATCTGATGCCTATTTCTGCACATCAAAGGGTGTTGTGATTAATGACCTAATCTTCTTCACTAACAGAAGAGCCAGTGGGGAAACATCTTACCTTCAATGCTTGGATCCAAACCAATGAGGAAAACTCCCCATGGTTTCCTAGTAACCATAATACCCTCACCAGACTTCAATGCGGATCTTACCATATCTCTTTACAACAAAGGAAACATCCTTATACGAGCATTTGACACTCAAGTTTAGCTTAAGACCAAAACTTAAGTTTAACTGAGACATAATCCTAACTTTACTAATCCTAAATGCCCTGTCTGAATACCGAAATTCGTAAAGTTAGGATTTTGTCTCAGATTACTTTTGTCAATCGGGCCCTTTATGTTTATTATATACTCTTCTACATCCCAATCTTATCTGCATCTTTGTACAATGCTCTGATACCCTTACGGGTCATATTTGCGCTATATAAAACTTTTAAATAAACAATAAATAAATACTTGTGTAGGTAGTATGGCTGTCTGTGCCCTGCCATTTCTAAGAAACAGACATAGTTTTTATTAAACCAATGAGGAAAATAAATTGCTTTAAGAGCACCCTCTGCAGTGCCCTTCCACTCCTTCAGCTATGGGTAAAGACAAGGGCTGGAGAAGCATGGGCAGAAGCTGTCCATGCGTAACAGACAGGCACAGAGACGTGGGGTATTGAGACAGAGGAGACAGAATGAGTTCTTTACTTAACGACAAGATTACTGCAAGATATTGACAATGCTTCACTGTATAACTTTCTTCAAACTTGTGTCACCTACATTTCAGACAAACAAAGGTCACTTCTAGCAGACACTATTGTACTGATTCACAAACACACACAGCTAAACATCAAAATTCAGTACCCTAATCTAAGAAGTTAGCCTTAATTTATAGTCATGTTGTTCGATACTGTATGATAGCTCTGTTTGTACATACTACAGTCTGCTGTCCTCTTCATGTGTGCAGAAGCCTGGGTGGTTTCATGTTTTCTTGCAGAGTCCAAACGCTTCTTTCTGACAATTAAACGTTGGTGTAGATTTAATTGTAATGTATGTGAGTTGGGCGTTTATGCTGTCCCATTTTCTCTTCATGCTGTATAAAAATATTAATTGTTGAACTCTGTCGTTGCAGAAGGAAAAGCTACAGTTTAATCACCATTCTGTGTTGTACATACTAAAGCCTCCCCATGATCCATACATTACAAATTAATGTTCTTTCCACTTTAAAGCTATTCCATGTTTACAAAGTTAAGTTTGTCTCAAGTTGCTTAAGCTTTAAGATGCTCTGTGTTGCTCTAAGATGCATGACAGTATTTGAGAGGCTGTGGTGTATCCAATGCTGTAACACAGTGTGTGGTATTGAGCAGTCAGCTGGACCTCAGCGTGGCATCTAAGACTGTTCTATTTTTGTTTATAGAGCTTCCGATCCCAGAGAAGCCCAAATGGAACAAGCACTGATGACTGGATCTCTGTGAAAATGACACTTCAGATGGCCAACAGCGATGGATGATTCACAATAATATCAATAAAGCAGTTTAGCCATGACTGTGGTGTTTGTTGCACCCGCTCTACAAGTGATATGGTGAAGAGCACACCTCTGTAGAGAATATGTTCATAGGACAGGGGGGATAGGGCGTATTGTTCAGTCTCATTTTTATGTGTCCTGTAACTTTGTTAAAGTTGGTTGCATCCCCAGCCAATAACTGCTGAGTACCGCCTGTGTCTGTAGCATCGCGAGTAAAACGAGTTACACCAATAAAGCCACTGTCTGTTTAGTACGGTTTTCTGTTTCATTCCTTCATTAAACTTCTCAGCTAAGTGCCTGAATGTGACGAGTCAGGACAGATCACTGAAAACAAAGCCATGCTGCACCGTACTGCGTTACTTTCTAAGCACATGGCTGCATCATAATTACAACAATATGACGGATCATTCTGGTCCCCCCTGCACTGGCACAACAATGGCTGTCATGCTCCAACGCAGACACTCTTGCACCATGAAGCAAGGGTACCTGTGTTGTGGGGATGATTGTTTTTGTGCAGGAAGGGGCACCTTCCTGCATTAAAAAAATCACAAGAGACATTTTCCTCTTTCTATGTTTTCTGCAGAATGCAGCACGCATACAAAGAGGAAAAAATTAGGAGAAATAAAAGTATTTGTCCTTGTTTTCATCTCCTTACATCTCCCCTGGTGAGGGATAGGATTCTGACGCATTCCAGGGTTTACGAAACGTTGTAAATCTGGGAATGCACCGGAATCCATGGGTGTTACGCGGGAACACGCACAGCAACACCCATGGCACATCCCTTTCACGCAAAGTGCTGTATTTACAAGGCCATGAAAAGTCACGCAGGGTGGCTTTACATGGCCTTGTAAATACGGAGCACTACACTGCACTACCAGTGCATAAAAATGTGATGCATCTGCGGCATAAGGGGCTTGTTAATATACCCCAGAATTCCTCAGCAGAAGTGTTGCGAGTTTGGATATTTTATTTTCAGGAATGAATGCTTGCCCCATAGTCATAAAATAACACAATGGACTATGTGACATAAAGTGTCGGGGTGAGCGTTGAACACAGTGGTGTTGAAAAATAGTCGATAAGCATGAACATCACCGGCGCCATCTTGCCTAACAGGAAGCCACTGTCCACACGTAAACGGCATCCATTTTAGATGCTGCAGCCATCTTGCACTTTGCAAGACACCTATGATTCACCCTGACCCTGCAACCCTCCCCGGTGCCCTGATTCAGCATGACCAAATGCACTAAGATCGTAAAACCTTGTCAGCCTGACAAAGCCCCGGAGCCACTTCCCACCCTAAAACACATTTTCCTTTCATCCCCTACACATGAGCCGGGCCTTCTGATAACCCCCAACTGCACCTGGCCACTTGATCCGGTCCCAGGCTGTAAACCAAGCCCTGTGGACGTACTTTATTGCCCCCACACAGCAAGACTTGTTACACAAACCGAAATGCTTGATCTTATTACTTGCACAACCTTTAGATCTGACCGATCCCACGCATTTTTATGTCCTGTTGGAATGTCAAGCTGCAAGATGGCTATCATCTGTTAGATTTGGGAGGGGGAACGAGAGCTGGTGGGTCTCTGTGGGAACTGGCTGGAGGCAGGAATTCCAAGGATGTTTGACCACCAATAAAATCACTGTAATATTTATAAAAGAGAAGGCAACAGAGAAATTGTCAGAGCATCTCCTGAAGACATTCTGTGTATCTGAAGCGACGTGCTCTCCTCTTGAGTAAATAAATCTGTTCTTTACTTTTCAGCTTCCAGCGCCTGCCTCTTTATTTTATTAACTAATAATCGAGTGGATTAGAGGTGATTAATGCCAAGCAGTGCTTAAGGATATCTAGGGAAAATCTGCTTTTCTACAGTGGGGCCGAGTTTTCTCACACACGGCTCACTAGGGTTAAGTTGGTGCGTTCGAGCGAGAAAATCCGATGGTAGGATAAGTCCGATTTCGCAAGGCGGCCGTGGCAGGTCACTACCGCTTGTGTTGAAAAAGCTGCCACGCAAGTAGAAAATCTACTTAATGGCAGAAAGAAGCATCGCCCTCTGTTGCGACACATAAAGCTGTTTGTGACGATTTTACAGCACAGAACAAGTTCCTGGCACAAAAAATCAGCACAATGTGACAAAATCATATAGGTTATGTAAACAGAATTTTAAGTTACATAGCGAGCCAGAGTACACTCACTGAATACTTGAAGAAAACAATGTCAACTGTTCCATGGGAATGCAGGGTCAATAGCCCGGACAGGAAAACTGAGCATGACAACCGTTCTAGACAGTCTGACAACTCACTGCAATACAAAAACAAATCCATAAAATGGCTAACTGGAGAAAGCCTGAATCTTGTCTGAAACAATACCCATAGAAAGAACAGTGCATCAGCTACCTAAAAAGGCAAAACAGAGGAAACCCGAAGAGATTGTAAAAGATTAAATGTAAAAAAGCAACAACACAATAGAATAAATCCATTTGGGAAGAGTAAAAGAATGCAGAGGAAGGGAGATGGCTGCAGTTGTACAAAGTCTGTCAACCAAAAGACCACTGCAACTATTCAGAAGCACTAATTGTTTTTTTTGTCCTCATTCTCTACCCAACTAGCTCCAATCTACCCTAGAGATATGCACACACTACCTCAGCATACTGGATATGTAGGCATCTGGAGGTGAGGGCTCTCGCCTACCAGTGTTAAAGGATACTCAGGGGCTTATATGAAGCACTATGGGAAGCCGCCTTACCGAGCTTGACCAGCGTAGTCATATCAGGACGCAACCTGATGGCACCAGAGGTGTCTACAGAGTAGCAGGGCAGCGTAATCACAGGACAGGGGAAAAAAACGTGTGTCCACTGTCTCTATAACCAACCCCATTTTAAAAGATTCCAGAAGGCTCGCTTATTTTGATTGCCTGTCCCCATAACATCCAATCTTGGGACCTTTAATACCGATGCCTGCCAGTCCAAGAAGGAGGGGGATAAGGGTTCCTCCCATTTTTTTACATATTTCTCTTCTGGCCAACAGGATGCCATAAAAAGAAGTTGTTTAGCATGGCCTGTCACGCCCTCCACCAAGCCAAATACAACCAACGAAAGATTGATTATGATGTGGCAGCCAATACATGTTGTCAGTATTATACCAATAGAGTCCCAAAGAACATATGGATGTCGGAGGCAGCTATTTTTCCGCACCTCATGCAATACACAGGGGGGCCCTTTGAGGTGAATAACAGGCCCTGTGTATGGTGAAGAGATGGTTCCTTCGAAGCCATGCTGGTTTAACTACCTCTCACAGGGTCTTACAGGAATTTATCCACAAACTTTCGCTATCATAGTTCAAAAGGGAGCTGCCTCAGAGGTTATTGTCCAGTTGAAATTCACTATCTACCTCTTTCAATATAGCATGATACCAGTAAGAGACTTCCTTCCTTCCCGGAGCTTTGTTGACAAGCTGATATTCTAAATGGCTGCCCCCTCCAACTGGGTATTTGCTCTGGGTGGACTCCTGCGACTGGGCCCAGCTAACCATCTGCAAGTATTTAAACCTAGAAAGGCCTATACCAGCCCTACCTCTAAGAGACTCGCATAAGATAAGAGTCCCTTCCACAAACAGATCTCCCCCGACCTCAACCCCTGCTTCTCTCAAGGGTAAGACCAATCTATCTTTGAGCCATCCCGGGCCACCCGGTGTATCCCACAAGGGAGCCGTGCTGAAAAAATATCCTAGCGCTACTGAGCTACTCAGCTTAACCCATGTTTTAGCTAGGCCCTGTAGAACCTTTAGCTTAATTTTTTTTTTTTATTGGGATCACCGAATTTGAACAGGAAACCTTCATCTGGTAACCAACCCCTGTAAGCATGGCCAGGAATATGCCACCAGCCCCCGGTGTTAGTTGGCATTTCCAGTAGCATGCAAGAATTGTTAGAAAGCCCATGCATACAACTGAAGGTCTGGAGCGCCTAGGCCTCCCTTTTCTCTCCGCCTCCTTAGTTTTTTCCAGGCGATCCTAGGCGTATGATATGCCCAAATAAATGAATTAATGTCACTCTGCAACTTAACTAGAGAGGCAGCCTCAAAGTAAAGAGGAATGGTATTGAAAAGAAACTTAATTTTTGGTAAAATTGACATTTTTACCAAATTAACCCTCCCTAAAACAGACAGGGGTAATAAGGCCCATGCCCGCACAAATTTCTGACACTCCTTCGCCGCATCTGAGAGATTGTTTTCAACAATCTTGGAGACGTCCTGAAGAATACTGATTTCAAGATACCTCATTTTGGAGCTAAGCTGCAGCCCTGGCTGGATCCTGCCCCTGTTCCAGGCCAAATTTTCAGCTTTGGAGGCATTCATTTCATACCCGGAGACCACTCCGAAGTCCTGGGCTAGTTTGACGACCAAGGGTAGAGCTGTATGCAGCTCGGAGGAGAAAATCAGAATATCATCTGCGTACAGCGCTACCTTCCTCTCCCACTCCCCATACCTGAAGGGCTTAATGTTGAGATCATTCCTCAGACGTTGGGCAGAAGGCTCAATATATAAATCAAATAGAAGAGGGGAGAGGGGGCAGCCCTGACATGTACCTCTTGTGATCTTAAAGGGGTCTTAAAGAGTTCCGTTCACCAGAAGGCATGGGGAAGGATTCTGATAAATCAACCTAACTGCTCGGCAAAATATTTCCCCGATATTAAACTTGCCCAAGACCCCCCGACAGGTACAACCAATGAACCCGGTCGAAGGCCTTGGTTGCGTCAAGAGTCAGAACTGCCAGAGGGAGAGATTGAGTAGATGCAATATCGATAGCACTGATCAAGTTGTACGTCAAGTCGGAAAGCTGTCGACCCCTAACAAAGCCTCTCTGTCACCCGCTACCAGCCCCAGTCTTTGTAGCCATAACAGAGGCAAAGATTTTGTAATCGGCATTGAGAATAGATATTGGCCTGTAGGACCCACAACTGGATGCAGCTTTGCCAGGTTTTAGGATCAGGGTTATGGATGCATTATCCCACATTCTCTTCTTAACAATTTTCTCTTTTTTTGGATTAACCTATGTTGTAAATATGGCTGGATTAGATAGGCTGAGGTGGATTCTGTGTCAGAAATGGGTACGACGGAAAGGAGGCTACTCTATTTATGACTAATCTGCAGGTCCTCTCCTGGAACGTCAATGGACTGCGTACTAGACCTAGAAGGGATAAGATTTTACAATACCTCCGGGATTCTGGTGCGCAGGTTATTGTCCTTCAGGAGACTCATCTATTAGAATCAGAGATGGTCTCTCTTGCCGTGAAAAATAAATGGATAGATTTTCAAGTTTGCACGACTCAGATGGTGAATATTAGGGGGGTCACGATCCTCTTTAAGAGAACAGCAAAGGCTCGCCTCATTTCAAAATTAGTGGACCCAGGTGGCAGATGGGTCATTGTGACTGTTAATATTTTGGGGGCCCAGATTACTATTGTCGGATATTTTGATCCGAATCAAGAAGACCCTTCTGCCCTTAAATCTATTTTTTCTCATTTATTAGTGTTTCCAGAACAAACTAGCTTGGCGGGAGATTTAAATATTGTTATGGATCCTTTTCTTGATAAATCACCTAACAGTCGTGCTTCAGTCCCCTCTAAAACCAGGGCTTTTTTACTCGAGCCATGAAACAATATGCTTACTCTGACATTTGGAGGTTAAGGTCAGGCCAACTATCAGGATTCTCGTTTTGTAACTATATATACCAGCATCAGTCCAGGATCGATTTTATTTTGGTTAGTCATGCATCTTTGCCCATCAGTGACCATCCGGGACCCGGGGCCAGAACCCCTGGCCCAAATTTGCCTTACTCTAGATGTGAACTATTGGAGCTTAACATGGGTAAGTCCCACCTTGATCAGGATTGCATACATCTGTTGGCTCGGGAGGGCCTTTTGATTACATCTAAGAGCACAAGAGTGCGGCAGCGCGACTCCAATGTTCACGCCTTAAACTATGGCCTGTTGAATACGCGCTCTTTGCAGGGCCACAAGTTGGAGGTCTTTTCACTACTGGAAGACGGGGAGCTAGAGGCCCTTGCGCTTACCGAAACATGGCTGGAGGATTGTTGGGCGCCGGATTTAGTGGCGGCCCTACCAGATAACTATCTGGCACTCCATTTCAATAGGGAGGGAGCTAAGAAAGGAGGTGGAGTAGCTCTTCTCTATCAGGCCCGTCTCCGCGCCGAAAGGTTTCTATCCGAAACCCTAGGGGGCGCAGAGGTTATGGGGGTAAAGCTCAGGCGGAGGCGGTATGTGTGGTGTTTTTGGTGGTATACCGACCTCCTTGGGCTTCGCCAGAATTCCCGGTTCTCTTTACTAGATTGGTTCAGGATCTGCGTTCGAGATATGACAAAATGATTGTTGTTGGGGACTTCAACTACCATTGGGAAAAATCCCCTAAAGAGGGGCAAGCGCTACAGATTGAGGAGGCAATTTCCTCCTTGGACTTCACTCAACAGGTGAAGGGACCGACACACGAGAAGGGACATGTGCTTGATTTAGTTTGGACCACTATGCCAGTCCAGGGTTCTACAGAGATCTTGCCATGCGCCTGGTCTGACCACTCTTTAATAAGGGGCAGAATTCTATTGAACGGCCACCTGTCCAAGCCTGGGGAAGGTTGGAAAATGGCCCGGAAGTGGAGAAACTTCGATGGGGAGAAAATGGTGCATCTCCTGGAAGAGTCTCCTTCAGTAAAGGAGCAGGACGCTAATATTGATGCCCTATGTGGACACCTTCAGCATAGACTGGGGAGAGCCATTGATTTCGTGGCACCCCTTCGTAGGGTGAAGAAGGTGGAGAGTGGAGCTGGGGCTCCTTGGTATAATGACTCTTTACGGGATATGAAACGTGGGGTGAGGAGGAAAGAACGAGCATGGCGGAAAGAGTATGACGCCACTGCCAAGAAAGAATATATCTCATCCTTAGCGACTTACAAACTAGCCATCCAAACTAGGAAGGCTGCTTTCTTTGAGGAAAGAATAGTTGCAGCTAGAAATCCACAGAAGGAAATCTTTCGGTCCTGGCTGAGCTCAGGATAAACAAAGAGCAAAGCACTGAGTTCGCCCAGGAGGATTGCCAGAGGTTCCAGGACTTCTTTGTGAACAAGATCTCCAATATTCTGGGAGAAATTGCTGCAACTACACCCCTCGACTGTCCTCGCCCACCTGACCACACTGCCCCGCCGGATATTATACCGTTAGCTGAGTTCTCCCCAATTGCAAAACAGGAACTACTTACGATTACGGACCGAGTCAAATCCGGCTCCCAGGCTGATCCATGCCCTCCTGATGTGTTCAAATTGGCACTGCCAGGTATTGAGAAAGAAGTCTTGCATTTGTTGAACACTTCCCTTCACACAGGACAGGTCCCTCTAGCTTTCAAAGAGGCTCGCCTGATTCCTCTATTAAAAAAACCTGGATCGGACACGAAGTGTTTGAAGAACTTCCGACCCATCTCCCAGTTGCCTTTTTTGGCTAAGGTGATTGAGCAGCATGTGCTGGCACTGCTCTCAGGACATCTAGAGAGCAATAACCTGTTGGAGCCCAATCAGGCAGGGTTACGTGCCAACCATAGCACGGAATTAGTCATGCTATCAATCCTGGATGAATTGAGGAGTCGAGCTGATATAAAAACACCGAGCGCCCTGGTACTACTGGATCTCTCCGCGGCCTTTGATACCGTGTGTCATGAACAACTATTGTCACGGTTGAGGTCTTTTGGTATCAGGGGTACAGCACATGCATGGCTTACATCATTCCTGCAGGTCAGGAGACAAAGAGTACAGTTGGGAGACTTCCTTTCCACCTCTGCTCCCATCACTTGTGGGGTTCCACAGGGTTCTGCCCTGTCACCCCTACTCTTTAATATTTACTTGCAGTCATTAATTGCACTCCTGAATAGGATGGACTGCCTAGTATACAACTACGCCGATGACACCCAGATAATCATCCGGCTGGATGATGGCCCGGGAGCGTCTACCAGGTTGCAGGACATACTCAAAGCCACGGTTAATTGGATGTCCGATAACTCCTTAAAAATCAACCCAGACAAGACGGAAGTGTTGCCTATTTCCATCACGGGCAACTCCTGGAGCGAGAAATTCTGGCCTGTGGAGCTGGGTGTGCCACCGGAACCGGCGACTGCAGTCAAAAGTCTGGGCCTGTACGTGGATGATAAACTCTCCATGAAAAAATAAGTCACCACGGTAGTGGGTACCTGTATAGGCCTCATGCGACAATTGAGGAAGATCTCTGCACTACTCTCATTTTCCACCTTGAGACACGTGGTCTCAGCCACAATCCTGGCTAGGCTGGACTACGGAAACTCCCTGTATATCGGTCTACCCCAGCGGCTGCTGGATAAGCTACAGGGGGTTATGAATGACGCAGCCCGGCTGATTTACAAGAAACCTAGGACTGCCCACTCTTCCCCTCTGATGCAGGAGCTACATTGGCTCCCGATTCGGCAGAGGGTTGTATTCAAAGGACTGTGTATCGTACACAAGGCGCTGTATGGTAATGCACCAAGATACTTGAAATCCCGCCTATCCCCATATACACCGAGCAGGACTTTGCGCTCGTCGGACGCTACCCTCTTGTCCCAATCCCGTTTTAAACTGGCCACGGTGGGGGGACGTGCTTTCTCCAACACACTCCCAGCTTTGTGGAACAAACTGGCCCCAGAACTAAGGAAGGAATGCAATCTGTTATCCTTTAGAAAAAAGTTAAAAACTGTACTGTTCAAGCAAGCATGGAGCAGCCTCTAGGCGTTGTGTTAAGATCAAGTAAATACCGAACCCCACTACGTAATCTGGACAAACAGCGCTTGGAGACCCCGGTGGTTATAACGCGCTATACAAATTAAATAAATAAATAAATAAATGCATTGAAAGACACTTTTAAGAACATCTCATATCTTCCCTCTCACTTATCTGATCACTCTGCAGTCTAGCAGGAAGTGGAGGGCATAGTTCCTGGTTTTCCTAGGTCTTGGTCCTTTGATTGCTCCCTACTTTTGGAGGATGAGGTGATCTCATCCTTGATTGTGGAGACAGAATGGTTTAGACTAACGAACATAGCCTCTGCCTCAATAGGATGCATATGGGACGCTTATAAAGCTTTTCTAAGGGTCCAAATTACAAGCAGGGCTCCCCGAAACATCTCAAGAGCAACAAAGCAAATTGACAATTTTGAAAGGACAGCTGGAAACAGTGTTAAATACACGGATACTTCGTAGGGGGAGGCGAGTAAAATTGCTCATTTGTAGTATGGCAAAGGCGCAGGGAGGCCCCTCACCTGGAAAGCAAAGACTGCCCAAGTTAGAAATAACATTGGGTCAATTACAAAAGGTAATTTAACGTTTACATCAGATGAAGATATTCAGAGGGTCTTCCAGTCGTTTTTTCAAGATATTTACAAAGAGGACACATGTATTGACCATTCTTGCATTGAGGCTTGGTTGAAAGAGGTCACATTGCCTTCCTCAACCACAGAACAACAAGGCTATCTCGATCAAGTGATCTCGCAGGAAGAGGTTAATGCAGCTATTTTAAGATGTAAAAAGGGGAAGGCGGCAGGTCCTGGCGGCCTCCACTCGGACATCTACAGGGCCTTGGCCAGGAAAATTGTTCCTATTTTGACCATTCTTTTTAATCAGATACTCCAGGAGGGGGTAGCCCCTCCAGCTTCGTAGGATGATTCAGAAGCACTAATGGTGCATCTACAATAACTGCCTGACCAACAAGAGTCTGCAATCAAAAAAGCTGAATTAAAAACCATTCCAAAGATAAAACCCATCCCAAAGAACACAAAAAAGAAATCCCAATGGATTTCTTGCGTCATTTTTTACAGACTATATAGATCTGTGGCATACATGCTGACACTGCTTAACGAGCACTGCTTGAAGGCTTAAGAAGTGCCATAAAAATGTTGACGATCCTTCTTAGTGGCCACACACAAAGAGGGTCATCACTCTTCTCTGAGCAATTGCAAGTTAATAGCTTTCTTGGACATCGAGGGGTAATGCTTTGCTTAGGTCAAGTTAATCAACTTAAAGCACTTTGGAACTGGTACATCACAATACATTGATGCCTATTTATCCAACTGACTTCAAGAAGGGCAGTAACATTGATGTCAAGGTGATGGTTCTCTCATTTAAAATACATTAAACCAACACACGAGGTAATCTACTGTAAGCGGCCTTCAGTGACTTCAAAACAGCACTTGACTCGGTAGACTGTGGGAAATTATAGAGGAAGTTGAAGACTTGGGGGATCCCCACCAGTCTTCTGAACGCAGTCTTCAGTGTAAACTCAGACAATCAGGGCAGAAATCAGGCACCAGCCATGAGCACCAGAGGGGGTATTAACACCTAAAGGTTTGGAGCGAGGCTGCCTTCTTGCATCCTTGCTTTTCAACCTGTATATAGGTAACACAGGACTAGCTTGGAAGATGCTGTCCCCATCCCACCCAAATGATCTTGTCGACCACTGATGGCACAGGGATACTAGACACAACAGCAATAGGTTTGCAAAGGAAACTAATCAAGCTGAGTGTATACAGGATCAATAATGCGAAAAGTAAAGTGATCATCCTTGGCCAGAAGATGCTTGAGAAGGGAAATTGCCATCTAAACAACACCAAGACTGAGCACAGAGAAGACATACAAATTGTTCATACAGTTGAATGACCAGTGAAGCAGCAAAAGTCAACCCCCATCTACGAAAACAACAGATATAGCACTGAAAAATTCTTTTCTTCTTTTCTTTAGTTAAAAATGTTTTTTTATTGATTTTATACAGTTTCCAAAGGTGGTGCATACTAGGCTACAGTTCACTTGCAACACTGCATCTAACCAATATTTGGGACTTGAATCTACCGCTGCCCAACCAAACCGAACCAACTAAAAAAATTGTCGATCAAACAAGCTAAACTAACTTCATCAGCACAGAAATACTCCGCAGTTGCATGACAATCAAAACATTAGGCTAGCCAAAAGTTGTTGCACCTTCCCCTCAGTTTCGCGAAAGAAAGTTGGTTATTTACAATAAGATCCTGTTCAGGTTTTCAGAGCTTTTCACTATGATTGGTTTGATGAAGGAAGAGATGCCACATGCTATTCCAGCAAAATAAAGAGCGAATGAATACTTCACCTCATAAGCAATAGCAAACAACGAATGCCTACTAGCATATACATTTCAGTGAAATTATTTTTTGCAACTAAATCTCAGGATTTGTGAGGAGGCAGTGAAAGCATGCTTGAGATGTGTTGATCCCCAAATGACTTGTTGCCTTTTCTAATTGTATGTATTGTATGTATTGGCATTTATATAGCGCACTACTTACCCGTAGGGTCCCAAGGCGCTTTGACCGCTGCGAAACCCTTCCTGGCTTCCCTGAGAGATGGTCCCTTAATGGGTATCTCCAGGGTGAGACCAGGCATCCCCGGCGGTCTGGTGGGGCCGTTAGTGAAGATGAGGCAAGCTAATGCCCAGAGTTGCCGAGTGTGATCGCTGATCAGAGTGGGCACCGAGGCGAGAGAATTATCGAGTCCGCTGACCCTGGTCCAGAAACCTGCCGCGCCAGGAATCGAACCCTGGTCCCGGGCCGTCCTCTGCTCTCGGGTCTGCCGCCTCTAACCAGTGAGCCACACTACTTTATTATTACTTATTATTACTTTATTATTACTTATTATATTATTACTTATTATATTATTACTATTGTATTTAAAATGTTTAAACTATGGCCAAACTGACATAAGGGCATAAAACACCAAATACTGGTTTTTAGCTTTTTTTCTTTTAATCTTTCTGAATTATTTTAAGCATATGTATAAACTATGGGCCATATGCATGAACACATTTTCCCATTGCCACAGAGTGGGCAAACCTTTTGATGCATCTGGCACTATATTCCATTGAAATGATTTAACATGACTGTGCAATACATATTTTATTCATATATTTTGATTACATTATTCATATATGTGGATGACACACACACTTTAGTACACTATATTTGTGCAATATACATATATCATACACTACACATGTAGTATTGTAAGTGTGAAAGAGCATTCACTACCATTTGTAAATGCCCCGAACACTTGCATTGGGTGTATAATAAGGTTACATTACATACCATATGTCACTCACACAAGTATGGCCAGTCATATTTATTAAGAACCTGCATGTGCTTAACACGTGAATGTGTGTGACATGACAGTGGCATGAGGAAACTTGAGGGGGCCCCTCTGCAAAGTACATGGAGAGGGCCCCCTCTGACTATACTCACGAGCTCTCATGCCAGGGTAATGTTCTGAATGGGCCCTCTGGAGCTCAAAAAGTGAATAAAACACATTAGCAAATAAGTCATGAAGTGCATTGTCTCATCAATACTCACTTAAAACAAAGGTTCTGTGTTATTTTGGCATGCTACTGTCTGTCATCTGCTGCCCTTGCACCGTCTGCTGCTCTGAAAGGCTGACATGGTTCATCATACTCAGAATCTGTCTGTGAGATCCAATGCTACGCCATTGGTTGTGGCAAGGTTGTGCAACATGGCACAAGTGGCCACAATTTTGCATCGTATCTCCGGCCTATACTGCAGTGTACTTTTGTGTGGGCAGCGGAACCTACTCGTCAGTAGGCCAAAGGTTCGCTTTATCACATTGCTTGTCGACTAATGTGCAGCATTGTATTTCCTTTCACTTTGAGTTGCATGATTCAGGTGTGGGGTGAGTGTGAAGGAGTGCACAGCACATGCGCTGTTACCAACAGGATAAAAGGCAAACGTTTAGTCACTTTACTGTTTCACCTCATCCAGAGAGTCTACCAGACTGTGTTACATGCATTTATCTAGCAGGTATCCTTCGCCAAATTCACCCCCAAGGAGATGCGTGTGTATACAACTGTGTCTGAATATGAAAACATCGTGGTTACTGCCTGGGAATATTGCCTCTATGGCAGTTATTATGTGTGAGGCATTACATATGACCTAGATGTTCAAAGAATAAAAGGATTTCCTGTTCCTGAACTCGCATTCATTATCTGAGGGGGGACAAATAGCCACTTGTGCACCATCAATGCACCCAATTACATGGGGGAGTCTGGTAGAAATCCAATTTGGTCTGCTGCAATTCCTGTGGTGTAGTGGGTAATGTAATGGTGTATCCTCTGAACCATTGCATCCAAGAAGGCATTGAAAAAGCATGAAAGTACAATTCGGAGATCCCCTCCTGCTGCTGCTATCACCCCCTTGTAGCCCCTTGAAGCTAGAGGGTGCAGTGAACATAGGACCGGCACATGTGTGGGAATGGCATTGGTTCTGCGGGTATGATGCTGCAGTATTGAATGAAGTTCAGCTATCAGGTTTAGGATTGAAGTGGAGTCTAAGCTATATTTGTCATGGATGTGTTCCTCTAATGAAACAGGGTTAGGCACACTCTGAAAAATGCATTCTTGCCTCCTTCTCCTTCTCTCTGCTTCTGCAAGAATCTTCATCCTCTGGGAGGACCACATCTCGCTTTATGCAGATGATATATTACTCTATTTAAATTACCCTAAAAAATCCCTAATTGCAGTTTTAGACATATTGGCAGTATTCTGCAGATATTCTAGGTTTACGATCAACTAGACTAACTCCCACCATTAGGTCCTTCAAGGAGGCCAACCTACCTTACCCCGTGACTGCCCAATCCAGATCAGTGCATGGAATTCAAATCTTTGGGGATATTTCTCTCTCTAGCCAGTTGGAAATCTCTCCCCTTCTCTCTCCTAGGTAAAGCTGCTCTTTTTAAAATGATGTCCCTCCCCCGCTTCCTCTATGCCCTGCAAAATTCACTCGACCCTGTTCCCACAACATATTTTAAAGAAATTGAAGGCCTTCAAAGAGAGTTACTGTGGAATGGAATACCACATATAGCCCTAGGTAAACTTACATTAAAATGGTATGACGGAGGCATTAGCCTCCCCAATATAAAGAAATATTACTGGGCTACACATTTGGCAGCTATCAACCATCGCACCTATGGTAGCCCCGATGATCCATGCTACTGTATGGATAGGTGGCTTCTTTCGGGAGGGAATTATAATAGATCACTCTACTCGAAGCCTGCCCGACCTCACCTGACGGGTCCCACTGGTCATTCGATAAATGTGTGGCACGCCACAAACAAATCCCTAGGATGGGAGCATAGTCTGACGTTCGCTACCCCCTTGTGGGACACCGCACAATTGGGTAATCTGTGGAATTCGAAGGGATTTGACCGGTATTTCACATATTAAAGATATCTGGGAGAAGGGAAGGGATTTGATAAATGGGACATGATCGGTATTTCGCAAATTAAAGATATGTGGGAGAAGGGAAGGGTGAAAACATTTGCTGCTCTCCGAAGCCAACACGAGCTGGCTGACACTGAGCTTTTTTGTTACACACAGGTTTGCCATGCACTAAACTCACTTCTTCCAAAGGCTCCTCCCTTCCCGAGTCGTCCCCGTTGGATGTTAGGATACTGGATGGCCACCTCCTGGAGAAGACCATCTCACTAATTTATAACAAACTAATATGTAATATGGAGGATCATCGTTCCGTATTGCGGCATACATGGGTGGCAGATGGCATAGAAATGGATGACGAGGAATGGCAGGAGGCTATATCCTTCCCCTGGGTGGTTGCAATTCCGGCTTGACTAAGGCAGGTACAGCTTAAAATCCTGCACAGAATATATATGACTGGACCCTGACTGGTACAGATGGGAAGAGCAGGAACAGGGGACTGTCGCAAAAAGGTGTGGGCAAATAGGCACCTTTATGCACATCATATGGGAGTGCACACACATTCAGTCATACTGGAGGGAGATACATGGAGTAATGGGGGCGGTGCTCGCAATTGCTATTCACCCAGAAGCACATAGATGTCTGCTAAACATATGGGAACCGACTGACTTGAACACACATCAAACACAGTGGCTCATGCTTGCCAAAAGAAACATAGCTCACGCCTGGGGAGAGGCAACCCCTCCCCCCCCCACCCCTCCCCACCTCCCGGAGGCATGAGAGACAAGTATGGACTGGTGCATGTTCAGGGAAAAGACAGTATATATTGCCAGAGGCTGCCCCAAAAAGTGGTCCTAAATATGGATGCCGTGAAACTCGTATCGTGGAGATATTTGTGCTCCACCACATAGTATTGAATTAGATGACTTGCTCCCTCCATGATATGTCCTCCCTGTGTAAAATGTGAAGGATTATTGCCTCATTATGTCATGCCTACATTGATATTGATTTGATTCCGTGATTACTTGTTAATAAAAAGATTTATAAAAAAAAGAATCTTCATCCTCATCGCTATGAGGTACAGAGCTGCCATTGTGAAACATTCTAAGGCTATCTGGGCCTTTTTAAATAGTTTACATCTGGTTACCACCTGATTGGAATAGGTGGTAATTTGCACATGCAAAATTGAGATTTTTAGATAATTTGCAATTTGCAAATGGTTCATACATTGGTTTGCGATTACCAATTTGAGATTCACAAAATTGTATTTGCAAAATAAGAATTTGCATTTTTTGAAATTACCAATTTTGCAAATGCAAACCTTTTCATCTATTGGAAAATGACATTTTGCAGTTGCAAAACAGATGGATTTTGCGAATCACACAGTTTGTGAATGCAAAATAATTTCATGCATCTGGCCCAAAAAGTGTTATGTGCAGAATAGATCTATCTATGTTATTTGCATTCTTATTAAACAGGAGTAGTGTTAGTCACATTTAAAACATAAGAAAATGTTCTGAACCTATATATGTTTTATAAAGTAGTAATATTCGTTAGGTAAGTATTAAGAAGTGTTTGTCAATGTATACAGTGGGTCTCAAGTTTATTTAAAGATGTAGAGAACTTTATATTTTTGGAAAGCTGGCTTGAAGGTGCATACCTATTATGGAATCACATATATGGTTACATGGTGATCTATGTTCTTTAAGGCTAATGCAAATTTAATGTATGTGGTAAGTGTAGTGTATTTCTTCAAACATGCTCTTTTCAAAATTGAGGCGCGTTTATAGTGCAGAATGTCTGTTGAGAGTTCTTGTGCTACCTTTATTTGGTGTCTAATTTGTCTTTGAGAAATTCTGTATATATGTATTAAACACACAAAAACATTTGAGAAATGATGTAGGTATGCCATTAAGAAAAGGTTTTGTACTTCAAAAAAGTAAGATTTGTTGTTTTCAGTTTTAGAAACTTGATGCTGGGTGCCATGGACCCCACCCAGGGCACCCAGTGTGCAGTTTGGGAGACGGAGTTTGAGTCTTAATGTGCCCGCAGTCCTTGCAGGCTCCTCACCTCCAGCGGCAGCCAGCATTGCTCTTGCATGCAGGGAGAAGCAAAACATGCTGATGCATGTGGGATCAATTATTTCATCTGTTTTCCTACCTGCTTGACATCAGGAAGAAAAACATGTGAAAAGTCTGCTTCCATCGGGTGGCAGCAGTTCTCTTGCTGGAATCAGACTTACTGTTTGCACTTGTTTGGCGGGAGCAGTCAAAGCTTCCACCAAGTGACCGTAAACTACTATGTCCTAAGGGTGGGCACTTCGGGACATAGGGAGCCAGCCCTAGGGTGTGCTGGCAACCCTCTGGGCCATTAATGGCTCCAGGAGGGGGTCCTCTTCCTTTGTTTATTTAGGACCAGCACTGAGAAGGTGGTGGTCCCCAGAGGCAATAACAGCCCAGGAGGGAGTCGGACAACACTCCTCCCAGTTAACATTTGACCATACCTCGAGGAGGTGGTTGTCCTCGAGGCTATAAATGACCTGAAAGGGGGGCAATGCAGCCTCCCTCATCCTTATTTCCAAAGCGGGTTGGCCCCAGCAAGGTGGTGATCCTTTGGGCTGTAAACAACCCGGGGGGGGGGGGGGTTGTGTACCCCCTTTCACTACTATTTCATTTATTGGTCTTGCCCCGGGGAGGTGGTGGTACCAGGGACTAAATTGGCCATAGGGAGGGGTACTGCTCGTGCCCACTCCTCGAAAGGTATATTTAAATTAGCCCCGGGACCTTGCCCACCTGGAGGCTCATCTATACACAAGCATAGGACACCGCCCTTTTTTTCTCAAGTTTTGCTGCAAATTTGCAGATCCACATGGGATTTTGCCGCAGGAATTGAGCAAAAAAATGTTTTTGGGCCTTTGCGGGAACCCTCCACCAGGCCTAGGGTGTCAGGGTGTTCCTACCCTTTCCTCTTCTCTTTGTTATTACTTTGTTTCAGGACTTGAATGAGTTTGAGTCCCAAAATGACTGCCACAGTTCCTGGTTAAAGTGTTGGCAGCCAATCAGATCTCAGCATGAGTTCTCTGGGATACGCTGAGGGTTCGCGTCCATTGATATCTATAATTTTTCCTTTTATTAAATCAGAAAACATACTTTTCCAGACCAAGATCTAGCTTTCCGACAAATTTTCTGTAAATCTGTTAAGCAGTTTTGGCTGTAGTCATGTCTAAATTCCCTATCTGAAATTGGATGGGGTCTCCAGGGCTGAATGCAGCACAGGATGGGGACCGCTCTGCCCTCCTCACTTTGAGGGCATTGAACATTTTTTTAAAAGGCCGGGCCCCTGAGGATGGGATCCCTCTGTCTGCAATTGGCCCAGGGAGGGGGCTGCTTGCCCCATCCCTTTAGGTTAATAAAAAAATCTCAAAGGGAGATGGGGACCCTGGGTTTGAAATTGCCCCTGGAGACATAAAAAAGGAAATACAAATTAGTAACAGGTAAGTTGCCGGAGGCTCTGCCTCCTTTAACCACCATTCTGCAAACACACCTCCATGTGCACAACTGGTTGGGGAATGAAGTCCCCTTGGATGCAGAGGGCTTTTGGGGCCAACAAGCCCACCGGTGTCCTCAAGTAAGTCCCAAACAGCAGGATTGCTCAGAGGTCTTTGGAGGCCATGCCCCCTTTCTTCACCCTTCTGCAAACACACCTCCTGGTGCACTGCTGGTTGGGGGATGAAGTCCCATTGGATACTGAGGTTCCTTGGGGGCCAACAAGGCCTCCTGGTACCCTCATTAGTTTTCCAGAGAGCGTGTATGCTGAGAGGAGTTCAGAGGCCACACCCCTTTTCTCTACCGCTCTGCAAATGCACCTCCTGGTGCACTGCTGGGTGGGAGATGATGTCCCCTTGTCTCTAGAGTGTCAGTTGGGGCCAGCAAGCCCTCCTGTTACCTCCAGTAAGTCACACACAGCAGAATTGCTGAGAGGTCTTTGGGTACCACGCCCCCTTCCTCCTTGGATGCTGAGCGTCCTTGAGGGCCCAGAAGCCCTCCTGTCACTTACAGTAAGTCCAACACAGCAGGATTCCTGAGTGCTGCTTGGAGACACTACCCCTTTTCTCACCACTCTGCACACACTACTACTAGTTAAAAAAACATAGAAATTCACAAAACAGAATTGGTCATACATCTTCAGGGAGACTAGAGGTAGTCCTGTACATATTTTTTACCTTATCTCAGCTGATTCTCATCACATTTCTTCTGTTGCTGTTTTTACTTCTTTCTCCTTTTTGCTTTACCTCCTGTTCTTCTTCCCTTTTTCCGGTCCTAGGCAATGTCAATAAAGCAAACAATATACACAGTATCAATAACATTAAGAAAACTATTGATGACTGAAAAAATATATTCAAAGTTGTTACCATTTTAATAATTTCTTCTCATATTATCTAAACAAATGATATTTATACAAAACTAGGAACTAATTTGAAACAGGATATGTGAGTGATTGGCTACTTATTTTCTATCTTATTGTTTCTTGACCATATAATGTTACAGGCATTTACTATCCAATAGGCCTCTTTCATTAAGGTTCATTTTTGAGCACTCAGATATAGCACCATAGATAAATATAAAATTGTAATGTGTGATACATAAGAAGACCGTCAGATTATGTACATAGATTGTTGCTACTGATACACATTGTGTTTTTAAGATATATGTAAAAAGAGATACAAATTAATCAAATAGATGTTTTTCTTGAGAAAAACTGTCACGATACAGTTGACCATTTGTGAAATCTGAGTATGTTCTCTTTTTTCTTTTTTCTTTTTAGATCATTGTGTGGCTTTTCTGAAGAAGGCGTTGTATACGACGAAATGCACGTCGAGTTAATAAGGATATTGCCATTTTTTAACCCTTTATTTATACATATTGATTAAATGTGATGTGTTTCATATTGTGTTTCATTTTATAAATGTTTTGTATAAATATCATTTGTTTAGATAATATGAGAAAAAATCATTAAATGTTAACAATTTTGAATATATTTTTTCTGTCTTCCTTGGTTTTCTTAATGTTATAGATGCTGTGTATATTGTTTGCTTTATTGACATTGCCTAGGAGTTTTTATCCCTACCTTTAAAGTCCCTGTCCTAGGATTTAAACTATCCATTGTTCATGGGGTCCTTGTTTTTTCTCTTTTTTTTCTTCTACCCTTTTCCTTCACTTCCGTTGAGAAGTGTATCTATGATAGCTCGCCCGATTTTGTCTTATGCTGTAGATATTTGTTTGTGTTACAGTAAGAAAGGAAGGTGCCTATCTGAACTAGTCAATGACTACCACACGAGTACCCTACCCTTTTGTTCATGAAATAGTCACCTGGCTTTTCAAGTGCACGAGTTAAGGAGTTTTGTTTCATGTTTAATATTTTATTATTATTTTACCAATACCTTCTTCTCACTGTCTCTTTTTGTCTTTATGTCTTTAGCGCCACTGTCCCTGTACAATGTATGTTTGAACAGCGCATACTCAACCCTTGCAGTCATGTCAATAATCCACTTGGATCCTGAACACTTGCCAACAAGAGTTATGCATTTGGCAGTCACCTTTCATTTTCCCTGGTTGGCTCCCATATTTCAATCATCTCTGTACAGCTGCAGTGGGGCCAGGGGTTCCACTCCATGCCTTACGGTATACAATCAAGCTGGAATCTCCAAATTCAGCTTACCCATGCCTATGCATCGATTATACTGGAATGTTTACTTTCACTCCTCCAGGGAATCACAGCCCATTTCCAATTTACCTTGCTTGAAGCCATCGGCTTGGGATATGCGGCATACTCTGCCCCCATTGTACTACCACTAGCCCAGTGCACACACACATGCACAATATTGATTGATGGCAGATTTTCATGTAAGTCATTTATTGCATGGTAAACGGCTCACAATTGTCTATTGAACACATCTGATTCCTTTTCTGCACATACTTCAATATGCAATTGCTACATTCCATTCATTCCAGTTGTTCGAGATGTCATAAGTGATGTCATCTGTGATGTCACTGACCATGCCATGAGTAATGTAATGTGTGAATTAATCAACAGTGCATTGAAGGGGTGCTAGTTATAGTTAGCTCAGCTAACTATAACTGCTGAATTTCACAGGTTTTGTATGAGTGAAATGTCAGCCTAACTAAAACGTTTCTGTAACCTGTGTTTTTTTTAAATGCTAATTCCTAGCTATAACATCCCTGAATTAGTGGCAAAGAAATCAAATTTTAGTATCCAGGAAGTAATGGCGTACAGCTAGTTCACGTGAGTGTATGCAAAGAAAGTATTGTGTGGTGCAAACTGGGAAGGGGAAACCCTAGTAACCCCTTAACCCCTTCGCTGCGGGGGTTATTTTCCCGCTGTGCTGGGGGGAGGGGGGCGCGCACGGCGCCCGCATGCTCATGACAAGCTGAGCTTGTCATGAGGCACGGCGCTCCTGTGCTCATGACGAGCTCAGCTCGTCATGACCACACCCGTTCCCGTGGTACGCTCAGCACAGCAGGGGAATTATCCCTGCATGCGAGTGTTCCAAGGCTCATGACTAGCTGAGCTCGTCATGAGCACCGGAGTGCCGTGGCTCATGACGAGCTCAGCTTGTCATGAGCATGGAAAGAGTTAATTTGGACTGGGAGACCCTGTCACATGCACTATGAAGACTATCCCGAGCACACACACAGATTGAGATTGGACAATGCAATTAGTGAAAGAACAACAAAATGGTTTCAATCCAACAATGGTTTCTTGTATTTTCTTTTAATTGGTAGCTCTACACAATGCAACCAGCCAACACGTGTTTCATCAGAGATAAAGTTATCACTGAATCTTCAGGGCTGTGTGGCGCATTTCAAGCTCAGTGTAATCCCACAGCCGGTGATACTTCCAACCCGGTGGGGTCTAAGTACATCAGAGGAGTAGCTCATAAAATGAGTACCATATGCTGGATCAGGCCGATGATGGCAGGGAACATGAGGGCAGAGAAGGAGCACCATCAAGTCGAGGATGCTCACTTGTCTAGTGAGGTAGAAGCTACGGTAATCTAACAAGTACTTAAATGGTCCATAACGCCAGTATGATCAAACCAAAGAGCCAATATAAATGAAAAGCACGGGTCCTAATAATGGTAATTGGGTCCAAATAGTGCAGCACAGTAGCAAGGCGGAACACGGGTATTGTGTACGTAAATTGATCAGAAGTGCGGCGATCGTCTCCTGGCGGCTCCTCCTCAATCAATGGAGTCAAACCCTTTTGTTGTTCTTTCACTAATTGCATTGACTAATCTCAATCTGTGTGTGTGCTCGGAATAGTCTTCATATAACATCCCTGAAACCTGTGTTTATTGCAGCGAATTACTAAGGTTTTTTAAATGCTAATTCCTAACTATAACGTCCCTCAAACGTGTTTTTTGCAGTGAATTTTTAAGGTTTTCAAATACTAATTTCCAACTGTAACATCCCTGTAACCTTTAATTTTTTCTGTAAATTTCGGAGTCTTTTGTAAGTAGTAGTCGCATTTGCACCCAAATGAGGGCCTCAAGAGTAAAGTAGACTTCATCCCTCAAGCAGCAGTGCGCCAGGAGGCATGTTTGCAGAGTGGAGGAGAAAGGGGGCGTGGCCCCTGACCACCTCTGAGCAATCCGGCTGTGTGGGGCTAACTAGAGGAAACAATAGAGCCAGTTGGCCCCCAGGGACCCTCAAGAGGCAAGGGCACTTTACCACCCAACCACGCATTTTCAGAGAGAAAGGGGTCTAGGCCTCCGACCAACTCTCAGGAATTTCATTGTGTAGGACTTACAGGAGGTACCATGAGGGCTTCTTGGTACCCAAGATCCCTCTGGAGTAAAGTGGACTTCATCCTCTAACCAGTAGTGTGCCAGGAGGCACGTTTGTAGAGTGGTGGAGGAAGGGGGCATGGCCTCTGAAGACCTCTCAGTAATCCCACTGTGTGGGACTTACTGGAGGTAACCTTACCTCCAGTAAGTGCCACATAGCATGATTTCTGAGTTCTGATAGCAGGCCTTGCCCCCTTTCTCTATCAGTCTGCAAACGTGACACCTGACATGCTCTTAGTTGGGGGGAATGAAGTCCCCATCACTGCTCGGGGTTCTTACGGGCCACCTGGCCCACCTGTTACCATCAATAAGCCAGAAATAGTGGGATTGCTGTGAGGTGGTCCAAGGCCCCATTGCTCAGAGGTGGTCAGAGGCTACACTCCCTTTCTCCACCACTCTACAAACATGGCTCCTGGCGCATTGTTGATAGGGGGATGAAGTCCACTTTACTCCTCAGGCCCTCAAGACACAAGGGGACCTCATTGCCCGACCACCCTTTCCAGAGTTGTGGAAAAAGGGGCATGATTGATTGATTGATTGATGGCACACCATGCTGCACAAAAATAACACTTAATGGAGTTTTTCCCTTTCCATGTGTGCTGTAGAATACAACACATGTGGAGGAGAAATTAAGATATTTCTCTATGTTACAACTCACTTGGGAAGGCTCAGTATTTTTATGATTATCGGGGTTGACAGCCTTTGTTAATGTAGGATGGTCCCAAATTCCATAGAATGTTTTCCCAGCAAAAATTAATGCAAGGCAGCCCTATGCACTGTCTTGCATTACTTTGCATTTACTAAACCACTCAAGTCCATGCAAAGGGGCTTTGTTTTGGCTTAGTAAATCCCATATAAGGACTTTATTTGCCTTTCGGCGACTTGCGGCATGCAAGGACAAAGCAACTCCTTAGTAAATCAGGGTCTGAATGCCCTGAGATGTTTAAAAACGAATGTGTACTTCCTTCACAAGGCAACGATTCAGAAATATTCAATATCTAATTTCCTTGATTTACTGCTTAATATGTGGTTTGTTGTAACTTTTTATTGTCCCTTGTAGTAGATTGACGTCTCCATTGTACTTGCATTGGGTGTCTCTTGATAGAAGTAGTTTCGGTCATAGACAGAGTCCCCTTTTGACCTTATCTTCTGCATTATTTCATCCTTGTCTTCCCAATATTGCAATCTGGCAGTAACATCTAGGGAAATTAGTGCTGTCAGTGCATTATCGGTGCCACTGTATGATTTCTGTCCAACCTAACATGGTTCAATTTGTTTGGGCCAAAGATACTGGCAAAGATGCTGGCAAATGTTCATTAGGCATAGATGTTCAATGTTATATTCTCTGTAGATCAATGTTGTTATTATTTCTCTGTAATCTGTTCTAACATTGCTCCAGTTTCTAAAAAAACAACTTCAGCATCACTTCCTTAAAAAAATTAGCTTTCCAGAACCTGTTTCACCGCCAGAGAGACACAGAGAAAAAGAGGCAATCAGAGAGAGCGGGAGATCTAGAAAGAAGGACACCACAAGAGAGAGAATTGCACTTTCAGATTGCAATTTATCATTGTGCTACTCAGGAAAGCACTGCTCTTTTTAAAACAACAAAAAGTAACATGCTGTTGTAGTTTCTTTTTGTTGAAGGAGGTAGCAGTCCATTCTATAACATAAATACTACAACACATAGCTGTGACATTTAATGAGAGAATGAATTCTGGGACAGTACTGCTATTTTTTGTAAGGTTTTATGTTGTGATGTTGTTGAGCAGGGCTAGTGATCAAATGTCATTGGCCCAGGAAACATGAAGACAGGAGATAGAACAACATTCTCCTTCCTGTGATGTACAATCTTGAACAAGTCCTTCTGTGAGTCCTCACTGCCCGTTTCAAATGTAGAGAGGTTCCAACAAACACCATCATGATATCAAGATGAGTGTGACCGCCAGCCACTGCTGCTCATCTGAAGGATCCTTTCCTGAAGATCCAGTGGTCATGGCTTGGTTCCCTGGTCCTCCTCAGGGACTGGAAGCCCTGTAACCATGAACGAGGAAAGCAGAGTCAATGAGAGAAGGTTTACACTCAACACTGGAAACAGAAATCAATTTCACCCTGGACGATAATGTACAGTGTATAATATCATTCTGCATATCATGGCATCCCTAATACACCGTTGAACATTTCAAAGCACTTTTACAGTCTAATCAGATGGCGCAGTCTCACAGGGTAACCACCGTGGGTGATCTGGACAGTGCGTCAACGCAGAGTGGTTTTAGAGTGTGGGCAAACCAACCACAACAGGGTCTGCTAACAGATATGGGAATTCACAATAATCCCTTCTTGCAAGTTAATATCTATTGCAGGACGCATGGCATAAGCATTCTATGTATGGCGGAGTGACAGGTGCACATTGAAAGTGTATTAGCACTGTATGTGTAGAGGGTGTTGAACACTTTACAGATTCTGGACAAGAGTAATGCCAATATTTACAGATACAATGTGTCTATATGTCATGTACGAGACCTTCAACCAGTTCTGTTGCTTATGTCAACAGTGCTTTGCTCGCAAGGATCCACTGACCCACACACACAGTTGTAAAAGTGAAAACATCACTTCCCAGATCTTAACCCCTTCCATGTGGGGCAAATTCCCCAGCGGTGCGGGAGGGGAGGGGCCGCAGTACTCATGACAAGTCCAGCTCATCATGCTGCACAGTGGAGCTGTGCCCATGACGAGCTGGACTCGTCATGACTCCACCCACTCCAAAAGAACCGCCCGCACATGCGGGGACTTAGCCTTGCGTGGGAGGGATGCAGCAGTTATGACGAGCTGAGCTCGTCCTAAGCATGGAAGGGGTTAAGTAAAATGCCAATAGTGGTTAAATGTGTCACGCTTCATAGTAGGGGCATAACATGGTATGAATTACTGCACATTTGCTAGATCACTCACTGAAATGTGAAGAGTGCATAAATTTGCCAGGTTTCTGGGGGAAGTTTAATCAATATTTGATGCAGCGCAATGCAGCAAGACAACTTGCTGCACTGTATGGAGAGGACAGGATTTTGCCAAATGTACTAAGGTATGGTACATTCCCGCTCTCACTCTGCGTTGGGCAGGGGCGGCTCCTCCGCTAAGGCGAAGGAGCGTTGCCGCACTAGAAAAATCAAATAAAAATAATGCCTTGTTATTATCATTTTATTTTTCTCTAACGGCTCTGTAGGTGCAAGACAGGGCTGCCCACAAAGCAGGGGAGGAGTGGCAGGCACCCTCCAAGTGTGCATGACAGTTTGGACGCCCGACTTGGACTGACCAAAGAGTCATGTGCACTTTGCATGTTCTCCGCTGACTGCCATTCACAGCCTGGATGGAGAACATCTACAGGTGCCCTGTTCCCATCTGAGCATTGAACCACAGCGCCATACCATTCACAACGCTACTGTCAGTAGTGTCATGATTGGCTAGAAGAGTCTGGAAGACATGGTGCTTCCTGTCCCGGCATCGTGGCAAGGAGGAGGGAGGAGAGGCAGCTGCTACTAAGGTAAGTTTACATGTTCTTTCCTTTTCTTTTTTAACCCCCCCCCCACCCACCACTGCTGCCAAATGCAGCCAATACTGGTGCTGGGGCATTTGTGATTTCAAGGTACCAACGTAGGCGACCTTGCACCTTGGTGCATGGGTGACAGCGTTACACCAGGATTGCTTTTGTGCAGGAAGGGAAACCTTCCCGCCTAAACACAATCCTTAGAGGCATTGTCCTCGATCTAATTGTGCTGCAGAATAAAGATATTTCTCGGTGTGGCACCTGCATTGGGCATGCCTACAATGTTGACGCATTACCAGGTTTGTGTGTCTGGGTGAATCTGGGATCCAGCAAAATACATGGTGGGTGCATGAAAACACCCACTCTCCACTCATGTAAAACCTTCACGGCGCAGGGTAGTGCAATGCAGTGACTATCCGCAGGGTACCGCAATGCAGTGACTATCACTGCCTTGTGGTTTTTCAATTTACCAAGTCTAACAAGGTGGGTTTGCAATTCTTGGTAAATCTGACCTAAGGATGGCGTTACCCTTGTGTCAGCCTGCATGACGCAAGGGCAACACAGTCCTTTGATAAATCTTGGCCCAGATACTTAATAAAGCTATATTGCAAACCCAATGGTTAATTATTCCACAAAGTACCATGGTGTGGGATCCTGGCACTACAACTACCTATTTTACAGCTTTAAGGATTGATTAGGATGGCGAACTGTGCACAGAGGTTATTATCTTCTAACATAATAAAGGGCGTAATTGAAAGTTGGCTGATGCACCGCAGTGAGCCATATTTAGAGATCTGAGACTTTAGGCCTTTGGAGAAGCCGGCACCAAAAGGCTTACCTCAAAGCACTGGAGCTTTTCAAGAATGTCAAACAAATCTCTTCCCTGGCACCCTGGGTGTTTTTAACCAAGGTTAGGGGCCACTAGGCATCGCCATTGACCATCAGTGTAAGGTTTTGCTGGTGGACCCATGACTGTTCACTCATTCCTGATAGAGTGGTGGATGGAGTATGCTGATCACCTAACTCTAAAGCTGAAGGTCCTGAGCCATTAAGCATGCACTAAACCAGTCAGACTGAGCGAGGCACTATACTGGAAGACATAGGTAGGAAAACAAAATGCCAAGGCTGTGCTTCAGAGAGTGTACCAGAAGCCCAGCAAACACTGTCAATGGAGTGGACAGGAATAATCCTGGTTAATCTGAAACAAATGCTGCACTGGAATGAAAACAGCATATTATGCATGCACTGGGAAAGTTTTTTCCATTAGAAAGCTGTATAAACATTGATAAAATACTGATTTCCAAAGTTTGCATAACAATAGAAAAACACCAAAAGAACATCACTAAAAAAAGTAAAAAGAAACAAAAAAGAAAGCTCTATGTGCATTGCATCTGAAGAGCAACTAGAGTAAAGGAGACCAAGACCATTCCATTAAATCTACCTCCTTGCAGAAATGCACATAGTAAAACTTCCACACATCTGCTGTACACAGGGTTACATTCAATATATATTGTAGAAAAAGTACTTTAATTTCAGGGGCAATTGTTCTAAATTTACTTTTGGGCGGTTCTGAAACGTTTCCTGGTTTTCAAAATAAGCTGTCAGCTCTTAGTGGTTAAGGCATCATTAGCAAAGTGAACAGGATACCCTTACACAGTGTAAAGTATAACCTCGAGTTCACCGTGTGCGAGGACCTCGCAGTATAAAAGGTAGTCAGGTAACCGCAATTACCTGACTACCTTTTATACTGCGAGGTCCTCGCACAAGGTGAATTCGAGGTTATACTTTACACTATGTAAAGTTATCGTATTTGCAATTGCCACCCAGCACCTCACGGACAGGAGGTGTACACCTTGAATTCCCACAAATTTGTTTTACCTTGAAGACCCAGGGTCCCCTTTTTTGAGTACCACAGAGTGCAGCGGTCCTTTCTTTGTTTCATTAGCAAAGCCCCACAACTTCTTTTTTATATGTGGCAATCTTGTGAGGTTGAGGTATATCACTTGGTGCTTCCTGTTTTTTTCCAATGAGCTGAATTTTTACCATGACAACGCAATTACCATTACTCCGCAATGCCGTTACAATACATGGCATTACATTTTATATGCTTTTACAGCGCATGCTTTTACAAAGAAATATGTTGTAAATGCATGAAAGGTAAAAGTGTATGTTTTTTTAAATGTAAGTATAGCGTTTGGGGTTGGGAGTATATGTTATGGGGTTCAGGGGTAATTTTAGAGTTATGTGTATGTTTGGGTTGTGGTGTGCTGGGGTATTTTTAGGGTTTAGGGTGGGTTTAGATTTTGGGGTGCTGGGGTATTTTAGGGGTCCAAGGTGCGTTTAGGTTTTGGGGTGCTGGGGTAATTTTAGGGGTCATTGTGGGTTAGGGTTTTGGGCTGTAGGGGGGTAGTTTTAGGGTTCAGGGTGCGATTTGGTTTTGGGGAACCGGGGTAATTTTACGGGTCAGGGAGGGTTGGAGTTTTTTGGGGTGAATGGGGTATTTTTTGGGTTCAGGGTTAGTATAAGGTTTTGGGGTGCAGGAGAATTTTGGAGTTCAGGGTGCATTTAGCTTTTGGGGTGCTGGGGTTATTTTAGGGGTCAGGGTGAGATAGGGTTTTGGGGTGTAGACTGTAATTTTAGAATCCAGGGTGTGTTTAGGTTTTAGGGTACTGGGGTATATTTAGGGGTAAGGGCAGGTTAGAGTTTTGGGGTGTCGGGGGTATTTTTAGGGTTCATGGTGCATTTAAGGTTTTGGGAGCCCCACATTTCTACAAAACCAAACCACAAAATCACAAATCATATAAATTTTGCATACTTTGGGGGATTTGTATCTGTTTCTTGTTAATTGAGGTCCCATTGCCTCGTGGCTGGCACACTATATTTCACACACTGACATTTTCTTTAACGATATGACAGGGTCACTAGAAAGAACAGCATGCATTCCTATTGTGGAGTAGATTCAGAGCTGGAGTAATTTACTAAGTATAGGTACCATGATTACCTACATACATTTACGGCTTGATCTTGGGATACCTATTCATGTCTTTCTCTGGATGTAGTGATGAAAACATATGATGGGGTAAAAGTTGATGGTATTGTTATTACAGAAGTCAGAGCGTTTTGGTGCATGGCATAAATATTAGAAATTAAAATTACGGATTACATGAGCGTGGCCCTTCTAATTTCTAAACCTGGGATTTCAAAAAAGCAAGTAAACATTAATGTACTTCTGTGATATCCAAAGAATGGTCCTGAGAGGGGCTGGTCTCAGAACAAGACACTTTCTTAGATGTGATGGATCCACATAGTAACTGTTTGAACTTGCAGAACAAGCCAAGGAGTCAACGGATTGAGTGGTTTGCCTTCTCTAACTGGGCTTATGAAGGTTTTTGTTTCACTGTTAATGCCAATGTGGCTATTTTGTTGGAAAGGTACAAAGCTGTATTACTTAGGACTGAATACAAATTGTGTGGACCTACAAGCTCAGAGACTGGTACAGCAGCTTAGGGCTTCCTTTACATGGCAACACTTTCTCTCTCTATATGATTTACAGTACTCTCTGAAGAGGGTGTGTTGGAAATATGTTTTTGAACAAAGCCAGAAGGTCTGCAAATGGTTGCATCAACCATTAGCACTTCAGTAATGGGTTACAACTGTGACCATGTGGTGGCCACTTCCAGCTATATCGACGGCCCTACTACTTTCTCCAGCAGAGAAGGGGCTGATATTCTCCATGCAGCAGAGAATAAGAAAAAGATCTTTCTCAAGGTCAACATTCCATTTCTTTCACCTTTTTGTACGTGTTGCAAAATATGTGTTTATTCAAATTTAGCAAGCAATTTAAGATAATCCCTGGATTCTTCAAACAGTTCACATTTGTTTAAAAGCAGTTGTTCTCTCCTTTGTAAGGTTTTCTCTAAAGACAGTTAATTTTTGTGTGGAAAAAACAGAGGCATATAAAATATATGAAAGCTTCTTTCCAAGGGAGCCACAGAAGAGAGCTCCCTCCAGCCAAAGTGTGTTTGTGACAAATGTTTGAAAATGAAAAAGGAAAGAACAAAGAACCGCCTCTTCAAAATGGAAGCCATTGTTCTTCTACGGAAAGCTATTCTTCCAGGGTGAATGGCTGGTGAAGCTACACCACAAAGAATCTTACCTATATTTTCTAATTTGCCTGGAACATAGGAGGTTCTTTTAATGTATTTTCCACACCAGGGTTTACCAGTTTAAATGTCACCCCTTTGGTTTTGTTGGGCCACAATGGTAGGGATTTTGCAATTGCCTACTAAGCCCTATTTTTATGACCCCCCCCCCCATTGTTACCAAGTATGCTAAAGGAATGCAGAAAACCATCTACAGCGTTATAGTGTCCTTAGACAAAAGGTACTGAGAAGAAAATAAGATAACATGGTGGCAAAACTATTTTGTTGCTCCGTATAGTTTTACCATCTTCTTCACCAGGGGCCCGATGTAGGTACCAAATACCGGTCGGAAACGGCCGATTTCGGCCGTTTCCGACCGGTATTTGGCCTACTGAGATGTAGGGGACCTTTTTTTGTCCGATTCGGTATTTTACCGATTCGGTAAAATTACCGAATCGCAAAAATACCGAATCGGTAATTTTACCGATTTTTAAATTTGGGATGTAGGTGGGACTACTTTCTGTCCCACAGGCCCTTCAGATTCGGTATTTTAACACCCAATCCAATTGGGTGTTAAAATACCGAATCCAGGTGTGCATGTACATGTGTGCATGCACACCTATGCCATGTGACAGACAGACATGCCCTTAGGGCATGTCTGTGTGCCACATGGCTCACATGCCTGTTTTGGGGGTGCTAGAGGGTGTCAGAGTGACACCCCCTGCACCCTTGCACAAATCGGTAATTACCAAATCGGTAATTACCGATTCGGTAGTGCCCATTGATTCCTATGGGCTTCAAGGCCCATAGGAAGCAATGGGGGATACCGAATCGGTATTTACAGAATCGGTAAATACCGAATCTTACAGATTCGGTATTTACCGAATCTGAAATACCTACATCTCCCCCCCTCTAATTTACCACTTCATAAATACCGATTCGGTATGATTCGGTATTTATGAAGTGGTAAATGTAGATTTACCTACATCGGGCCCCAGATATCCAGATTTAGTCTTAGTCACTTACCAGTCAGTAGAGATGAAATCCTTGATGTGACCAGTGCTCAACCTGTTGGGACATACTCTATAAAATAATTCTCAATGCATATCAAATATTTAGATAGATTGCAGTCTCCTTTGCCATTCAATTTTGTCAAGAACAAGGAATGTTTCACTGTACTTTTGTGGATGGACATCTCGTCCTTGGTTTAATACATAAACAATCTTGAAGTGACAAGTCTTAACCCCGGTAGGATTTGGCAAACTTATTTTGGCACTCCTGTCACAATCAAAAAATATCAGTTGAGCTAAATTTCTTCCTGGCATCCACAGGGTGGAATGGCTTCTGGTTGCAGTCCGGGTACCTTCATGAACGAAGACTTCATATGGTAGTTTACCAAACCTTGAATCATCAATATGGCCTGAAACTATATTTGTCTTATTTTTGAACACACAATTGCCCCACTTTTACAGTATGGTTTTTATATAGACATATTCTTGCAAGATTAGTTCGTTTTCTTCCACTTGTCATGATTTCCAGGTGCCTGGCTCAGTATGGAAGGCATTGCTTGGTCTAATTTCCTAATTCAGGATGGCTCAGGGCTTGTTCGAATCTCTCGCTGCAAACGGCCATACATATTCCTATTTTTCCACCTTCGCCTCCTCTAAGATCCCTTAGCAAGAGTCACAATCATTCCGATCTGCTAAGCCACAGCTGAAGGCTTCAAAATGTCTGGTATTCTTGGTCACTAATGGGCCTTTTGCCTTCGGCTGCTAGCCTAATGACATCTTCCTGTACCCAGGTGACATCAAGACTTAAAGTAAAGCTTGACAGGCTTAGAGTTGGTGATACACAGATGTATCACTATCACTCATTGGCATCCTACGGCAAATCTTTCAGATCTAAGAATGGCTACAGATCCGCTGTTCTGTTGGACCTAAGATTTGCTTTTTGAGGAAAATCTCACTGGGGGACATCCTTTAGTCTGCAAATTGATGATGGGTACCAGACAGTCAACCCTCTAAACTCCATTGTTCCTCAACATGGGATGTTAAGCCAATTCAGCAAATGTTGCAAACATGGTCTGACAATGTCTCCCTATCATTGCAAAGCAAACTTCCGTGATCTTTTTGATTTCCTTTTGAGCGAGACTCAAATGATAGTCCTCCAGGCGTTTCTACAAGACATTTTTCTCCTTCAGAGTTTCTGTTATTAGATACATGAATAATGCCTTCTCTAGTTTTGATTAGTCTTACTTTCCTTCCCATTCAAAGTTGATTGCAGTGTGACCTTAAACAATAAAGCCTACCTATATAGGAATGTCCTCTTATTTAATGGTTAATCTTCATGAAAAAAACATGCTCCTGTATCTTTTCCTACTTTAGCCTGATGTACTAAGGACATATATATATTTGGCTGAAAAGAGACAACATTATTTGATGCTTTTTCCACTAGAAGAGATTTGGCCGTCCAAGTCTTCTCACCTGAAAGAGGGTTCGTGGAAATTCTTGGATCTGCAGATTGGACTGGAGTATCATCATTCAGAGTGTTTTATTGGAAAACCAGTGGCTCATGCCTTGTTCATAGTTGTCAAAGGGGTTTAAAATGTAGATTTTCACATCTCAAATAGAATAGGAAAGTCTTGATTTTTATTAAAGACACAGAGTGTCGGGATCTAGCCCAGTGCACCAGCCCAATAAACTACGTTTCCCGAGTCCCACGGGTTCAGGACATGCATTACCCAGAATTCTCGGCGGGAATCACGGAATATCTCCGGGCCAAACCGGAAGACCGGTGCTAGTGATTCTTCTTGGTTCGGAGTTGGCGGCTGCTCCCTTGATCTGTGTTCCCAAGTGACTTTGAGGGTTCCTGTGTACCGGTGCCGGGAGCCGTATGTTCTGGTAATCTGTAGCGCGTTGGCTAGCGTGCTCCATAATATGGACTTCGCGTTGTTCTTAGCAAATATAAGGACGACGTTGGTGTTGGGTTTTGCCTCGCGGCTGCAAGGGAACTTTGCTATAGTGTGAGGGCTTTGCACGCGTTCATTTGGAGGATTCCTGGGCGTGAGTGCGTTTTCTGTAATACGGAGATTCAAGTGGCGGAGTGCAGGGGGGATTTTAGGACCTCCGCACTGCCGTCACAAATCCTTGGTCTGGGATTCCTTATACCAAAATCTTGTGGATTACAAGTACCAAAGCGGAGTGTGGTAGTGAAGGAACTACACACTGCCGTGTTTGGTTATCTCGAGTGTATAGCGATCTTTATACTTAAAACTTGTGGATTATAAATACCAAAGCGGAGTGTGGTAGTGAAGGAGCTACACACTGCCGTGTTTGGGTATCTTGAGTGCACTGCACAAAGAATGGAAAACATTGTCCTCTAAGAATGTGACAGAGTGAACTTTTGACAATCACTAAGCACAGGGGTGCTCTTTATTTTTTACCTTGGAATCATTTACAATTCCTTTGTTAGTACAATGGGGTATGTGTAAATCTAAGTTTAAGGCTTTTTAGTCATTTGCAACCATGCTTGTTGGTAATGCCTTTTCTCTTGTGTTGACCAGGAAGGAAGGAAGACGGGAGATACAGCGATAGGGTGGTGTAGAGTCATTCATTTACAGGTGAAGTCATGGGGGTATGGAATTAGTGAGAATTGATGAGAGTAGGGTTAAGTAATGTAAAAACCTATGTACTTTTGTCTTACAGTTTCTTTATCCCTGCTGCCCCTTCCTTCTTCTCTTTATTCTTTCTGGGTTTTTTCCCACTTTTGGGGTTTTTCCCTCGCCGTATCGTCTGAGCACCCTGTGTTTCTAATTCAGGGTGTTCGGTCGGTCCGGAGGTGGAGCATTGTTGCTGCATGTGGATCCTGCGGAGTGCAAAACCTTACAGAATCACTAGCCTAAGAAATACACTCGGCCTGATTCATGTGTAGCAACAATGGCGTCTATGGAGGATGTGTTACAAGCTTTGGTCCTGGTACAGCAGGAGCTGGCCTCCTCTAAGGCAGAGACCGCAGCGTTGCGGGAGAAAGTGGAGCGGTTGAGTGGTAATCCGTTCAACGCTTCCACTTCGTCTTCTAATGTTCAGGTTACGGTACCCCCACCCTTTCCTTTGGCTACTCCTGAACGGTTCTCAGGGGATCCTCGTAAGGTACATGTGTTTATGACACAGGTTCTCATGCATTTCTCATGTAAACCATCATCGTTCCCCACAAACCATTCAAGGGTGGCCTTTTTGATCTCTTATTTGATAGGGGATGCAGCAGATTGGGTGGTACCTTTGGTAAAGCGAGACGATGTCATCCTTTCCAACTGCAAACACTGGAGTCAAGCTAGCCGGGCTGATGATAGGTGTTACTTCAAAACCGGTCCGGTCATCGGATGCTTGATTCCGGTCTGGGAAAGATATGGCTGTGTAGTTCGGACTGGACTGTTCCCATGGGGCACAGGGTCAGAGCTGATTTGCATAAAGCCATTATCTAACCCAGGGTGGTGTGGAGTGCAAAAAACGATGGATTTAGGCCCAGATCCTTGTACTGGGGTGAATGTAAGATATTGATCTAGATTCTGTCCATCAAATTGTTTTTTGTAATTTTCTCCCTGAGTGTACTGGGGTAGCTCAGACGTGGGTCCCAGAGCCTCCACACCACTGGAGTCAAGCTAGCCGGGCTGATGAGAGGTGTTACCTCGAAACCGGTCCGGTCCTCGGATGCTTGATTCCGGTCTGGGAAAGATATGGCTGTGTAGTTCGGGCTGGACTGTTCCCATGGGGCACAGGGTCAGAGCTGATTTGCATAAAGCAATTATCTAACCCAGGGTGGTGTGGAGTGCAAAAAACGATGGATTTAGGCCCAGATCCTTGTACTGGGGTGAATGTAAGACATTGATCTACATTCTGTCCATCAAATTGTTTTTTGTAATTTTCTCCCTGAGTGTACTGGGGTAGCTCAGACGTGGGTCCCAGAGCCTCCACACCACTGGAGTCAAGCTAGCCGGGCTGATGAGAGGTGTTACCTCGAAACCGGTCCGGTCCTCGAATGCTTGATTCCGGTCTGGGAAAGATATGGCTGTGTAGTTCGGACTGGACTGTTCCCACGGGGCACAGGGTCAGAGCTGATTTGCATAAAGCCATTATCTAACCCAGGGTGGTGTGGAGTGCAAAAAACAATGGATTTAGGCCCAGATCCTTGTACTGGGGTGAATATAAGACATTGATCTACATTCTGTCCATCAAATTGTTTTTTGTAATTTTCTCCCTGAGTGTACTGGGGTAGCTCAGACGTGGGTCCCAGAGCCTCCACACCACTGGAGTCAAGCTAGCCGGGCTGATGAGAGGTGTTACCTCGAAACCGGTCCGGTCCTCGGATGCTTGATTCCGGTCTGGGAAAGATATGGCTGTGTAGTTCGGACTGGACTGTTCCCATGGGGCACAGGGTCAGAGCTGATTTGCATAAAGCCATTATCTAACCCAGGGTGGTGTGGAGTGCAAAAAACGATGGATTTAGGCCCAGATCCTTGTACTGGGGTGAATGTAAGACATTGATCAACATTCTGTCCATCAAATAGTTTTTTGTAATTTTCTCCCTGAGTGTACTGGGGTAGCTCAGACGTGGGTCCCAGAGCCTCCACACCACTGGAGTCAAGCTAGCCGGGCTGATGAGAGGTGTTAGCTCGAAACCGGTCCGGTCCTCGGATGCTTGATTCCAGTCTGGGAAAGATATGGCTGTGTAGTTCGGACTGGACTGTTCCCATGGGGCACAGGGTCAGAGCTGATTTGCATAAAGCCATTATCTAACCCAGGGTGGTGTGGAGTGCAAAAAACGATGGATTTAGGCCCAGATCCTTGTACTGGGGTGAATGTAAGACATTGATCTACATTCTGTCCATCAAATTGTTTTTTGTAATTTTCTCCCTGAGTGTACTGGGGTAGCTCAGACGTGGGTCCCAGAGCCTCCACACCACTGGAGTCAAGCTAGCCGGGCTGATGAGAGGTGTTACCTCGAAACCGGTCCGGTCCTCGGATGCTTGATTCCAGTCTGGGAAAGATATGGCTGTGTAGTTCGGACTGGACTGTTCCCATGGGGCACAGGGTCAGAGCTGATTTGCATAAAGCCATTATCTAACCCAGTGTGGAGTGCAAAAAACGATGGATTTAGGCCCAGATCCTTGTACTGGGGTGAATGTAAGACATTGATCTACATTCTGTCCATCAAATTGTTTTTTGTAATTTGATCCTTTCCAATTGGGCAGAGTTTAAAAAGGAATTTGAGAGGGTCTTTGACAGACTAGCAACTACTTTTAGTGCTGATCGAGATCTGCTGACATTAAGACAAGGCAGGGGCGAATTGATTACATATCTTAATGCTTTCAATAGGCTTGTGGCCGAAGCGGCATGGCCAGAGGAGAAAAGATTGTCCTTGTTTTATCAAGGGTTACACAATGATTTAAAGGATGTGGTAGCACAGGTGGATCCGCAGCCTACTTCCTTTGTGGACATGGTAAACCTGGTTTTAAGGTTGGATAGTCGACTTACGGATAGGGGAAGTAACAGGAGACGGTGGGAAAAAGGAGCGTATTTTGGAGAAAGAAACCTGAGGAAAGTATCAGTAGGTACGGACAATACGCCTCAACCTATGGAGATAGGGGCACTTAGAGCACCGTTGTCTAGAGAAGAGAGGGAAGCCAGAAGGGTTCAGGGCTTGTGCATGTACTGCGGCAAGAAGGGGCATTACGTTCGGGAATGTCCTTCTAAACCCAAGTCATCAGGGTCTTTCGGTAGGTTTAAAAAAGTTGCCGTATCTAATACAGTACAGGAAAGCGAGCAGAAGGAAGACAGCACATTTGGAGTAGAAGGGGGACAGGCATGGAAACTCACTTCCTTGTCCTCTTTGGGTGATGAGGAAACAGAACCACACTTGGCTGTTGTGATGACACTGGAATACGATTTAGAAAGATGTCCGGTAATGGTGATGTTGGATTCCGGGGCGACTGGTAATTTTGTAGACAAAGGTTTGGTGAGATGTCTAGATTTGCCTCGTGTCTCTAGGAAGACACCGGAGGATGTGTTGGCAGTTGATGGGCAGCCATTGACCTCAGGTCAGATAACGGAGAGGACTGGTGATTTGGGGTTGTCAGTGGTGACACAAGGTTATGTGCATTCTGAGGTATTGTCATTAAACATCATAGATGCTCCTCAGTACGAAATCATATTGGGCATGCCTTGGTTACATAAACATAACCCTGTTGTGGATTGGCAGTCAAAGACTTTTCAGTTTGTAATAGAGACATGTAAGGACCATTTAGCTCCATGTATGTCTGCTAATGTCACTGTGTTAGCCACCCCGTTTCTGGCAGCTACGGCTGCGGAAAAGGATGTCAAGCTACCTGTGGTATACTCAGCTTAAAGTGATGTGTTCAGTGAGGTAAAGGCGGAAGCTCTACCCCCTCACAGGGAATATGACTGCCGTATCGACTTAGTGGAGGGGGCTTCATTACCATCCTGTAGAGTATATGCTTTGTCTGTGCCAGAGACCTCTCATTAGAAGGATTACATAGAACATTATTCTCGTTTGGGGTTCATCCGACCCTCTCGCTCTCCCGCAGCTTCCCCTCTTTTTTTTATATCGAAGGCCAATGGGGACTTAAGAGCTTGTGTGGATTACAGAGTATTGAATAAAAACACCATCCGTAATCGATACCCTCTTCCACGCATCTCGGTTTTGCTCGATCAGGTGAGAGAGGCCCAGATTTACACCCGTTTGGACTTACGTGGGGCATATCACCTAGTCAGAGTGAGAGAAGGGGACGAGTGGAAGACGGCGTTCAAGACGCGTTTGGTCTGTATGAATACTTAGTGATGCCCTTTGGGCTTTGTAATGCCCCTGCAGCATTTCAGTTTTTTATAAACGATGTACTAAAGGAAATACGTGAATCAATTTGTGGTGATGTACATAGATGACATCTTGATATACTCACAGGACGTTTCATGCCACACGAATCATGTCTGCAAGGTTTTGGATAAATTAAGGGAACATCGTTTATATGTGAAGCTGAGTAAATGTGAGTTCGGGGTGCGAGAGGTGGAATTTTTGGGTGTGAATCTTAGTCCTAATGGATTACAGATGTCCGAGAGGAAGGTACAGGCGGTGAGGGATTGGCCAGCCCCTAAGAATGTGAAGGAGGTACAGAGCTTCTTGGAGTTTGCCAATTATTATCGCCGGTTTATCTTGCATTTCTCCCAAACCGCTGTTCCTATCACCAGGCTGTTAAGGAAAGGGAAGTCATTTGAGTGGACAGTGGAGGCTGAGGAGGTGTTTCAGGCACTGAAAAGAGCCTTTACTACAGCACCAGTGTTGGCACATCCTGTTTTGGAACATACGTTCATAGTCGAGGCAGACGCTTCGGATGAAGCCATAGGGGCAGTTCTGTCTCAGAGAGATGTACACACTGGTCAACTCCATCCTGTTGCCTACCTCTCGAAAAAGCTGAGCTCGGCTGAGGTCAACTATTCAATCGCGGAAAAAGAACTCTTGGCGATAAAAAAGGCTTTCCAAGAGTGGAGGCCTTATTTGTGGGGGGTTTGTCAGGCAGTGACGGTTTATACCGATCACCGAAATCTCCAGTACATGTCCTCTGCTAGACACCTTACACAAAGGCAAATGCGGTGGATGCTGTTCTTTTCCGAGTACAACTTTGTGGTAACCTTTCGTCCTGGCTCGGAGAACAGGAAAGTGGATGCTCTTTCTAGACAGGGAATCCCCATCAAACAGAGTGCGGAGGAACAGTCAATCATCCCTTCCACGAAAGTGGTTTGTGTGATCAGGGCCGAGAAGTTTCTGGAGGACATCAAGGGCTCCAGGTCTACGGAGTTTTGGGTCCGTTGGGCTTCGGCCAACCCAGGCAGGAAGATTAGGCAAGGTTTACCTTTTTATGGGGAGTGTTTGTTTCTGCCTACTGAGGAGATTAGAAAGAAGGTGAGGGATTGGCCAGCCCCTAAGAATGTGAAGGAGGTACAGAGCTTCTTGGGGTTTGCCAATTATTATCGCCGGTTTATCTTGCATTTCTCCCAAACCGCTGTTCCTATCACCAGGCTGTTAAGGAAAGGGAAGTCATTTGAGTGGACAGTGGAGGCTGAGGAGGTGTTTCAGGCACTGAAAAGAGCCTTTACTACAGCACCAGTGTTGGCACATCCTGTTTTGGAACATACGTTCATAGTCGAGGCAGACGCTTCGGATGAAGCCATAGGGGCAGTTCTGTCTCAGAGAGATGTACACACTGGTCAACTCCATCCTGTTGCCTACTTCTCGAAAAAGCTGAGCTCGGCTGAGGTCAACTATTCAATCGCGGAAAAAGAACTCTTGGCGATAAAAAAGGCTTTCCAAGAGTGGAGGCCTTATTTGTGGGGGGTTTGTCAGGCAGTGACGGTTTATACCGATCACCGAAATCTCCAGTACATGTCCTCTGCTAGACACCTTACACAAAGGCAAATGCGGTGGATGCTGTTCTTTTCCGAGTACAACTTTGTGGTAACCTTTCGTCCTGGCTCGGAGAACAGGAAAGTGGATGCTCTTTCTAGACAGGGAATCCCCATCAAACAGAGTGCGGAGGAACAGTCAATCATCCCTTCCACGAAAGTGGTTTGTGTGATCAGGGCCGAGAAGTTTCTGGAGGACATCAAGGGCTCCAGGTCTACGGAGTTTTGGGTCCGTTGGGCTTCGGCCAACCCAGGCAGGAAGATTAGGCAAGGTTTACCTTTTTATGGGGAGTGTTTGTTTCTGCCTACTGAGGAGATTAGAAAGAAGGCATTCAGTTGGTGTCATGAAGCTCCTGCGGCTGGACATCCAGGGATTACAAAGACTGTGGAATCAGCGTTGTCTACTAGCTTCCATCCATAAACAGATGGACAGACGGAACGTCTGAATCAGACTCTAAAAAAGTATTTGCGTTGTTACGCGAAGGAGGCTCATGAGTCTTGGGTGGAATTGTTGTGGATGGCGGAGATGGCATATAACAATGCTTGGCACAGTTCCATAGGTATGTCCCCATTCAAAGCCAACTACGGTTATGATGTACAGACTCTGCCAATTCACATTCCTGTAGAACTAGACGACCAACCCTCGGTGAAGGAGCGGGTACTGACAATAAGGAGGGTACACAGAGCAGTGCAAGGACATCTGATGAAGGCCAAGGAAACGCACAAACGATGGGAGGACAGACATCGGGTACCTGGTCCTCAGTTCGAGGTGGGGGATAAGGTGTGGCTTTCGACCAAATATATCCGTTTCAAACTACGAAGCATATTCCATCCGCGTTTCATAGGGCCCTATCCTGTGGTGCGACGTATCAATCCTGTGGCATTCAAGCTGAAGTTGCCTAACACGTTGAGAATCCACCCTGTGTTTCATGTACAGTTGCTGAAAAGAGCCCTTACAACGCGCAGAACCGCGCCTCCTGTGCTGGCTAAAGATGGGAACCTGGAGTATGAGGTGAGATCTATCCGAGACTCCAAATTCCGCAGAGGAGTGCTGTGGTATTTGGTCTCATGGAAGGGCTATGGGGCGGAGGAGGATTCATGGGAACCAGTGCATAATGTCCATGCTCCTAGGGCTGTGCGATCTTTCCATGCCAGGCTTCCTGCAAAGCCTGGGCCTAGGAGGCGCTTGGGGGGAGGGCGTACTGTCGGGATCTAGCCCAGCGCGCCTGCCCAATAAACTACGTTTCCCGACTCCTACGGGTTCAGGACTGCATTACCCAGAATTCTCGTCGGGAATCACGGAATATCTCCGGGCCAAACCGGAAGACCGGTGCTAGTGATTCTTCTTGGTTCGGAGGTGGCGGCTGCTCCCTTGATCTGTGTTCCCAAGTGACTTCGAGGGTTCCTGTGTACCGGTGCCGGGAGCCGTATGTTCTGGTAATCTGTAGCGCGTTGGCTAGCGCGCTCCGTAATATGGACTTCGTGTTGTTCTTAGCAAATATAAGGACGACATTGGTGTTGGGTTTTGCCTCGCGGCTGCGAGGGAACTTTGCTATAATGTGAGGGCTTTGCACGCGTTCATTTGGAGCATTCCTGGGCGTGAGTGCGTTTTCTGTAATACGGAGATTCAAGTGGCGGAGTGCAGGGGGGGATTTTAGGACCTCCGCACTGCCGTCACGAATCCTTGGTCTGGGATTCCTTATACCAAAATCTTGTGGATTATAAGTACCAAAGCGGAGTGTGGTAGTGAAGGAACTACACACTGCTGTGTTTGGTTATCTCGAGTGTACAGCGATCTTTATACTTAAAACTTGTGGATTATAAATACCAAAGCGGAGTGTGGTAGTAAAGGAACTACACACTGCCGTGTTTGGGTATCTTGAGTGCACTGCACAAAGAATGGAAAACATTGTCCTTTAAGAATGTGACAAAGTGAACTTTTGACAATCACTAAGCACAGGGGTGCTCCTTATTTTTTACCTTGGAATCATTTACAATTCCTTTGTTAGTACAATGGGGTATGTGTAAATCTAAGTTTAAGGCTTTTTAGTCATTTGCAACCATGCTTGTTGGTAATGCCTTTTCTCTTGTGTTGACCAGGAAGGAAGGAAGACGGGAGATACAGCGATAGGGTGGTTTAGAGTCATTCATTTACAGGTGAAGTCATGGGGGTATGGAATTAGTGAGAATTGGTGAGAGTTGGGTTAAGTAATGTATTAACCTATGTACTTTTGTCTTACAGTTTCTTTATCCCTGCTGCCCCTTCCTTCCTCTCTTTATTCTTTCTGGGTTTTTTCCCCTTTTGGGGTTTTTCCCTCGCCGTATCGTCTGAGCACCCTGTGTTTCTAATTCAGGGTGTTCGGTCGGTCCGGAGGTGGAGCATTGTTGCTGCATGTGGATCCTGCGGAGTGCAAAACCTTACACAGAGATCAATGTTGTCTCTCTAATGTTGACATCTTTATCTATACTATACATGTTTTTGATTCATTATTTCAGCTTCAATTGCAATAATTCATGTTTCTTCCTGAGGCTGCATGTCATCTGAATGCAATACGCTCAAGTGTCCAGTCTCCTGGATGTTCCTGAAGAGTCGTCTGGGAATTTAAAAAAAATGCATTATATTGTTTGTTGGGTTTCTTCTAATGATGACTTCCATTTCATCAATAGAGTTTAATCTGTCTTCTCATCAAGAAAAGAGGCTGTTATGCCCTGTATGGACTACGCTCATGGCTGATTAATGGTTTATCAGTACCCACCAATACAAAATAGTTTGTTATTGTTTTTGAATTCTGACAAACAAGAAATGTAAACTTTCATTGCTACTTAATTTGTTTGTATTCTCTTGGTGCTTATTCCCATCATGCAGCACATTGGCATTGTTGTCTCTTTTGTATGTAGACAGTGTCATCAAAGAGCAAATCAGAAGCAGACCCCACTTCTGTACATACCCAGAAGAAGATCAAAGTCCCTCCCAGAAAGAAAAATGGTTGTCTACAACAAACAATGAACACAGCAGCAGGAGGTGTGGTCGCTTACACACAGTGATCATCTGAACGGCTGTGCATAATTGATGATTGACTTGCTGACTCCATGTCACTGGTGATAATTTCAAACAGAATTTAAATTCATCATCTGGTATAAAAGATGTTGATATATTAAATCTACCACCTGGGGCATGTGTAAAGACGAATATGTGTATTAGGTCCCTTGCAAAGCTAGCCCAATGTTTTGATGAAATCATGTACATGGAATTTTAAAGTAGTGTAATGGATCCACTGTCATTCAACTTCTTACCCACAAAGTTGGATGGTTGACGGCACTCCCGCCCCTTCGGTCCATCACAGCATCTTTCATTTCCTGGGCAGTCCTTGTCATTATTACATTTGTTGCAGATATCTACTTTTTCAGGAACATTTGTCACCCTTGTGCACTCACCCATTTTTTCTGGAATATAGAAAAGAAAAAGCTATTTAAACATTGTGATCGTCAAATATTAAGGTAGTCTGGAACCTGATGCCCTGATGCAGGATCTCCTGACCAATTAGACTCCACACACCACTTGACCATTCAGCCTGATGACTCGCAGTGAACTCGTGCCTGCACTCTGCTCTTGTCCACATTGTATCCACGTGCAAAGAATGATGCAGCAGAGCAAAAATATTGGCATGATTGAGTGTTACGCGGTATTCAGAACAACAAGTGTTTTCTATGTAGGTTAGTTCCTTTGACATGCATGTAAAAGGACTTGCCAAACTTGTGGGCTCTATTCTTTTGTTTTTCTCAACTAGTTCTTTCTGATGAACCATATGATCTGTTGCCTTGTTAGGTATTTATCATTCCATGCACTTCACCTGCAAAGTTAGCATGCCCTCCAATCATATGTATTGTGTTACAATAATGGTGCGAACAATGTATCCCAAAAGATGGAACTAAACGGGAAGAGTTGATATATGTACAAACATTATGTAGTACGAGTAGCAAACTAAGGATACATGCTTGAAAGGAGACAGCGCTCTGGCTTACAGATTATACGTCCTTTGGCAAGGGGAAGCCTTTTGAGGGGCAGGAATCACAGACTCCTCTAGAACAGTGTGCTCTGATGGAACCTTGGGTCTACATTTAGGAAGAGAAGATGCTGGGGGCTTGACAATTGTATATAAATCGAAAGACAGGGAGTTGCAGACCCAGTTTCTCACTTGAGAAAGGCAGGCTCTTCTACTCGGTTGAAATCAATGGCTGTCATGTTCACATAACAACTTCTGGGCAATTGCGTGGCTTGGCTGTCAACCAAGGTAACACTAGCAGAGGGCACCAGTTGGCCCCTCCCATAAGCAAATGTTTCCCGCATGCCACGGACATGGCAGCACCAAAAGTGCATCTTCTCCTAATGTATCCCTGTAGTTTCAAATGCCACACCATTGGTCAAAGGAATTTTCCATAATGGGGTAGAAATATGTGAGAACTCAAAGGTAACAAGTAATCACCATGATGCGAGGGAAGCTGATATGTCTAAATGGGTGGCTGTGTTTTTAAGAAAAGGTTCAGCCATTCCTCCTGCAAGTTACATATTTGCTCTGAAAGGGACATCACCTATCACTCCATTCTTGATGTAAGGAACACAGAGTTCTACAGGGCATCTGAAGAGCCCTTTGAGCTATCCCATGGGCCTATGCATGTCATGGATGCTTAGGGATGTTTTCCCAACAATAGCTCTACTTCTCCTTAGAATAGACACAGTCAAACAGCGCCTGTAGGCCTGCTTAGTCATACAGGGAGAGACAGTTTCTCCTCTGGTGCAACTCCAGCGACAATCAAGGGAGGACGGAACCAATTTTCCACAAGTAGTTTCTCTTTGCCGCTGGACAACTACTTGAAGCTACGGCCCACGAGAAGCAAAAATCCATGCTAGCCTCCCCAAAGCCTGCCCTGGTTAACTTCAAAATATTCCACTTGCAAGTAAGGAGTGCCTTGAGGCAAACACAGCCTAATGTGCATCTTTCAATAGAAAACTTGTCTTCCCTCGGACTGTCTCTCTCTCTCTGACAGCCACCTATGGGAGAGGATTGTAACTAGGGAGGTCACTATCTATCCCAATTCTTTAATGCCTCCATCCAATGGTGAATCAGTATCCTGTGCAGTTCATCTGTAGGTGTGGAAACCTATTCCTTGCATTCAGGCCAGAGCAGCTGCCTCAGAATATTACTACACTTTCCTCAACTAAAAATTCAGAGTTTGCAGGCTTCTCCCATTAACCATGTGCTTTTGTGCCCACTACCACACCAGTTTGTGCCAAATTTCTGATTGATCATGCACATATCTTTTTAATTTTTCTTGCATCTGAATGGAGATTTAAGGGGTAAGCCTTTACTGATATTCACCCAAGGAAATGCCATCCACAGTGGAAGTGATCCTCAGTTCCCAGAGAATAATAAACTCCTAGAGTCTGACCACATTACTAATTTTTCGCGTCACAGAACTTTACAATTTTTGCTGTCTTTTCTCCTCATCCTCAAAACCAGCCTTCAGTTTTTCCACTTTAACCTTATGCTTGGCAAGGTGTCCATCATTTTATCTCTGCCTTCGTCCTCCAACCCCTAACTGCCATATATCACATGCTGGAGCCCAGATAGCGATGAGATCCCCACCAGTCACAGTGCAACCATCTTTTACTAGACTTTGTGCCTGTGAAAGCACCTCTGGTTATTCATGGTTTCACAGCCCCCAGGACCGCATCTTCTTCAAACTAGCTCCTAACTGTGCACCATCATGTGAATCTAAGTGTTGGAGTGCACTCCGGGGAAGGATCTGATTAATCTGTCTGAGCTGTGTGCATGCCTATATTTATGTCATACCTTTTTGCCTCAAAAGTATAAAGTTTCCCTCATTGATCATAGTAATTCAATAAAGAAATTATTCAAAGTACATTTTTAAAGTACTTTAAAAATGAACTTTGAAGAATTTGTTTATTGAAGTACTATGGTCAATGAAAGAAACTCTACACTTTTGTGCTTGTTCATTCCCCTCTTTTCCCTGACCAACATTATTTTTTGAGGGGGTCACTTCATTCTTGCTAGATACCTGTTTGCCTCTGCATCATATATAAAAGTTTATTCACCAACAAACCCACAAAAGATTGAAGACAAACATATCCAACCAACATTTTTTAACATGTAGTCAGTCCCCAAGTCGGCTTGGCCTAGAGATGGGTTGTAATGTATTTGTGAAAAAAGTGATCAACGTTTTGTTGTAACTTTTCCCAGTGTGAAGAATTGTCTAGTGGAATTATCTCCGCTATTAGTGATAGTATGAAGGTGAATTTCAGCCAACCGATTCTCAACCAAAGGAGACCCCTTCACTGGAAAATTAGTGCTAACCAAATGCATCACAGGGAGCTCCATCAGCTGCAAAGAGATCTTCTTGATTATCAAGAACTTCACCACAACGGCAGCCTACGTCATGGTCTGACACCCTCACAAGAACTCTGCAACAACCTATCAAACTGCTTTCACAACAAAATCGAAAACATCTACAGAAACTTTCCACACCTACCATACCTCAGTGATGACACCGCAGACCTACCCATCAACAACAAAGGTCACCTGACCAAGAGGAAAACTCTCTTGAGAGAAGACACAGCATTGACAATGCAAACAATCCATATAAGAGACCCATTCCCTCACCACATTTATAAACTTGGAGCATAAGCCATCAGCACCACCTTCACCCACATCATCAACACCTTCATTGCACCTGAAACATTCCTGGAAGACAGGAAACATTCATGGGTCAACACCCTCCTCAAGAAGCCATCAGCCGACCAAAGTCAACTGAGCAAATCCCATTCTATCTCCCTCCTTCCCTACCCAGCCAAAGTGATAGAGAAAGCCATCCACAGAAGAAGTACCTGAGTAAGCTCAAAGTGTAACCAGAATGACGCAGGTGCCCTCTACCCATTGCAACTACCTCAAGCACTTTAAGAGTACTGCTCATGCTGCTTTGCACTCATCCAGTCCCTGATTTCCCACTCCAAGCACTGCAAAGATTAAGCCATGATCCGCAGTTCCACACCACATTAAGGAGTACCTGGGTGCCATATGCTCACAAGTACAAATTATGGGGTATATTAACTAATCTTTCATACAACGCAGTGCAGCAAGCAAATTTGCGCAAAAGGGCAAAAATGCTCCATATTTACAAAGATACGGAGGATTTCTGCTCTCTCCATGGGCTGACACACATGGTGCTGCCTAGCACCAGTGCAGGCACCTGTGCACCAGGGAGGATTGTTTTTGTGCAGGTAGGAACACCTGCACGAAAACAATCCTGAGAGGAATTTTCCTATTTCTATGTGTGATGCGGAATGTCTCGTGCACAGAAAGAGGAAGTAACAAGGAGAAATATAGATATTTCTTCTTGGCACACGTCACTGGCAAAAGCGTAGCATGTTGACGCATTGCCAAGTTTACTAACTTTAGTAAATCTGGGAAAAAAGTGATATGCAACAAAATGCAACAAAAGCTGATGTGTTGCGTTACATTTCTATACAAATCCACATAGATGGCGCAAATCTCCCCTTGAATGGCTTTGTAAATATTACTGTAGACTTTGCATTCTCCTTGTTTCGCATTGTCCGACGCAAGGATAACGCAGGAGCTTGATAATTTTCTACCCAAATTTGTGGTCCAGCTTAGCTGCAGATCAGTGCTAGGTAGCAAAAATGAGCCCTGAGTAACTGCTCTGGGCAACAATGTGGCTTAAAAAGAGTAAGAGGATAAAAAGACTGATTAATGGCAATTTAATTCAAAGGATTTGAACTACACTAAGTCTATAACAACCACACCAATGTCATCCATGGCAAATGTGCCTGTCAGGGCAGTGACACAACCACTATTTGCTTGCAATTGCAGAACATATAGAACTGCAAGGAACCTGCTGATGACAGTAACTCTGCATGGAAAAAGTAGTTGATTGAGATTTGAGAAGATCTTCAGCAGATCTCCCCCATACATCTAGCATGTTTTGCCATTGCAGGGAGGTTGGGGGAGCCTGCAGGGTCCATTATATATATATATTCTTTAGCAATACAATATCCATTGCTCATTTCAGAGCTGCTGGATTTAATTGAAGAACACAAAACTAGAGCAAGATAATAGGCAAGGAACATGCCTGCCCAAAGTACTGTAAAGTTGAGATAAAAACCAGTGCACACAATTATCAGGGGGAGCCACCTCTTGGATGTCTGCTAGTTGTGTTTTACAGCAGTGCGTAGTACTGAAAGCATCATTATACAAATCATCAGTGAGGCTTTGTGTATTCTTCAGGGTTGATGATCCTCCCAGAAGGGTGCTGCATTTTTAATTATAATATGTAATAAAAAGTTCATATAAGATAACTCTTTGCATCCGTAGCTCATACGCCCTTTTCTTGGAGACTCCGGCTTTCTAGAAAAGGTTTACACTGGACCAACCAATCAATCAATCAATCAAGCATTTGTAGAGCACGCCATCACCTGTGAGGGTCTCAAGGCGCTATGGCGGAGGTGGGAGGCAGCTACTGGTCGAACAGCCAGTTCTTGAGGAGTCTCCTGAAGGTTAGTATACCATGGGTGAGGAGTTTGAAGGTGATCCTCCTGTTGACCGGGAGCCAATGCAGATCTAATAGGTGGGTGGTGACTGTGGCGACGGAGTCCGAGGATTAGGCGTGTGGAGGCATTTTTTATGCGTTGGAGTCTCTTCTGTAGTGTAGCCATGGTTCCTGCAAAGAGGGCATTGCCGTAGTCCAGCCTTCTGCTGATGAGTGCTTGTGTGACTGTTCTACTGGTTTTGGTGGGAATCCATCTGAAGATCTTGCAGAGTATGCGTAGGGTTTTGAAGCAGGAGGATGAAACAGTGTTGACTTGTTTGATCATAGAGAGCGTTGAGTCCAGGACGAACCCCAGCCACAGGAGTCATCCCATGCGGAGGGGGTGGAGCGAAGGATAAGGACCTCCGTGTTGTCTGAGTTAAGTTTCAGTCGGCTGGTCTTCATCCAGTCTGCGACGGCCTTCATTCCTTTGTGGAGGTTGGATTTGGCGGTGGTCCAGTCCTTGGTGAGGGAGAGGATCAGCTGGTTGTAGTCGGCGTAAGAGACAATGTTGAGGTGGTGTGCTGGTTTGTGTTCCCAACCAGTGCAGTCACTGGTTGGGAATACAAACCTTGGAACTCTACCCTCCCTTCATCATTATTGCCCCCTTCTTTTCCTCCTTTTAAAGGGTGCTTAATGTGTTCTGGTCCGCCACAATAGCTACTCGATTTTATCTTCTCTTACCCTCTGAATCCGCTTGTTTTTATACCGGCTGCGATGATAGGTGCCTCTTTATTAAAACATCATGCAGTACAGCAAGTCTCCTTGCTGTGCTGCACTGAATGGTAAGGAAAGGGCAGCAATGAACCGTACTTAATAGTGTACGGCACGTTCCTATTGTTTACAAGCGCTTGGATCCAAAGGTGCATTCGCTGTAAGCAGGATTGTTTTTTGTGCAGGATGGGACACCTTCCTGCTCAAGCCATGCAAGGCCATGAAAGGCTTGAAAATCTAACTTAAGACTTTAGTCGCTCTTGCGCCCCATTACGTGATGCAGGGTGATGCAACTCTTTGTTAAATATACCCCATAATCAAAAGAGGTACAGACTATGACGTGTTATTGATTCACCTGGTTCCTGGCTTGCTGTGTGTTCCCTGAGATATTTTACTTTGTGTCCGGATTCCATGTAAGAAAATCATTTTAATAGTCACTGATTCACAAAACCTATGAGAGATTGAATCACTATAATACGATATGTTTTGTCAATCGTTCAATTAATGTACCCAAGATAATACCTCTCTATTCTATTAACATATTATAAGTAAGAATACCATAATATCCGTTCCTCCTATTATGATTGTGATGCTAGGTTGACTCTCTAGACTACCCCATGTCTGGTTCAGTCCCTGATATGCATATTCACAAGCAGTTCTATATAGTGTACAAATTGTAAAGATGAAAATATGTTATGATTGAAGTGTTATGTAAAGCTCTCTGTCGTCAGTGAGCTGTGAAGCTGCTAAAGAAATATAATTAAAATAGATCGTGGCAAGTAAACAATGATCACTGATTGCATCCTCTTTTTTTGGGTGGGTGCACAACATCCATCTGTTCTGAAAGATATCAAAGCCTGATGTGGTTCCAGAATCTGTGCACCAATGTTTGCAATATCAGATCCCATTTGTCTTCCCTTGTACTCTTTGCCCACTTACTGACAATTTATCAACACACTGTATTTGAGACTTTCACCATAACCAATCACAAAGCTGTGCCCTTTAAATCTCACCAGAGGAGATGACTACCACTGATCCGGAGTCTTCTGCACATAATCTTGACAAAATAAAAATACAAGAGCTGGCCCAAATAAAATGTTTTGTAAGTAAGTCCTGGACTGACAAGGACCATCCATCTAACACTCACAGTCATTTCCCCTAACTCACACGTGGGTACTCAAGAGATGTGTGACTCCTGCCCCTGTCACAGCGATCACAGCACACCTGGATCCATGATCAGTGGTATTGAGCAGATGTTCTAAATCATAAAACATAGTATATATGGGAGTGCTGTGACTGACATATATACGTTTTAGAGAACTTGCTGCCATGACAACAATGATGTCCCACAGCAGCCCCCTGCCTCAAGATGGATTGTAACACACATGACCCTGTAAAAGTTATATGTAGTCTCTTTCTACTTGCTATCAGGATCTTCACAGGTCCTGCTCTGTTGCCCCCTCCTCCTCTACTCTAACGGAAATGCACCTTTCAGCGCCTTGACGCACTTCCGCAGGCAGCCTACAGTGCAGCATTTCTCATCAGCGGCGCAGTTCCAGTCATGGTCACAGGAGGGCACGTAGACGGCAGGGCAGACCAGTGATTTTGAAATATATGATGGACAGACACCTTCATGATCTGCAAAAAAATAAACATTTAGTGTCCTAGTTTTCATAGCGGTAAAGCAGTAAGCAATATTCATGGAAAGCCAAACACAGCAAGTTTATGAGTTTGGCGGCCCCAAACTAAAGGCCCCGCTCCACAGTCGTGGCGTCTCCATGGTGCCCTGTGCTCCATGTACACACAGATTAATAATTAATTATGTGCAAACACTGACGATTTTTATAAATCAATGCCAAACAAACCAACACAGGGTCTACTGTGCAGGTGTGGTAGTCATGGGCAATATTCCTGCACTCTCTTTGACTCTTGCCTAATTTGTAAAAAAAGAAGTGCAGGTGCTAAAAATTTTGCCAAGGAGGCCACAGCTCACATCTTCCTCCGGTGAGCCCCACTTTCAACACTCTCACTGCCTCAGTCTTTATCTTCTAACCTTCATCTGTTGTCTGTCCCCTACGTCTTTGCTCTAAGAGTCTATCATCTCACCTCTCTAATTGTTTTCTATCATCTTTGTCACACCTGGTGTGTTACCTTATTCCCTGCATTTCTGATTTGCCCTCTATTCATTCTACCCCTGCCCTTTTTCCTCTTCACTTTTATCCATGTTCTGCTCTCTCTCCCTTCTATGTTGGCTCTTTACAATCACTCGTCTAGCAGTGATTAGCTGTGTCTCCATTTTATAATTTGTCTGCTTTTTTTGTTCTCTGTCCTGTTTTCTACATCCTTTCATTCTATCTTCTCTCTTCTTAATGCTCTCTTCTTCACATCGTGGCTGCTTTCTCTTTGTATCTCATTTGCTCTCCTTTTCTTCTACTTAGCTATGTTTTATCTCTCTCCTCTCTGTCTTCTTTCTCCTCTTTACTCCTACTCTCTCTCTCATCTATAACACTGCTGCTGCCTGTGCCCCCTGTCGTCAGCCTGTACATGTCCCTGTTATTTTGAACTCTGCGTTTTCCTGTTGTCTTTCCTAAATATAAGGAAGATGACGTGTTTTACTTTCTTACATACACCGAGTGCAAAAACGAAATGTACACCAAATGAAAATGCTTTTTTTGCATATATTAATCAGAGCAGTATAACTGGGTTATTTGCATACTGGTAGCTGCTCGAGCACAGCAGTTAATGTCACTACTAGTGCTGCCTGTATTTAGTAGGTCCAGGGATGGCAACAGCATTGGCATCCACTGCTCAGCTTGCTGTGACCCTGCCTGCTACAGCACAGGCATTGTCCCCAGCCGTAATGCTGCCAATGCTGGTAAGTATTGCTGTGGTGCCTACTGGACTCACGCACGCTCAGCAATTACCATGCTGGGTTGCAGCGTACAGATCCTACAGGTGGCGCCATGGTGCACAAAAGTTGTGTTGGACCACAGCCACTTTGAGCACGTTGAGAATAGCAGCAATGCAGGGCTGCAGGATATGCTACTCTGCCTAGACAGCAAGTGGAAAGTCCACACTTACTTTTGTTTATTCTTCCTCAAGAGCCCTCACTCCCAAGTTCCAAATGCGCTCTCACAGCTTCCTTGCCTCAACTCTGTCTTGAGCCAGCCCCCAGCTACAAATATCCAATGAGAGGCTTAGGCTCAGGCAGTGGCAGGGTGCACTCACACTCGGGGAATAGAATGCAAGACATAGTTTGTCGATGACTACTTGGATTTGTGATCGCTGAGATGACATCATCACTAACCTGGTGATACACAATCATGCCTGTCTGGACAGGCGTATGCTGGCCTGTCTATGAACATTTACCAGCCAGTCACCGTGCAATATATGTTATTCTTTTTATTTTGAATTTGAACAATTAATATTGAGACCACCACCTGCAGGGTCAGAAATTGTAGCCCCAGCCCTGTGAAAGGAGTGCAGGTGTTTAGCACCTGAAAGTACCTGCTCAAATCAAGCACTGCTTACCTACAATGCTTTTTGTTGTCAACACAAAACAAGCCTGACTCTAACATATTCATAGATAATACAGGAAAAAGAATCATCAACATCTTTTCATGACTAGTTCAATTCTGTGCCCATTGAATCTGAAGGCGCCAAGGTCATTACATGCACTCGCCCAGCAATGATCTCTGTATTTGGGTTGGTGAGTGCTGGGAAAATCGCTCTGAGGGTTGCAGCATGTATGTCTTTATGCATGCATTACAGAAGTGGGGAGCGCAGATTCCACGCTCCACTCCCAAGTGCACTGCATAACTGGATAAACTATCCAACCAACTTTTAAACGTTCCACATTTCTCCAAATTAATCCAGTGATCAAAAGTCTTTCCAATGTATTCATAATCATAATCGTCGAAATCCACCCAGCAAGCTAGAAAATTTAACATGAAATAAACAAATGTTACCCCATGTCCCCAATAGTTTTGTGCTAAAACTCTCTAATTACACGAAGCATACTCTAAATTCATCTTTCGCTTTTTGCTGAATGTCATATTCCTCAGTATTCTAATAATTGGTTTGTATTAAACTCCGAGCACAAAGCAGTTCAAACCCTCTTTACACACTTTACCTGCTTCCTCTTTTTCATGTGGTCGCTCGGCAAACGCTTTCAGCAACCCAGCCTGCACTTGCTTATTTAAAGAAACAACGATCGTCAGTGTAAAAAACATCATTATAATTTTCATCCTTTTCAGTGCCTGTAATATATTTTTTGTTCTCACTCTATGAACATAATTACTAACGCAAAGTTCAAGGCAGCAATTATGTTCTTAGTAATTTTTTACACTGACGATCGTTGTTTCTTTAAATAAGCAAGTGCAGGTCACGTAGTCCACTAGGAAGCACAAGTAGTTTCAGGTGATCGGCTGGTTTATTTACAGAGGGGCGGAGCATGTAGACTTTTAATGGTGCTTGAATGCATGGCCAAACATGCGATAATTCCTTGATTGCTAAATTTTCTAGCTTGCTGGGTGGATTTCGACGATTATGATTATGAAGCACTTTTTTAATATTTTTAGACTTTTGTAAACACAAAAAGTGAATAATTTATTGTTGAAGTACAGACTTCTGTGTATGTTGTGGAAAACGTTATTTATTTGGCAATGATGAATTTTCCTGTAATTAATTTCATAGTGACCCCCGACGAAGAGCTCATGTTACAGCCCGAAATGCATTGGGTTTGAAATAAAGTGATGCTGCTCTGAACTACCTGTTGTCGTTTGGATCATATTTTCGAAGAAGTCCGGATGGGCACACGCAAATATGAAAAGCCTCCAACATACATTTTGATATAGATGTGGAAAAAAAGAAAAAAACATTGGAAAGACTTTTGATCACTGGATTAATTTGGAGAAATGTGGAATGTTTAAAAGTTGGTTGGATAGTTCATCCAGTTATGCAGTGCACTTGGGAGTGGAGCGTGGAATCTGCGCTCCCCACTTCTGTAGTTATTACAGTGCTAGGGCTAGCACTTCCCAGTTTTGCACGAAACACGCTAAATAAGGTTGATTATAAGATTAACATTTAAAAATAGGTGTGCATACCACCCCTTTCATGATATAAATACATTAGCCCTAAATGTTGGTTTTGCACCCGGGACAAAAGACATTTTCGAATAAAGAGTGAGACAGATTGAATATTCCACGTCTGGGAAAACGCAAAGCTCAAGGCAGCAATTATGTTCTTAGTAATTATGTTCTGTGATCCCACCACACGGGACACCCAACCCCGAGTCGCCCCCTCACCTCTATTGTCACCTCACCCCGCATCATGTCCGCGTAGGCGCGAGGGGTCCCCAACAACAGCGTCCTTGACAACCGAAATCCCGCCCCTCTCTCCTTTGCAGGGTCCAATCAGGTGGAAAGAAGGACCGGAAGGACTATCCTACGACCCCGGAAGTCCCGCCTCTCTACAGACGCCCGGATACAGAAAAGACGGAAGGAGAGAGACTGACGCCGTCGAAGGATCGTGGCAGGAGCTTTCGGCTAGAGCGGTGACGGACGGAGAAGGCGGGAACGGAGACAGCGAGGAGTGGTCCGAAGAGTGGTGGAGTCCCACGGAGGGAGCTGAAGAGCGGCCGTAACTCGGAGGAGAGTTACGGCGGAGCGCGTGAGTACCAGCTCCCCTCTTAAGCACATTAGGTGCACTGTGTACATATTAGGAATCCCCTACCTGTGTAAATTTGTTCCTCGCTATCCTAGGCACGTCACCAGTAGGCACTAGGCAAATTGTATATACGCACTTAGCACTGTATAAAGCGCACCCCTTTCCCCACCACCCTGTGCACTTCTTGTACTTCCCCTTCCAACTCTCGCCCGTACCTTCCTCCACCCATACCTCCCTCACTTCCCTTTCGCTTCCTCACACGACCGGGTAACGGTGACGGGATCGGATCTCGAGTCCAAGTAACTAACGGCTCCCTTTCTTCTCTTATTGCCCTCCGAGGTGTTCTCCGACCATACCGAGGCAGCTACACGCAAGACCCGGACGCCCATCTGACCCTCGGAAGAATCGGCCAAACAGAGAAGAAGACGCATACCCGGCCCGGGGTTTTTGGACCTGACCTCTTTCCCTGTCCCCGCAATCCACTGTACAAAGACTTAATAAATCCCTATCGCTCACTATATCCGGCCTCCTCGCCTGATTTTCCAGTCCGCCGTACGCCCACGATCACAGTTCATAGAGCGAGAACAAAAAATATATTACAGGCACTGAAAAGGATGAAAATTATAATGATGTTTTTTACACTGACGATCGTTGTTTCTTTAAATAAGCAAGTGCAGGCTGGGTCGCGTAGTCCACTAGGAAGCACAAGTTGTTTCAGGTGATCGGCTGGTTTATTTACAGAAGGGCAGAGTATGTAGACATTTAATGGTGCTTGAATGCATGGCCAAACACGCGATAATTCCTTGGTTTCTGAAAGCGTTTGCCGAGCGACCACATGAAAAAGAGGAAGCAGGTAAAGTGTGTAAAGAGGGTTTGAACTGCTTTGTGCTCGGAGTTTAATACAAACCAATTATTAGAATACTGAGGAATATGACATTCAGCAGAAAGCGAAAGATGAATTTAGAGTATGCTCTATGTAATTAGAGGGTTTCTGCACAAAACTATTGGGGACATGGGGTAACATTTGTTTATTTCATTTTAAATTTTCTAGCTTGCTGGGTGGATTTCGACAATTATGATTATGAAGCACTTTTTTAATATTTTTAGACTTTTGGAAACACAAAAAGTGAATAATTTATTGTTGAAGTACAGACTTCATTTGTATGTTGTGGAAAACGTTATTTATTTGGCAATGATGAATTTTCCTGTAATTAATTTCATAGTGACCCCCAACGAAGGGCTGATGTTACAGCCCGAAATGCATTGTGTTTGAAATAAAGAGATGCTGCTCTGAACTACCTGTTGTCGTTTGGATCATATTTTCGAAGAAGTCCGGATGGGCACACGCAAATATGAAAAGCCTCCAAAATACATTTTGATATGGATGTGGAAAAAAAGAAAAAACATTGGAAAGACTTTTGATCACTGGATTAATTTGGAGAAATGTGGAATGTTTAAAAGTTGGTTGGATAGTTTATCCAGTTATGGAGTGCACTTGGGAGTGGAGCGTGGAATCTGCGCTCCCCACTTCTGTAGTTATTACAGTGCTAGGGCTAGCACTTCCCAGTTTTGCACGCAACACGCTAAATAAGGTTGATTATAAGATTAACATTTAAAAATAGGTGTGCATACCACCCCTTTCATGATATAAATACATTAGCCCTAAATGTTGGTTTTGCACCAGGGACAAAAGACATTTTCGATTAAAGAGTGAGACAGATTGAATATTCCACGTCTGGGAAAACGCAAAGTTCAAGGCAGCAATTATGTTCTTAGTAATTATGTTCATAGAGCGAGAACAAAAAATATATTACAGGCACTAAAAAGGATGAAAATTATAATGATGTTTTTCACACTGACGATCGTTGTTTCTTTAAATAAGCAAGTGCAGGCTGGGTCGCGTAGTCCACTAGGAAGCACAAGTAGTTTCAGGTGATCGGCTGGTTTATTTACAGAGGGGCGGAGCATGTAGACTTTTAATGGTGCTTGAATGCATGGCCAAACACGCGATAATTCTTTGGTTTCTGAAAGCGTTTGCCGAGCGACCACATGAAAAAGAGGAAGCAGGTAAAGTGTGTAAAGAGGGTTTGAACTGCTTTGTGCTCGGAGTTTAATACAAACCAATTATTAGAATACTGAGGAATATGACATTCAGCAGAAAGCGAAAGATGAATTTAGAGTATGCTCTATGTAATTAGAGGGTTTCAGCACAAAACTATTGGGGACATGGGGTAACATTTGTTTATTTCATGTTAAATTTTCTAGCTTGCTGGGTGGATTTCGACGATTATGATTATGAAGCACTCTTTTAATAATTTTAGACTTTTGGAAACACAAAAAGTGAATAATTTATTGTTGAAGTACAGACTTCTGTGTATGTTGGGGAAAACGTTATTTATTAGGCAATGATGAATTTTCCTGTAATTAATTTCATAGTGACCGCGACGAAGGGCTGATGTTACAGCCTGAAATGCATTGGGTTTGAAATAAAGAGATGCTGCTCTGAACTACCTGTTGTCGTTTGGATTATATTTTCGAAGAAGTCCGGATGGGCACACGCAAATATGAAAAGCCTCCAAAATACATTTTGATATGGATGTGGAAAAAATGAAAAAACATTGGAAAGACTTTTGGTCACTGGATTAATTTGGAGAAATGTGGAACAGTTAAAAGTTGGTTGGATAGTTTATCCAGTTATGCAGTGCACTTGGGAGTGGAGCGTGAAATCTGCGCTTCCCACTTCTGTAGTTATTACAGTGCTAGGGCTAGCACTTCCCAGTTTTGCACGCAACACGCTAAATAAGGTTGATTATAAGATTAACATTTAAAAATAGGTGTGCATACCACCCCTTTCATGATATTTATGCATGTATTACCACACCTATACTTCCACGCATTTGCATGATCGAACATTTTCTCTGACCGCATTAATAACTCTAAACTTTAGGATAATGCAGTTTGCTATATTTTACATTTAATTTTAATATGGTAAATTTCATGACTGAGAACTCTTATCCTTACTCCAAATTGAATGGAATGCCATTTTTCATATAATTCAAAATGATAACTTCCCTTATTCAAACAAAACTCCTAAAGCTAAATTAAATGACATTAAATTAAATTTAATGTAGTTAAATTATTGTTTTTATCACAAAGTAGTGTTCAACTCCACCCATATTTCTATTCTATTTAATTAAATTGACAATTTACTGTTCTCTGACCGGAATGAGGGCACACCCGAGGCATCTCTTTTCTGAAAGGCTGTTGGTAAAAGTGATCTAAGGCCCAATCACTAGCCCTACTAGAGGGAGCAGCATTTCACCTGAGGGGCTGGAGGAACTAGGAAACTATGTGTACAATAAGCTAACCCTCCATGAGGGGCATCATTCAGAAATAACACATGTGGCCAATCCCTTGTAACCCAACAAACTGAGCTATTGATCATCTTAGGAGGTCCCTCTTGATTGGTCATCGTCCTCAGTGGGCCCATCTGTAACTATGTCCAACTATGGTCCTCCAAAAATCCCTGCCCCTTTTATAGACCCCTTTTAATGTTTATTGTTAACCTTTGTACTTTGTGAAATCCCTGATTAAGAATCAAAATAACTGTACCTATTTTCCGATGGCTTTATTAAAGTTTTACTGCAGAAATATGAGGCATAAAAGCTGTTTTGAAGACACTCACCCAAACAATAATTGATACCACTCTTAGATGGAAATGACTTGTAATCACATACCAAGAAATATAAAATCTTCACCAAAGAGCAACACTGTTATGATGTTGTTTCCTGTGGGGTTCTACCTTTTATGTACATGGACGGGGCATCTTTCAATATAATGGAATGTGACTATGTAAGAGGCAAGCCTTGTGACATGTTAGGGTGCAGAGGTGGTTTAGCAGCACAGTGAGAAGCTGTTGGAGTCTGGCTTGTCATGCACAGGATTTAACCTGCTGAATAAACATCAAGTGTTCCTTACACTGAAGCCTCCAGTTATGTTTGGATGAAGAACACAAGATACACCTTTTGAGAATGTAGAGGAGCGCAATTCAACATACAAATCACCACTGACCCAACAGAGAATCTCAATGATCCTGTAAAGACACATAGGCCTTACCTTGAAACCAGGAAGCGCAGGACCCAGTTTGGTGCCATGCCCCCTCACATTTTCTGGAGAAGAGGAGGATCTGGCAGGCTGAGCAAAGGTCAGCTTGACATACACTCTTCTTGTTCAGGTCAGGCAGTCAGGTGCTGGACATGTGCTAAAAGCACAGGCTACTGCTGGCTGTCTGACCTGAGCAGGTTGGAGCCCTCCTTGTGAAAAGGGGGAGTATCACTGATTTCTTTGTTCGTGAGAACTTCAGTTTTAAGCCCTGAAGTGCCCAGGGCCTAATGTCAATCAGTAAGACTGCGTCACAGAGTGGAGTGGGGCCAGCAGTCTCACTGACCCCATCCCTCTCTGTAACAAGTGAGGGACTGCTGCCCAATGGAAACAGCTCACAGCCAACTTCAAGCAAACCATGGTGTCTGGCACTTGGATGTTTGGGGGGAAACCACATGTGCCCCCGAGAAACATAGTGGGGGCCCACAGGGGATGGGGGCACTGCTAGGTATACAGACATTGTAATTCCTACAGTGGTGCCTGTGCAAGTACCGCCTTCATTGTAGGGAATTATATCCGACCGCTGCTCCAAGGGGCTCCTTGAACCTGTTCGAGGCAGTGGTCTTTTCCCCTGTCTGCTGTACTCCATCTGCCAGCATCTTAATCTGGCAGTCCCGCGGACTGCCACCAACAGCTTGTTGTTGGTGGTCGTGCTCTACATCCTTATGAGGCCCATAATGAGGGATGAAAACATGTGGAGGTAGTCTTTTACTCTCTGACTACCTCAGAGGTTCCACAAGCTGGAAGCAGGGGTCTTACACTGTGCTACAGGCAACACATTTTGGGATGGCATTGAGACTGTTCAGTAAAAAAATATATAATTTCCGCAAATATAATTCATAGGTATCACCCAGTGATATAGATAATATTAATTAGGCCCTATACAAGGGCATTCATAGACTGAAACATTAAGATACTCCATACCTAAATGCCTCTGAATATCAATATTCCTTCCGCTGCTTTTAGGCGCTACCAAGGGCGTGTGCTGATGCACAAACTACATCTGGCGTTGAGTTGAAGAGTAGCAGTCATAACGCTTGCCACCACCCATATGTTCCTTAACCCTTCCTACAGTGAAAATATTAGGATGGGGTCAGACATGATTTCTTGGCTGGTTCTTTCACATGAGCTCTTAGTAATTCATTCTGCCCATGCCAGTTTCTCAAGTTAGATCACAGTCATCTCCAGCACTGGTAAGACCCTTACCTGCTACAGCTTCTAAACATTTATTACCGCAGTGTTTGCAGCATTTCTTGTTCAGTGGGCAGTCGCCGTCATCCTGGCACTCTGGGTCAGACAAAGGAGGCTTGCACTTGGCCACAGCAGAAGGACACATGCCAGGTTTGACTGTGAAATTCAAAACAACAACCATAAATACTGCTATTCTGAGCTCTAAAGCTACGTACTATGTACACAGGTGTGCCCCATAGCAAAGTAAGTGGCCTTGGGAAAGCCACAGTATTTTCCTGTGAATCAGCATTAGCTTCTATAAACCTCACTGAGTAGTTTGAACAAACCAGGCCTAAACAAGCTCTAAGATGCTTAAGAGCTAAACAAAAATAAAAATAAAAATAACATTACTTCAATGACTTGTTAAAATAAAAGATGAAATGCATAAAATGATAAAATACAAATACATACATTAGTTCAGTAAAATTCAAACACTCCCATTAGGGCATACCCTTTAACAACCACAAGTTGTTTGCCAAGATCAATGAACTGTAGAGTTGAGGATTACTGTTTAATAAAACTCGTTTTTAGAAAATGGTAATCCTGGGTGGACAACCTAAGGCCAAGAACGTTTTTGATTGAATCAGCCTCAATGACGGACATGCCCTGCCATTACGATTGCTTTGTAGATTACTAACAAATGTTTTTGTTGTGATGGTCCCAATCTATTGCGCAGTAAACAAAAGCGCTTTGTGTTAAAAAATAGTTACTGACTGTGACTCATTGGCACAAGTTGCAGCTGGGAATACACTAACGGAGATATGTACAAGGAAGTGTCAGAGCGCAGCATTAGCTCCCTTGGATTAACACAGCACTCCGCCAGATCTGAAACGCATGGCTGCAGCCTATTTCCAGGAACGTGGTTCAGCCTTGCGTTTCCCCCTGCAATGGCACTAAGTTTAGCAACTTAGCACCAAGGCAGGCACGCTTGCACCATAGATGCAAGGGTGTCTGCGTGAAGGGGAGGATTGTTTATGTGCAGGAAGTGTTCCCTTCCTGCAGATAAACAATCCTAAAATGCCATTCTGTCACTTTCATGCTTTATGCAGCACACATGAAAGTGACAAACTGGCCTTTTTTAAAGGTTTGTGTATGTACAGGAAGGGACACTTTCCTGTACATAAACAAACCATAACATTTTGCTTTTCCCATGTGGGCTGCACAAGGCAGCCCACATTGAAAAAGCAAAAACAAGGAGAAATAATGCATTTTTCTTTGTTTCACTAACTTAACACCAGGTTTTTCCTGGTCTTAATTTTGGTGCTGCCTCCTATGTACGTCACCCTTGTACATTGGGGACAGCGTTAAAATGAATGGGCGTTACGGTGGAACGCCCACACAACACCCACTGCTCACCCCTTTCACGCTAACCATAGTTTGAAAGGGACCCTTACGTACAAGGCAGCTTTCGGACACATTAACTGGCTTAACGCTGCCTTGTACCTAAGACGCAGCCCCTATCACCACCACAACGTCGGTAAACATGACTTTATGGTGGCGATAGGGGATTTTGCATATGCGCCTAAGTTCATAATGATGTCTCATGTCCTCGGATAAAATTGTGTCCTTTCTCTTCTGCTCTTTTGCTATCCCATGGCCGATATTCAGGAATATTTTACTTTGTGCAGGCAGTTGTCCCTTGCTTAATATTTACTGCAGCTCGGTGGTTACCACATTGCTTAATATTAACAGGAGAACCTATTGTTTAGAACACGTGTGGGCCTTAAAGTCCACCACACGATGTGGAAGATCTTTACACATTTTCTATTGAGTGGTGTGTCCTTCTGCAGTATCTTTTCCTTCTCAAACACAAATATAGATGCTTTGTAATTGGGAATGGTCTGAGGTGCTCCAGCGGGCTCAAACCTTGTTTGGCATATTTGTTGACAACGTTCGCAAAAGAAAGAGAAATGCCCCTTCTACTACCTGTACAACAGTATCTATCTGACTGTGTCTTACTTTCATGTTCCTGTCATTAAGTGAGTCAACAGCACAAGTCCTTGGCCCTGGACTAACACAACTGCCACGTTGATTCCCTTCTTCATGATGTGCTTTCATGACCCTGTGAAGCTGTACATCACTTCCATCCTGTAATACATTGTCCTTGCCACTTTGTAAAACAGTGAGCCTCGCCATGTCATCCAGTGGTTTAATCCATTTGTATGAGGATGCTCTGGTGGTGTGTGCCCACTGGGTAGAACAACATGTTTTGCATGGAGAAAGGCGGTTTGATGGATCAGCCCCACAGGCAGGACTTCTCTCCAAGGAGGAAGTTTTGATGGATCAACCTGTGCATCCACCTCACCTTTATTAGAGTTTGGGGTTCACTTCAACTCAGATTTTTGCATTGTCTTTTGAATTCAGAACTGAATTAGTGCAGCCACTATGCAATCTCCACTTTCCAGATTTTTTCTTTGCATGACACACCCTGCCCGCTCTTTTTCAATTGCAAAACACATCCTAAAAGTATTTTTATTCTATTGACATGTTTCTACCAGCATTACCCTTAAGGTTCTCTCAACTTCTGCTCTTGAGATGCAAACATTTCTCATGAAGAGACCAGGAACAGGTGCATTTGGAAGGTGTTTGATCTTGCAAGAGAGTCCTATAAATCTTCGGTCACCATAAATAAAGTCTGTATTTGGTGTCAGACCACCGAAAGCTGATCCTAAAAATTAGCATCAAGAATCATTTCAAGGGGGAGGAGCTACGCTAGCAAGCAAGATGGCCGCTTAAGCTCCCGGCTCCGCCGACCTCCGCCAGCAGCTCATATATCCTGCAAGTCATCCTGATTTCACACCGGACCCCCGTATGTGTGAGGAGTAGCTGACTCTGAAGGCGCAATCCCGAACTTTTTATCATACCGGATGACAGAGATATGCCGTGTTTCATTCTTGGCCTACCCCGGAGCTGAAGCCGGGGCCTCGATTTCCAACCCATCCGGGCTGGAGTTGAACAACATCGGCTGGAATCTTGGGCTTTGTGCGGTCTCCCGAACGGAGATATAATCTTCCCGGTTTTTGACGGCGACTTGGTATCCTGCCTGCAACACACACGCTACGGCGTGTCACATCGTTTGCTGGCCCCGTATCCGACACCTGGAGACACAATAAGCTTGCCATGGGGGTGCGGACGGGAGCCCTGATCAGTGGCGAAGGAGTAACATCGTGAGGTGAGAGCGCCTGTTGTTGGTGTCCGCTCCAGATTTCCCTGCTACCCCGGAGAAGCCGGCCTCCGAGGGTCTGCATCCTATCTGTTGCTGGCGGCCATTAGAGCGCTCCACTCATAGATCATCGTCAACTACCGGGCACTTTCGGAAACGATGGACGATATTTGCCGGAGACCGGACAGTGGCTTTTTGTCATCATCGCAGCCAGCGGTGCTACCAACGGAACATCGAATATCCGACTTCGAGGTCCCTGTGCAGGAGCCGGGCTTTCTTGGCGCTGCGGATTCCTATAATACAGATCGCGCGCCCGTGAACATTGTCAGCGTTCCCTGCTTGAGCTCTATCTCGCCGAACATCATTATGGACAACCTTGACTGCCTCAACCAGATCACCTGTGACTATTGGAGAGCTTTATCATCCTGCCACGCTTTTCCTCGTTTGCTTTGTGTAGTCTGTGAACTTTTATCCTTTAATTGGCTTGCTTGTACTGACTTGAATTTCCATGAAAGCTTTACCGCTCTTATTGCTGCTGCGGCCTGGTTTCCAATTGCTCCAGTGAACACTCGTACTGGCCAGGGTTAATTGGTGGGGCTTTTCAGGACATGGGACAATAATGTAATCGGTTGCTGGGAATGTGACCTGTGAACTGCGGGAGTCGGGTGGTATGTTTGATACTTCCCCGGATTGTTTGAGTATTTCGCTGCCCTTTCTTTTGAATTTGATTCCGGGGGGTCACATCGAGTCAGTGAGCGTGTGTTTGTGTTTCTCCTCCTCCGCTGCTTCCTTCTTTTAGGGATGCTTCTGGGCGACAGGCACGCTGCTAGTGGGTTAGGCCGTAGCCATTGCAGGGGTGCAGGGTGGTGGGGGTGTTTGTTATTTTGCCTTTGTTTTGTTCTATGGCCCCTTTTTTCTTCTCTTCTCTCTTTCGGGTATTCCTCTGGGCGACAGGCGCGCTGCTAGTGGGGTAGACCGTAGCCATTGCGGGGCAGCAGGGTCGGGGGTGCGAGGGGGGTTTGTTATTTTGCCTTTGTTGTGTTCTATGGCCCCTTTTCCTTTTCTTTTTCTTTTTCTTTTTCTCGCGGTGTCCGGTCGCGATAACTTATGGTTTCATCCTGATGTATGTGAGTGGGCGGGGTATGGAGTGGGTGGATGTGATGATAGATAGGTAGCTTAGTTCTCCACCATCAGTGACCTTCTTGGCGCTTGCATTTCTACTGTTGGCCTATTTTGATCCACGACCGCTTTTACCACCTACCCGCATATTTTATACTTCCAAATGTGTAGCTACGGCTATCCTGTATTTTCTTCTTTATCTCGTTCTGGAGGGGGGTTAAATATAAAATGAAACCTTCCTATATCCTTTATTCGAAATGTTTCCGACATATCGTCTGTCCTTTACCGCTGCCGGACCCATGGGTTGTCGGCTGAAGAGCTGTGTGATTGGCATTACTGATCCGTGTTACATGCATGTGGTACGGGCCCCTGCCGGTTACTTTTGTATCTTGTGTTGAACAATATAATAAAGGTTTTCAAAAAAAAAAAAGATTCATTTCAAGTGCACTTAAGGACTCCTGCTTACTGTACTCAAAGAATCACCAGATGAGACTCAGAAATATTTGTGATGGCGGTGCGTACTATTGTGGTGCAGCACCAATGCAAATTCCAAGCAGGAATTTACAAACACCACCCATATCAACAATTGGGTGGCTTTGCATGAGATTTAAACCCATAAGTAACACAAGAAATCACATAGCCTGCCTTGTATACTTTGTGTCAGGGATACATTAAATAAATGGAGCATGGCTATTCCTGTTCATTCACCCATGTATTTTTATGCTGACACATATTTTCTATATTTTCTAGCCTTACTCTATTCTGGGGTCTCAGAGTTCACATGCTGATGATAATATAATTTGTTTAGTAGACTGAGTACTGACCTTTCTGGTAGGATAGGAGGAAATATTTTCAGTGTTTTCAAGTTTACTGAGTTGTGACAATATGTCTGTTTGCCATTCTATGCTCCTAGTTAGAACATGATACCAAAATCCTATTAATTAAAAGCTAGATACACCTTAGTTGTCTAGCATATGGTACTTTTGCTAAGTGCAGGAACTCAAAGTTCCATTAATCAGTATAAATAGTCACAGTAAGTCATGCACCTAGGAGGTAGTTTCTCAATTATATAAAAGTGGTTTTAATTCCCTTCCAAGCATGTCCTAATTCTATTTTACCTTATCACCTTCAAATGCAGTCATGAAATATGTATAGCATGTGGATTGAATCTGTTCTTAGCCATCCAATACATATTTTAGCTGATACTTCATAACCACAGATTTGAATGAGGTGTACGCATTGGACATTGAATTTCTCCATATCGGTGTAGCTGGTATGATGGATTGACATAAGCCACTCCTCACCCAAGATGGATGTGATACTACCCAGTTTTTGCAGATTTACCATCTGGCCAAGAGGATCAAATAATAAATAGGTTTCCTCTGTGCAGGTGGAAAGTTGGTATTATATCCGGCATTTATTCTAAACAACATTACGAATTTATATTTTTTCTTGAAGACAGCAGACTTGACAGTAGAATTGACTGATTTTAGATACTTCCCATAGGTTTTTCAACTCTGGAATCTCTATGTTACCACCTGGATAACAACGCACACGACAGCAAACAGCTCTTCAGCATCGTAAAAGAACTCTCCAACCCCAGCGCCAACGCCAACGACATCCCGCCCTCACAAAAACTGTGCGACTCACTGGCCATCTCCTTCCACCGCAAGATCGCTGCCATCCACAACAGCTTCAACACCACGACCGCTCTGACTACGCCAGACTTCACCTCCCCTGCAAACACCACCAGTGCCAACTGCCTGACCTCCTGGTCCAACGTCAACCACGACGAGACACGCAAAGGCATGAACTCCATCCACTCCGTCAGAAACATGCCCACACCACGTATTCAACAAAGCAGATGCAGCCATCACACCCTAACTACGGAAGGTCATCAACATCTCCTTCGAAAAAGCGACATTCCGGGAAAGATGGAACACTCCAAAATCAACGCCCTCCATAAGAAGCCCAAGGCGGACCTCAAGGACTTCAAGAACTTCCGGCCCATCTCCCTGCTCCCGTTCCCGGCGAAGGTCATCGAGAAAATCTTCAACATGCAATTGGCCCGCCACCTTGAAGACAACAACATCTTGGACCCATCCCAGTCCGGATTCTGACGAAACCACAGCACCGAGACAGCCCTCATCGCCGCCACAGACGACATCACGTGCCAACTAGACAACAGCAAAACATCAGCCCTAATCATCCTGGACCTGTCAGCCGCCTTCGACATGGTCTGCCATCACACTCTAAAGACACGCCTCCAAGAAGCTGGAATCCAAGAGAAGGCCCTTGACTGGACTACGTCCTTCCTCTCCAGCAGAACCCGGAGTGTCCGCCTCCGACCCTTCCGATCCGAAGCCACCGACATCATCTGCTGCGTCCCCCATGGCTCATCCCTCAGCCCGATGCTGTTCAACATCTACATGGCCCCCCTCGCACAAGTGGCCCGCCATCACAACCTCAACATCATCTCCTATGCCGACGACACCCAGCCCATCCTCTCCCTCACCAAGGACCCACACATCGCCAAAACAAACCTCCACAAGGGAATGAGCAGCCGTCTGAAACTGAACTCAAAAAAGAGAGAGGTCCTCATCCTCGGAACCATCCACTCAGCCTGGGACGACTCCTGGTTACCGACCACACTGGGAACAGCACCGACTCACTCCAACCATGCACGCAACCTAGAATTCATCCCCGACTCTTCCCACTCCATGTGTAAGCAGGTCAACAGCGTCTCCTCCTCCTGCTACAACACCCTCCGCACACTCCACAGGATCTGCAAGTGGATCCCGACCGAAACAAGAAGAACGGTGACACAGGCCCTCGTCAGCAGCAGACTGGACCACGGCAACGCATTCTAAGCAGGAATCCCAGCCAAACAGCTACGATGACTACAACGCATCCAAAACGCCTCCGCCCGACTGATCGTCAACGTCCCCCACCGCAGCCACATCACCCCCCACCTGAGAGACCTACACTGGCTCCCCATCAACAAGAGGATCACCTTCAAGCTCCTCACCCACGCACACAAATCACTCCACAACGCCGGACCAGCCTACCTAAACAGCAGACTCAGCTTCTACAACCCCACCCACCGGCTCCGCTCCGCCAGCCTCGCCCTTGCCGCTGTCCCCCGCATTCAACTTACGACCTCCGGTGGCAAATCCTTCTCCTACCTCGCCGCAAATACCTGGAACATTCTCCCTACCGACCTACCGCAGACCCAAGACCTACTCGCCTTCAGAAGACTCCTCAAGACCTGGCTCTTCAAACATTAGCGACACCCCCCTCCCCTCAGCACCTTGAGACCCTCACGGGTAAGTAGCACGCTTTACAAGTACTCTGATTGATTGATTAATAATGATAGGCCATTTTTAGTTTTGGTCAGTGTCCTATATCACATGGTTACTTCCATTTTTAGTATTGCAGCCTCTTATATCCGTTCTGTGAATTCCCAATATTCTTTGTCATCAGAATTTTGAGTAGCCTACCACAAGGCTGTCTTGAGTTATTTAAACCTTGAGATTGTTTCTTTAGTGACCTCCAAAATATGTGTGCTACTGTTTGTTCCTTAATGTTTGTCGTATACTTTTCACTTCGATTCAGATTTCATGTCTAACATAGCACGCCTAATCTCTGGTTCAATCTATTGAACGGTACCTTACTGAAAGGATCTAAGACAATAGTTTTTTTTCTGATTTCTTGTGCATTGGAATCTAGTTTGATACCTTAGTAACTAATCAAAAGAATGTAATAAATATATAAATACATTTGAAATTTCACTAATTGCATCTTTGTCAGTTGGCCGCCAGGGGTAAGGTCCTGGAGTAGGATTATAATATATGGAAAAGTGCCAAGCAGAGATGCAAAGAATGGATCAGCAGTAAGCGGAATAAATGAAACTTATTTATAGATATAACTTATCAAAGGTGTGAGTAGCCTGAAAGGGTCTTACTGTAACATGCCTTTAAAGAAAATTGAGCATGTGTTTTCATCAGGATGCGCTACATTTATAAAGTAGCAAAAAAGATCCTGCAGGGGTAAATTGATATTTTCCCCCAAACAGTTCAACAACAGAGATGAGTTAAGTAAATTGCGTTCCTTTTAAATGAGGCCCCCTTGAGATCTGGATGGGGATGAGGCTTAAATCTTGAACACCTCTCTGTTGTTGAATCTTGAATACCTAGTGTAAGGACTTTGTTATTAGAAGTAGGACAAACAGCCTCTGAAAGTGATTTTAGATAAGAAAAAAGGGCAAATCCGTACCTGACAGGGCTTTGACACACTGCACCCCGCAGCCGAATAAGCAGCACTTCTCATGTGCCTCGCAGTCCGTGTCACTGCTGCACTGCGGTGGGGGGAGATAGCTGCACTTGTTCTCTTTTTCTGGATCAACTGGGCAAAATCCTGGGTTCTCTGTAACACAAATAGAGGCATGTGGAGGATGAAAAAAAAATGTGACTTTGAACATCTGCAGCAAGTCCAAGAAATATATGAAATTGTATGTGTGTGTGTGTGTGTGCGTGTGTGTGTGGGTGCGTGTGTGTGTGTGTGTGTATATATATGTGTATATATATATATATATATATATATATATATATATATATATATATATATATATATAATATATATATTATATATATATATATATATATATATATATATATATATATATATATATATATATATATATATATATATTACCTACTGGCGTCTCGCCAGTAGGTATATATAGTTAGGATTTTTTGTCTATGGGACTTTTGAAAATTCTATGTCTAATAACTTTGGCGTTTGTGGACGGAATCGGCTGAAATTTTCAGGAAAATGGCACATTTTGATTCTGAGCAGCCCCTGAAAATTTGGGGGGGTTTCGTCAAGGGGGGGCTGAGAAAAAAGGGGGGTCCCAAAACGCGTTTTTCCCATGTTAATTTCCATAGGGCCTTTGGCCTCACTTTTAGCTCGAACGGCTGAATGGATTTGCACGAAACTTGGCAAAATTGTAGGGACTGTTAGCCCGATGTGCCTTTGCTAGGTCTCAATATATGTGCTCCAGTGGATTTTGAGAAATTAACGTTCAAAACAAGATATATATCTGTAACAGCGCTCCGGGCTGCGCTCCGGTCCGCTTACTTTTCGCGAAACGGAACTTTGCGATGCGAAGCTGATTGGCTCCCCGGTGTCTGTCAACATTCTAAACAGTCCGGAGCGGCCGCCATCTTATATCTCGGTAGGATCGGGAGAGAAGAAGAGGTGAAAAACGAAGGGGGAATTTAATGAAAGGGGGCAAGGTATACCCCTCATGACCCCTAGGAATGTTGTTGGGGTTATTAAAGGGTCCCGTGGGGAAAATAAAAAAATAAAAAAATTTCACGGTAGAAGCGCTTCACGGGCCGCGAACTGGGCCGCAAACTGGTAGCGAAACAGGAATTCGCCATTTTGTGCTTCGTTTTAATTAAATTACTAGGTATAAGGGGGTGCGGGAGACGTATCCTAATCCCTTATGTTTTCTGAGGGTGGCTGAGGAGGCTCATATATGTTGATACATGTCTTCCTGCGGCTGTGCGTGAGCTTTTTTTTTTTTTGTTGCTGCGTGACGTCTGTTAACGTTCGATTCGATGGAAATCAGGAAGTGTTGACCGCCAATTTGTCAGTGCGATAAAATATGTTGTTATAAATGAATCCTTATTGATAAACATTGTCTGCGCCATCTTGCCTTTTTTCCAATGCCACAATTATGTCGTGCACGGCAGCCATTTTAGATGCCAGGCCGGTCCCAGGCTATCACCTAGCCTTGCGGATGTAGTTTATGGCCCCAGCTGTAGAGAATCCAGACATGCCAACCCTGTCGATTCAGGCGTGAGACTACTGATTTCAGTGCTAGTCTCCCGCCTCCCGATTTCTGCAAGCAAAAACCCGGGGGCATATTACCAACAACTAGCGATAATTTTTGTCTCTAACTTGTTTAGAGACAAAAATTATCGCTGCACATCGGCGATTTTTATCGCAGATAAACCTTGCTATTAGCAAGGTTTATCGCAAATGCGATAAAAAACGGCCGCAATGCATGAATATCGCTGAAAAGTCAGCGATATTCATGCATTATCGAGCAAATGCTCTTAGCCATGTTATCCACCTCCCATTGGATAACATGGCTAAGAACTGCTCAGGTCAGATGTTAGCTTTTGGAGATATTCGCGCTTAGCGCGAATATCTCCAAAAGTTGGTAATAGGAGATAGCGATGTTAGGGACTGTTTCCAGTCGCTAACATCTTGGCACGCCCACTTTGCATGTCATTAGTGATAAATATCACTGACATGCAAAGCGGGGCCCAAGATGGTCGCTATCTCCTTTTAGCTGTCACTAACTGGTGTTAGCGACAGCTTGGTAATAGGGAGATAATTTTATCTCCGCTTTCTTGGCTTTTAAAGCCAAAAAAGCGGAGATAAACCCCCTTGATAATATGCCCCACGATTCCTCGGGGGTTTTAGCTGACAAGGCTTGGTATTGTGTTACGTGGTAATTTTTCCAGGAAACGTCAGAGGGTCGATGCAGGGGTTCTAGAAGGGGTGATAAACCATTTAATCCTCATGAACAAGCGCATGGTCTTTTAAAGATCTGTGAAGTACTCGGGCGGCGGTGTGTGTGTGTCCTCTTTCAGGAGCGGGCGGGGGGGGGGCACTGCCAGCAACTTGCCAGGCCAGGCAGTGTTCAACACTTGCATCACCCTTTCTCTGCCTGCTATTGCGCTCCATGCTTCGGAAAGGTAAGAAAAAGAACGTGCATTTGAGTTTGAAATGTCCGATCCTGTAGCAGTACACTTGCAAAGCCCACACATGACAATAACCCGATTCAAGGCCCCATTCACCCGATTTTTTAAAAATATATAGCACTGGGATTATAAAACTTTATTAACTTTTAAATATAACGAACGGAACAAAAACTGTAACAAACATTTAAACATTTTTGACAAAAAAAAGCAACAATGGTCAGAAGCTGTCTTTTGTGCGAATAGTCCCAAGGCAGCACAACGTGCTGAGTTCTGGACGGCACCCAGGTGATGTCACCTGGGTGCCGCACTGGTTTTTGGGATCCTACAATGCAGCTCAGAAAAACAGCGTGGGGCGTCCCGGGTGGTGCGGGGGGAGGCCTCGTCAGTAGCGGTCTGTTGTGCGAATAGTCCCAAGGCAGCAGAACGCGCTGAGATGTGGATGGCACCCAGGTGATGTCCAGTAAACTGCCGCACTGGTTTTGGTATCCTACAATGCTGCTCCGAAAATTGGCGTGGGGCGGCCCGGGGGGGGGGCGAGGGGGAGGCGGCGTGAACGGGCCTCCCCAGGTGGCGGCCATCCAGCTGAGTTGCGCCCGCTCTTGTGGCTACAGCGTCTCGCTCACCATGTAGTTGAGTTGCTCCCACTCTTGCAGTGCAGCGATAGGCGGCTGCCACAGGACTCTTAAAATGGCGGCCGGCTCTTCGGTTTTGGGCCTGGTCCACTAAAATGGCCCTGGGACACCTTGGAACTCGGACGCTTGCCTGCTAGGGCTTGGGCTCCATTCTCGAAAGCGTCCCCTCAGCCGTGAAGATTCTACAAAAGTCTTGGGGGCCCTCGACTCCTGCAGGCTTCCGGTGGGGAGCGGCTGCCATGATTGCTCGCGGAATGACCACGACGGAGCCACGAGATGGTGGTGCTCTCATGGTGACGCCAGCTTCAGTCTGAATCATCCAGAAACAAGGTGGGGCTTTCATCGTTTGGGAAAAAAAAATGTTCTAAACCAATGAAAAGTGTTATTTTTAGGTCATATGACCAAGCCTTCCATCTTTAGGAAACCAAAAGTAAAATGAACCAATGAAAAGTTTTATAAACAAGTCACATGACCTGTTATGCGGCATAGGGCTACAAAAAGCGTAGAAAATCCGTTGGCACGTGAGGCGGCGTCAGTAGCGGACCGGTGTGCGAATAGGCCGAAGGCAGCACAACGCGCCGAGATCCGGATGGCACCGAGTTAGTGTCCAGCAAGTTGCTGCACTGGTGTGGCTATCCTACAATGCTGTGCCGAAAGACGGCGTGTCCAGCTGAGTTCCGGTCACTTTTGCGGTACAGTGACTCGAACGCGCCGAGATCCGGATGGCACCGAGGTGGTGTCCAGCAAGTTGCCGCACTGGTGTGGCCATCCTACAATGCTGCGCCGAAAGTCAGCGTGGGGTGCCCCGTTGGCTTATGAGGTGATGTCAGTAGTGGACCGATGTGTGAATAGGTCGGAACCAGCACAAGGCGCCCTGCACTGTTGAGCCTTTTTCAATGCCTGTTTTTTGTTGTTTCCCCTCCATCAAAAACAAAAAAAAAATATAAAACTGTGCAAAAATACAAACAATTCAAAAAATGTTTAGAAAAGCAGTGCTTGTAAGACTGTCTGAAGCTCTTTTGCACCTGCTGCAGCTTCACTATTGCCCTGGTGTGGCCAAAGATCGCCCATGACATAGGCGGCCGGCTCCCGAGGTCCGTTGGAACTTTTTTTCTTTTCCTTTCTGCTTCTTGTCCCACAATCCGTTTCACCTGAAGACACGACCAGGTTCCTGAATGTGTGCAGGGGGACGCTATTGATTGAATGAAAATGGCGGCTTGACACAAAGCTGACTCAAGCGTTGCTGTTGATGCTATACAGACAAAAATTGGTTTTCAGTTTGTACATTCTTCAGGATTTTTTTTTCCATCCAAGGCTGATTGAGAGTTTGTAGAAAAATGGCTTCAGATTTTCCACATATTACTCTTCAACATTCTTCCTAAATGTAACAATGTGAGACTCACTAGGAAAACGGCTGTTTATCTTTCCTTTCAAAATGCTGCCAACAATATTTTCTGAATGGAAGACACCATCTTGTAGCATAAAGGGCCGAAAGGGGTTCTGGTCTGGCCGATTGTTGGTGGAGACATTTTGACTATATCTTGGACCTGCCCGGCCTCGCCCAAAATGGCGCCAGTATAAATGGGACTCGTAACTCCTTGTTGTGTACTGGTTGAACAACCTTGATATCACGAGATATGAATGCAGTTTTGATGCTCATGGCGGGCGGGGACGAGAATTGATTGAATATTTCTACATCCCTATTGATATTAAGTTCTGATGTGTTATTTATTACTGTACTATTGAAAGTTCGAATTAACGTCACCCATGGTACTTGCACGCAAATGTATATCTAGATAACTTTTTTGTAAGTGGCCCTGTCGTATTTTAATTACAAAATGTACGTCCACCGATTCCGCAACTGTTAGACATCTTAGTTCTTGCAACCTAATGGCTCGCTCGTTACGTTCCTCTATAATGTAAATGTCTCCTCATCATATACGATTTCAGTTTGCTCCGTGGCCGGCCCACGTGGTTATAGGCCCGTATTTGTATACTGACATTTTCACAATAAAGGTTTTTAAAACAAAACATGGTAGTAGTATTTACATTGGTAAAGTTTTTACTTTTAGTCACTGTTTTCGAATCAGTAAAAGGCAAGTGAAATAAAGCAGTCCAATTACATGACGGATAAAAGGTATAATATGTAGGAACGCAGTAAAGATAAATGGTCAAGGGCAGTTGTGTTTTCCACTCCTGCAACATAAAGTGATCGATAAGAATCTGATAATCAGGCGTATCGGCGACTAAGACAGCAGGCCGAGTCTCTTTTACTCAACGGCTCCGTCATGGAACGAAGAAACGCCCTTTTTCTCGAAAAAGGAATATATTTTACTTGCAGGACAGTTGTAAATTTTCCGGGAAAGTACATTAGCCTGGAATATTATAACATATATGTTTAAAAAAAAATGATGTTCGAAACCAATAAAAAGCGTAATTTTTAGGTCATATGACCAAGCTTTTCATCATTAAAATAACAAAAGTAAAATGAACCAATGAAAAGGTTTATTAACAAGTCACATGACCTGTTATGCTTACGTTACGCGCTGCGCGCCGCGCCCCGGATCACTTCCGGGTGCGCTAACGCGGCGTGTCATATAACGCATTACGCGACAACGTAGGTCAAGAATATAGTCAAAATGTCTCCACCAACCAGCGTTCGGAACACAACCCCTTTCAGCAGTCCAAAAAGTTCTGTTAAATGACAACAGAGGGGACAGGCAACAAGAACCATCAGTCAAAGAGGGGAGGGCAAGTTCTTCTCTACCGGGTCATGTTGGGGCGCTACCGGAACTGATCGAATTGGTAGTCTACAGTGTTTCTGGATGTTTCAGACTAAAGCTGGCGTCAGCATGAGAGCACTACCATCTCGTAGCTCCGTCGTGGCCATTCCACGAGCAGACATGGCAGCCGCTCCCCACCAGAAGCCTGCGGGAGTCGGGGGTCCCAAGACTTTTGTAGAATCTTCACGGCTGAGGGGACGCTTTCGAGAATGGGACCCAAGCCCTATCAGGGAAGCGTCCGAGTTCCAAGGTGTCCCAGGGCCATTTTAGTGGACCAGGCCCAAAACCGAAGAGCCGGCCGGCATTTTGAGAGTCCAGTGGCAGTCGCCTATCGCTGCACCGCAAGAGCGGGAGCAACTCAACTACATGGTGAGCGAGACGCTGTAGTCGCAAGAGCGGGCGGTAAACAGCTGAATGGCGGAAGAGGCACAGTGTAGCAAAAGCGGGCGGAATGGCAACTAAAACGGTAAAGGGGCGCCCCACTACAGCGTGTCTTCAGGTCAAACGGATTGTGGGACAAAGTCCAGAATAGAAGAGTCATCAAAAGGCAAAAAGTTCCGCCGGACCCCGGGAGCCGGCCGCCTATGTCGGGGGCGATCTCAGGCTACACCAGTGCTATAAGACTTGGGGAGGGGGTCGGAGCCAAGCGTCTTCTCCGAGTCCGTGCCATCACACCGCCCCTCGGGGGCCTCCGTCAAGCGGTTTAGGGAGGTACCATATAACATTGTTTTCAAATGCAGTCAGGTCCACAAACGACCCTCACTTACTTTGAGAATAGTGAAGCTGCAGTAGGTGGAAAGAAGCTTCAGACAGTCTTACAAGCACTGCTTTTCTAAACATTTTTTGATTTTTTTGTATTTTTGCACAGTTTTATATATTTTTTTTTGTTTTTGATGGAGGGGAAACAACAAAGCACAGGCATTGAAAAAGGCTCAAACTCAGAACTCTGAACTATGGCACCCAACATCCAGGACTTGCCATCCGGATCTTGGCGTCTTGTGCTGCTTCCGACCTATTCACACATCGGTCCACTACTGACATCATCTCATAAACCAACGTAATGTAAATAGTTATTTAATAAAATGTTTTACCCTGTTACTTTGCTGGTGTGTTGTCTATATTTTTAATATTTGCATAGGGTTTGTCGTTATTTTGGGCGGGGTGGGTGACGGAGCCGAGCTGTCTTGCAGCCCTCATGGTGTGGAGCTCAGTTCATCTCACTATTTTTGTATTTCTCATGAAGGGTTGTTCCTAATGTTTCTATTTTAGCGAGGTCAAAAAGAGATCCAATTAGTGGCCTACTGATTTTGCTCGATTACTTTTATTTTTTTACACGATTTTTCACGATTTTTCACTATCTGCAAAGACTAAACAGAGTATTGCGACTTTGTGCTTGTTTGTAAATAGAGAATGAACCAAAGAGAATCAATTGTAAAACAGTAAATGCTTGGATAACAATCAATCAAATGGAGAGACAAGCAGGCACGACGGATTACAACGGGGGTAAAGGCCTGCATTAACTACTCTTCACTATCTGCAAAGAGAGAGTACTACTAAGAGAAAAGAGGGGAGGGGGGCAGCGTTCAAAGCACATCAGCGTGCATAAACACGAAAAAGTTTTTACCTATCACGTACTTGACATTTTACAGCTTTTGATATTTGCTATTAAAAAACCAATGAAATTCACTGAAAAAACCATAGGTTATAGGCCATATATAGTTAGGAATTTGCATTTACAAAACCTTGAAAATTCACTGAAAAAACCATTGGTTATAGACCATATATAGTTAGGGATTAGCCTTTTCAAAACCTTATTTTACTCACACAAAACCATTGAAATTTCATATATAGTTAGTTCCACTAACTATATATCGCGCACCCGCAATCCACTGCTGATGATGTCACATATTACATCATTCATGACATGGTTAGTGACATCACTGATGACATCACTGATGACATCTCAAATGACATCACTGATGACATCTCAAATGACATCACTGATGACATCTCAAATGACATCACTGATAAAATCACTGATAACATCTCATTTGACATGACTGATCACATCACTGATGATATCATTCATGTGATAATACCATGAACCTCTTCAGACTCTAATATAACCTTAGATACAATCAGTGTAAACAGACAGTCACAGACTGTCACTCATCCATGGAGTTACTCACACACCTAGTCAGTTATGCAAAAACTCAATCACACCTCCATTTTCTCAACTATACAGTTATACACAACTTACTTATTCAAACATATACTAACACATATTTACTTTACTCTCTTATACAATCCCTGATACATGTTCACAATGATCCATACAGCCACTCACACATTCACTGGCTCTTATGCACAGTTATTTATATATGTCAACTCTCACATGTACTGTGTTTTACATATGTACTTACTTTGACATGTAGCACTGAGATATCCATTCACTCACTAATACACTCATGCACAGTCTACCGCCCATACAGCTGTTTCCACATGCACTTTTGAACCCATACATATAGTGAATCAACTACTCACACATCTATATACAGAGTCACACACCTCCCAGCCACCCATACACACACACTCAGTTTCCCATACAAATACTTGGACAACCAATGAATAACCCATACAGTTACTCATATAGCTACTGATCAACATATGCAGCAGTTTGTAGACAACAGATATAATGATGCACAAATTAAAACAGTTTAGTCACTAACCCATGCACTCAGTGAGACACATTTAATTACTCACTCATACAGTCAGTCATGCACCTACTAAATCCTTCATCCAGACACTTATACATCCACTCATTCTTCAATATGTAAGACATATTTTAACTTTACAGAAACATACAGTCACTGGATGTTGTCATCAGTGATGTCATCAGTGATGTCATTTGAGATGTCATCAGTGATGTCATCAGTGATGTCACTAACCATGTCATGAATGATGTAATATGTGACATCATCAGCAGTGGATTGTGGGTGCGCGATATATAGTTAGTGGAACTAACTATATATGAAATTTCAATGGTTTTGTGTGAGTAAAATAAGGTTTTGAAAAGGCTAATCCCTAACTATATATGGTCTATAACCAATGGTTTTTTCAGTGAATATATATATATATATATATATATATAGTAAAAGAAATGAGAAGGGACAGGGTAGGAATCCACTAATCACCTGACCTCTTGTGGTTGTCCCAGGGTCCCCAAAAACGTATTGGTGGGAGCCATGCTGGAGCAGTGGTGCCAGCCAAAATTTAAAAAACCAAAATGTGCGGGCTCCATCTCTTCTTTTGTAATAGGCTCCTGGATGGGGAAGGTTCCAGGGCCATTCCCACATGTAATTTATGTGGGGGTGCTGGAGCTCCACCCTCCTTAATAAATGTGGGGGTCCTACACGGCCCGACGCAGCTCTGGGGACCGCCACCTCCCCAGGGCACTATCAAAATATATATGCAATAGGTCTGCTGCTCCCCAGGAGTTGCCACCTCCCTGGGCAAGTCATATGAAATGAATGCAGCCCTCCTCACTACCATGGGGACTCCGCAGGATGACATAAAGCAATCTAGGGGGTCTGTCACAAATCCCTGGGGACCACCACCTACCCGGGGCAAAGATTTGCAATGGAGGAGGCGCGCCCTTCGCCTCGGGGAGCTTCTTATATGGCTATAGGGAACGCCACACCCGAGGGACGGCTCCTGCAATGTCACTAACTGCCCAGACCCAGGACATAGCTGTTTGCTGTGGCCTGGCAAGAGCTTTAACAGGTCTTAACAAGCCATAGCAAACACTCCGATTCCAGCAGGCGAGAGTGGAGAAATGATCTCACTTGCTGAAAGCGGAGCATGTGCCTGTTTCTCTGTCCTCTGTCAAGCTAGCAGGAAAACAAATGAGATGCTTTCAGACACATGGAGCTGAAAACAATGCTGGGTCCCGCAGGAAGCAGGGAGACGCCAGGTACAAGGAGGCCTTGAGACTCCCCTGCTGTCCCAATACAAACTTTGTTACCTAACGGTCACTAATCAGTGAAGTCTCTTGAGAAGTCATCAGTGATGTCCCTCAAGATTTCATTAGGGATGTCATAAGCGGTGCATTGTGGGGTTTAAGTTATAATTAGCTCAGGTAAGTATAACTGCTGAATTCCTATGGTTTTGTAAGAGTGAAATGTGAGTCTAACTATAACGGCCCTGTGAGCTTTGGTCTTTTTAGTGAATTTCTATGGTTTTTATAGTGCTATTTCGTAACAATAACATCTCTGTAACCTCTGTGTTTTTCAGTGAAATATATATATATATATATATATATATCATCGTTCATCATTAGTTCTGTATTTCGATTAGCATCAGCAATCATAAAAATACAGTAAACACATAAATAAATTCATGATATAGCATAACAATCAACAAATTTACTAAATCATACATAAGCGAAATACACCCCTACTAAAAAATCTAGATAAATAACAAACTATTTCAATATTATCTAAAAATTGCAAATATACAAGAGCTGGCACGCGTAATAGACAAATATATTTATGTTGAAGGTCGGCCCATATAGGGCAAATTAAAACAATGTGCAAAGTGTCTAGTGCAGAGGACGCATCACGTGTACAAGAGGGGGGTCTGATGGCTTGTGCCATCCTACTAATAATTGAGGGAAAATTTTCAAAAAATGTATGTTAAAAACCTTCAGTGCATAACTGCCATATCCAGTTTGAGGTAAAGTTAAATTTTTCCCATAGATTTCACCATAACATAATGCGTATACAAATGTTTATGCGGGGAACCTAAGGTTCTAATTCCCTTAGTATGTACCTAAATGCTCTCATAACCCCTGCATATCTGATTTAGAAATCAGCTCTGGATCATTAGAAAAATGTGGTTTATCCAAATTTGTCAGTGTTGTTTTTATATAAATTAACCAAGGTATGACAGGCTATGTTGCACCTGCAGACAATCTCTCAGAATCAATCCGTTGAATTCCAACTCATTTTTTACCCATATCGAAAGCCATAAAAATATAGGAACCAAATGTATGTAATCATCAATAAAGCCTGCACCTATCTCATCATGTACTATTTCTGCAGGTGCATGCTGCGCAATTCATAACAGTTTTCTGAAAAATTAATTTTCCGCCTCTTGAATAATAACTGAAGTTTGCGATTCCCAAACCACTGCTCCGAAGGATACAGTTGGACCACACTTTACATTATAAAAGTGTATTACAGACTTTACTTGGCTATAGCGTATATGCCTAGAGAAGGTATCAAAACTGGAAGAGACACAATTAAAAGATTGGGTGTGTGCTTTCAAAAAGGGATCTCAGGACAATTATTCCTCCAGCAAGATGCTTAATTAGGAAAATGTATCTGCCTTTCCCATGACATGATCCCTTATTGCCTAGGTTTAAGTTTAATTATTTCTAGGTTCCATTATCATAGTATATGATTTATAATAATGATCTTTAGGCCCAGACTTTCCATAAAATCGGCAAAAGGCAAAATAAAAGTTGTAGGCCACTACTTGTGCAGGAGATAAGAACATAATCATCCGCTTACAGCATACAGGGACCATTCTGTGTTCTACCTTCAGCACACCTTCATAATATTCCCTTAAAAACTGATCTAATTGATTAATGTATAAAATAAGACGCATCTATCTAGATATACATAAATATACACACACATATATATATATATATATATAATATACATAAGTGAACGAACTGGATTAATAAAAATCCTTACTGTTTGGATCTCATACTGTCATACTCTTGTGACACTACATGAGTGCTTGGGCTTCCAATTCTATAAATATTACTTAAAGGTGGGGTCCTAGTCCCAATCTGTAAATAACACCTCCGATATTAGGCGGTTCTTAACCAAATAGCATCATCCTCCATAATATTACTATTGATAATTACACTATACCCACAGTATATATCTTGTTCCTCATGAGGTGCGAAAATGAAACCACCACTACCATCTATAATTTGCTAATATGGAAAGCTGTAGTAAGCCCTTGCATCTTGGGAAAGCCGTAGTAAGCTCTTGGATCTAGGAACAGCTGTTGTAAGCCCCTGGATCTAGTGCAAGTAAGCTCTTGGATCTAGGGGGAGATTTTAGTAAACTCTTTGATCTAGGGAGAGCCGTAGTAAGCTCTTGGATCTAGGGAGGGTTGTAGTAAGCTCTTGGATCTAGGGTGAGCTGTAGTGAGCCTTTGTATCTCCAAACAGCTGATGTATGCTCTTCAATCTAGGGAGTGCTGTAGTAAACCTTTGTATCTCAGGAGAGCTGTAGAAAACCCTTGGATCTAGGAACAGCGTATCTCATGGGGGAGTAATAAGTCAGGGTCCGGAGGTGGTGTAACACCGAAGGAACACTTTGTCCATCGCACTGGAACTGGATTCTCTGATTAGATTGTCTTCAAAATGCTACAAATATAAACAAAAAGACAGTAGGAAGAGACAGCACTACTGCCTTGGGGACGCTTTGTTCTCATCTAATCCTGTTATGGTTGCTAAGCAGACCAAGATCATAATATTCAGACCCTTTCGCTCTGGTGGATGTTGGAGTTACTCTAAAAGTCCTGAATAAGTGCTCACTCTAGCCATGACAGCCAGGAAATTAGACTCAACTCAGTCCCATGAGCTGCAAGTGGGTTAACATTCTTCAAATCCTGTGCCTGACCTGGGACTTCAGCTATGATCTCGAAATTTAGGCACACTATTTCTGAACCCTTATCATGAAACCGCTCTCTCCCACGGTCAAGCTTTCGAAAACTTTCGAATGAGTAATTCTTTTACCAAACCCCAACATTACTCCATCCTTACAAAATGTCGACCAAACCACACCTGAAGGATTGGTGCACCTTATCCCACACTGGGAACAGCACTTCTTTCTGCCTGGACAATCACGGTCATCTTCGCACTGCTGCGCAGGCAGTTGGAGCTCACACTCGGCTGGTGGTGGTGGGCATATTCCTGTTTTCACTGTAACTGAGAAAAAAAGTATGTTTTTTAATTTACATTATTATTTTTCAGGCACACTTCCAAAATCTGATTGGCAGCTGGGTAGAGCAGAATGTTATAAATCCATCACAGTTGATGAACAAGTCAAGTAATCAAAGTGCCTTTCAAAATACAAAGGGATTTAAACAGTTTATAATGGTTTGAGAGGTAACAAAAACAGAAGCGTGCACTTGATTATGAAAGGAGCAGATTACAACATATTATGTGTAAGAAGTTGGTTAATTAGTTAATTAGTTGAGAGGAGTGGAAGCCCCACTCAAATAATAAATAGTATCCTTGTCAGGGTGAACCACAAGTGTATCTAAATATACCTGTGCTTAATCATCTGTTAGTCTGGCACAAAAGCATTTAGAATTAATTTAGAGGCAATGTATAAAGTACTTCTTTTATCACTTTAACAGTACTATAATGAAAACACACTAGACAAATCCCAAACCAATTAAAGAATAGGATAAAATGTAATAAATAAAATGTAATCAAAACAACAAAAATCCAATTAATACAGCTGGAAATATGTGTTTTTTAAAATTGTAGGTAAAAATAGCTAGAGATACACACAGAGTCACTCAGGGTTATCTGACTATGCTGGACCAAGGGAAAGTCATACGTTCCTTCCAGCCACAATGAAGCAGGGGCGGAAGGATGGACCAGGTTCATCCATCTGAAGAGTTACCTTCTCAAGTCCTCATGAGCAGCTGTTGTTCACATGGGGGGGCGCAAAGAGGTCATTGTCAGCATGAGAAGCAAGTTGGGTGTCACGGACAGTTGCTGGTTTGGCGTGAAGAGCCGGTAGTAGCTGGAGCTTCATGTTAGTGGTCATAGCGGGCTGATGCTGTCAGCATGAAGAGCAAGTCTCACTGCAACTTAGCATTGGCGGTCATCGCAGGTGATCGCAGTCGGCACAAAGTGCAGGTTTTGCTGGAGCTTCATGCTGTTGGCCATCATAGATGGTCGTTGTTCAGCAGAAACTTGTTTGCAAGGAGTTGGGAACCTCTGTATCTTCTCCTTGAGTCAGAGGACTACACTCTGACTCCAACCAAGGTTTCAGGACCTGAGGGCCACCTCTTAGGAATCAGGACTCACTTAGGCAGAGGCCAGCAGCTGGGCTGATCCTGCTAAATCTAATTATTGCTGGTTAGCTGGGCAGCTGCAGGGCAGGCCTCTGGAAGCTTGGTGTGTCTCTGTCGCTCAAACAGGAGGTTAGACAAATGACACTTGGAGTCACGTCTTGGGGGCATGAGTTCAAGGCAAGGAGATCCGATTTTCTTTCTGATTTGCAATTTACACAACACATTCAAATTATTATAACTTGCGAACCTCAATTCACAGTGTATACAACTCGATAGCCATAGTACATTAACTATAACTCTCCAATCTACCATGCTATGTGTCCTCACAAAAGAGTTGATTTGTGTTGTCATTAGTGTTCTTGGAAATAATATTATTTTACATGGTATAAGGGAAATATTATAAAACGGTGTAAGTAGTGCATGGAGTAGGAACAAGTTATGTAGTGTCGCTACCGAGTTAAAGACACTGTGGATAGTGCTGGGCAATTTATTTGAACGCTTTGCGTAAATTATAACTTAAATGAATAAGTATAATTTATTAACTTTAATTTTTGTGTTCTTAACCTTTTTTTGTAGATAAAGAATAAATCAGGCTATATTATTTTAAAGGTGGTGGCTAAGTTATAAATTTAAGGTATAACTATGACTGAAGAATTTCTAAATGTTTGTGTATTTTAAGTGTGGTATGTATGGAAAGAATAAATAAGGTTTTCCTGAATATAATAATGGTGTAACCTTTCATTTTTTTATTGAGTTTCAATATTTTTTTTATTTTAAATAAAACAAGGTTATAAATGGTAGAGTTTGCTATCAACTAATGGAGCGTAATTAAGTGGAGTGTAGCACAGTAGAGTGGAGAAGAGTGTTTGCCGTAAAGTGTACTGTTGTAGAGTATAGTGTCATAGATTGGAGTAGAGTGGAGTAGAGTTGAATGTGGTACAGTGGATAGGCATACAATGGAATAGCGCACACTGCACTTGCAGTGGAGTGTTGTACAGTGGAATGAGGTAGATTGCAGTGGGGTAGAGTGGAGTGGTGTAGAGTAGAGTGGAGTACTGCAGTGTTGAGTAGAATGGACAGGAGTAGAGCCAATTGGCATAGCAAAAGGTGGAGTAAATTATTATATAGTCTAGTGGAATGTTGTACATAACAGTGGTGTGAAGTGCACTGGAGTGGACAGGCATAGTGTTGAGTTGAAAAAATTCTTAGAAATTGGAGTGAGTTCTTCTACAGTACAGTGAAGTGTTGTGTTGTAGATTGTTGAGATGTTTCGCACATGTGGAGTAGAATATTCTCTACAGGAGTGACAGGACATAGAGTGAAGCAGAGGGGTGTAGAGTGTAGTGGAAGGGCATGTAGTAGAGTACAGTGTTGTTATAGTCGCACAGAGTGTATTAGTGTCTTGTATAGAGTGGAGGTGCATAGAGTCGAGTGTAGTAGGATGGTGTAGAGTCAAGTCAAGTCAAGTCAATAAATTTGTATAGCGCGCTACATACCCAGAGGGTCTCAAGGCACTTGAGGAAGGGTGGGGAATTATTTGTCAAATATCCACGTTTTAAGTTGCTTTCTGAATGCTAGGTGGTTCTGAGTAAGGCGAAGATGAGTGGGAAGTGAGTTCCAGGTTTTAGCTGCCAGGTAGGAGAAGGATCTACCTCCCATGGTGGTTTTGTTGATGCGAGGTACAGTGGCAAGGGCTAGGTTGGAGGATCGTAGCTGGCGGGAGGGGGTGTAGAAGGACAGTCGTGTGTTGAGGCATTCGGGTCCGATTTCGTAGAGTGCTTTGTGTGCGTGGGTTAGGAGCCGGAAAGTAATCCTCTTATTGACGGGGAGCCAGTGGAGGTTTTTCAGGTGGCCAGAGATGTGTTCTTTACGCGGTATGTCTAATATGAGTCTGGCTGAAGCGTTCTGGATGCGTTGGAGTTTTTTCTGGATTTTTGCAGTGGTACCGGCGTAGAGGGTGTTTCCGTAGTCCAGTCGGCTCGTGACCAGAGCGTGAGTGACTGTTTTTCTAGTTTCGGTGGGGATCCAGCGAAATGTTTTTTTGAGCATGCGAAGAATGTTGAAGCAAGATGAAGAAACGGCGTTGACTTGTCTGTTCATCGAGAGTGAGGAATCCAGGATGACGCCCAGGTTGCGTGCGTGGTCCGTCGGGATAGGTGCTTTTCCAAGGGCCTCTGGCCACCAAGAGTCATCCCAGGCAGAGGGGGAGGTGCCTAGGATGAGGACTTCTGTTTTGTCTGAGTTCAGTTTCAGACGGCTGTGCTTCATCCATTCGGCTACTTCTTTCATTCCTTCATGCAGGTTGGTTTTGGCCGTGTTCGGATCTTTGGTGAGTGATAGGATCAGTTGAGTGTCGTCGGCGTAGGAGATGATGTTGAGGTTGTGTTGGCGTGCGATGGCCGCGAGGGGGCTCATGTATACGTTGAATAGGGTGGGGCTGAGTGAGGACCCTTGGGGTACGCCGCAGATGACTTCAGTGGCCTCTGACTTGAATGGTGGGAGGCGGACTCTCTGGGTTCTTCCGGTGAGGAACGAGGTGATCCATTCCAGTGCTTTTCCATGGATTCTGACGTTTCTGAGGCGTTGTAAAAGGGTGCTATGACAGACCGTGTCGAAGGCTGCGGAGAGGTCGAGGAGGATGAGGGTGACTGTGTCTCCATTGTCCAGTAGAGTTCGAATGTCGTCTGTTGCTGCGATGAGGGCGGTTTCAGTGCTGTGCTTGGCTCGGAAGCCGGATTGTGAGGAGTCGAGGGATTTGTTGGTTTCGAGGAATGCAGCGAGCTGGTTGTTGACCGCTTTCTCGATGACTTTGGCCGGGAATGGAAGGAGGGAGATAAGGCGGTAGTTTTTAAGTTCGGTGGGGTCAGCTGTGGGTTTCTTCAGGAGGGCGCTGAGTTCGGCATGTTTCCAGCTTTCCGGGAAGGTTGCGGAGTTGAGGGAGCAGTTGATGATGTCTCGGAGGTGCGGTGCTATAATGGAGTCTGCTTTGTTGAAGATGTGGTGAGGGCATGGGTCAGTGGGGGATCCTGAGTGGATAGAGTTCATCAGACGGATGGTGTCCTCAGTGGAGATTGGCTTCCAGTTATTGAGGATGTTCAGGGGGTGTGGGGGTCCTGCAGGGGGTTGGGTGGGTAGGTCATCGGGTCGGTTGTGGAAGCTGTTGTGGATGTCTGCAATTTTGTTGTGGAAGAATGAGGCAAGGGAGTCGCAGAGGGCTTGAGAGGGGGTGATGTCATTGGAGTTGGCCGAGGGGTTGGTAAATTCCTTGACGATGTTGAATAATTCCTTGCTGTTGTGGACGTTGTTATCGAGTCGGTTCTTGAAAGCGGCTTTCTCGGCATTCCGGATCAGTTGGTGGTGTATGCGGGTGGCGTTTTTGAAGGCGTCCTTGGTGCTGGTGGTTGGGTCTTTTTTCCAGGCCTTTTCAAGGGAGCGGCAGAGTTTCTTGGATTTCTTAAGATCACCATTGAACCAGGAGGCCTTCTTGCTGCCTAGTTTGATTTGTCGTTTTTTCAGTGGTGCTAAGATGTCGGCGCTGTTGGATAACCATTGGGTGAGGTTGGTGGCTGCTTGGTCTGGGTTTGAGGAGTGAGCTGGGGGGTTTTGAAGAAGCGATGAGGAGATCTGGTCGATGGTGATTTTGTTCCAGTTTCTTTGCAGAGTGGGTTGGGGGTGGTTGTTGGAAGTGGGCTTGTTGTAGGTAAAGTGAACGCAGCTGTGGTCAGTCCAGAGGAGAGCTGTGGTGTGGCTGAAGGAGACATGTTTGCTGGAGGTGAAGATAGGGTCGAGTGTGTGACCTGCGATGTGGGTGGAGGTGGTGACAAGTTGTTTAAGTCCGAGGTTGGCGAGGTTGTCCAAAAGGGTGGTGGTGTTGCGGTCGTTGTTCTTTTCAAGGTGAAAGTTGAGGTCTCCCAAAAGGATGTAATCCTTGGAGCGGAGCGCGTGTGGAGTGATGAAGTCCGTGATGTTTTCACTAAACTGTGCGCGGGGTCCTGGTGGCCTGTAAAGGAGGGTGCCTCTGAGTGTGGTTTTGGGGTCGATGTGGATCTGGAAGTGAAGGTGTTCAGAGTTGGCAAGATTGTCGTCTGAGCTGGTTGAGATGCGGATGGATTTCTTATGGACGATAGCGATACCTCCTCCTGTGTGGCCGGTACGGTCCTTGCGTATGATCTTATAGTCTTCCGGGATGGCAATGGTGATGTCTGGAGCTGATGAGGCGTTCATCCATGTTTCTGTTAGGAAGGCGACGTCCGGAGAGATGGTGTCTAGTAGATTCCAGAGGTCAATGGCGTGCCTGTGGACCGATCTGGGGTTGAGCAGGATGCATTGTAGGTGGTTGGGGTCGGATATCTGTTGTGTGATCGTAGATGAGGAGTTGTTCTTGGTGCCGTCGAACTTGCAGGAGTTGCAGGAAAAGGTTCCATGGGTGTGTCCAGGGGCGGCTTGGACGCAGTTGAGGGAACGGCCGGAGTTGAGGGCTAGGAGGGTGGTGGCATCATAAGTAATGCGGTAGGGGTGGACAGTACGAGGACCAGGGGCTCTGGCGCTGGGCGCGGGCCAGGCGCGGACGGGCGGAGACGGGCTTACCTTTGGCGCACCTTCGGCGCGAATGGGGCGCGGTCGCTGCACGTGGACGCTGCGCGTTAGAAGATCTACCATAAGTAGTTAGAGGAGGGGGAGGGGCGAGGGGTGGTCAGCTGGGAGGCGGGATGCGGGGTGGAGCTGCAGGCAGGGACAAAACAACAACAACAAGATGGCAGGCAAAGCGGAAGTGAGGACGACGGGGCTGGGGTGGGCAGGGTCGCCGGTCTAGTCAGTACAGCAAACAGCCAAGCCAGCAAATAAGTAACAAGTGCACCGAACGAGGATAAAGTCCTAGCACACAACAACAATGCAAATTAATTACAATAGCGCTAGCGTTAGACTCAGATCCACCTAATTAAGCGTAGGCACAGTAGCGCTAGCGTTACATTAAAATTCGACTAATTAGGCGCAGGCACAATAGCGCTAGCGTGAGGCTGCAATTCAAAGTGCAGGCAAGCGTAGGCACAAGCGTGGGTGAAGCAACGATACCACAGGAGGCTTGGAGGAGCGTGGTGGGAGCGACCTCAGCAGTTGGATGCAGAGCGGTCACAGCGCTTCCCTGGGCGAAACGATACTCTACTCTGTTGTGGGAGGGGTGGTCAGCTGGGAGGCGGGATGCGGGGTGGAGCTGCAGGCAGGGACAAAACAACAACAAGATGGCAGGCAAAGCGGAAGTGAGGACGACGGGGCTGGGGTGGGCAGGGTCGCCGGTCTAGTCAGTACAGCAAACAGCCAAGCCAGCAAATAAGTAACAAGTGCACCGAACGAGGATAAAGTCCTAGCACACAACAACAATGCAAATGAATTACAATAGCGCTAGCGTTAGACTCAGATCCACCTAATTAAGCGTAGGCACAGTAGCGCTAGCGTTACATTAAAATTCGACTAATTAGGCGCAGGCACAATAGCGCTAGCGTGAGGCTGCAATTCAATGTGCAGGCAAGCGTAGGCACAAGCGTGGGTGAAGCAACGATACCACAGGAGGCTTGGAGGAGCGTGGTGGGAGCGACCTCAGCAGTTGGATGCAGAGCGGAGTGGAGTGTTAAACATTGCTATACAGTAGAATAAAGTGTTGATCACTGGACTAGAGTGTAGTCTAGTCCAGTGGAGCAGAGTGATCATTTTCTAGTGTACAGTGGCTTGGAATCAAGTAGAATGGACTGGCGTACTATACAGTGGAGTAAAGTGTTGTTAAGTGGTGTGGTGTGTGTAACAGAGGACTGGACTGCTGTGTTGTAGAGTGTCAGAAAGTGTTGTAGAGTGGAGTACAGTAAAGTGGCACAGAGTGGATTAAAGTATTGCACAGTGAAGTGGCTTGGAGTACAGAAAATTGCAATACAGTACAGGAGAGTGGGATAGGCTGTCGTACAGTTGAGTTACATGGAGTAGTGTACAATGGAGTGCTGTAAGTAGAGTAGTGAAGTACAGTGGAGTAGTGTCTGGTAGAGTATATTAACTGTGGGGTGGCCTAGCGGGAGATACATAGAGTGCTGTAGAGTAGAATATAGTGTTGTACAGTGACATTGAGCATAGTAAATTGTTGCACAGTGTAGTGTTATACAGCGGAGTCTAGTGAAGTACACTGGAGGGGAATAGATAGTTGTTGATGGAGAATATTGTTGTTGAGTAAAGCATAGTGGAGTGGCATGGAAAGAAGTTGGGTAAAGAGGAGTGGGGTAGAATGAATTAGCATATAGTGTAGTGATGTAGAGTGTAGTGGCATACATGCAATAGCGTACAGTGGAGTGGAGTGGCGTACAATGGAGTGGCATAGAGTAGAATACCATACACTTTGGTGCCATAGAGTACATTGCTGTAGATTGGAATAGTGTACTGTAGAGTGGCATTGACTGGAGTGGGGCACAGTTGAGTTGCATACTCTGGAATAACATTAAGGGGAGTGACATACACAGGAATGGGTACAGTGAAGTGGCACAGAGTTGAGTGGCATAGAGAATAGTGGGGTAGTGCAGAGTGGCATACAGTGGAATGGAGTAGAGGGGAGGGGTGTAGAGTGGAGTGGCATACAGTGGAATACAATAAACTACAGTAGCATACGCTCAAATAGCATACAGTGGAGTAGTGTTGAGTGGAGTGACGTACAGTGAAGTGGCGTACACTAAAGTGTCATAGATTGGAATAGTGTACAGTAGAGTAGTGTAGAATCCAGAGTGGCATAGTGGGGTAGCGTACAGTGGAATCACGCATAGTGGAGTGGCATACAGTGGAGTCCAGTAGAGTGGAATGGCATGTGTTGAATAGAGTAGAATTAAGTGGCGGAAAGTGTGGTTGCATACAGTGGAATAGCGCAGGGTGGAGTTGGGTACAGGGGAGTGGCATAAAGTGGAGTAGTGTATAGTTGGTTGGCTTAGAGTGGAATAACGTAGAGTGAAGTAGACTGGACTGGCATAAAATAGAATAGCATGCAGTAGAGTGGAGTAGTGTAGAGTGCAGTGTGGTAAAGTGTAAGAGCATACAGTGGAGTAGCATAGAGTGCATTGCGGTGGAGTAGGGTGTCGTTAAATGGAGGGAGGTACAGTGTAGTAGCATAAAGCACAACAGCATAGAATTGAGTGCCATAGAGTGCAGTGGTATAGAGTTGAATAGTATACAGTGGAGTGTCATACAGTGGAGGGTCAAAGAGTATAGTGGCGTAGAGTGGAATAGCATAAAGTGGAGTGGCATACAGTGGAGGAGCTTAGAGTGGAGTCACATATTGTCGAACAGTGTAGAGCATTGTGGCAAGAGTAGTTGCTTACAGTGGAATAGTGCAGATTAGGGTAGTGTAGAGTGGACTAGCGTGGAGTGCAGTTGCACAGAATGGAGGGGCATAAAGTGTAATGCCATCGAGTAGAGGGACATAGAGTGTAATGACATAGAGTGGAGTAATTTAGAGTAGAGTGGTGTGGAGTGTATTGGTGTTCTGTAGAGGGGTGTACAGTGGAATACTGTAGATTTGAGTGGCATAGACTGAAGAGGCATACAGTGGTGTGGCATAGAGTGGAATAGCATAGAGTGGAGTGTTGTACAGTGAAGGTGCATGCAGTGTAATCGTGTAGAGTGGAATGGCATGCAGTCAATTAATCAATTAGGGTTGGTAAAGCTCAACTACTCACCGGCAAGGATCTCTAGGTGCTGTGGGGGAGGGGGCTTCTCGTTTGATTGCTTGGGTCATCCAAAGAGCCAGTTCTTGAGGTCCTTTCTGAATTTGAGCAATGTGGGGGTGTGCCAAAGGTGGAGGTCGTTTCAGGCCTTGCTGCGAGGTAGAAGGACTCTCCTCCCGTTCTAGTTTTGTAGATGGGTAGAGCGGTGGCTAGAGAGAGGTCAGATGATTGAAGGTGTCTTGTGGGTACGAGGAAGGAGAGGTGGTTGTTTAGGTATGTTTGTCTGGTGTTGTGGATGGCCGTGTATGCGTGAGTGAGGAGTTTGAAGGTTATTCTTCTATCCACAGGTAGCCAGTGGAGATCACAGAGGTGTTCGGTGATGTGGCTGTGATGGGGGATGTCTAGGATCAGTCTGGCTGCGGCGTTCTGGACGGTCTGGAGTTTGCGATGCAGTTTTTTGCTGATTCTGGCATAAAGAGTGCTGCTGTAGTCCAGTCTACTACTGATGAGAGTGTGTTGAAGCAGGCCAAGGATACAGGGTTGATCTTGAGAATTATTGTGAGCAACGAGTCTAGTGTGATGTTAGCATTTCATGTGTGACCCCGGTCAAGGAGGGAGCGAATGTCATCTGTGGCAACGAGTAGGGTTGTCTCGGTGTTGTGGCTGCTGCGGAATCCGGATAGGGAGATGTCCAGGATGTTGTTAGCTTCTATGAAGTTTGCTGTGAATCGAAGCAGAGAGATGAGCTTGAGGTTTTTGAGGTCTGTCGGGTCTGTGGAGGGTTTCTTGAGGAGGTATTGACTTCGGCATGTTTCCAGTCATTGGGAAATGTGATGGTTTCAAGGGAGCAGTTGATTGTCCAGCGTATTGTGAAAGATGTGGGGTGGGCAGGAGTCTGAGGTTGCTCTAGAGTGGATGCTCTTCATGGTCTTCAAGGTGTCTTTTGTTGTAAGTGGTGTCCAAGTGAGCAGGGTCTGCTGGGTGGCGTCGCTAGGAGGGGGAGCTGGAGTGGTGCAGAGGTCTTGGTTATCGAAGTTGTCATAGATCATCTTAATCTTGAGGTGAAAAATAGTTGCATATTCTGTGGCGGAGGACTTGGGAAGGTGGGGCGTCATTTGTTTTGCTGCATGGTTTGGCAAATTCATTGCTGATGGGATTTCCTCTTTGTGGATTTGGTGAGTTGGTGGTGTGCTGTGGTGGCTGCTCTGTAGACGGTGTGTGTTTCTGAGGTTATGTTGTTCCTTCATGTCTCTTCAAGCCATCAGCAGGAGCGTTTGGATTCTTGGAGTGCAGGGGTGAATCAGCTTGCTTTCTTGATATGTTGTCCTGCGGCTTTCTTGAGGGGACGAGTGTGTCACTGCAGTTTGTGCTCCTTTTTGCAATCCTTAAAGGTTGCTATTCACTACAGTGCATTCAAATGGGGTCCATTTCCCAGAATCATGTTTCCCTCAGGACGCCCCTAAGGGGCCTGTTGTGCTCACTCTGCCCTCATGATTGTATTTTCAATTCTTTTTCAGGACAAAGGGACCAAATCCCTAAGCCTCCTATAAGCTACCAAAACACAATGTTCAAGTTGTCAACAACCAATCAGGATTCACTAATCTGCTTCAAATTGGATACTTCGAGCATATCTGCTCACCAACTATCCAGATATCTATACTATATGAACCTTAATTTCTCAAAAATTACTGACCGTATTTTAACCAATCAAACCAAGCATTCTTTCTGGACCAAGATCTAGCTTTCTGCCAAATATGGTGACATTCTGTTCAGCGGTTTTTGCAATATTGTGTTCTAAACAAATTACAGAATATGTATTTTTCAACCCCCCCTTTAACAGATCTCCCTGTACCTGTCCATTTACAAACTCGGCAAAAAAAGTGGGGATTTGTCAAATTACGCAAAACTTATTGGCAACCCTATAAAATATTTTATTCAAAATTAAGTTGAATCCAGAGGCATTTTTTTACCATTGGGTGATCTCCACCATCACCGCTAAACTGCGATTGGAACTGCATGATGATTTTTATGCTCAATATGCTACTCCATGACCTGACACTTTAACTTTTCACAAAATAATAAGGTTGCTGGTGTTGAAGGGTGGAAAGACTGGGATCAATCTGTTTTTCTGAGATTTCCAAACAAAAAGCATGCGATTTTTGACTTTGAAGGTGAATTTCCCTAAATTGGTTAATTAGTTAATTAGTTGAGAGGAGTGGAAGCCCCACTCAATGCCGAAAGTTAATGCATCTTCCTCTTCATTGGATTCAGAATAAGCAAACCTACCACGGTTATTCATTCCCCTCAGACTGCCTCAATGGATTGGGAGATTCAACATCCCTTATGTGGCTGAGGCCAGAGCTAGGTGTCTGCGATGTCTGGTAAAACCCGGCAATAAAGTTTGGTGTAAAATAAAAAGCAACAGACTATGAAAACCTGACTACTGTATATCTGCTCCAGTAGGAACTTAACTATTTCACGAGGTTTGACTCTGGAGCAGCCAAGATAAATGAATTCTAAATGTTGTTAAAATTGCTATTCTATTGAGCTGCATCATCCTCACTGGAGTCACTATTCAGAACAAAAGACATGGTTGGAGGCCAATGACTTCTCAATGAAAGTGATTTATTGATGGAAAACAAGCCACAGTTCCAGTTCCTCAAAAACAAAGAAAACAGGGGCATATTTACTAGCCCCTATCAGCACAGGAACGTCACTTTTTTGACATTCCTGTGGCGATAAGGGACTCGACTGCTTTACAAGGCGGCATTAAGCCACTTACTATGGCTTAACACCGCCTTGTAAAAAAGGCACTCTTTCAAGCTATGCTCAGCTAGAAAGCAACAGGCAGTAAATCAACTTTCTACAATGTGACGCAGGTCACAGGGCTTTCGGTTGTAAGCCCTTCATTGCCATTGTGGTCTGTGGTGGTATGCAATCTGTAGGCCTGTGATGTGATCATTGTCACGGTTTCGGGCATCAGAGACTTCATCCCTGCGCGATTTCAGACATCTGTCATTCACACGCAAAAGATCCCACACTCTAGGCGTATGTGGGAGTGGATGCAAGCAAGTCTGATTTGGAACCTAGTTCTCAGTAATAGTAAGTGTTAGACCTCTAATCTCTGGTGCTATGTATATTGTGCTTTGGCTCCTCACTGCGCTAACCTCCCCCACTGTGACACCCCAGGCCCTGGCTGCATGTCTCTGGCCCTATTAGAATTCGAGCTGTAGCATTTGTTCCCCTGTGAAATGGGTCCAAAAGATGAGCAGGCCAGCCAGGGTTCTTGTTCCCTTGTGAAGTTGATCCAAATATCCGAGTTAACAGCAAAGTGAAGACTATGGGCCTCATTTATGAGAAGTGACGCATCGCTGCGTGAAAACAGTGATGCGTCACTTCTCAGTGCGCCCTCCTTGCGACATGATTGATGCGTCATATTTACTGTATGACGTATCATGTCGCAAGGAGTTACAGATACGTCAGTATTTCTGACGGATCTGTAAGCGCAAAAGTGACGCATTGCTGGAGTGTGTCACAAAAGTAACGCAACTCCAGCAATGTGTCCTCTCCCATGGGACAAGCCCCATGTGAAAGGGCCTGCGTCAGTTTTTTACCCCTGCTGTGAGGCAGGCGTAAGATATTGACGCATTTGCATCCTAGAAGTGGCGCAGTGAAATCTTATAGATTTCACTGCGTCAGTTCTATGACCCTTTCTTGCGTCAGAACGCCCACCCTGCATACATTATACCTTGCGCAGGTATAATGTGGGGCAAGGGTTTACAAAGTGACGCATCTGCCCAGATGCGTCACTTCGTAAATATGTTGCAACAAGGCACATTTTTTACGCTGCTGGTGCGTCACAAAAAGAGACGCAGCGGCGGCGTAAAAGTGACGCACGGCCTCATAAATAAGGCCCTATGTGCTTACGGTGGACAGTTCTCTGATAGATGATGGTTTTCAACAAGTTAAATAAGATGTCCTCCCAGCTGTCAGTATTTGTTCATGAACAGCATTTCAAATATGCTTGTACTATGTTGTACTAAGATCCAGTGGGGGCGATTTCCGAGTCAAAGCCAGAGAGCTTCGTGAATGATCCTAAACCACTATATCTCAATCGTGGATGAAGAGGTACAAGAAATAATAGTGGGAATGAGGACCACAATAAAGCAAACATTTGATGCTTGTGGCTTTCTAACTCTCCGTCCACTTTTGAAGGGAGGAGACTAGTGTGGTGAAATGGCTTAGTGCAATCTTAAAATGACTTTGGAATTGGAGATCATAATACATCTATTAAACAATAAGGATTATTTATTACACTGGTTGTGTATTTTGGGAAATGTTTTAGTCCAGATTTACTACCAGGTCACTAACAGTTGTGCCATGATCAAGCTGAAAACTTGGAAGACGCAAGCATGAGCTTAGTGTCATGCCTTTCACCATTAGGGTTGTACTGGGCCAATGGTAGTGCTGGCCTCAACCTCACTCCTACGTTTCAGCACATCTCGGAATTCCAGCTAAAAGAAACCATGGCCTCTCATTTACAGAACAGACTCCAGTGTCCCCACAATTGAGCAGACCAGGGAATCCCTGGCAAGAGCTGACAAACACACCCAACCCCTTCCTTGCAGGAATGGCTGCAAGGCTTGGGAACAAAATGCGGAATAACAGGGTAGAACGCTTCACCATGCATAAGGTGCTCTGAGCTCATGTATACTTGTGTACTGCGGACGACCATTTCCACACCTATAGGATTTTCCACATTACTGTGTCCTCCTGTCCAGCGTCCTCATGTATTTAACCCAAGACAGTCATATTCGCCCTAACGCTCCTGTGCCTCTATTGCTGGTGCCCTCATGACAGTGTGCTCAGGTCACAGCCCTGGTCACATCATCTGTGCCCCTCTATCACTGTACCTGCACATGATCCTCTTGTCAGTGGAAAAGCCCCAAATTCTGTGCCAGGTTCCCATCATGCTTGTGTGTCTGCCATTTAAGCAGTCAGAGTGCCAGAGTATGAGATTCAAATTGGGCTTGTCTTCATGCCCCTAAGTTAACCCTGATGCCAAAAACATGAATTGATTTACTAATAATGAATGATAAAAATGTTACAGCAATTTATTCAGCGATTTAGTTCCTGTCTTATTTCAAATGGTTTTACTTAATCTTCCCAAGCCATAGCTATTTTATAATGTTATTGTGTATCTGTAATATTTTCTGTGCATGCTTCGAGCCATGCCCGGTGTTTATGAGGGCCTTGGATTGTGAGCACCGGCACTAAGGCTGAAGCCAAAGAAAGTGCATGTCAGTGGGTTGGCCTCTCTGCAGAGCATACAGAGCATTCATTATGTATTCCCTTTGTAATTAAACTTCTGTGGAAAGGATTGTGATAGGGTGCACAGATGTCAAAATATTTTCAAGGCAAACGTAAGACAAAATACAGTGTTTATAGTTGAAGGAATGTAGTGTATGTTTGGGGGGAGTGAATTGAGAGAGATGCAAGGAAGTTCATTCAGGGAAGAATGAGAAGAGGGTGCTGATGAGGAAAGAGAGGGGGTTAAAGATGTGCAGATGGACGAGAAAAAGAGGATACATATCTAACATAAAGCCCCATAACCAAAGGCCAAAACTGATTCCACAGGCATTAATGCTAGTTAATTCACACTTGCAATTTCAGAATTGAAACATTTCCAATGTTCATTATTTATAATAAATGTTTGACAAATTGAGGTGTATGTCAGTTGTTGTGTTATTTATCTGGATACAATTACATCTCAGAGGAAAATCAAAAAACTGGTCAGGTGGCACATTATGGGAATCACAAAAATGTATTTGATATGTTCCCCTACTTTCTTCATCCCTCTTAAAGACCTGTCTGCACATATTTCTATAAAAGTGGTTGCAGCCAGCAGCTGTGGGTGTTCCTGATGCCCGGTTAGAGCATGTTTCCAAGGTTACTGCTGCATGTAGTGCATGACACTGAGCAAACAGACATTTTAAAGGGCTCAGTTTGCCACGCTGTACAATTCACACATTACAGTAACTGTTAAACATATTAATGCAGTAAGATATGGGGCAGTTTTTAATGTGTTTAATATTTAAAGACTATGCGTTCTCGCTGCTTTATAAGCATTGCTTTATTAATACATTCATTTGCTGTAAAATGCACCATTTTCTTTTTTTCGGGAGAGGGTCCCACCCTGGACCCCAGGTTTGCCCATTAAACTTGTTTGTGTGGTTCACTAAATAAAACTCATGCCAATGTTATGCCTCACCACTTTCAAATATCACCAGCTGCCACTGATCGACGCATCACTCCTCTAGTGTGAATTAACCTTGCACATCGTATTTGGAACCGCTGCACTCAGAATGTGCGCTTCTCTCAATGGAACCAATGGTTTGATGCAGTTGCGTGAAGAAATCCGGCGCAACACCCCAACTGCGTAGGGACCATCAACGCATCTCGTGCTTTGAAAAGGATTGAGGTAATTTTACTCAGCTGGCCCTGCATGGGTCCTATCTGCACTCTATCCCAGGCAGCATGAACTCTCGACTTTGTCGCAGTGCGAGGTGACCAATTAACTCTTTGAGCACTATTTGCTTCTAAGCGTTATTTTTGCATTTAACCTTTAAAAATTCATATCTCGACTTCCACTCATTGCATTTTAGTTTTTTTTCTTCTTGTTTTAGCAATTAAAGTATTTTCTATTTTTCTAACCTGATGTGGAGTCTTTTTGTGGTGTTTTCATGTTGAGCATGTTTGTGGAGTTTTCACTGTGTTACTGTGTGCACAAATACTTTACACATTGCCTCCTCAGTTAAGACTGCAGACTCTGTGCTAAGCGTTCACTGGATGAACACAAGTTGATTTTTCCTGTGTATCCAACTTACCCTGACTAGGACAGGGTGTATACACTGCCAACTAGACACCCAGGGGCAGATTCAAGCCCCTTGCGTCACTTTTACGCTGCTGTTGTGTCACTTTTGTGATGCAATGGCGGCGTAAAAAATATGGCAATTTTACTACGTGACGCATCTAGGGAGATGCATCACGTTGTACAGTCCTAGGTGACATTATACCAGCGTCAGGTATAATGTATGCAGAGTAGGCACTCCCACGCAGGAAAGCCTCGTATAAGTGATGCAGTGAAATCTACAAGATTTCACGGTGTGACTTTTAGGACGCCACTGAGTTAAAAGCTTATGCCTGCTTGAAGCAGGCGTAAGGAGTGAGGCAGTGTATTGGAAATAGGCCACAACACGCATTGCACAACTCCAGCAATGCATGACTTTTCCACCAACAGATGCGTCCAAAATTTGACCAATCCTTACGTCGTAGTGCGCTGTATTGTAAATACGGGGCATCTATGGTGGCGCAAGGGTTTTTCACTCAGGTGCAGGGAAACTGATGTATCTATACAGATGCGTCAGTTTCTTGTAAATCTGCCCAATTTCTAAAAATTGTCATAACACTGTAACTTTTTCCCTGAACCAGTCTCACATTGAAGTGCAAAGTATCCTCACCAGTCTCTGTGCACGCCATACTGCAATTTCCATGGCAACAGCACCGCTGTGTCCCTGGGCACTGTTTGTCACTGCTGCATTCTGCAGGAGCAGGAGGAGAAAACAAACAGCTGGACCCGTTGAAGGCTGGACAGAATCCAGGTTTATCTGAAACAGATTTCATCAGAATGGAATTAGATTCTGCTATTGCTGCTTTTTTCAGTTAATAATAAAGTATTGGAAACTAGATATGGAGTTATAGAAACATTTGATTCCACCATTTTTTCTTATTAAAATTGCAACAATTAGCCAATTTTAATTTGAAATCCATGGTAAACCTGTATCATTCTCTTCAAATCTTGTCTTACGCTATGCAAGAGTTATTTCACCCATTCACCTTTGTTCAGCGGTTTGCTGTTTCCTATTCAAGACCCAATGATTCTCTTCTTTTTGGCTACACTAGTGGTACTATGTTGAAGTGCTGCAGCTCCCAAGATTTCCCTGCTTTTAAAAATTTTAGATTTATTTGTAGGGCAGCATTTGAACTACGGATATCAGAATGCATGCACTGTACAGAATCCATGCAGCAGGAGAACCCTTCCCCCATTGGCCAATGAACGTTAGCTCTTTTGGGATAAACCACACCATCAGTACAGGGGAAGCTTGTTAGATTCTCCACTCCTACTCTTGAACTCCTGGTAGAGACTTACAAACCAGAACATGAGATGTTACCAACCAACCATGGTTGAATTTGCAAGCTCCCAAACTGGAATAGAGCCAACAACTCAGGTGTCAAATGAAGGACGAAGATATTGTGTTCTGTCTGCCGAAGTTATCTTCACTTCAACTCATTCCTTGGGCCTGAAAGCCTTGGTTACCTGTGTTAATATAGCAGGTGATCAGGCCGATGTGTAAAAAGATGTCTCAGCTCTCCATGGTAACAGGACTCAGTGGAAAAATTAAGATGCATATGTACAAGGAAGTGGCGGAGTGAGGCGTTAGCGGTCATGGCTTAACTCCTCACTCTGCCACTTCAGAAACTCAAGTCTGCACCATATTTACAAGGATACGGTGCACTCTTGCGTTCCCCCCTGCGCTGATGTTACACTTAGCAGCCTAGCACCAGCGCAGGCACCCTTGCACCATAGTGCAAGGGTGTCTGCGTGAAGGGTAAAGGTTGTTTCTGTACAGGAAGGTCCCTCTTCCTGTACATAAACAATCTTTAAATTCCATTTTGTCACTTCTATGTGTGCTCCTTAATGCAGCACACATGGAAGTCACAAAATGACTTTTTTTTTAAAGATTGTTTATGCGCAGGAAAGGGGACCTTCCTTCTTAGAGCCCCTGCATCTTCACCCTGCGGGGTGCTGGAAAAATTAGCCTCCCATGAAATATGTATAAGCCCCCCGCAAACATTTTCACTTTTGTCGCCTCTGATTTTAGGCGCGAACAACTCAGTCTAGTTTATAAACCTTTCAAGACAAACACAAAATTATTCTTATGTTAAGGGGCAATTACCAACGTTTTAGTGCTTCCCCCTGTAGCAACTAATGGCTAAATGCATCATCAGGTGTTTAGATGTCAAGCAATGGCATCCAATCCACACAGTCCCGACATTATGACCCCTGCGTGAACACCAGTCTGCGTGGAAGTAGCTTCCAAGTTGTGCGATGCTTACCGTGCCTGGATAGAGATTGCACCCTCGGATCCCGACCCCCAAGAAATGTTGACAGTCCATAATTTATAAAAATTTAACAACAGAAAAGGACAGGTAAATACAGGGACATGCGGATAAAGTCTGCATGTTATGCCTCATTCAGGGCCTCCCCCCGTTAATGTCAAATGCCGAGTACGGGATATGTCCGGATGTGATAACCTACACTTTCCTCTTTGGGACTCCTGTCCTCCCAGCCCAGGGGCTCTGCAGGGCCGACTCTAGGGCGGTGCGATCGGTGCCGCCGCACCGGGCGCTGACATGGGGTGGGCCGCCAAGCAGCAGATGCCACGTTCCTTGTCCCAGCAATTTTCAAGCATCAATAAAAATGTCACGATAACTCCGTTGATTAATGTTCTCCCTGGAGAGACACCAGAGCTTTGTCTGGTAGAGGAAGTTTAGACTCATGATAGGGCAGAGGGTTAATATGCCTGCTGCAAAGAACGCGCCCCATTCAGATCACAAAGTGCATACACTATAATTAGGTCAATGAGTTATCACTTTTGTCAGACATCTCATTTTGTTACTAGCAGTTTAAAAGTTAACATCCTATTATAGAGTAGTGAGCTAGTAACTGTCTTCAATGAGCTGCATGCAAACTGCAGGGAATATATTATAGCTACATGTATTATGGCCAGTGTTATCCTAATATTGCAAAAAGTACTCATTTGAGTATAAATAACTTCTTATTATTAAAGAATAACCCTAACAAGGGTGTTACATGTTACATTCTGAATTTGCGCTTTTCCAGACCAGGGGCTCCTAAACTTTACTCAAAACCAATATGGAGGAAAACGTCACTGGGGGGCGGGGGCTGAGGAACATGGCGGCGGCAGGATAACGGCTGCTGCGAGGCTCCAACCCTGAATGCCCTAGACGAGCTCAGATGCAGTCTCAAGGAATTGTGAACATCGATGGCAGCAGTTAACAAACTGGTGAGCAGGAATGATTTGTAACACGGACCTGCTAGGCAGTCATTGAGCCTCTTTCCGCTTTCTTTTTTTCTCGTTTTTGAGCTCCTAGTCTGCCGAACGCCGAACATCGAACACGGCGCACGGAATCCGGCGGCAGTCTTGGCTATGCGAGAGCAAGATCTTCAATGCGAGCAAGAGCGGTGGTATGCTGAGGTGCCGCATTCCGGTCTGATATGCCGGATAACGAGTAAGCCAGACATTGGGAGCTCGAGACCGGGGTCAACTGGTAAAAATAGAGGCGCTAGAGGTGGTGTGCGAGCCTGGAATGGGTCCGGTCTGCAGGTAAGCTGCAACAACTTATGGCTGCGCTCGAGAGTTGCTTTTTGGTACCGAGCAGCTGCAATTACACACCGGGCTTCCCTCTTAGTGACCAGTACTGCTAATAGTTTGGTTGTTTGTATGGAGGCAGTTAAGGAGGTGCCTGAGACACATAAAGCTATCATCAGTGTAGTAGATACCTTCAGAAAAGAAACAACAGCGGAGGGACTCGCATCCGCCTGCTCTTTGGATACCAAAACTAAAGAGGCTCTTATCAAGAATACTAATAAGACCGTTGTAAAAAATCGTTATCAATTGCGCTCTAAACAAGAGCTTAAGAAAAAAGGTGTTCTCAGTCCCAGTGACTTGGTGGAAGGAGGAAGTGCTGGCCCAGTGCCTATTTCACCTTATAAACAAAGTAGGAAGAAGGAGGTTAAAAGAGGAAATTCTAAAAGAAATTCTAAAGGCATAAAACAAACGCAACTACTTAGAGGAACTCCCTCATTAAAAAGTTACTTTAAAATCATGGAGCAAGCAGTGTCCTCCAAGAATAAGCTTGATAAAGAAACAGTCCTAGAAGCTGGAGAAAATGAAAATGATTTACTTGAAGAAGGAAACCCCACAGGCAATCTTTCTCCTACAAGTAATCCCACAGGCAATGAAAGTGATAAATCAAATAAATCAAATACGACTATGAACTCCCCCTGTTTAGCTGCCTTTCCTCTGAGTAATAAATATGCAGTGTTGGACTCCGGACCTCTCAAAGAATTACCGGGGGTGACAGTTCAATCTCCTCCTGATTGTAACAGTATACAAATTAGCGAAAGTTCCCCGCGCAGTAATCAAAGGATTCATACTACGGAGCCTTCATTACAACCTATGGGCTCTCCCCTACAGCCTACTCCAGGCGTGGAAAATAATAGCCTACTCTCTTACTCGAATGGGGGAGCCTGGGCAAGCGGGGGAGGTGGAACCGCAGAGGAAAGGCTGGGTTCCCTAATATATACTTTGAGAGAAGATCTGTTGGGGAGATTTGAGATTTCGGAAAAAAATCAGAGGGGGTTGCACGACAGATTTGACCTGTTAGAGGCCAAAATAGAGGGTATTAATGCTAGGACCAGTGTCCTAGAAGGAAAGGTAACATCTCTAACCGAATCCTCCAAAATGAATTCTAAAGATATAGCAGCCCTAAAAGCTCAGAACTGCACTTTAGTAATGGACTTGGAAAGGCTGGAAACACAGACTCGACGCAACAACTTGAGGATTTTAAAAATTCCCGAAGGGACGGAAGTAGAGGATTTAAAGGGATTTGTATGTAGATTGCTACGTGAAGACATCTTAAAGGATCGTCCATACATTGATTTGGAAGCAGAAATTCAGCGGGTCCACAGAGACCCATTCAAGTTGCACCCTGATCGAAAAGCACCCAGGAAGATCCTAGTATATTTTCAGACCTACAGCATAAAAGAGCTGATTCTCACTAGATGCCTCTCTCGCACCTCTTTGCATTATCGAGTCAACCCCTACCAGATTAGATCAGATATAGGCGGTAAGACAGCCCAAAGACAATGGGAGCTTGGCTCTAGAATGCCTGAGTTGCGCTCCATGGGGGCACAAGTGCAAATGTAATTTCCAGCGCTCCTTAAAATAATGTGGAATAACAAAATGTACACGTGTCATTTCCCTGAGGAAGTCGATGCAGTGTTAACTAAAATGAAGGATCAGACAGATTAATTTTGGGCTGTTTTCAATATGTATGTTTTCACTATGTATCATTAAGTAGTCTAACTGGTACTTTCTTGTTGAATTCTTAATGATATGGGTGTGTGTGATTGAAAAGAGGGGAGAGGAGGGAAAGGAAAAAAAAAAAAGAAGGGGGCTGTGGTCCGCTAAAATTGGAACTGGGGAAAAAAAAAAAAATGAAATCAATAAATATGTTTACGCAGAATAAGAGACCTGCATTTCTATCTTTATATATTGGCAGGGCTCTAGGGGTCTAGGGCCTCCTAAGACATAGTCACGTCAACCAGGAGGGCAGGGTTCCTCGGGGGGAGGGAGGGGAGGGGTCTCAGGGGGGGGAGGGGAAAATCAAACAAAAAAGTCCTCATGTGTCACAAAATGGTATTTTTCTTTAGTATTCATAAGTCTTCATAGATTATTGCGTTCTATGCTGGCCTTAAAAGGCAGAAGTGCAGAAATACACTATGCCTCAACCTAGATATACCAAGATCCTCTCCTGGAACTTGAATGGCATGGGGAGCCGTAGGAAACAATTAAATGTATCCCATTTTTTGAAAAAAACTGATGCTTCTATAATTCTCCTACAAGAAACTCATTTGGAAGCTGAGATATGCAGAAACGTTTTCATTAGGAATAATTGGGTTCAGGAAGTCTTTTGTTCAAAGCAAACTGGTACAACGAGAGGTGTTGCGATGATAATCAGCGCTAATAAAGGAATTAATGTTCACGATTGGGCTACAGATCACACAGGAAGGTGGTTGGCTGCACTAATCTTTATTAGCACTGTTAAGTTCATATGTGGGGTTTACTATGGTCCGAATGAGGATAATCCTTATTTCTTACAGAAATTAGAAAATTATATGCTTCAGTTTACAATCCCCATAGTGTTGGGTGGTGACTTTAATTTATTACTAAACCCTGCTGTTGATCGCACTTCAAAAGCCAAATATAATTGTATTAAAAAATCTCTCTCAGTGCTGAAGAACATTATGAAAGAATATATGTTGTGTGATGTGTGGAGAGTTAAACATGGTATTCAGAGAGAATATTCTTTCTTTAGCAAAAAATACCATCAGTTTTGGAGAATGGATTTTTTTCTGCTGGATCGATCATTATTAGCAAATACTCATTCTATTCTTTATAGTCCGAACGGATTATCAGACCACTCTGTGGTTGAGTTGAATATCAATATACAAAAGAACCTTTCAGAATATAGATGGACATTAGATAGGACTATTTTGTTAGATGGAGAATTTAATTTTAAAATCAAGGAACAGATATTAGAGTTTTTTGAGTTTAATCAAGAAACAGCTCCTGATTATATTGTGTGGGGTACTTTTAAATCTGTCTTAAGGGGAATATACGGCTCTCAAATGACCTTAATTAGGAAGCTTACCAAAGAAAAGGATAAAAAGGATCTCAGTTTGATCAAATTAAAAGAACAGCAACTTCTTGCTGCTATCCAGGATGATCAAAGCAATTTATCTATATTGGAAAAGGAATTATTTGAGTTACAAACAAATTTTAGACTAAGAACTGAAAAAATTCTTAAAAATAAATGGGAAGCTAGCAAATTACGTAATTTCGAGTATGGGGAGAAATGTGGATCATTGTTAGCGTGGAAAGCCAGGACAGAGAGGACTAGAAATAATATTAAATCGTTGAAAAAAAAACAATATGGATGACATGTGACTCCTACACCTTGAAGACCTCTGTCTTATATAACATTTCCTAAACACTGATTTATACATGTATAATTATCTTTGCAATTGGTGATGTAAAGTTTCCTGACACCTTAAACTGGTATAAAAGAATACAAGAGACAGTGGTTATGGAGACTTTGGGGCATTGTCAAATGGTGGTAGTGACGGAATCCATGGTGAGGTGGCTGCCAACAAACATCGTCGCACAGGGCGCCACCAGTTCCAAAGCCGGCCCTGGGGCTCGGCTCAGGATCACCCCGGCGACAGCGCGTGCTCGCGCGGGTTCCATAGCTGGTACTGCTCAGTACCTTGCAAGGGCTCCTTGCACTGCAGCTGGCAGCCATATTCACAGCACTTCTCCTCTCCCGGGCACTGCTGGTCTGTGGAGCACGCATTTGTGGGTGGGCTGTGGAAGTCAGCACACGTCGGGTAGGTGGGAGGCAATGGGCACGATCCCTTCTTCTCTGCAGATTAAAAAGCAGAGAATATTTTTTTAGAATAGGGTGAGGGATTTAAGAGGAAAGTAATGAAGACTTAAGCAACCACAGCATGGAAACATATTTTACAAATTGCCATTAAATATTTTTAGTTTGTTGTGCAAAAATCAGTTCAGATGCAAAGAGTAGGAGAAACAGAAGTTACTTTTGGAAAATCATTCTCTAACCCTTATTTTTATTTTTATTATTATTTTGTAGATTTATTTAGCACATACTCGACGAGAAGGTATTGCAGTGCTTTACATGAGCACAATCTTTAAATCTCCCTCTGGATTTGAAGCACAAGAACATCACTTCAAACTTCTGTATTTTCCAGAAAGGACATTTCCAAATTAGGTTCAAATATTATTTGGTCTCTCGCTTTGATTTTACATGTAGTAATATCATTTTTTCAATAACTAGCAAATTCCAGTTTCTTGGAACAGTCACTCATGCTGCTGTTGTGATAACAGACCAGTGGAGGGTGGTCATTTTAGGAGGGAGGGACCGGACAAACACGCACACATACAAACTCACACCCATGCATTCACACACCCGTGCACATACACACACCCATTCACAACACTCATTACCAAATATTCAAACATACACGCATGCATCCACCAAACAATAATCTTTAAAAAGATCACACTCACCTGCAGCTCTGCCTCAGAGGTCCCAGGAGGGTTTGGACTGCGGCCTTTCCTCATTGGCTGACCTAAGGTGGAAGACAGCAGTCCAAAACTCATTATAGAGTGGGATGGGGTCAGTGATATTGCTGACCCCACCACAACTGTGACTAAGTGTCCTGGATTGGCACTCGCCACTGGACACTTCAGGGCGTAAACTGGAAGCTCCCAGGTCCGAGGCAATGAGTGACACTACCCCGCGTCACCAAGAAGGAGGGCTTTAGGAATCGTTACTGAGCTGAGCAGGTCACGCCCACAGGAGCTGTGACATCCTCAGCCCAGCAAAGTTCAGCTCAGGCAGCCAGGACCCTGCACATTTAGTGCATGTTTAACTCCTGGCTGCCTGACCTGAAAATGAAGCGTGTCTGTCAGGCTGACCTTTGTTCAGCCAGATCGACACTCTTCTTGAGGGGCAAAAGGTCAGGGGATGTTGCCCCTCAGCCCCTATCAATCAATCAATTTAGTGACTTGTAAAGCTCGACTACTCACCTGTAAGGGTCTCAATGCGCTGGGGGGGGGGGTGAAAGCTGACCCATTGAAGGCACTGTGGTACAGCCAGGTTTGAGGTCCTTCCTGAATTGAGGCAGTGAGGGTGATTGCCTGAGGTGGAGAGGCAGGGTGTTCCCGGTCTTTTCTGTGAGGTAGGGGAAGGATCTTTCTACAGCAGTGGTCTTGCGGATACGTGGGACAGTGGCCAGGACCAGTTGGGCAGAGCGAAGATCTCTGGTCGGTGCGTGGAATACAAGGCGGTTGTTGAGGTACACAGGTCCCACGTCATGTAGGGCTTTGGAGGCATGTGTGAGGAGCTTGATGGTGATTCTTTTGTTAATTTTGAGCCAGTGGAGTTCATTCAGGTGACTAGTGATGTGGCTGCTGCAGGGTATATTGAGGATACGTCTGGCTGTGCGTTCTGAATGTTCTGCAGTTGCTTGAGGAGTTTCTGGGTGATGCTGGCGTAGAGTGCGTTGTCGTAGTCGAGTCTTCTGCTGAGGAGTGCGTGGGTGATCATCTTTCTGGACTCGGCAGAGATCCACTTCAAGATCGTTTGGAGCAGGCATAGTGTATGGAATCAAGATGATGAGACAGCATGGATCAGGCGGTTCATGGTGGGCGAGGAGTCCAGGATGATGCAGAGGTTTTGTGCATGGTCTGTGGGTGTGGGGGCAAGAGCTGTGGGCCACCAGGAGTCAACCCAGGCAAAGGGAGTGGAGCATAGATGAGGTCTTCCTTGAGTTGAGCTGGAGGCAGCTGTCCTTCATCCAGGTGGCGACGGTCTTCATCCCATTGTGGAAGTTGGTGACTGTGGGTTCATTAGTGAGAGAGAGAAACAGCTGGGCATTTTTTTGTAATAACATGTTTTGAATCTAAAGATTAATCCAGTTAGGTATTCTATTAATTTAAGTCATATATTATAAGGAAGTGGCTATTTATCATGCCGCTGCCAAATAGGACATAATATCAGTTATTTACCAGGCAACTTGCAAAATAGTACATATCACTGCTGTTTAGCCAGACGCAGCCTAAATAGGAGAGATAATGTACACTTTGACCTGAGGATGGATAAACAGTGAAGGAGGGGCTGGGTGTATCAATATTAAGAATAGCGATTACCTAACTGACATTGTCTGCAAATCGCAATTAGGTAACCACTATTCCTAATGTATGAAACTCACAGAATTTCATTTAGCTAGTCCTAGTGGGTTGCAAATTGACCTACCTCATGAATATTAATGACATCACAGGTATGATGGCCTGCTGGAATCAGCAGACCAGCATTTCTATGATTGCTTTTAAATAAAGTGATCACTTTTTTTTCAAATGCAGCCCATTCCTCAGATTGAAATAAACAAGTTGGATCAGGAACACCAGGGGACCTGGAGGACTAGTAAGGCCAGGATGGGGGGGGGGACAGGAGGACCTGGAGACTGGCAGGACTAGTGAAACCAAGGTCAATGGGGCCAGCACATAACAACTTGATGCATTGGGACCAAACAAAGATGTACCGGAACTAAGACCAGGACTACATGGGCCAGAACAGCCAAGAGCAGGAGGACTAGGAACAGATAAACCTGGGCAGCAGGACAAGGATGGCTGAGGATCAGAATTAGCGAGGGGGGTGAAACGGTCCAATACCCACAGTTGGTGAAACATGAGTCCCAAGGTACAAAGGCCTACTTGCAGCAGTACATGGGAATGATGATCAGAAAGACCAGGAAGTACAGAGTCTGTCCGTTGTAAAGTTAGCTGCAGACCTAGCTAGGAGCAGGAGGACTAGGGCCAGGAGGATCACAACCATTGGAGAGCACTACAAAGATCAGGTGCTGGAGGGCACTGGCCAGTTGTACCAGGAAACCTGGATAAGGAAGATAGGGACTAATTATGGCCAGTTGGACCAGGAACAAAATACCCAGGCTTCAGACGACCTGAACAAGGACAACCTGGATCAGGAGAGCCAATATCAATGGCTGCAGTACCACTAGGACTAAAAAGACAAGGAAAATATAATTCTAGGTTTTGTGTCACCCTTGCACGGGGCAAGGGCGATGTAAAATCATAATAAATATGCCTGCTTGTTTATAACCTTTGGGGATACACTCAAGCAGTTTCTATTCTAACATATTATAAGACACAAGAAAACAGGAAAAGTTCACTTAGAGTTACTCTGAATGGATTGCCTACTAAATTGTGTCCTTTAAGTGGAATGATTATCACAGTTTACAATTATTTATGTAGGTGTGTTATATTACATTTTCATACAGTAGACCTTGTTTTATGCTCTGTTTTATAGCTAAAAATGTGTAAACAGCCTGATTAAGTCTTACTTCATACTGTGACCCTCTTTTGAATTACCACAGCTCCTACCTATCACAGGGTCCTCGCAGGGTAAAACGCAGTGCGAGTCACAGCAGCGCTCGTATCCATGGCAGTCGGTGTCGTCCTCACATGTGTCCCTCCACGGTCGTTTACAAAGTGCATCCTTTTTGGGACATCCAAATGTTGTTGCTGTAACATAGTAAAATAAATCACAATATAACAACATACTTGGCTCATTTGTATTGCCTCACTTAGTGTAGGAATATAAGATTGGTTATTTAAACAGAAACACTTCTAAGTAGACATAATAAACAGATGGAGTCAAATATACACATTTCAGAGTCGTTCAGTGAGATCTCCCGAACAATTCACCCCCAGGTTAATGTGGAGAGAGCTAAGAACAGCCACCACGCAAATCCTCCTTGTATCTGTTTGGCCCTCTAGTGCTACCAATGAGGCCTTGCATCCCTCAACCTTGTTGTGATGATGGCTGAGACTGAATGTGTTGTTGGAAAAGTGTATGGGGGTAGGATGATCTATAGTTGCAGACTGTGGTCATGCGTGAGGTTCTAGGTGCTGCTCTTACTTGTGTCGTTTGACATTTTATAGAAGGGGTGTGAGTTGCAGAAATGCACAATCCTCTGTGGCGTCATCTGGTGCATTAATACGACCTCCACCTGGTACTACTAGGGTGACTGTCTATCAAAAAGGAAAGATGCAGTAGAAGCTATCCCAGAGATCATTGAGTTCACCAAGATTGCCTTCAGATAGGTGGGGTAGGGCTTCCTACTTGACCAAGCTATAGGTTAAGCCAAGAGAGACAGAGCCAAGTTACCCAGAAGAGGCTGAGAACTCTGGGGTGGGTATGACAGTTCTAGAGGTAGATTGGAGGGGGCTGCTGGGCTGTTCAGCAGATCCAGCAGCCACAGATGGTCTTGAAATAGTGAGCGGACACTGTGATGCAAAGGTGAAGGAATTTAGACAGCCATGCTAGATAATGTTTACTTTTATTATAGAAATATGAGACCAAAGGCCATATGTATGAACACATTTTCCCATACACACAGAATGGGTAAAACCCTTTGATACATCTGGCCCCAAATTACGACTACCATCTGGTACATAGTGGTGGATGGGATGTAATAATGTCCTACAGGACATATCTAAGGATTGAATTGTATGATCATTCAGACTGCAGGAGTCTTGCATGGATCGGGAGCAGTAGCTTATCTATGCCAGATGCGAGGAGGATCCTAACGAGGCTCTTTGTAGAAAGGAAAAGATTATGGGGCAGATTTACTTGGTTTTGATGCAACACAACACAGCAGCCAAAGTTGCTGCACTGCATCAAGTCAAACAGTGAGAGAAAAACTGCATCATATCTGCTGAGAGATCTGCAGTGTTTCTCTTCCCCAGTAGTGGTGCACTTGAGATTAGAGATGATGTGGCCTAACGGCTAGAGCGGTCAACATCAAACCTGGGAAACAAGGTTCGAGTATCGGCATGGACGCTCCACATCTTGTGATTCTGGGCAAATCACTTAATCTCCCTGTGTCTAACAAAAGAATGAATATGTCTGTCTGTAATCCAACTGGTACTTGTGTAAAGCGCTCTGATAATTTTGGGGTGAGTTTCCAGTACATAAAACTCCCCCCACCCCCAAAAGAAATTGTCAAGAGGCAAACCACAGACTCTTGCATAACTGTTATTGGTGCATGCGTTCCATCAAGCATAGGTTTTGTTCTGGAAGTAAACGCTTCCAGTACATAAACTATGCTTTAATAGCTTTCATACTTTGCATGTTTATTGTACAGTGCATCACACTTACAAAGGTGGAATAATGTGGAGAATTCTAAAATTGTTGCACAGTTACTGCTGCCTCAAGTAAGTATACCTTCCTATGACTGTTAGTGGATAGGATTGAACAAGTCTCTGGTCTAAGATGAGTGACAGCTGTGCAGATGCAGAGTGGTTTCCACAGGTGCAGATTATCACACCTTTGCTTTATGCAGGTCCTGAAGTCACAGACTCAGGTCTCCTCGTTGTCCTTGGTTGCAATTCAGGCAGATCTGAGGTTCTGGTGCCAGGGGTGCCTCTTAAATCCTAGATTAAGAGGCTTTAGGGGTGTGGGTACAAGTAGCCAATCGGCTACTAGCCCCAGCGGCTAATTCGCTCCTGAGGTGACTACATTCAGGGGTGTGTGCCATCCTTTCTACCCTAAACTCACTATTCTGCTACTTTTAAAAATGACAGCATCCATCCTCAACTGTAGAAACCAGGTAGCCACCCCTAGGGGTGTGGCTAGCCTTCTGGGGGTGTATGCCGCCTGACTACCTGATTTTCCAACCTGCCTTAGAGCAAATGTGTCTGAGGGCAGGTGGTTGGCTGTTTCCTCCATTGGGAAACAGCCAGGTTACAGAGGCGGTGAGAGCCTTGAAGCTGACCGCCTTGATGTGCCAATTCACTAGCCATCCTCTCAAAGCAGGAGGTGACATCTCCCACCCAGGCAGGCATTTGTTACTGACTTCTTGGAGTGTTCACACCTCTTGGTAGGGGGCCAGATTCCTGTCTTGGTGGCAGCAGCTGCAGACTGTCAGCCTGGGCATAGGAAAGACAGGGGCAACCAGGTGGGCAACTCCTTAGCTAGCATGGGTACATGCCACATCAAATTCGAAATGGGGAACATGTCAAGATTTGATGAAACATGTTGTTTGATACCAAACATGACACTTTTCAGTGGGACCTTAATGGAGCAGGCAGCCTTGGGGGGCCTGGGTGACAGCCCATGTTTATCCTATGGTCCCCTGAACACTTAAGTATCCCTTTTTACAAAAAAAGCTACTATAATGACATAGAAACTTGCGTTTATATATGCAGTTTGCACTGCTCCTGCAGGCTGTAATGTCAGGCCTGCCTTTTCTTTGCTTGGTTACCAGTCACAGGGTAAGCCTAGAACACCTGAACCAGGGGCAGTCAATGTATAATCGTAACAAAAAGGTTAAAGAATCAATTACCATCAAAATACAATACTCACAAAAAATACAAATTACAAACAGAACAGTTAATAAATCAATGACTGAGCAGCAAAGAAAGAAAAAACAGGAGGAAGTGAAGAGATGCCAATATACAAAAATAATTCTGATAAGATCAAAAGCCCTACAGTGATTATGCACGACTATTCATTTTCTAGTCTTCAAACAAAGCTGATACAGTTTAATACATTTTTACTCTTTTATTGTAACAATGATTATTGACGTTCAATTTAATTGTATTTATTATGAAATTTGTTTTTTAATTGTATAATTGCTTTTAAGATATTTTATATCTAAATAAAGCTTTGTTGACTTGACTTGAAAAATAATTCTGAAAAAATATGAAAAATGCATTACATTTTATAAACACTAAAGCAATTGAGAGAATGGCGCTAAATACAATGTGCTGGTACAAAAACAGTGTATATTACAGACCAGACAAGTGGCAAACGAAAAAATACACGTCACAAGGAGGGAACAACATAGAAGAAAATAATGTGTCCTTCATTAATTTTATGCGCACAATGCGTCGATGGTGTTTCGACCTCTGTAGAATTACATGGTCATCATGAGGACTGGGAAGTCAATTGAGCGTCCAAAAATTATATTTCGAATAACAATCCAACCCTGTATTGCTTGCATGAGTTGGAATAGTGTTCCAAAATTTACATTAAAATAAAAGTTGGGCCGGCGTGATGTTAGATGGTCCAAGGTTATATAGAAAATTTCCAAGCTGGCTACATCTATCCATATAATTTAGCAGATCATGCCAGGCAGCAGGTGAACAAATGAAATGAAATGAAATTAAAGAAATAATTTATTTGATTCAGTTCTCTTCCGAGAACAACAAATGTTTGGCAATGAACATTACAGTTTTACTAATAAAATTATTGATCTAATATAATATTAAAAATGATTTTAAAAAGTTGTACATGTTAATACACACAAATTCATTATGTGGTGCTTTGCGGAGGGAAATCAGATTCTGGACAGAGTTATCATTACATTTTGTTTTGATCGGTGTTACATATCTGTTCCTTGCTGCTACTACCAACTTATTTGGACAGGCAAAAAGTACGTGCTCTAAATCTTGCACCCCACCTTGACATAAGTCGCAGAGATTTTACCCTCTTTCTTTTGGAAACCACCTAAAAGAGTATGATTTCAGGTGTAGTGTATAACAAATATTTCACTGATGAGCTTCAACGCCACAATGGGTTCCTCGTGCTCATCTCCATAAGCGAACTGCTTCCCCGTTCTTCCTAGTCAATAATACATAACTTGGGACTTTCCTTTACTTGGGACAGTCTGGATGGCACAGTGTGTGCTGCAGGCCCTGGTGACCCCTGTAACTCCCATGCCTTGCGTTCCACTGGTACCACTTACCAGGAACATATAAGGGGGTAAAGACCTTGCCAATTGGGGTTACCAATTTACATACATCATACTTCAGGGAGAGTGTACTGGGGCCTGGACGGCAGCCTCTAATGTACCTTCAGAGTCATGAACAGCAGCATTGGAGAAAAATGTGTGGGGAGACGATACAAAAAGGACACTTTCCTTCACTTGGAGTAGAATGAGTGGAATTGGTACAGCTGCAATTTTCATCGAGATGCAGGTCTGACTTATGCTTCAGATTAAACCTGTCCCTCCCATCACTTGAGGGTGATGTCATTAGTCAACATCAAAACTTGGGGTTCCCAGTAAAGCCTCCGCCTAAAAAAATATTTTCAGGCTTGATACAGAGAAAAATGATGGCTTTGAATACAACTTTTCAGCTGACCCCTGCTCCCACCAGAGATTTAAAATACTATACATTTCAAAGTTTAATTCTACACAGTCTGCAGGCTGACATTGGAATTAAAACATTACTGTAATGACTTGAATTAAATGATCAAAGTGGTACTTACAATGTGACTGTCTGTGTTTCTAATGTAGTATGTTTGTGACCAGGAGACACTACTGTATACATGAACAGTTTTGTTCCAAGGTTCCTGGTCCCTCAGTAAACAGACCATATTCCAGCTATAATAAAAATACTGCTATGACAGTAACTTTGAACATTTGACCGGATTGTGTATTGTGCTGGAAACGCTGCTGCAGCATCCCTAGCGCTGTGCTCTGAGGGGAAATAAAAACAGCGTTTTTGCCCGCCCGCCTCCCGCTCCCTGAATCCTCACCTGCTGGGGCTAAACCGACGAGTGGAGCGCGGCGCGAGGGCTGGAAACTACCACTCTCAGCATCCCTAGCGGCATCGGCCGCGTCATTTTCGCGCCAGGAGGCGCAGAAATACGGCGTCACCCCGGTCGAGGGGGTGCAACTTTGAACATTTGACCGGATTGTGTATTCTGCTGGAAACGCTGCTGCAGCATCCCTAGCGCTGTGCTCTGAGGGGAAATAAAAACAGCGTTTTTGCTCGCCCGCCTCCCGCTCCCGGAATCCTCACCTGCTGGGGCTAAACCGACGAGTGGAGCGCGGCGCGAGGGCTGGAAACTACCACTCCCAGCATCCCTAGCGGCATCGGCCACGTCATTTTCGCGCCAGGAGGCGCAGAAATACGGCGTCACCCCCGTCTCGCGGGACGCCGGGTGAAGCCCGGGCAAAGGGCGGGCCCTCTGTGGCCCTCAGTGGCCGAGGTAGGCTGGGCTGGGCCCTGGTATTTTCATTTTACTTTTGAATAAATAATACATTAATAGTTTGCAGACGAGAAAACTGTGAGGAGACATATCCCTCATATGGTTGAGTATTTTCAGCACGCCCTGTGGATTCGTATTTTAAAGACAGTTTGTTAATCACTTTAAAAACATTTCATACAATTTTGGTGATATTGGTCTGCGCCTAGGCTATAACCTTTTGTACTATGACAGCAAAGAAGATACGCTCTGGAAGAGTTCTAGGGGGGAGGTCATGCATAAAAACGAGATCTAACCCCCTGAGGAACAAATACGACAATAGCATTCAATTGAAGGGACAAATGCAGCTAATGCAAATATGGGAAAAACCTGTGAATAAGGATACGGAAGGTCCTCTAATAAAAGATGAAGGATTGATATCACAGACGGAGTCTCACCATGATGTAGTGACAGATCTTACGCATGAACTAACTAGGAAAAGTCAGCCACATACTAATGAAGTAACTCTCCCAGCATGTTCAACTAAAGGAGAACATCCTAATCCGTTGTCAATAAATTTGGAAGTGAAACAGCATATCGTGAATGTTGAACACCCGGAGAAAGATATAGTGGAACTATCTATTCCGTCCAGTATTGATCTAGAACTTTGTGGTCGCTATATGGGCGAGAGAACGGTGAACCAATCTGAACTAATCAAAACTCCTAATGGAGCGACGCCCTCTGCATTACTACTATATAGTAGCACTCCTTCTATAGCATCCAATGATATCCTTTCAATATAAGTGAGTTGAAATCTCCACAACTAAATCTTTCTGGGATCCGTGCTTATACTGCGTCTGGCTATCCAAAAAATGAAAAAACGATTTCGGATTCTCTGATAGCTCTTGAAGATTTACTGGCTTCTATATTACTTCTACTAGGAAAATTTGCAGTGAGTTCTGACTGCATTATGGACTCAGTTACCGAGATTCTGAAAGTATTATTGGCAAAAAACATGGAGAATGGAATAGTTCCTCCTACTAATTCTGTTGCCCTAAATGCCATGGACAGTAATACCTCATTAAGAAAAAATGCAGTGGTCTGGATGACGTTAAAGGTAGATTTCCATGAGCCTTCTGAGACCCTAACCCCATCTTCCTTAAAAACGCGGAATGAAAGAGAAAAAGAATCTATAGTGAAGGAAGAAAGTCCAGTGGAGATGCATCAATCTACTGAAAAAGATCAATCATTGGAGGAAGAAGGTCCGGTAGAGGGCAATCAAACTGCTGGAAATGATTTATTCCCAGTCTTTAATCAAGAGAAAAAAGAACGCGAAGTAACATCTGGTACTAAGGGAATAAAAAAAGAAAAAATCAAAAAGAATAAAGGAAAGAATAGGAAGCCAGTTCGCAAGTATAAGAAGAGAAGACAGAGGCAAATTATATTCCAAAAACATTTAACTGAAGCCTCTGATGTAATAGAAATTTTAGATAGTTCAACATCGGATACTCCCGGTAAAGAGGCAGTAGGTTGTGTTACCACCTCTGTAGTGAAAGGTACCCTTGCTGTCAACATTAGCAATGGGAGAGTCCTGTGTTCTGAGGTTAATGGGATAGAACTCCCTGCACCAGTTGATGAAGACATAAGAATCAAGCCTACAGTAATAAGGGTACTTAATCCATCTGCCCCTATTTTTCGGTTGCCATCTGAAGTGACATTGGCCTCAACAAACCCGCCATTGAAAGATCCTCCCCCGTATGTGGATACCATCACACTGGATTTTCTGCCATTATTTGATTCTGATCTAAACTTGAACAGATCATGGTTGCTTAATTGCCTTAAGGACATTGAGTGCTTAAAACTAATTCAGTCAAGTGATATTGACCTGGTTTCAGCAATAACGTGTGATAATGGGCAACGAGCAAGGGTTAAGTTTTGCTCAAAAATAATTGCTAATCTTGTTTTCCAACAAGCGGAAGCTTTTCAATGTAGAGGGATTGATGTGTTACCTTTCATTAGTATTTGCTCCAGAGAAGGATCTTTAAAGTCGGGTGTTAGGCAGGACGTTCCGCCTCCCCATAATAAAGACCTAAAAATCTGTGTTTCAAGGGGTAAGCGCATGGTTTCAAAGATACTTCCATGTTCTGTGAATATGAATCCTCCTCAATGTCAAAACCCCCAGCAGTGGAATTGGCTACCAGGAGTTCTATCGAACAATACATCGAGCAATACACGACTATTTCAACATCTTTAACAGTCAATTAAAAATTATCTCCTGGAATGCTGCAGGTCTCTATAATTCCCCTGAGAAATTGGATTTTCTTCTTTCTTTGAAGGCAGATGTGCTATGTGTACAGGAAACATGGTGTAAAGATATACAATACGGGGGGAAAGATTACTTTGTTTTTGAGGCTGCCGCTATACCCTCAAATAGAGGTCATGCGAAAGGGGGAATTGCCTGTTTTTTATCTAACTCCTTACAATGGCAATTTTCTCACTATACTAATACTAGTAATCTTTTCCAAGTAATAACTATTAATAACCTGGCATTAGTAGGTAGTCGAACATCACTTGTAATTGTAAATGCATATATACCGCCTGAACATATTTTTATTTCTGTTTTAAAGCGAATGTTTTCTTATGTAAAACAATTGTTAGAGCTTGTTGAGCCTCCATATATCCTACTTATGGGTGACTTAAATAGTAAAGTTTCCAACCTAAGCCTAGATATATTTAGAAACAAATCTAAGGAAGAAGCATATAATATACCTCAATCTGTCTTTCCCAATAAAATAAAAACTAACAAAAGAGGAAAGATTCTACTAGAGGAACTTAGCTCGGTAGAGGGGCTCATAGTGAATGGCAGAATGCCTTCTGACACCCCAGCTAAGTTTACTCATGGGTCATTTAGGGGTGAATCCATCTTAGATTACGTAATCACAGACTATGATACTTTCTCGTTCATTCAAGACATACTGATCTCTCATTCCACCTTGAGTGACCATAATATGGTTAATATAACCATCTCATTACGACCTCCGGTGACTGAGTCCTGGTCTCTAGTTAATACAGGAATTTTCTATTAATCGTAAGTCTGGAAGATGCTTCTGGGATTCTAGCACTGCGAGGGATGTCCAAAGTATTCTTGCCCAAACTCTATTAGAACTAGATGAATGGCTGGGAACAGAACTTTCTCACTTTGAAATGCTATTGCAGAAGCTTACAAGGACGATTCAGAAAAGGGGGTGGTGATGAACAGAGTGTCTGAATTAAGCAGACCACTCTTACCCAGTCCAAAGATCAGGGCTTGATCCATCACCGTTTTTTAGCTCACTGCACCATCCCAGCTCAGAACTTGGCTATATGCAAATTAGTCTGACCCTGGCCCAGTGCATCATGGGAACAGGGCAGACCAAACTACCAAGCCAATTCTTATACTGGGAAGGAAACAAGCTACCGGGGACCGGTTTCTGGCATTTCAGCCGTCTTCGGCCCGGCTTGCTTGAATCCTGATGGTGCAATGAGCTAGGGACTCACATCTAAGTATACCCTTCCACGCTTATGGTGGACAAATATGATTCTGAAAAGGGGGTGGTGATGAACAGAGTGTCTGAATTAAGCAGACCACTCTTACCCAGTCCAAAGATCAGGGCTTGATCCATCACCGTTTTTTAGCTCACTGCACCATCCCAGCTCAGAACTTGGCTATATGCAAATTAGTCTGACCCTGGCCCAGTGCATCATGGGAACAGGGCAGACCAAACTACCAAGCCAATTCTTATACTGGGAAGGAAACAAGCTACCGGGGACCGGTTTCTGGCATTTCAGCCGTCTTCGGCCCGGCTTGCTTGAATCCTGATGGTGCAATGAGCTAGGGACTCACATCTGAGTATACCCTTCCACGCTTATGGTGGACAAATATGATTCAGAAAAGGGGGTGGTGATGAACAGAGTGTCTGAATTAAGCAGACCACTCTTACCCAGTCCAAATATCAGGGCTTGATCCATCACCGTTTTTTAGCTCACTGCACCATCCCAGCTCAGAACTTGGCTATATGCAAATTAGTCTGACCCTGGCCCAGTGCATCATGGGAACAGGGCAGACCAAACTACCAAGCCAATTCTTATACTGGGAAGGAAACAAGCTACCGGGGACCGGTTTCTGGCATTTCAGCCGTCTTCGGCCCGGCTTGCTTGAATCCTGATGGTGCAATGAGCTAGGGACTCACATCTGAGTATACCCTTCCACGCTTATGGTGGCCAAATATGATTCAGAAAAGGGGGTGGTGATGAACAGAGTGTCTGAATTAAGCAGACCACTCTTACCCAGTCCAAAGATCAGGGCTTGATCCATCACCGTTTTTTAGCTCACTGCACCATCCCAGCTCAGAACTTGGCTATATGCAAATTAGTCTGACCCTGGCCCTGTGCATCATGGGAACAGGGCAGACCAAACTACCAAGCCAATTCTTATACTGGGAAGGAAACAAGCTACCGGGGGCCGGTTTCTGGCATTTCAGCCGGCTTGCTTGAATCCTGATGGTGCAATGAGCTAGGGACTCACATCTGAGTATACCCTTCCACGCTCATGGTGGACAAATATGATTCAGAAAAGGGGGTGGTGATGAACAGAGTGTCTGAATTAAGCAGACCACTCTTACCCAGTCCAAAGATCAGGGCTTGATCCATCACCGTTTTTTAGCTCACTGCACCATCCCAGCTCAGAACTTGGCTATATGCAAATTAGTCTGACCCTGGCCCAGTGCATCATGGGAACAGGGCAGACCAAACTACCAAGCCAATTCTTATACTGGGAAGGAAACAAGCTACCGGGGACCGGTTTCTGGCATTTCAGCCGTCTTCGGCCCGGCTTGCTTGAATCCTGATCGTGCAATGAGCTAGGGACTCACATCTGAGTATACCCTTCCACGCTTATGGTGGACAAATATGATTCAGAAAAGGGGGTGGTGATGAACAGAGTGTCTGAATTAAGCAGACCACTCTTACCCAGTCCAAAGATCAGGGCTTGATCCATCACCGTTTTTTAGCTCACTGCACCATCCCAGCTCAGAACTTGGCTATATGCAAATTAGTCTGACCCTGGCCCAGTGCATCATGGGAACAGGGCAGACCAAACTACCAAGCCAATTCTTATACTGGGAAGGAAACAAGCTACCGGGGACCGGTTTCTGGCATTTCAGCCGTCTTCGGCCCGGCTTGCTTGAATCCTGATGGTGCAATGAGCTAGGGACTCACATCTGAGTATACCCTTCCACGCTTATGGTGGACAAATATGATTCAGAAAAGGGGGTGGTGATGAACAGAGTGTCTGAATTAAGCAGACCACTCTTACCCAGTCCAAAGATCAGGGCTTGATCCATCACCGTTTTTTAGCTCACTGCACCATCCCAGCTCAGAACTTGGCTATATGCAAATTAGTCTGACCCTGGCCCAGTGCATCATGGGAACAGGGCAGACCAAACTACCAAGCCAATTCTTATACTGGGAAGGAAACAAGCTACCGGGGACCGGTTTCTGGCATTTCAGCCGTCTTCGGCCCGGCTTGCTTGAATCCTTGAAGCTTACAAGGACAGCAAAGAAAAACAGAAATCCTAAGAATCCCCTACTTCCTCCATCCATATTATTACCCTTAAATAAGGAAATAAATAAACTTGTGAGGCAACAGTACCTTAATGGATCTAGGGAAAATGAGCGTAAGTTAGCCTTACTAAAAAGAAGGAGGAATAGACTAAAAAACAAAATAAAAAAAGAAAAAGAAGACTCTCTCTGGATAAGGTTAAGAGAGGCCTCGACCTTTAACAAATCTAGAGAATTCTGGTCTATAATAGGGAAGGGATGTGGAGCAAGAACCTCCCCCATTCCAGTCTCTATTACGGAAGAAGTCTGGATAACATTTATATCCAGCCTATATGCTTCTAATGGAGTGGAGGATAATAATTTGGAGCCAGCTCTGAGTGAAGAGTATAACATAGAACTCCCGACCGGGAAATCCATAGCATCAGTGATAAAGAGTATGCGCTCTTCCGGAGCTATGGGCCCGGATGAATTGCCCATGTCTATAATCAAGCAGGATGTCACCTCCTGGAGCAAGATACTACATCCAGTTTTTTTTAATGCATGCTTCATTTCTAGATTAGTACCCAATTCCTGGAGGGGAAGTATCTTGATTCCCATATTTAAAAAGGGAGAGAGGGATAATCCTAAGAATTATCGTTTAATAGCTCTTCTGGATTCAATAGGAAAATTTTTCGCTAAATGTATTTTATTGTTAATCATGAAATGGATAGAATCAAATGGTATTTTACCCATGCAGCAAACAGGATTTCGTAAAGAGCACGGTACTCTTGATAATTTGACTTCTTTACAGGTGATTGTAGACAAATATGTCCGTGTCCGAGGTGGTGGTATATATGTAGCATTTATCGACTTCTCCACGGCGTTTGACAAGGTAGACTGTCCAACGCTGTGGAGAAAGCTTGCTACATTGGGCATGCCAATACAGTTACTAGAATTGGTAAAATCTCTTCACTCCAATACGTGGTGTAAGGTGCTACAAGGTGGTGAAAGGGGTCTTTCTCAATCCATCCCTTCCACGAATGGGTTAAAACAAGGGTGTATATTGGCCCCTATATTGTTTTCCCTATATACGGCAGACCTACCTTCTTGCATAGCAGCTGGTGGGGGATTAGCCCCAAAAATTGGAGGGTTACCTATATCGGTCCTGATGTATGCGGACGATATACTTGTTTTAAATCTAACCCTAAAGGGCCTGTCTAACCGCCTGCATGCATTAAACCTATTTGCAGAAGCACATTATATGAAGATCAATGCCTCAAAAAGCAGAATTATGTGCATATTCGGCAAGAAAAAATGTAGGTCTGAAAATTATAATTGGATATTAGGTGGACAGAAACTAGAGGTGGTTAAAACCTACACCTTCTTAGGAAAAATAATTGCTGCAAATATAAGTGAGACCCTCCATATAGAGCACAATTCTCGTAAAGCTCTAGCACATGGCATGGGACTGTGTTCCTTATACAATGCTACAGGGAAGAGACACTTTACACTATTCCTAGATGTATTTAAAGCAAAGATACCTGCAACTCTCCTATATGGAATTGAATTAGTGGAGTTAAAACACTGGGGATTCTTGCAAAAAATAGAAGGAAAGGTTCTAAGGAAAATCTCTTCTCTTAATACAGCCTGCTCTGTTACCTCATGCAGGCTGGAATTCGGACTGAGAAGCGGTTGGGTCCAGGGGTTGATTGCCCTCGTAAGATGGGTGGCCTGTCTGGTTAGAGGTAAAACTGGTTCCCTACGAGAAGCTATTTAAAGGGAACTCTTGGGTGACTTCAATGAGTTCTCTTTATTAGTAAAAAACTTTAGAAAAGCAGTAAGTTTGTTAGAGCTGGATGCAAACACCTTGTTTTTACTTGATCCCGCTGAGCTCAAGGTGAAACTAAAATGTGCATCCTGGGAACTGTGTTATAAATTGGATATGCTTGCCCAACCAAGGAAAACAGAAAGACAATCTCTGTTAAATACATATATATTAAAGCAGGCCCAACAATACCTTACTTGGAATATTCCTCACAGAGTCCGTAGGTTATGGTACCTCTTAAGACAAGATTTGCTCCCACTAAATTTCCTCCTTGCAAAGTGGTATGGTGTATCTCCTATGTGTAATCTCTGTCATAATGCTGTACAGGATCGTAACCATGTCTTGTTTGTTTGTACTGTACTACGTCCATTACGCCTCAAATGGTTAAAACCAATCTGTCTACAATTAGGAATTTTAAATGTAAAAACTTTTTTCCATGCTCTTTATTGTCTGCCAAATGAAATGTTTTGCTACAAAATTTTTAATTTTTTTAAAAGCTTTTTAGATATTTATTAATAATACATAGGGAGATGTTTGATGATCATTCAACCAATGACAGGATGTGTTACTTTACCTGGGCTCGTCTGTGTGATTTTTTTTTGTTGGTATGTAAATTTTGTATATTGTGTATTTATTTTATGTGGCCCTCATTGAGAGCCAAAACATAATAAACTTTGAATTGAATTGCTATGACAGTGACCACATACAATATAGGTAAACTGTGCCACCGATGGATTGCACATTCAAGCCTCACTGCAGTTCTCATACACTTCTAAACAATGATTTCATTCTCACCAAGGCCTACATGGTAGCTGTACAAAAACAGGGAAATATTAATATATTACTGTATATCCCCCACCATGAAGATTTCTTTAACGTGTGCCTTGGCCCAAAATAGACATGATAATTTACATTTTTGATGCATTAAATAAGCTTGTTGCAATATTGATGCAAAAAGGCGAAGATATTTCCCCTACAAACATCTCCCTCTTCATGTGTGTTCAAAAGCTCCTCTGACTCCTTCCTTGCCTTGTTTCACTGACCTGCTACACTCCCTCTGCACTAGCATAACTCATGCTTTCAAAAGCAGTGAACCTAGTTTATTGGTTGGTCTTAGTAGCATGTTTGGATTCATCCTTTTGTTCTTCAGTTCATTATTCTCAAGTTTGTTTGTTGCATTTCCAAGAATACTTCAGGTTGTTGGCTGAACTGTCCTCACCTTTCTTCTAGTAAAGAGATGAAGCTAGCTAGAACAGCAATACGAATGGAGGCCTTCCTACTGAGAAGAGAAGCAGTGCTGTGAAGCCACGCCCTTTTATTTTGGAACCAAATGCTTATCGGCCATTTGTGAACAGGGAACTCTCTCATTGGATGAATTGAAAGGTCCACAAATAAGACTACTATCCTGGTCAATGAGCTGTTCATTTGGTGTTCATTAGTCGCCGCTGCCTACTGCCCATCTCAACCGGAAGGAACCACTTGGGCCAAGCCAGTCCCATTGCACAGCAGCTGGCCATCCTGAGAGATACAGGGGTTGATGGGCCATTAATGCCACCAAGGCCCGTGCACCAGCAGTACCAGCCTCCGTTCTAGCCAGACTCAAGCACAATGCATCTCTTCTTCGCTGGATATCCATGTGCTTCCTCTAGACCATCAACAGGGGGAGCTGTCTTACTCAACACATCTGCCACCGCTTCACAAGGTATTGCAGCCTCCGCTGGGCCACAAAGGGTTAAGCCATTTTCCATGGCTTTGAACTGAGCATGGGTGGAAAATCCGTTACGCTCGCGCATTTTGCGGGTTTTCAGTAAATTCGCAATCCGGGAACGCTCGCGAATTTACCGAAAATCCGCAAATTCGCACACAGCGGATTTTTTTTCTTGGTGATACAATTTTGCGGCGTGCGGTGTAAGTTCACAATTGCGAACATGTAGGTGCAGCGGGCAGCAACAATCTCGCACTCGCGGAATTACAAAAATTGCAATTCTGCACAAGAAATCTACTAGCAAGCAGCATAGACCTTCTGAAAATGATGATTTTTATCAGAATAACTCCTCAGGTTGACATTTGCCTGCACTTTTTTGGATTTGAGGCCTTTTGATTTTCTTTGGATAACTTTTGGATTAGAAATCAACTTTCTCATATAAGCTTGGTGGGGCATTACAGTTGCTGTAATGCTGTTCTGCAGAAAAACGAGTTTTGCAAAAGTGAAAGCAGGTTCAAAAGTTCAAACTCATCATTAGTAACAATTCCCTGTAGTGCTTCCTGACAAGGGCCCCTCCAGAAATCAGTTGCTAGTTGCAACAATTGTATGACACTGCTCTGACCCTCACAGCAGGCTCATAGAATAGCTACAAGTAGGCCACAAAGGACCTTGAAAAAAAAATTGCACTGCAAAGAAAGCAAATTACAGATAAGGAAGCAGGTGCCAGACTGGAATTTTAAAACAGTGACACATTAATAAATCAACCCGAAATTAATTCATGTCAGTTGAAGCAGGGCAGGTGTGCTTGCTTTTCCCCCCCATAATCTACAGTGATGATGAACCAGAGGGTGGCATTGATGTACCAGAGGGTGGCATGGGTGAAACAGAGGGTGGTAGGGGTGGAACAGAGGGTGCTGGGAACCTGTGATGATGAACCAGACGTAGAAACAACATAATCGTGACCGTTGCAAGCCGACATGTAAGTTCGCAATTGCGAACTGGTACAAAACCCTTGCGAACTGACCGAAATCCTTGCGAACTGGCAGAAATCCTTGCGAACACAAAAAAAAATCTGCAAATTCGCGAGAATTCGCAGATTTTGCGGATTGCGAGTTTGCAAATTCGCAAAATTCGCGAACGCCAGATTCGCAAAATTCGCCCATGCTTACTTTGAACCCTGATTGACCTCTGAGTTCTATGGAAAGTTGATGTCAACATCGCCAGCCGAGAGAACTCAAATGTTAACCTATTGCATCACCATGCAAAGAAGGAGCTGCTCCTGCATCTTTGGATGTCACACACAGAGCAGCTTGCACCTTTGTGCCTCCCTTTATTTGTTTCCTTCTCCTTTTTTGCACCCATCCGCCATAATTAGAAATTGAATGGTTTGTCTAGTTTACTTTAATGTATCATTGCCCATATAGTCATTGCACATAATCATGAATATTTCTTAATGCACCTACCTTATTGTTCCAAGGACGTATAAAATATTGCATTTTTCCAGTGCAAAGACCTTTCATTTCAGCAGGAATCGTATGTTATTCAAACAGGGAACAAGGGAGGACCTGTGATTTCACCAAATGCACCTTCCCAGCATGTTCTTCTCTGCAAATGATAATCAAGGTTATGCACTTACAGCCCTAGTTCAGCCTCTCAGGGTGAGTGCTTCATTGTGATGAGTTACTGACGTGGGGCCAGATTCACTGAAGTGATATGAGAAAAAATCCTAAACTTACTACTTTTGGTATTCACTGAAGGCATTTAGTAGTAGTAAAGTTAGGATTTTGTCTTAAGTCTGTCTTAAGTCTGTCCTAAGTTTGTCTTCAGTCTGTCTTAAGTCAAACTTAAGTCAAACTTAAGACAAAATCCTAACTTTACTACTACTAAATGTCTTCTGTGAATACCAAAATTAGTAAATTTAGGATTTTGTCTCAGATTGGTTTTGTGATTCGACCCCAGAGTGACTGTGTGCATCAGTCAGAAAAGAGAACTGCACGACCGCTCCGCAGCAGCAGCAGGGACAGTTTATCAATCCTGTTATACTGTTCACTTTTAAGTTTTTGAGAGGCCCTGATTAAATGATATAAAAACTGGACTTCGAAAACGAGAGGCTAGAGAAACTCCAAGTAGGCAATCGAGAGGGGCTGTGCATGTCATCAAAGGCTCCTGTGAGGCTTCTGGCCTTCAGAGGCTGGAGTCATGCAGTGTGTGATCTTGGGCAGCCATGATTTTCGTTCGCCTCGTGACAGAAACAGCTGGATTGCTATTTCAATTGGCACAACAGGCCCTGTTGTGCGGTTACAGGTGCGCGGCACCCCACCTGTGGTAAATAAAATTACCGGGACTATTTTTCTATACATTAAATGACAATAAGGATAGCTCAATAAATGAGAGGCTGAGTCCGTGGTATCTGAGTCATACAGGCTTTAATTAAGTGGCTCGAGTCACTGGACATCGGGTTCCATCACCACTAAGGTTCAGGAAGGGATATTCAACGTTTTATTAACATCACACATTATATATAGTAAAACTGTGCAATTGCAATGAATACAGTAGGTGTAACAAGTGAAAAGAGAGATAAGAACACATGGGCGTAAAAGAAGGCGTGTAAGGAGGCGTACACGTAGGCGTGCACTTGATGAGTCAGAGAAGTGTCACAAGTGGGTGGATGCTTAGAGAAAAGTTTGCAGGGTCAGCAGAAACCTTTACCACATATGCGTGCGCAACTGAGCATGACGTGGTATAGACATGTAACTGGGGAGAGCTCGGGGGCTTTACTTTAGCACTAGTAGAGGAGTCTGGTGTCTGGGATGTCAGAACGACCTGCACCTATAGCATATCTGATATCTTGTGTTTGGAGGATGTGTTGTCTGAAGTAAAAGGTCTCTCGGGCAGAGGCCGTTCATTACTGAATGCTAGTGCGTGCATATGGTTATTCATGCAATGTACGGGGGCCATGGGCCTACCATGGCAACGAGTTCAGTAAATCACTTGCAAGGAGACAGGAAGGCCGGGCCCTTTGCTCTGCAGGCGGGAATATGTTTACCTATTTCACTAGACTGGAATGTGTTTTTGCGGAGGCTGAACAGATAACTGTAGGCAAAATACCGTCTTGGCAGGCAGGCCAGGCGGAGCCGGGCACCGCTCGGCTGGGCAGGAAGTAAGGCAGAGGTCAGGGATGCATACCTAAACTGCAGCTTTCTGAGACAGAAGAGGCTCGGAGCCTCAATTAAGGGCCTGGCTCGACTGAGCCAGAAAAACGTGGAAAACGTGTGCTTTGCGATATTTAAAAGTGCACCATGTAAATGCATTGGAAACGTAGGCCTTAATGCGGAATCAGTACTTTATACATGGAAGGCCCACTAACTGACATGTTAACATTAGACGGAAATGCAGAGACATTATCATGGCAGACACGGGAAGGGAATTACATGACATACATGGGGCACAGGTGCATGGATAGGGTGCGAGTGGGGGACACACAGACTAACTAAAAATTTCTATTTCCTCATTCCCTCCTTGGCCCCTACTGCGCCCTTTAGGATATATCTATTTTCATGAGACCATCTATTTGTTCGTATAACATCATTTGCTCATCTTTTTTCATTCGGGCACGGGAATGTGAACGTGGATGGGGAATGCAAGCAGTGGCGCACAAGCCGCAAATCGCTGGCCCACATTGCAGACAGAGACAACAACTGAATAATATGAGCAGTATTATTCCTAGGAATTACAGCACTTTCCATCCCCAGGCTGAGATCACATTCCAGAGCCAACCGGACCAAGTCCATGTGCCTGGATTCTGGTGCATCTGGTGAGCTATTTTATGGAGCCTTGTTATTGCTGCGTACACTGATGGTGCGTTATTTGGAATAAACACACAACAACTGGATCCGATCACTCTACAAGCCCCGCCCCTATCGGCCAGGATGACGTCAAGAACAAGGCGGTTTTGAAGAACAACAAGTCTCATAGCAGACTGCTCTTCGGTTAAGTTACCTAAAGCAAATGTAGTTTCGTTCACTACTGCTTCAAGAGTTCTTGTTAACCTGCGTATTATTTTACTATTCTGGACAGGACCTATGAACCAGAAATATCCTTTAATGTAATCCTTATACTGGTCCCATGCTGACTTGGAGTAATCGATAACAGGAGGAAGGTCTCTCTTGTGTCTAACATGCACAAGATGGGTATCTCGATGATAATTGGATGGGGCTAGAAAAACTGGTGGCAGTAGGAACGCAATATAACATGTTCCACCCCAATCTAAGGGCAGACGTACATAAGCTGTCTGACCACATATAAAATAAGAATGGCGGGAAGCTTTGAAAGTAGACTTTCCTTTATCACTGAATTCGACCACAGTATTACAATCACTGTGTCCTAGGTGTACTGAACCATTCTTTCTAACGCATAATTCACCTTTCACTGGTAAACGGTAAGTCCGAATTAGTCTCGGACTGAACGTTCAGAATCATGAGGTTAAGGGTAAAATTACCTAAATCATACACTTCATTTTCTAGATCGGTTCCTGTCCTTTGGGGAAGACCGTCCTTGTCTGGGAAACATACTTTGTTCATAACTGTATTCAGATTCCCCCATATCCAATTGCCCTGGGAGACTGCGGACTTACTATCTAGTAAGGACATTAAAGCAAACCATGCCCCGCACGAACCATTGTGCGAAAACGGATAAGGAAAGAGGGGCTGAGCTCCCTTCATTTTCTGGTAAGGTGGGAGTCGGCCACACACCCAACAATTTGTGACATTGCTGGTCTGATGAGAATGGTGTAACATACGGATAAAAGTGTTGTTGCGCAGTGCAAGTCGATAGGATAATTCGTGATGTGGCAGGTCACTGAAAGTGTGCTCTACAGTGTCATTGAAAGAGGAATGTACATGTGAACCAAGAGGAGTAAATAAAACATGTAGCATCAAGCTCATACATATAATCGATATACTCAGAAAAACATAATAATCAAAGTGATAATACATCTGCTGTGCAGGTTTTTGCAATATTTGTCTCTCTTTTCATTTCGCCTATCTCTCTGACTATTTGGGTCTATCTCATACATGTCAGGAACCTGTCTAACCGCTTCACCCGAGGGGGACTTAAACAATTAAACGCTGCCTGACTTACTAGACCGAAGTTTGGCTTTATATTCCTGCTGCAGAGTTTTCTCTAACAGAGGGAGTTTAGTGTCATTATCAGAAATGTTCTCAGAGACCTTCGCAAAACAGTCTTTGGAATCTGAGTTAAGTCCGTGGAAGCGTTTGACGTGTTGGGCATGTATCCAGCCCTTACGTCCTTCCACCTTTATTGCTGTCCTCGTTGTTAACAAAACAAGTTTTGGTGACTTCCAACGCGGCTCCAGGGGACTTGACCTGTCGAAATTCCGTACAAACACAATGTCGCCAGGAACGATGGAGTGGTCCTTAACCTGGGTGTTGTCTGGAAAGGCGGCGACAACCTGTGAACGACAAGAGAGTAGTGCAGACATCAAGGAAGCCAGGTAATCTGTCAGCATATTACTGTCAACGTCGGTTATTTTCCTAGCCATAGGTGTACCCCAGATATTCGGGGGTCTGCCGAAGACAACCTCATAAGGAGATAGTCCGGTTCTGGAATGAGCTATCATACGCATGTAAAAGAGGGCAACCGGCAAGGCTACCATCCAATCTACGCCTTTTTCTGCACAAATCTTTGCTAGTCGTGTTTTCAGAGTTTGATTGTGACGCTCTATGTGGCCAGCTGCCTCTGGATGTCGTACGCAATGGAACTTCCACTGGTACCCTAACAGGAGAGATACCTGTTTCATGAGCTCAGAAGAGAATGGCTGTCCATTATCTGAGTACACGACACGGGGCAAGCCGTATCGCGGGAAGAATTCACGGACCAACTGTTTGGCAGTGGTCACGGCAGTGTAATCTGGGACTGGGTACGCTTCTGTCTATCTGGATAGGGCACATACAACTACGAGGACATACTTGAATCCTCGACATCGCTCCATCTGGATATAATCCATCTGGAGGACTTCAAAAGGGTGGTCAGGAGGATAAAATCCACCTTGTTCCACGGGAATGCCTTTGCCTGGATTGAACTGACAACAGATCATACAGGTACATACTTTCTGTTTTGCTGCTGCACATAAATGTTTGTTGGACCAAATGTTCTGTATGCTGTCTAGCATGGCTTTTTCTCCTAAGTGTGCTGGACTATGTGTTGTATTAATGATAACTTGAACCATAGAGTCGGGGAGAAACCATGTGGCTTTTCCCTTTGTCATCCATCTCTGATCTGTCTGGACCCCTCCTTGTTCAGTCCATTTCTTGATTTCGTCCGGAGTGGCATGTGTCTGTATGTCGAGTACATCTTGTGTGGGATCCCTGACTGTCATGCAATTCGTCAGTGGAGTTACTTCAGTCTTTGTCGTGTCAGCTGGAATGGCTGTATGAGTCTAAGCTGTAAGCTTGGCTGTTCGATCTGCCAGGTCGTTACCCTGGGAAATAGTGTCAGTAACTTTCGTATGTGCTTTGCACTTCATGATGGCAATAGCTGTAGGTAAGTGTATTGCATCTAACAGAGCTTGAATGAGGGGACCATGCTGTATCTTGGCTCCATGAGAAGTCAAAAAACCTCTCTCTTGCCAGAGGACACCGAAGTCGTGAACGACTCCGAATGCGTACTGTGAATCTGTGTATATGTTTACTTTCAGGTTCTTGGCTCGTATGCAGGCTTGGATCAGAGCGATGAGCTCTGCTGCTTGGGCAGACAATGTGTCAATACGATGTGTTTCTATGACTTCAGTTTCAGTGGTCACTGCATATGCGGCCACTAACTCTCCTGTGCTTGTTCTCATACATGAACCATCCACATAAAGTGTCAGGTCTGGGTCGGGCAATGCAATGTCTGTCAAGTCTTGTCTTGGTTTCGTCATTGTATTAATGACTTCCACACAGTCATGTGGGGTAGGTTCTGCTCGAGGGTAACAATGTGACAGGGTTTAAAATGTTACAACGCCTGATCTCTATGTGTGGCTGGAATAATGTCCGTTCATATCCTGTCAATCGTGCTATAGTCAGGTGTTGTGTCTGTGTCCTGTTTAAGAGAACTTCCACGGAGTGTGGAACCTGTACTGTCAGGGGATGTCCTAACACTATGGAGTCGCTTTGTCTGATTGCTAGAGCTGTTGCTGCAACTGATTTTAGGCACGCAGGCAGAGCCTGGGCTACTGGATCCAATATACTAGAAAAATAAGCACAAGGCTTGTGTTTTCCTGCTTGATCTTGTGTGAGAACAGATAATGCTGTGCCATCGCGTTCAGTGACAAAAAGTGTAAAAGGTTTGCTGTAACATGGTGTCGCTAAAACAGGTGCTTGACATAGGGCTTTCTTCAATTCGTCAAAAGCAAGTGTATGTTCCTGAGTCCAAGGGAGGACAGTCGAAGTCGCTGCCTTCTGTGTTGTCAACTGTATGAGTGGTTTGGCTAGATATGCATACTGAGGAATCCATTGTCGGCAGTAAGAAGTGAGGCCAATGAAGGCCCGTACTTCCTTTTGTGTCTTGGGCTGTGGAAGATGTGCAATTAACTGGATGCGGTCAGGTGTCAATTGTCTACCCCTCTTGGACAGCAAGTGCCCAAGGTAAACCACTTGCTGGGCACAGAATTGCAGCTTCGAAGGGGACACTTTATGCCCCTTCTCGGCCAGGAAATACAAGACTGTCAGTGATGCACGTTCGCAGTCTCGTTCTGTCCGTGCTGTAATCAATAGATCGTCAACATACTGGAGTAGGGCAGTGTCAGTAGGCATGTGAATACTGTCTAGTTGTCGTTTCAGGGCTTGACTATAAATACTAGGGCTTTCTGTGAACCCTTGAGGAGCACGTGCAAATTTGAAGCTTCGGCCATTTAAACAGAATCCGAAAAGATACTGGCTTTCCGGATGAATGGGGACACTAAAGAAGGCGTTTTTTAGATCAATTACAGTGAAGAACGCAGCTTCGGAATCAATGGCAGTCAATAAAGAAGAAATATCTGGGACCACTGGGTACTGGGGTATTATGCATTTGTTTAATTCTCGAAGGTCGATCACCAGTCTGTAGACCGGTGGTGCATTCGGGTCAGTTCGTTTAAGAATCGGGATGATTGGAGAATTACATACATTTGAGTCAGTTTCTACAACCACTCCTTGTGCAATTAGGTTGTCAATAATTTTCAATAAGGCAACTACAGCTTCAGGTGGTAACTTGTATTGTCGGATTCGGGGCAGTACAACTCCTTGTTTGAGAGTAACACGATATGGTGTAATGTGCATACAACCTACATCAGTCGGACCTTGTGCCCATAAATGCTGTGGTACATTCTGTAATCGTGGATCAAAATCTCTCAACACATAATGTCCTTTAAAATCACGTAAAAACAATCTCACTCCTTCCGGAGAACAACATATCACTGCTCCTAATTCTTTCAACGTTTTTATACCAAGCAAGTTTTCTGGACATGACTTCGTAAGCAACAAGTCTGTAGTACGGGACAATGGGCCAACTTCTAGGGAAACTGGCTTTGACACTTCGTTAACAATAGGCTTTCCTGAAAATCCCAGGGAAATATTTCGTGAGCCTGAGAGGGGTGCCCCTGGAACCTCGTCATGACTGGTGGTAGTTCTGCTCGCCCCTGTATCAATCAAAAATTTTCTGTCTTTCCCTAATACCTGACTATGTACATAGGGACCCTCTTGATCTACAGGAACCTCGATAAGGGGCAAGCCAACCTCCCTCTCTAGGCTGTTTCATGAATACTGTTGATAATCGGGGTAATCTGACTGAGCATACTGGTACATTTGCTGTGTAACTTGTTGTGTGGCAGCTATGGGCTGGGGCACGGCTACTGTCTGTTGGGCGTTCTGAGGAGGTTGCGTGTTCTGTGGAATATGTTCCTGTCTAGGAGGACGCGGTCTTTCTTTCGTCTTGCCTGTAGATATATTGTGTTTCAGGACGGCACATTCATTTATATAGTGACCTGGCTGTTTACAATAGTTGCACGTCCCTTTTACAGGTGGCGCGCCTTTTTTCTGACCATCGGCTGCCGGAACAGTTTGGGCAACTAATACTTTCATTTTCGTGACTTTCATGCGTCTCTTTTCGTGTTCTTGCTCCTCTCTAATTCGGTTCTGGTGGTACTGTAACATTTGTAACATTTGGGAAGGGGTATTAGCTTGCCAGGTACTCTCAACCTTTAGTACTCTATTTTTAACCTGTGGTATGGAATTCTCTACTAATTTGGTCACAAACAGATGTGGATACGATTCACTACTTGTTTTTAGGCCGCTATTTATAATGAAACATTTTTCGAATCTAGAATAGAAATCGCTAGTGTCTTCATCTTGTTTCTGTTTGCAGGCAGAAATAGCATCCCAATCTTCCTTTTTAGTTGTCAATAACCTCGTCAAGACCTGTACTAATAATTCTGGTAATGCTTTAGCTTTGGCCCCGAGGCCAGTACCAGGGGTTCGTGTGTTTTCCTCGTCTTCTAATTCTGTCCAACTAATCTTTTTCTCTCCCACTTCCCATTCTTTTTCTTTAAGTTTTTCGTAAATACCTGCAGGCAACAGGACTTTTAACATTTTAAGTATATCAGCATATGTATACTCTCCCATGCGGATCATGTCTTTTAATTCACGGTGGAACCCTGCTGGATCTTTATCCTGACAGGGCACTAATTTTTTCATTTCCAATAATTCCATTTTCGTCAAGGGTGTATATACGAATACTCGATGAAGTGTACCTCCATTATGTCTAACGGGATGAACCTCTCATAAGGGATTCTGTCTGTCTATGTAAAATGTTTTCCTTTCTGGGTGTGGAACAGGAACGAAATGTGGAGTCAGGAAAGTCCTGTATTTGTGTCGCTGTTCTAGAATGACATTAATTAAATCGGTACCTAGACCTCTCCATCTACCTAGGAGTAACTCTTCCAATATATTATATAGGGGACCTGGATCAGAATGCTGACTTTCGTACAATGTAATGAGATGTTGAATCATGTACATACCAGCTAATCGCTGTTCTTCCGGAGGAAGACTCAAAAATGTTTGTGCTACTATGTCATCTTTATATACGCTAGTATTGCCAGCCCATTGTACTGCTGACCGGGCTAGTTCCTGTTCATGCATAGTACTAAGTTCACTGTAACCCATTCGTTGTTTCAGTACTTTATCAGTGGCTTGGAATAGATGCTCAAGAGAGCATTGTTCTGGTATGGGAGAAAGAAAACTTTTCTTACATTCTGGGCGTATAGGTTTGTCAAAGGGTCTCGCCCTACCTACGTAATTCATTTTATCCGGGTTCTCAATTTCTATATCATCGTCTTCTGAGACTTCATCATCCGCTTTCTCGGCTTCTCTCTCTCCCCTTTCTCTCTCGTGTATGTCTAGGATTTCTTTACGAATCTTTCTGTACATGGCTTCTATACAACTCTGTTTACCATCAGCTATATTGTCACTCCATGTTGTCAGGACTTTCATCTCGTCTTTATCTTTGCCAGGCTGGTCTTGTTCCCTTATCAAACAATTTATCAAAAACTGTAAGATCATATGTTGGATCTCTACTTTCCTATGTGCCATGGCCTCGTGAATACTTTCTGGTCTCTCCCCCGTTCTAATAAAGTGATATATGTTGTCTAAATGTTCCTTCATGTCTGGTAGAATAGTCAAATAGTTTGTAACACGTCGTACACGTAATGAATATATAAGCATTTGATCTTCGCCTGGTACTGGATCATATATGCAATCAGTAAGGTACTGTTTAAGGGCTGCGAATGTAGCTGCTTTTGGCGTGCGCTGTAATGCTAGTTCTCTTAGTGATGTTCGTTTTACTTGAGGCGGGGTGAGAGGGGGTCCTCCTACTGCTCCTCCTAAATTAAGATTGCCTAGACCCGCATCGACTATTACTGGCTGTGCTGTCGCCGGTAGTGTAGCTACTGGTAACGTTGTCACTGGTATGGTAGGTTGATCCTGAACTACAGGTGCGGGGAGAGAAGGATTGGGAGGGGGGTTGGTAACAGGAGGAACAGTGGGGGGAATCGTGTTAACAGGGTGCTGAGGAGGAGGATTAGTAGGTGGTACATGTGCATTGACATACTCTGGAGCAGCATCATCTAAATAGGAAGAAAGGAAAATGTCCGCTGCGGTCTGTTTATGACGGAGTTTAGTTGGGACCAGTGGGGGCAGCAAATTACTGGGTACTTCCGGGGTCGCCTTAGGTAGGCCCTCGGCGAGAAGGGGGTACATGCCTTTCATAAGGGCATTTCTTTGTCGGTCTGATTGTTCTGCTCTAACTCGTTCACCTTCTTCTAGTAGTTCTTTTTCTTGGGCTTTTTCTGATGATTCTCTACTTCTTTCTGCTTTTCTAATTTCTTTCTCTGTTCTTCTATGCGCTTCTTTACGCCACAATTCTATGGCATCTTTCTGGGATTGTCTGGCTTTCTTTTTCCAAAGTGCTTCTTCTACTCTCATGATGCAATCAGCATCCCATGTCCCTGAGACAGGCCATCTATATTTCTCTTCCAGATCCTTGGTGTAGTCAACCCATAAATCTAAGTACAGTATGACATCTAAGCCATGTTTATGGTACATAAAATGTCCGGGAGTATCCCTAGGCGGGACGGGAACTGCCTCTTCGAGTATCCCTTTCCTGGTTCCTATCTGACGTAATTTCGAAAACAGCGGCATGTTTGAACTGACCTGAACAATAACATATTAAACACGAAAACAATTGCAAACAGTCATTCATACCACGACATCAAAACATTGCGAACAGTGATTACCTAATACATAGAATAACACAATTCTATAGAAAACAATACTAGAATACTGGATTACTGGATGCACTGCTAAAACAGTACAGGCATACCGATCCCATAAAGAGACACGTCATACCGTATCCACCTAAGTGAACACGTCTGGACCGGGTCTATGTACCCAGACCCGTCTTGACCGGGCACAAATAAATGAACCCATCTAGATGCGTTCCCAACAATGGTACTCACCAGGAAGCAAAACTGAAGGCCTCGGAAACTCGATACTGGACTGGACTGGACTGCTACGGCTTCGGACTGCTACTACTGCTACTACGACGCATGCGCCTCGGAACAGGTGGGCCTCCAGATACCTCGGACCTTGCTCTCTCGGCTTGGGCTCTGGTCGGGACTCTCCGCATTCCTCACCGCCTCGTCTGGATGCCAGGTCGCAGTCTCCGTCTCCTCCGTGGGCCTGAGGGAGTTAGCAGGAAAACCCGCGAGTGTGCACTGTAAGGGGTCCGTCACGGCTGTAGAAGGGGTCAGGGGACTGCGTTACATCGCTGGCGCGTGGGGAAGGGGAGTGGACTGGACATCGGGTTCCATCACCACTAAGGTTCAGGAAGGGATATTCAACGTTTTATTAACATCACACATTATATATAGTAAAACTGTGCAATTGCAATAAATACAGTAGGCGTAACAAGTGAAAAGAGAGATAAGAACACATGGGCGTAAAAGAAGGCGTGTAAGGAGGCGTACACGTAGGCGTGCACTTGATGAGTCAGAGAAGTGTCACAAGTGGGTGGATGCTTAGAGAAAAGTTTGCAGGGTCAGCAGAAACCTTTACCACATATGCGTGCGCAACTGAGCATGACGTGGTATAGACATGTAACTGGGGAGAGCTGGGGGGCTTGACTTTAGCACTAGTAGAGGAGTCTGGTGTCTGGGATGTCAGAACGACCTGCACCTATAGCATATCTGATATCTTGTGTTTGGAGGATGTGTTGTCTGAAGTAAAAGGTCTCTCGGGCAGAGGCCGTTCATTACTGAATGCTAGTGCGTGCATATGGTTCTTCATGCAATGTACGGGGGCCATGGGCCTACCATGGCAACGGGTTCAGTAAATCACTTGCAAGGAGACAGGAAGGCCGGGCCCTTTGCTCTGCAGGCGGGAATATGTTTACCTATTTCACTAGACTGGAATGTGTTTTTGCGGAGGCTGAACAGATAACTGTAGGCAAAATACCGTCTTGGCAGGAAGTAAGGCAGAGGTCAGGGATGCATACCTAAACTGCAGCTTTCTGAGACAGAAGAGGCTCGGAGCCTCAATTAAGGGCCTGGCTCGACTGAGCCAGAAAAACGTGGAAAACGTGTGCTTTGCGATATTTAAATGTGCACCATGTAAATGCATTGGAAACGTAGGCCTTAATGCGGAATCAGTACTTTATACATGGAAGGCCCACTAACTGACATGTTAACATTAGACGGAAATGCAGAGACATTATCATGGCAGACACGGGAAGGAAATTACATGACATACATGGGGCACGGGTGCATGGATAGGGTGCGAGTGGGGGACACACAGACTAACTAAAAATTTCTATTTCCTCACACCTTTGAAACACATAACTAGAAATGTTATTCTAATGTTTAGAACTAATACAGTGCCTAGAAAATGCAAATGAGGCTGTTAGTGCCATAAACATGCAACAACCATGTTGCAGTTTTATTTATAAATTGAATTGTTCCTGTATTGTTCTAAATGCCTTTTTGTTACAATAGTGAACGAGATTAGTATTGTAAAATTAACATTTTAAAATGCTGCTCACATAGAGAAGAATTTGACTCAGGGGATTGTTTTTCTGCGGGAAAGTTCTCCTTCCTGCACAAAAACAATCTTGCTTGCAACAAAGGAGCAAGGGTGTCTGCATTAGAGCTAGGCAGCCGAAAGGACGCCAGCGCAGGGGGAAAGGTTGCACTGCCTTTGATTCGGCACAATCCTGCTTTTTAGGTCTCGCCTAGACGAAAGCAAAAGCGAAGCTTTTGCTGTCTAGGGCGAAACAACTTATGTAATCACTTTTGGTGGAATGTGGACAGCAGAGTTCCACGCGCTTTTTCTCGCCGAGATTTGACCTCGGGAGCGCGCACGTCGCCGTGCCTCATATTTCCATTTGCAAACAAAGCCACACTCACGCATGCGCACATACACAGCCATACACACATTGCATACACACACGCACCCCCCCTTAAACAAACACATGCTGCATACACACAAGCACCCCCCCTTAGACAGACACACGCACGCACAGACACACTCGAACAGACACACGCTCATACACCCCCACCCTCAAACCCACTCACTGGGCTCCACTCCCCTTACGCATGGGAAGGCACTGTGGAGCTCTGCGCCAGAAGGAGCGCTGTTTGAAATCACCACCGCCTCCCACAGCGGCATTGTAGTGAAATTAAAAGTTGCCTCCCCGTAAACACCGCCGCAGCCCGGGTAATTCGGGAGCCTCAGAAATCCCGAGCGCAGCTCCTCTGACGTCAGACGAGGAGCCGCGCTGGGATTGGTGCCGGTGGGGCTGTTGCCTGAAAACCGAAGACTCGTCGACGCCGGGTGGGAGGGGCTTCTTCGCTCCTCACCCGGGCAGCGCCTGCTGTTTCTAGAATGGCACTTCACACGCAAGTCGAAGTGCAGCAGTATTTTGCAGTGTATGTGGTGTAGTTGCTTCTGAAGATCGTTGTCTTAAAACTTACGCTCTGTGGCATTAAATGTCCTTGAAGCCACAAGGATGTTCTGATTGTGCCAATGAGTCCCTCGCGCTGAGGCCTGCACCGTGAGCCTGGGAACCTTTCATGACAGCAGCGTTAGCCCGAGACCCGGAGTGTAAGAGGCAACAGCGCCAGCATCGTGTACAGCACAGGCGCAGCCTGAAGCAGGTATGGACAGAGAGCACAGTTGTTCACCAATATGATTATGAACTGTGATGGCTGAAACAGTCTGGTACATTACGCAGACGTTAGTATACTGATGCAGCCAAAACAGATATGAACGGTTAATGTATAAATAGAGCTTTGCAGAGAAATCAGCCGAAAGGCGAGCCTTCGGTATGAACAGAGTCCTATTCTGCCACGAGTATGAACACAGCACCTAGTCTGACTCAAATGCACCTTGTTAGCAGAGATTTTGCTTCACATATAGATCTGACCGTAAAAAGACACAGTGATCGCTTGGTCCTAGTGCGAATTGTGAAAAGCTGGAGTCTGACGTGTTTACAGACATTTCGCATTCAGAAAGATTCAGGCGCAGACTAAAAGAAGAGTCAGAAAAAGATCCGCTAATGAATACACAGTAGAGGCAAAACTCTTCAAAAATATGGCTTCTAAAACAGAAACCACACTAGGGGTATCTATAACCATATACATATAACGGTCAGAGCATACACACAGAATTGCACCAGAACGACAGCGGAGAAGGCAAGCTGAGCCTGTAACAGGTAAAGTACGAGAAAATAGAACCCGGTATAGGTATAAACTCTGAAGGTGGCGCCCAGGGTTTGCACCTTGACAACACAGATTAAAGTTCGGCATACATGTTAGGGGAACCCAGACAGATGGACATGACTAGTTATAAACGCGGAACATAGATCTTTCCGAACTCTGAAAGCACAGGCAGCTCTGTTTAGATTAGTTTTTATAAACGAGAATATGGAAATAGCAGGATGCACGCGTGAAAACAGTAAGATCCCGGTACAAGTGTCAACATAGAGCACAGACAGAGTTTGGCACAGGTGTGAACCCAGATATGTTATGTTATGTTATGTTATCACGGGGTTTTATATAGCGTACGGCTACTCAGAAGAGTGTCCTGACGCTTTGAATTGCACACAATCTCATAACACAACAAGGAAAGTAAATAAAACCAGAGAGAAGGAAACCTAATAGGGCCAGGAACTAAGAGGTAAAAAGCCAAGTTTTGAGCCCCTTCCTAAAAGCCAACAAGTTAGGGGAACTGCGCAGGGACACAGGCAGTTTATTCCACAACTGAGGCGCTAGTAATTTAAAAGAGCGGCCTCCGACGCGGGCTCTCTTGACGTGAGGAACCGTAGCAAGAAACAAGGCTCCTGACCTGAGCGGCCTAGCAGGGTGGTAAAATGTCAGCCTTTTCTGAAGGTATTTTGCTCCGGAGGTATGCAAGGCTTTGTATGCCAGAGTAAGAGTCTTAAAAATTATCCGCTTCCGGACAGGAAGCCAGTGTAGAGCCTCCAGTAAACCCGAGGCTCTAGCACGGCGAGAAAGTCCATAGATGGCACGTGCTGCCGAGTTCTGGACAACCTGTAACCGTTGGAGCAGGTATTCTGGCAGGCCGAGATAGAGGACGTTGGAATAGTCAATTCTCGAACCTATAATCGCCTGAACCGTGATCTTCCTGTGTTCCTCCGATAACAGGGGAAGAAACTTGCGTAGCATCCGGAGCAGGCCAAAGCATGTGCCAGTGAGACCGATTACCTGTGAGCGTAGTGTGAGGCCATTGTCGATCTTAATCCCAAGGTTTTTTGCCACCTGGGACGAACTTGCTGGTGGAAACATGTTCTCAGGCCACCACACTTTCCAGTCCGGGTCCGAAATGCACCCAAAAAAGAGGACCTCGGATTTATCCGAGTTGCACTTGAGGCTGTTATGTTGGAACCACTGAAACACAGCCTCAAGGCAACCCTGGATCCTACCTCCATCGAAGTCCGCACCCTTCTCGCAGGTGAAGAGGAGCTGGGTGTCATCAGCATAGGAAACGATCTGAGCCCCGAAAGACTCCGCCAGTGCCGCCAGAGGGGTCATGAAGATGTTAAATAGAGTTGGGCTCAGTACTGAGCCCTGAGGAACTCCGACACCCAATGGCGACATCTCGGCGGAGCAAGCAGAAGCCCAGACCATTTGTCGACGGCCTGCCAGAAAAGATCGAAACCACTGGAGCACCGTCCCCCGGAGACCGATCTCTGAGAGTCTTTCAAGAAGACCCTCATGGGGGACGGTGTCAAAGGCCGCCGACAGATCTAACATCACCAGCATCGCTCTCCCGCCCGAATCCAGCACCTCCTTTATCGCCTCCGAGACTTCCAGGAGAGCTGTTTCGGTGCTAAGATTGGCGCGGAAACCAGACTGGGTGGGGTGCAGTAGGTCGTGGGACTCCAAGTAATCGGCAAGCACCTTATGTACATGCTTTTCAATGACCTTCGCGAAGGCCGGCAGGAGCGAGATAGGTCTATAATTCGCCAACACCTCCACATCCAGACCAGGCTTTTTAAGCAGGGGAATAATCATTGCCTGCTTCCAGGCCTGGGGAACCACGCCCTGTGCAAGAGAACAGTTCAACAGGGGGTTCACAAGTGGATTAATGACAACTGCCATTTTCGCCAGAAATTTAGCGGGGCAGGCATCCCGAGGGGAACCGGATTTAAGCCCAGCCATCAGGTCAAATGACGCGGTCATCGAGAGAGGCGGGAAAGCTGCCAGGGCCACACCTGCGTTAGGCCGGGTAACAGCGGTATTCTCCATCCGATCGGGCATCTCAGGATCCAGCACTGGAAAGGAGTCCTGGATCCGTTGGATCTTAGATGTGAAAAAATCCGCAATCGCCCTGACCCACGGCGCAGGAGGGGGGGCCTGAGTTGGTGCCTCGCGTGAGGTTGTAAACTCCCGCACAATGGCGAAAAGCTCCTTACAGGAATTGGAGGCAGCTTGGAGTTTTTGTCCTCAGTAGTCCTGTGCCATATATATATATTTCCTCCAGTACACTAGAGACTGAGTTACCTCGCTGGCCACAGAAACTGTTGTAGAGGGCAGATTAGCCCATCGAGTTGTACGTGTGTCTTTAATGCTTCAAAGATTGCTCAGCCGATTTTTTTTTCTATCGCTGGCCACAGAAACTGTTGTAGAGGGCAGATTAGCCCATCGAGTTGTATGTGTGTCTTTAATGCTTCAAAGATTGCTCAGCCGATTTTTTTTTCTAGTAAGTGAAGAAAGGTTAAATTTTTTTTTTTTCTCTAACAGAAAACATATTTTTTATTTGAGCTGATGCTGCTTCTCATGCACATTCTTTGATTGCGGTTTTCATAAAGGGTGCTGCAATTTAAACTCCATAGATGTAAAATGTAATGGTACAATTAAACAACCCTTTTGCTAGCTATAACCGATTATACTTAAGTCCGTTGAAAATATTGTTTACAGAGGGCTAGTTGAAGTGGTTGGTCAGGCTATAGTGTGAATGTATGCCCTGAAAAAGTTGGAATCAGTTTGTGAAAGCACTATGCCCACTAGGCACTTTTCTGTGGATGGTAACTCGCTGCTTCAGGCTCGACAGTTCTGCCTCACCTGGTGCTTCCATGGCACTATAAATTTGGGTTGGATGTAACTTAGATAATTTGCTGTTGCATAATTATGTAAAAATTAGCAAAATTGCGGAACATTAAGTGGAAATGCTTGAGGTGTGTAACCCAGTATTTAGTACTAGTCTCTTGGTGCAAAATGAATCTCACGTCGAGAATGGACCTGAGGATGTATTCTGCGCTGAGTAAATAGCGCTAAATGCAACAGAACGCAAACAGTAACATCCAGAAGCATCTTGCACTCGCTATATTCATTTTTCCCCTGGTAGGCTATTTCTGCCAAATTTCTCATAATTACATGAACTGGCATAATTAATTTCAAAGAAGTAGTGCAAAATTACTCTGGCCTAATTAAAATTTCACCCATGCCTTGCCTTGCCAATGCAATTATGCGCCTGCCAAAAACTGCCCCTCTCCGCCACTTCCCCTATTGCCCTAAATGCGGGGTCTCTGTATTGTCGAGGAAGGGATATCTTGGAATTCGTGAAAAAACAGCTTTTTAAAACGGGAACAGAGACGCTTTTGTGTGCAGACAATATGACTGACAGTGTGATGTGCAAAAAGAAATAATACGCTTGAAGAAAATTGCTTGAATTAAAATATGCAGGGTTCATCAGTTTTACGGTCCGGGCATTCCCCACTGGCCCTATTCACCACAGTAACAACACGGGAGTGGGGTTTTTATAGGCTGTTGTACAGCAAAAAAATGTACCGCGCCAGACTTCACCCTCAGCTTTCTCATGGGAACGCGGGAAGCAAACTCAGCTTGTTGGTGCGCCCTTGCACTGCGAAGTTGGAGAGATCACCTCAGGATCTCCGTTTATTGCAATTTCTCTTGGTTTTGATTCAGGCGCCCTGTTCTGTACATTGTCTTGAATGTATAGAGGTGTAAAACAACCACAAATAGCTGCCATTTTTTAAATTTGCGTAGTGTGACATTGCTGTGCCTGAAGAGAACTGTGTGGCTCTGTGTGTGTGGCTGTGTGTGTGTGTGGCTCTGTGTGTGTGTGTGTGGCTCTGTGTGTGCGGCTCTGTGTGTGTGGCTCTGTGTGTGTTGCTCTGTGTGTGTATGGCTCTGTGTGTGTGTGTGGCTCTTTGTGTGTTTGTGTGCAAATGCAATAGGTCTCGCATTTGCGAGAGATTAAACTATTGGCATTGTAAATGACGATGCAATTTATTTATCTGTTTTCAAAACCAAACGCATTAATAAAAAGTTTGTCATTTACAATGCCAATAGCTCTAACTTTTGCAAAGGCGAGACCGTTGCATTGTATATGCTTGTTCCTGTCAGGTACTTGCTGCGCTTAACTGCGCAACTTGACCTTAAATATGTCCCTTTGTCCTCAGTGATAGGAGTTCGCATCTCTGAACTCTGTCAATCTAGGTTCTCCTAAAGAACATATCAATGCAGCATATGGAACCCCGAATATTTGATTAAGTGTGCAGGCCACACTGTAGGAAATTGTTTTCATAACTGGTTTTATTGGTCATGAGGGGTGGATGTAGTCAACATTTGAGCGTATTGCAGTTTTAAGCAGAATCCTGAGAACTGGGCAAAGTCTTTCATTTTCTCTATGAGGCCAGAAAGAGATTTTATGAGGCCACTCAGTGAGACTACAACATCCTCAGCATACATTTGTAATGTATGTATATCACCCCCAGTTTTACTGCCTGAGATATATTCATTTCTCCTCATCCGCTCTGCCAGTGGTTCCATATGTATAACAAAGACTAAAACTTCAGTCTGACATGATGAAGTGCGGACCGAATACAAGGACCAGGTGAGTCCTGCTGAAAAAGTCACCTTATAAAATTCAGATCTTTCTTCGCCTTTTATTCATTCTGGCCTACATAACAAAGAGCCTCTAGTGACCGCCTCGTGATAATAGTTACCTTGTTCTTTTCATTCTCAGCCAGGAAGTGAGTAATTACCTCTTGGATCTTTATCTTATTATGTTAATTTTAAATGATAGGGTCCTGCAGACTCAACTGGTTTATTGTACTCATACCTTGATGGACTGCTAATATAATTTTGACAATTGGGTGATCAAAAGAGCCTTGATCCAATTGGGTGATCAAAAGAGCCTTGATCCAATGCCTAATTTGTAAAATATGAAGTCCAGGTGCTCAAATGTTTGTGGGAGGCCACAACCATTTTCCCAGCTCCACCCACTTCCTTCACTAGCTCCACCACCTTCCTCCATTGGCTACACCCACACCCTCAACTGGCACGCAAGCCATAAACAGTGAAAATGTCACACATGTCTTCAGGCTAGAACGTATGGAAATGTCACACATAAGCCCTCAGGCCACAAAGCATGCCATAATCCGTCACACATAACCATCCAGGACAGGTCAAGTCAAAAATTATGTTTATTATGACCATAGTCTTTAAACAGTGGCAAATAGGCAGTATCACAAGCTAGACCAAAAAATGTGGAAATATCACACATAAACATCCATGATCCAGGCAATAAACTATTTAAATGTCACATATAGGCATCCAGCCGGGGTGTGTTGTTAATTTCCAGCCACAGTAAACAAATGCTTAATTTGTAAAAACATAAGTGCCAGGACCCTTTTCGGGAGGCCATTGCAGCTTGCACCACGCATTTTCCCTCCCTGGCAGTACTGCTAATAGCAGTACCAACACAACTAGTACACATCATCACTCACCTAGAAGTGTGATAATTCAAAATATTTCAAGTCATGTAAAGCTACAAAAAAAAGCGGTAGATATTATTCATATATAATGTATATTAAATTATTAAACATCTGTTGCTGTGCTTAACTCAAAATTAGACAGACAACGCCGCCAGGTGCCAGACTTTCATTTTTTTTTGGGGAAAATATTTTTATTGCGAAATTATAAGAAGGCACAGGTTACATGGTCATCCAGACCACTTGTATGCAAAAGTTGATAACATGCAGTTTCAATGATAATACACAGCCATATTTGGCCCACATCCCGGAGGCTGGGCGGCGTAGGAACATAGCATGTAAAAAAGGAAAAGTTCAGTTGTGCTGTAAGGATATGGAACTATCTTTGTATTCGCTAATTTTCCCTTGTTGTGCGTTTATTCTATTTAACATTTAACAAGAACCAAATTCCCCAAGTAAGGCATCATTAGTACAGAATTTAACGAGGCAGGTCATTTATGCAAGGCCCAGCTAAGGCACAGGCATTATAATACAGTAAGGACCTGTGGGGATCACAGCTAATTACAATTATGCGTACCAAGGAATATTTGCGTGGCTACATAGGGCCTTTACACCGGATCCAAACTCTCCAAGTCGGCCCCCTCCCCAGCACACTCAGACACCGATTCAGACGGGGTGAATAATTCAGCGCTGGTGGCATCCGAATCATCCTCTGCCAACCCCTCTATGCACAACATCCTCCAAGCAAGTAGATCATCCTGTAGCTTCCCATCTCTGCGAGTGCGCTGCATGTGCGTCTCCTCAGCTAGGGCCCATTCTCTTGCATCCCTCAGCCAGAGGGAAATCTCGGGCGCCCTTTGACCCATCCAGGTGATAGCCACGTGCCTCCTCGCCAAGACTAGCAACAGTTGCAAGAATTTATAAGACAGCTTCTTCTTTCTGGGTTTGGGCACTAGTGCCAGGAGACAGTGGAGCGGGTCTAAGAGAATTCTGATTTTTGTGGCTCGAGCAATGTGGGCCACCACTTCCCTCCAGAAGTTATGAACCAGGGGACATTGCCACGCTAGATGGAGGAAACCCGCTTTCTGTGCCCCACACCTAGGACAGTTGTGTCGTCTATCTGCTGATATGCGATTCAGAGAGACAGGGGTCATATAGGTACGATGGACAAAGTTAAAATGTATAAGTTCAAAACGTGCATTGCAGGAGACATTACGGGTCAAGATCCCGATTCTTTTTTGTTGTTCAGGTTCCAGCTCTACCCCCAAGTCCGCCTCCCAAGCTGGTGCGATCGGAGGGGTCGAGTCTCGGCGCATGGCCGAGTAGAGCAGGGAAATCGGCCGTTTGCCTCTCCCGCAGGATAAAATAATGTCGATAGTATAGGTGAGTGGAGGTATTGTCCCCCACTTAGCTCAAATGACTCCATGGCACGTTCAAAGGACACAAAGGAGTCGTCCAGATAGAGGTCTGCCAGAGTCTCGCATCCGCCACAGCGCCACTCTCTGTAGGACATGTTCTCCTCCAACCGGAGTACCGGGGCCAAGATCCACACTGGGAGCTCCCTATGAAACGGAGCCCTTCTCAGTACCTTTTCGACAAACCGCTGCCAAATTCCTGCTCTGTGACGCACCACAAATGGTAGAGTTTTATCAGCGCCACAACCCTGCATCAAGGCCTCCCTCAGAGCCTTTTCATTCGCCGTACCCGCCAGCAGTGCCAGTTCCCAATTTTCCTCATCAGCGAACCACTTTGTAGCTGGGAGGAGCTGCGCTGCATAATAATACAAACAAAACAGGTGATGGACAGAATGTGGATCAATGTCACACATTCACCCCAGTCCAAAGATCTGGGCCCAAATCCATCGTTTTTTTGCACTCCACACCACCCTGAGTTAGACAATGGCGATATGCAAATCAGCTCTGACCCTGTGCCCCATGGGAACAGTCCAGTCCGAACTACAAAAGCCATGTCCTTCCCAGAACGGAATCAAGCATCCGAGGACCGGACCGGTTTCGAGGTAACACCTCTCATCAGCCCGGCTAGCTTGACTCTAGTGGTGTGGAGTGCCTGGGACCCACGTCTGAGCATCCCCAGCGCACTTATGGCGGCAATTGCAAACAAAACAGTGATGGACAGATTGTGGATCAATGTCACATATTCACCACAGTCCAGTTCGGACTGGACTGTTCCCATGAGGCTCAGGGTCAGAGCTGATTTGCATATCGCCATTGTCTAACCCAGGGTGGTGTGGAGTGCAAAATAACGATGGATTTAGGCCCAGATCCTTGGACTGGGGTGAGTGTGTGACATTGATCCACATTCTGTCCATCACTTGTTGTGTTTGCAATTTCCGCCATAAGTGCGCTGGGGATGCCCAGACGTGGGTCCCAGGCACTCCACACCACTGGAGTCAAGCTAGCCGGGCTGATGAGAGGTGTTACCTCGAAACCGGTCCGGTCCTCGGATGCTTGATTCCGTTCTGGGAAGGACATGGCTTTTGTAGTTCGGACTGGACTGTTCCCATGAGGCTCAGGGTCAGAGCTGATTTGCATATCGCCATTGTCTAACCCAGGGTGGTGTGGAGTGCAAAATAACGATGGATTTAGGCCCAGATCCTTGGACTGGGGTGAGTGTGTGACATTGATCCACATTCTGTCCATCACTTGTTGTGTTTGCAATTTCCGCCATAAGTGCGCTGGGGATGCCCAGACGTGGGTCCCAGGCACTCCACACCACTGGAGTCAAGCTAGCCGGGCTGATGAGAGGTGTTACCTCGAAACCGGTCCGGTCCTCGGATGCTTGATTCCGTTCTGGGAAGGACATGGCTTTTGTAGTTCGGACTGGACTGTTCCCATGAGGCTCAGGGTCAGAGCTGATTTGCATATCGCCATTGTCTAACCCAGGGTGGTGTGGAGTGCAAAATAACGATGGATTTAGGCCCAGATCCTTGGACTGGGGTGAGTGTGTGAGATTGATCCACATTCTGTCCATCACTTGTTGTGTTTGCAATTTCCACCATAAGTGCGCTGGGGATGCCCAGACGTGGGTCCCAGGCACTCCACACCACTGGAGTCAAGCTAGCCGGGCTGATGAGAGGTGTTACCTCGAAACCGGTCCGGTCCTCGGATGCTTGATTCCGTTCTGGGAAGGACATGGCTTTTGTAGTTTGGACTGGACTGTTCCCATGAGGTTCAGGGTCTGAGCTGATTTCCATATCGCCATTGTCTAACCCAGGGTGGTGTGGAGTGCAAAATAACAATGGATTTAGGCCCAGATCCTTGGACTGGGGTGAGTGTGTGACATTTATCCACATTCTGTCCATCACTTGTTGTGTTTGCATAATAATACAAGTCAAATCTCGGGGCCTCCAGGCCTCCCTCTTCCCAACACTGCGTTACTGTGCGTAAAGCTACTCTGCTGCGCCCGCCCGCCCAAAGCAGGGAGGTAAGGAGCGAGTCAAGTGTGCGAAACACTCGGGGGGCAATGGACATAGGGTATTCTGTAAGACATATAAAATCCTGGGGAGCATCACCATTTTGGTGATCGCCAACCGCCCCATAAGAGAGAGAGGAAGCGTGTTCCAAAAGGTAACAGATTTATGGAGAGCTTGGAGTACTCTGTCGACGTTGTAAGTCAGCAGGGTCTCATCAGATGTGGCCACCTGAATGCCAAGGTATCGAAACGCCTCTCGCTCACAACGCAGACCCAAATACGGCATATCCATGCCCGGGTCCGGAATACAACCCGTCAGTGGGAAGACCAGGGTTTTATTGAGATTAATACGCAACCCAGAGGCTGCACCAAAGAGGTCATGGGTCCGCATCAAGACGGGGAGGGCCTCAGAGGGGGAGGTCAGATAGAATAGCGCGTCATCAGCGTAGAGTGAGACCACATTAATAGTGTCACCCACCGCTATGCCCCATCGCTGTAGCTCAGCGCTGGCGGAGACGGCGAGGGGTTCAATCGCGAGAGCGAATAGGAGAGGGGAGAGAGGGCAACCCTGTCGGGTGCCTCTCTCCAATGGCCATTCCTCCGAGCGGGCAGATCCCAGCCGGACCCTGGCTCGGGGCGCTCCATAGAGCACCCGAATCCAATTACGAAATCCAGGTCCGAACCCCATTTTCTGGAGAACCGGCATTAGATATACCCAATGTACGGTATCAAAGGCTTTAGCCAAATCAATTGACACCAACACATGAGGACCTTCTCTGCCTCGTACTTCATGTAGGACATGATTCAGGCGGCGCAGATTCATCGCCGTGTTACGACCCGGAATAAATCTGCACTGGTCCGAGTGGATCAATCGAGTCATGTGCGGGGCGAGGCGAGTGGCCAACAACTTAGTAAGGATTTTTGCATCCGTATTAATCAAGGTGATAGGGTGGAACGCCGCGGGATCACTACTATCCCCGCCCGGTTTCAAAATCATGCAGACTTCCCCTTGATTCATGGTGGGCGGAAGGGTGCCAGTATTCATAGCTTCATCGTAAACTTGCAACAGGAGGGGAGCCAGAACGTTCCCGAAAGAGTGATAAAATTTGGCTGGGTTATCCGTCCCCGCCAGGGGTCTTAGCACGAGGGAAGGCGGCTATGGCCGCGCTGATCTCACCTAGTGTCAGCTTCATATCAAGTTCCTTTACCGCTGCCTCCAGCAGGGTTTGGAGGTCCAGATCTTTGAGGTATGAGCAACAGGAGTCCTCCGTAACCAATGGGTCAGCCTCATAAACGGTCTGCAGGTGGGACCGGAGGACCTCAAGGATATCGGACTCTGAGAGGACCATAACACCATTCAAGTTTCGTAGAGCAACTATCCTTTCAGGTGCGAACTCACGGCGAAGGATCCAGGCCAATAAGCGGCCAGATTTATCACCTTCGCGGTGGAGACGTTGCCTGTATAGGCCCAACGTAAATTTGTCAAGGCGGGTGAGGATGTCATGTATCAATACCTGAGCTTCCTTCTCCATCTGTTGATCTAATGCATCCGGGTCGGACAACAATTGTTTTCGGACCCCATAAGTGAGGCCCATACACGCTCCACGCACCACCGCCTTCAAGGCTTCCCATTTAGTAGAGTAGGCCAGACCATTGCCCCCCAGTTTAGCTCTAGGTAGTCCGAAAGTGATGTCGCCACATGGGCCTTACCCACCTGATCCTGAAGAATGTCAGTGGGCATTCGCCAGGCACAGGGACAGGCAGCTCGATCAGCCCACTGCGCCATGCACGTCACTGGGGCGTGGTCCGATAAGTATCGAGCCTGATGTGTAACCGTCAAGGTGAGAGACGGGGTGAGATTAGCCGCAAGAATACGGTCCAATCTGCTATGGGTACCATGTGTCGGAGTGTAACACGTGTAGAGCTTCTGGACAGGATGACAAGTTCGCCACACATCCAGTGCCCCGAAATTGTGCATCACTTCCCGAAGACGCGCCGTCATACAAGGCTTAGTGCCCGATCAGGGTGAATGACGGTCCAACTCAGGATGCAACAAGCAGTTAAAGTCCCCAAACCAGAGGAGGGGTGCATCCAAATCTGAAGCTACAAGATCTTGGATTTGAGAGAAGAAGGCCGGATCATCAATGTTTGGTGCATAGGTGTTAAGGAGTAGGAGTTCCTTGTCATCTAATCTAAGCCGCACTAATAGATACCTGCCGTCAACGTCCGCTTCAATATACTGAACAGCGCAAGGAATCCTTGGGGCCACCCAAATGAGGACCCCCCGGTCTTTGTGCGCCGTCTTTGCCTAGATGGGTCTCCTGTAAACAGGCTACCGAGACCCCATGTCGTTTAAGGAAGGAGAGGACTCTGTGTCTCTTGGTGCAAGTACCCAAACCACGCACATTCCAAGTTAAGAATTTAAAACCCATGGTCGATGATTACGCCCGTTCGGGCCACAATATAAGTACAACATGACCCGCCGCCACTCGGCCCCCACTCCAGTTAGACTGGAAGGGGTAGCCCTGTCAGTGAGCCACACATAATTCGGATTCAATATGCATATGATGCCAGCAACAACCTCTTCACGAACCCCAGCCTACCCCCCAAAAACCCCAGAACACGGAACTTTTGCAAAAACAGGTTCCCCACCCCCACCCACGAGCAAAATGATAGCAACAACGGAAAACGCCACCCCGCCCTTCCCCTGCCAGTGGCAGGACGTACACAGCCACCCCATACAACTCACTCAACACACACTCACACACAACAAACCAAACCCACCCACCCTCCCCCCCAGCTCCCTGAAAGACCCAATGGTCTTAAGTCAATTCCCGGGCATGTCTTCTTATATCAGTAAGTAGTACTGGCCACATGTTACTCAGGAAGAAAGTTGGCCCCCCACTCCCATCTCGTACCCTAGGCCATAAGGGCGGAAGTCCTCTGCCACGGCCAGGTATCCAAAGCCCACAGTGTCAATGAGAAGCAGTGGTGGACTACCAGAGTTTTAATATGAGGTCCCCCAAATCAGAGGGCAACAGCACGCACAGCAATATACAACTCAAGTCAATAATTTACTCAGACCTTGGTTCAGAGAGGGCCGTCTCCGGGACCACCGGGGCTGTAGAGTCTGTGTCTAGCGGTGCTTCCTGCAAGGTGTCTGGGACCAATATCTCACCAGGGACAGGGGCCCCAGGTGACCTCGGTCCCGCTCTCATGGGTGATGTTTCCATATGGATAGCGCCATCCGCTCCCACTGTAACTCGAGTCCCAGGAGAACCACGGGATCCAAATCGGCGCCTTACTCTACCTCAACGCTTCCTCTGTGGTCTGGTTCCCCAAGTTTCACGAGGGCCACCACGCTCACCTGGGGGCAGGTCATCTCTTCTAATCACAAGCAACTTTCATACCTCCGCAGGTGTCTCGAAGAAGTGTGCACGGCACTGGGAGAGCACCTTAAGTTTGGCTGGATATAAAAGCATGTACTGGAGTTTCATTTCATGGAGTTTTTGTTTAACTCCCGAGGTAGGATTTTCTTTGTTCCTGCACCTACTGGGTATAGTCAGGGTAAATTGACACGCAGCTGCTCTCAATTGTTAGGGACTCTGTTTCCCTTGCAGCTCTCAAAATACAGTCACGGTCCTTATAGTTCAGGATCTTTGAGAAGAATGGCCCTAAGAGCTTCGCCTGGGCGCGGAGGGGGCACAAGGGCTCTATGTGCTCGCACCACGATAAAGACATTAGAGCTGACCAGTCGGGCACAGGTGCGTGCGGATCCAAGTTTCTAGGAAGTGTTCAGCGTTTCCCGCCTCCAACCGTTCCGGCACTCTCAGGACCCTTATGTTGCTTAGACGGGCCCTACCCTCCGCGTCCTCGGCACGTCTCTCCAATGCGCAGATGGTAGATGTAAGTTGCGCAACTGATTTTTGTAAAGAGGCCACCTCACCCTGCAATTGGGTAATATTGCCCTCCGCGTCTGAAAACTTGTCTGCCACCTTGCGGAGATCGGTCCGGAGTAGGTTTACATCTATAGAGACAGTCTCTATCTGTCGCTCCAGGGCAGAGTGGGATCCCTGAATAGCCTTCAAGATTTCGGCTCTAGACTGTTCTGCAGGACCTTCACTCCCCTCCTTGGGCCCCGTTTGACGTGTGATCCTCTGTGATGGCAGACGTGGAGTAGTATATTGTACAATGGTGTTAGGTTGTGAGGCTTTTGAGGATCGATCTTTGCGAGTCGCCATTGTGTGAGGTAGATGCTGCTCCTATCCAGCGCGTTCCAGAGGGCTCTCCCTAGGCCCCGTCGGTCCGAGAAAGAATGTGCGAGCGGGCCTAGGTCAGGGATAGCAGGAACGATGAGGTCGCATCGGGGCTCGCGACAATCGCAGTGTGGGCAGTGTTCAAGGCAGGCCAGGCGACCCAGCAGCAAGGATAGAATGGAGGCAGCGGGCTCTCGTCCCCCTTTCAATGTTGGGAGTTTAGTAGTGGTCAGAGTCCGGTGTTTGCCGAAGTAATGAGGAGGGGGACGGCCGGTATGCCCACCAAGTCTCTCCACAGTATTCCCCACACCTCCAGTCGGCAGTAGTTCGGCCCCCGGGGTTCCAGGAGCACCCTCCCGGAAGAGGACACAGTTGCAGGCCAAGCCGTGGCAGAGGTCTCCCCCGCCACATGTACCCACAGCACCACCAAGGAATCGCCTGGGTACGCAGCCAAAATGGCGGCAGAGTGGGAGAGGGGTGCTAGCGTGGTCGCGTCTTCCGAGGCGCCGCGTCCCGTGTCTCCTCCAGCGTATCGGAGCACCGGCGAATCCCAGTGGGGGGATGTAATTCAGGCCTCAGTTTGGGGGGGGGAGCAAGTCTGCAGCTCTCGTGGGTCACAGCAAAGGGATTAGGACAGGCCGGCTGCCCAACAGTTCAGGGTTCGCTCCCCTCGATGCGTGCTCCTAACAGGGGCCAGGGCAACAGCACTTACGTTCTCCTCCGTGCCTTGCAGGTCCCCCGAGGTCCCAGGGGCCAGTCAGCCGATCCCCGGCAGGATCAGCGCTCGATCAGGAGCTCCGCTGCAGGAGCACAGCTCGGAAAGGACGGCGCTGCGATCCGCCCACTCCTGCCGGTGTATATTACCGGGGACCCTCGGCGACCGATCACCACCTCCAAATGCACACCAGTTGTAAAGTGCAGAGCGCCGGGGTCCGTCAAGGACTCGCCCGGCCCAGAACCCTCAGTTCGTCACTTCTGGGCGGGTCGCTCGCAGGTCGGCCTCACGTCTCAGTCCAAGACCGTGGCGTCGCGTAGATCAGCGCGGTGCCTCGAACGCCGTCACTGTCGCCGTCTCCGCTCACAAATGAACCCCGGATCGCTCCTTCAATTCAGGGGTCCCAGTCGAGTTAGGAAGGCTTCCGGCACGTTTTCCAAGCAATTTGACAGCCCAGGCAAGATTTTTTTGTAGGATTTGCGGGTCTTCGGGACGGAGCTGGTGGAGCTCACGTCCTGTCGGCCAAGTTGCTTGGCCACGCCCACCGCCAGACTTTCATAGTTATCGGAATACAGGTGTTAAGAATTGAGTACCGGTACCGAGCACAGAAAAATACCAGCTGAAATTAAGCGCTGGGTGCTGCCCTTACAGCACTGCTTAATTTGTGCCTGTTGTTGCAGGTGGTGGTAACAAGCCCTCGTTTTTGAAGACCTGGACTTATTGTTCAACATCAGACTAACTGTGAGACTGAACAGGAGAAAGAAAGGTGAAAAAGATTGAATGGCGGAAGAGAAGGGTAGGGAAACAGAGACACAGGGAGAAAGCCGGCATGACGAAGATGTCAATTACCCAACGGAATGCTTAAACTCACTGTATTTGCCAGGTATGCCTCCGCACATTTTAACATTGAAAATTGGCATGCCGATCATTCTTCTCCGAAACATCAATCCGCCACGACTTTGCAACGGTACAAGACTTTCGGTGAAAAAAGATGATGAACAATATCATCGAAGCTGCAATTTTGAATGGGAAATTCAAGGGGAAAGATGCACTGTTGCCACGTATTCCAATGATCCCAACAGATATGCCTTTTGAATTGAAGCCTTTACAGTTTCCGGTGCAACTCGCTTTGGCAATGACCATCAACAGAGCACAAGAACAATCGTTGCAAGTGTGTGGACTAGATTTGAAGAATCCGTGCTTCTCACATGGACAACTGTATGTGGCCAGCTCACGCATCGGAAAACCTTCTGATTTATTTGTGTGCGCACCAGACGTAAAAGCAAAAAATATTGTGTATCCACAAGCGCTCGAATAAATAAATAGAATTAAAACGACACTTTGAAATGTTTTCCATATTAAAATTAATAAGTTTCAATAAACATGACACAATGTAAATTGAATGTTATCATAACGAGTTTACTCGAATTTCCTTTCTTCTGAGAGCGCAGCAAAGCGCAACGGGTAAGCTAGTTCATCTATATATGTAAAGAAAAAAGGAATGTATGTCTGTCTGTCTGTCTATTTGTGCTTTATGCATTACTACACCGTTCATCGGATCGCCATGAAACTTTGGGAAGTTGTTAAGTACACTCCCGCAAAGGTTTCTGGCATAAATCTTTTTTAATGATCGGCCCCCCCAGGGCCCTCATAATCTTTCAAATACTGAATTTACAACCATGACTTTGCAACGGTTACGAGACTTTCGGTGAAAAAGATGATGAACAATGTCATTGAAGCTACAGTTTTGAATGGGAAATTCAAGGGGGAAGATGTACTATTGCCACATATTTCAATGATCCCAACAGATAAGCCATGTCAATTCAAACGTTTACAGTTTCCGGTGCGACTTGCTTTTGCAGTGTTTATAAACAACAGAAGAGTGACAACACAATAAAGGACAACTTCGTGGAAAAACAAAGTGTCTAGAAAAAAGAGAAAGTGGAAAACTCCAAGGGGAGGGACAACACAAAAGAGATTTTTAAGAACCCTCACTCACCAACCTAGTGGTGACATGCTTCATCACTGGGTTCCCACTGAAAAGACCTAATGTCTTCCCAGTTTGCTTCAACGCCTGTTTACAGCGGAGCTGGTTTTGTGTGTGTTGAGGGTGTTTTTAGAGAAGCCAAATTAAGCTAAGTGAGTGCAAAGGAATAGAAAAAATTAAAAAGTGCAAGCACGTGACTTTCAAATATTTTATTACTTGTCCGGTCTGCACTGGTTAAAAACAAGGGTGAATGGATCATAGGTGTGGCCTTAATTATGGTAGACCCCTAGTCCATATAGGTGAATTTGGCCGACATGTTTCTGCTTTTAACGAGCCCGAGTCACTCAGCTTTCTTCAGGACCTTAATAGTGTGATCCTCCGGTGGTGTACACGCCCTAAGGTGCACCCTGCCGTGAGGAAAAAGTGTAAAAAATATATTGGAAATATTCTCTTTTTCCAAAAAAGTATATTTATACTTGGGGCTGTAAAGCCGCATATAACTCACGTAGCAATTTTGCTGGAGTCATGTACCTGTGGGGAAGGAAAATTTATGTAATTAGAGAGAGATATATATCCTCAAATAGATACGTTATTGTAAATGGAAAAAAACTGTTGTGTCCCATCACCCTAAGCAAAAAGAAACACCCATCCAGTGGAATACTCATGATAAGTGTTATATAGCTTAGGTAGCATTATAATAGCAGGTAAAGGGTATTATTCCAAGCGCTACCAACATGTAAGCGTTACTGTGTCCCAAGTATTATGCGACAGCATTTTTGCAATTCTGAAATTGCATAAAAGGGACTGAATGTGGGATGTCTTCATGGCTCATGAGACAACAACAAAGCCCAACAATTCACTATTTGACGGTGAATAAAATAGAAATACAAATGCCTGCAATTCGTCAAACAACACTAACCACATCTTACGCTAAAAACGGAGTAATCATGCACTCCGTGGTTTATAGGGTTACAAACCACATTAACAATACAACAAAGTAGGACAAAGGGTCTCGCTTTAAACTCACAGGAGGTATGTCGATATGGAACCTCATGGGCACATAACGCGGTGTGGGGTAATCTTCACGCTGCAATCTGTACAGACGGGAAGAAAAACAAACCGGAATGTATTGGTTGTCAGCCCCCTAAAATGCGTGTAGGAATACAAAACGCGTAGGGTCAAGGGAACGTTTTCTGAATATGAACGTCCTACCAGGAATACCTGGTTACTTACTTTCCTGCAAGCGGCTCCCCTCTTTGCACCTAATCAGGCACCACCGCGGCCCGGACTGAACGCCGAGATGTCAGTGTTCTTGTTATTTGTTCTTCCTGGTTGTACCACGTGACTACAGAGGTCACGTGGTATTGCCAACCAGGGTACCGGATTCTTAAAGGAGACCTGTACAATTCCCAGTGTGAGCCGTCTCAGATGTGTATTTAGCAAGTTAATTCGGAAGCATTTAAGAATGGGGAAGTTAATTATAAACCGAGCAAATGTCAGAATCTCGGATTTCGTTATCTACCACTTGCAGTAAAGTTTGGCCTGGGACATACACTGTGCTCCAAAGGCTAGATCAATTCGGATTTAATTGTCCAGCAATACATAATATCAACCCATATATGGGTGAAAATGTTTTGTCTGAGAGACCGGTCACGCTACATTCAACACCTTCTGAAAGTTGATACTGGGTCTCCATTCACTGATAGCCCCTCATAAATAAGAATATATAACACTGGAATCAGCTGGCCCAGGCCAAACTTTACTGCAAGTGGTAGATAACGAAATCCGAGATTCTGACATTTGCTCGGTTTATAATTAACTTCCCCATTCTTAAATGCTTCCGAATTAACTTGCTAAATACACATCTGAGACGGCTCACGCTGGGAATTGTACACGTCTCCTTTAAGAATCCGGTACCCTGGTTGGCAATACCACGTGACCTCTGTAGTCACGTGGTACAACCAGGAAGAACAAATAACAAGAACACCGACATCTCGGCGTTCAGTCCGGGCCGCGGTGGTGCCTGATTAGGTGCAAAGAGGGGAGCCGCTTGCAGGAAAGTAAGTAACCAGGTATTCCTGGTAGGACGTTCATAATCAGAAAACGTTCCCTTGACCCTACTGTCGTAATTTGACAATGGCCGAGTTAGCGCTTAGCTGTGCTACACGTTTTCCCTCTTAACTTGACTATACTTGGAAACGCCATCTTGTATGTTATGGCGGCCATCTTAGATCATGAGCGGCCTCGTGGCCAGCGTGCCCTTTAGTCCGTTGTCCGTACCACTGACCACTCGAGTTTGCCCAGCAACAGGCTATTTTTAGTAACGGTCAAGCCTGTACATGCGCAGTCCCAACTGACCAGTCACCCCTCAGGAATGTGCCGCCAAACTGACCAGTGGGGTTGTAACCCCTCCCATGAGCTGGCTGTGTTCCAAAAATGACCATATATGTACATAACGCTCTGTAACTCTGTACCGCCTATCTTTTTATTACCTGTAAATTGTATAAAAGAACGGGTCACACCGATGTTCGGTGTGATACTTCTTGCATTACCGAAGGGTGCTGTAGGAATGTACCACCACCCCATGGGGTCTTAATAAACTTGTTCTTTGTACTTTTCAGTTTCCGTTCCAACAGTTCTTTCAGTGTAAGTGGGTTATCTACGGAACATGTAGGCCTTGGGAACCCGATACTACAAATTGGCGACCACGAAGGGACTCATCGGCGACTCGGATGCCCGAAGGAGAGGTCGTGACGGAGGTTTGGAAACTCGCCATGGACGCGTACGCTGCCACCGAGTGACCCGAGTCTTGGCACCCACGGTGTTTCTTCCTTTCCTTCCGATCTGAGCTTCCAGGTGGCGCCGGTCTCCGACTGAGTACTCGATCGTCTGCGTTGCTGGATAAGTGCCGTTTGGCTGATTCGAATAAAGACCTTGGCAGTTGGAATCTGGACCTTTGAGATTTGGGTAAGATTTGTGATCGGTAAGGTAGTCTGCGGACGTTTACTGAAGTTCTATGATTTGTGATCGGTAAGGTAGTCCTCGGACGCTTGCCGAAGTTCTATGACCTGTGACTTTGATTTGAGTTAGCTAAGATTTGTGAATTTGTGAACTTTGAATTTATATGTGTAGTGCACTTCACATAGGCAGGCATGTAGAGATGTTTCTCTAATCTTGTTTTCTACTTTGAGCGGCACATTTGTGTGAAGTACTGTAAGTGCCATTTTATACGGTATCACGCTTTCGTGATACTTTTTGAACATGCCTGTTTTAAGCACACTCCGAGGGATGTGCTGTCTTGGAAATGGTACCACAATTAGGTTAGCGGAATCACAGCCGGCTCCCCCAGAAGGAACACCAAACCGTGAAATGTACATTAAATTCGGCCTTCCCCCTATAATGTACAGTAAATTATGGCATAAATATACCAAAACAGATCCTGAATTGCAATGGCCACTACATGGGTCGTTTGATTTGTGTACGGTTCAGTTTGTGGAGCAGTGTCTGTTTCAACGAAGGTCTAGACAAAATATGTTTGATTGTGTGCGAATGTGGGAGAAAGCGGTACGTGAGCGAATGAAACGTGATGTTGCCTTGGCGGACAAAGAGCAGCGCAAGGCTGCTCGTGATAAGGCTTTACAGCTTGAGGAAAAGGAGGCTCAGGAAAAGAGAGAGAGGGAGGAACGGGAACGTAAATTGCAAACGACTGGGCAATTCCCTATTCGTCGACCGCTTTATCCTGTCCTTAATAATGAAATTGCTGATTTTTCGTTACTAGATCGATCGCCGCCTCCGTACGTTCCACCTACGGCTCCGACTGTGGACTCGGACGATGATGAACAGGATAAGTCGGGAAAAGGGAGCAAGTCGAGTGTCAGGTTATCTGCAGAAAGATCCGCGGATTTGCGTAGTTGGGCCCGTAAATTGAATACAAATTTTGTAACTGTGGCTGAAGTTGTTACTGAGAGGGGTAACTGGACAGAACTAGAATTGATGTGTTTTTTGTCTACTTTGGCTGATGAGGTTGTTACTGCATTTCGTAAATATTCGGATACATTAGAACCTAAGGCTGTATCGGTTCACCATGAGAATCTAGATAAAGGTTTATTTGTTATTGCAGATGTTGATACGTTTTTCAAGCAACTGATCCAGCTGCGGGATGAGACTTCCAGATAGCGGGACGAGCGGAAAAAGAACAAGGAGTCCGGGCCGGAGTCTTCTGGGCAGTCTAAAGAGTGTTCTCTCCGGGGTTCAGATAAGAATTCTAAAATGCATGTCATGCCTATGCGTGAAGCTGCACCTTTGTATGTTCCACCAAAGGGGGATGGTACAGACGATGATAAAACATCGAAGGATGCGAAGGGGTATTTTATATATAATTGGGTGTATACGCCCTGGAATAGAGCAGATGTTATGGCGTTGAAAAATTATTTGCCTGACCTTCGTAAAAATCCGGCAGCATTCTATGAAGGGGTGGAAGGGGCTATTTCGTCCTGTGTGATGACGATATAGATTTGTTTTTCGGGTTAATTCTTCCGCCTGATATGTGGAGATTAATTCGTAAAACTAATGATGTGACAATACTTGGGGGAACGTGGAAAGAAATAAACGAAGCGGATTTAGAGAGGGAATTAAATTAAAAAAGCTCGTTCCATCTAAAAAGATCGATTGGACCATGTTAGCTTCGTGCAAACAAAAGTCAGATGAAACGGTTTCAGATTTCTTTACACGCTTCGAAGAGGCGTTTCACGATAACAGTGGTCAATCGTTAACAGACGATACGGGTCGGCATTTGTTTGTAGATAAGTATGTGGCTAATCTCCTACCGGAGATTGCAAAATGATTAAAATAGAGTGAAAGTTCCTGGGCCACGGCGACCCCTGCGTCTTTGTTAACTATGGCTCAGTATTATGAGCGGCAGGAGTTGGAGGCTAAAGAAAGTGTTGATAAGAAAGCGAAAGAATTGAAAACGAAGGTGATGTTGGCACAGGTTCGTGGAACACAGAATAGAGGGAATGATAGAGGTAGACGAGGTGGAGGCAATACGTCGTATGGTCGTACGGATATAGCGGAGGATCAATGTGCTTATTGTAAAGAGTTTGGGCATTGGGCTGAAGATTGTCCGGTACTTCGTGAACAACGTAGCCAGCGTGGTCGAGGAGGTGGAAGGTCGAGGGGCAGTTATACGGGGGCGAGAGGTGGCGGAGGTGATCGCGGAAGGGCTGAAGAGAGGGGCCGTGGCCAGGATGAACGAAATGCTTTTCATAGACGAAATCAATATCAGATATCGGAGGGTGAGAATGTGGAGCATCAGGATTATGTGCATGCATAGGATTGCGTAGGATGGGGTACGGAATCAGTTGAAGTGCCGGTAGATCAGAAAGGTCCATATGTATTAGCGGGCATTTTGGGTTCTACTGATCAATTTTTAGTCGACACAGGAGCTACTCGTAGCGCTTTGTCAAAAAACTTGGTTCCGAGGGCTCCCCTGTCTGGCGAAATGATAACATGTGTAGGGTTTGATGGCACACCCTCCCCTAGCCCATTGTCAAAACCCCTTGCACTTTGTCTTGATAAATTTTTCAGTTTTGGTTAATTTTTGTTATCTCCCCATACACCAGATAACATCCTGGGCATTGACTTGCTTAAATATTTTCGAGCAACGATACGTTGCGCTCCCGAAGGAGTGCGGGTTATCCTGAATGACAATTACCCTGAATCGGACAGGTTTTGCACTATACTAGACACTGCAGCTTTGGCCTCTCTCCCGCACACGTTATGGGCGACCTCAGATACGGATGTGGGAGAGATGCGTATTCCACCTATTCGAATTACTGTAAAGGAGGGAGTCTCTCTGCCACGTGTGCCACAGTATAAGATTTCCAGGGAAGGTGAAATTGCCCTGACACAGATTGTCCAAGATTTGATAACTGCAGGAGTGGTGGAGGAGGTTCCTTACAATGTTTGCAACAGCCCTATTCTCCCGATCCTTAAGAAAGATACTGACGACAAAGTCTATCGTTTTATTATTGATTTGAGAGAAATTACCAAAATTGTCATTCCCCAATACCCGGTGGTGTCTGATATCACGACTTTGCTTACACTGGTGCCACCAACGGCAACAACATTTAGTGTTATAGACTTGAAAAATGCGTTCTTTTCCATCCCTGTCCACCCTGATAGCAGATATTTGTTTGGCTTCACGTTAAATAATAAATCGTATAGATTTTGTCGTGTTCCTCAAGGTTACACTGAGAGCCCTAGTATCTACAGCCAAGCTTTGAAAAGACAGCTTGATTCTTTTGAGTTACAGTCTGGGGTTGTCCTTATCCAGTACGTCGATGACCTTTTGCTCGCTGCAGACTCTTATGTACAATGTGAGGAGAGTACAATTGCTTTGCTTTCCTTTTTGGCACAGAACAATCATAAGGTTTCCAAGAAAAAGCTTCAATACTGTAGACCCAAGGTGACCTACCTCGGTCATCTTTTGTCTAAGGAGGGGCGTGCATTAACATCAGATCGAATTCAGGCGATTTTAGACACACCAATTCCCCGCACTCAGAGAGATGTACGCGCCTTCATAGGACTAACGTCCTTTTGTAGACAGTGGATTATGGGGTTTTCGCACATTATCAAACCCTTGTTAGCGCTACTGTCCAAAACTACACCAATGCCCCTTGAATGGACAGATGAATGTCAAAATGCCTTTGAACAATTGAGACAAGCCCTTTGTTCCGCACCCGTGTTAGGTACACCAGATTATACAAAGATTTTCACGTTGTACGTGCACGAGAAAGATGGGTGCGCGTTATCAGTGTTAGTGCAAGCACACGGGGACAAACAAAGGCCATGCGCATACTTCTCGGCGGTTCTTGACCCTGTAGCACGAGGGTTACCTGGGTGTTTTCGAGCAGTTGCAGCAACAGCGGTAGCTATACGACAGAGTGAGGGAAAAGTGTTATCGCACAAACTGTTGGTGTAAGTTCCCCATGCAGTAGACGCCCTGTTAAATCAAACAAAGACCCAATATCTCACCAGTGCACGTTTAACAGGATATGAACTTACACTTTTGGCGCCACATATCACACTAAAAAGATGTGCTACCCTGAACCCTGCCACTTTATTGCCCTATCCGGTTGAGGAGGGTCAGGAAGAAAAACATCATGACTGTGTTTTCCTGACCGAGGAACAGACAAAGGGTCGTGTCGACTTACAGGATATGCCACTTCCAGATGTGGATGGGGAACTGTGGGTTGATGGATCGTGTTTGAGGCTGCCAGATGGTACGACTTCCGCAGCCTACGCGATCACGACACTTAAGACAGTGGTAGAAACAGCTAGAATACCACAGAAATAGGCTCAAGCAGCAGAGCTGATAGCCTTGACAAGAGCCTGCGAATTGAGTGCTGGCCTATGTGTGAACATATACACAGACAGCCGGTACGCCTTCGGAGTAGCGCATGACTTCGGGCTACTCTGGAGAGAGCGTGGGTTTTTGACTTCTCATGGAGTACACATTATGCACGGAGAACTAGTGCGTGATCTCCTAAACGCGTTGCTTTGTCCAAAGAAAGTAGCGATAATTAAATGTAGTGCCCATAAAAAGATAATTGATAAAGTGGGTCAAGGAAATGCTTTTGCGGACAGCATAGCGAGACAAACGGCTATGTCTCGAACTGACTCCCCCATGTACGTGACACAATCACAGGCTGAGCGATGGTATGATGCTAGAGCAGAGATACTAGATATTCAGAAATCAGCTACTGAATCAGAACTTGCGGCATGGGCAGCAGAAGGGGTGCTAGATGATGAAGGTTGTTGGAGAAGCAAGGACATGGAGAGATGGAAATTGCCTGCAGCTTACTTGCAAGCGATGGTCCAGATGACACATGGGTTGGCGCACGTGGGGGCTCTTGCAATCACTCGACTGTTAACACGAGTTTGAGAGCATCCCGAGATTGCCAATACTGCCAAGAGAGTAGTGCAGACCTGCCTGATATGTTTGCAGCACAATCCTGCAAAGGGGACCCATACTCCGAAAGGAGGGTTCGTTCCACCTTCTGCACCATTCGAGGTACTCCAAATGGATTATATCCAGCTTGAGCGTTGCAACATCCTTAAGTATGTCTTAGTGGTGGTATGTGCTTTTAGCAAATGGGTTGAGGCTTTCCCCACGAAAGACAATACAGCTTTGACAACAGCTAAGGTGTTGCTCAAGGAGTACTTCCCTCGATTTGGAATTTGCAAATTTTTGTGGAGCGATAATGGGCCTCATTTTGTCGGGAAAATTGTGGAGTATGTGCTGAAGGGGTTGGGGATTCAGCAGAAGTTTCATGCTGTGTTCCACCCTCAGTCGGCAGGTCTTGTCGAGCGGTACAATGCTACGTTGAAACTAAAACTGGCTAAGATTGTAGCATCTACGTCATTGAAGTGGCCGGATGCTTTACCGCTAGCATTGCTCTCTCTCAGATCAGTGCCCCACTCTCGAACAGGCCTCACACCGTATGAGGTGGTGTTTGGCAGGCCTATGAATATCTGGGGAGTGCCTAAGCCGCGATTGATACATGATGTGCCTTGTATAATGATGAACGATTATTTGGCACGATTAACAAATGATTTGCTTTCTATTCATCAACAGGTTCGAGAAGCGCTCCCTGACAATTCTACTGGAGAGGCCCACAATCTTCACCCTGGTGACTTTGTGATGGTGAAGTCGTTTGAGAGGGCGAACAGCTTGGAACCGAGGTGGCGTGGCACCGAGCAGGTCCTCCTGGCTACTCGAACAGCTGTACGAGTGACCAACAGAAAGCGGTGGGTGCACTCAACCCACTGCCGTCGTGTTTCTCCTGATCTGGTGAATCCTGCCGTGCTGACCGACTACAAGGAGATTCTGGAGAAAGAAAAGAGCCCAGCTGTGACATCGGCCGAAGTTGAGGGAGCCTTCCCGGACCATACTGTTTCTGGACGAGAGCGCTACAATCTGCGGCCACGATAAGAAGATTTTTTGGTTTTCGAGACTGGTTGGTTACCGCTCTGGGGTTTGTGAAACGGAAGCCGGGAATCTCAAGTGGGGGGGGATCAGTTCTGCCAAGAGTAGCGACACCCGTCTTGACCCCGGAGAAGAAAACAACGGCTACCTCGGAGCTCAGCACTGTATTTTTCTTTTTTAGGTGTATACATATGTACATTTGAGACTTTGTGAACTTTTTGAATTATTTGAGACATTAAGAACTCTTTGAACTATGGCGTCTTCTGTATCACGGGACAAAAGAATACTTGGTGCCATCCTTTTTGTCTTGACAATTGTGGTAATAGCAGTGATAGCTTGGGTAGGTTAACTTGTGGTGCCTGCACGTGAACATTTGCTGCCGACTACCCCGGCTCCATCTGAACATTTTCACTTCACCTTGCCCTACCATGAAGAACGGCACCGACAGACTTATTTGAACAATAGCTTTATTCAGATCCTGCATCATACGCATAACATGACAAATACGTCCAATTGTTGGGTGTGTGGGATGTTGCCTGGTCATCAGAAGAAAGGGGGCACTCCACTCATTCCACTCCCGTTTTCACATAATGGATCTTGCAATGCATGGTACACTCTTCTATTCACTTTGCGATGGCCAACGAAAGGGGGGGTGCTTTTCCGTTTGAATAAAATTTGTTACCATGACCGGGATGGGTATCCACGAGCTGAGGGTACTCGATTTGAATGGGAGGAATATCGCCCCGATAATGCATCTGCACCCCGTGTTTACAGCAACCAAAGGAACATCAATGTATCCAGTTCACATGTTATTAATGTTATTGCCACTAAAGCTGATTTGTGCATACGCAATAAAGGTACAATCCCGGTTGGGAAAAGTGAATGTAACACTACACTTACATTTGACAGCCCGAATGGCATATCGTTTGTAGCATCTCGCAATACTTATTTTATTTGTGGAACGAAGGGTTATCATCAGCTCCCGTTGGGATGGTTAGGCACTTGTTATGTATCCTTTGTATTGCCCCCTGTATTCATTGCCCCACCAATGTATCATAATGATTATGTCCTTTATCATGATTTCGTGTTGAATCGTGTTAAACGTACTGTTGTTTTGGATGATATCGATCAGACTGATACTGCTTTACAACAATATGTGGACTTTAATTTGGGACTGTTCTCCTTTGAGGGGGCTGCTTTGAATAGTCGGAAAATACGACGATTGACCCGTGTTGTTGAGGCTGTAGCCAATGATACTGCTATTGCACTAGGGAACATTACTGAAGAACTTCAGATTTCTAGGATCGTTACGCTTCAGAACAGAATGGTTTTAGATGTGGTTCTAGCTGATCGTGGGGGGGCATGTAGAATCATCGGAAGTAGCTGCTGTGTATACGTACCTGATAATTCGCCATCCGTTTATGATGCCATTTCTAAATTGCACAAAATAGCAGCTGAAAAACACCCGGACAATGGAACTTGGACTCTTTCAGGATGGTTCTGGTCAATGCTTACCACTTGGGGTTGGAAACTGCTAACGATTTTATGTATCATTGTTGGGATATTGTTTTTCGTATGTTTATGTATACAATGTGGCCCAGCTTTATGTTCCATGTGTTTATCGGCTTGCATACCATCAAGACGAGCTCTTGCTCACAACAAAATGATGCTTCATAAAGAAGTAGCCCAAATAATGCTAATTGATATTGAAGATGAACATCCTGATTATGTTCACTATGAGGTAGCTTCAGCTAAACGCTAAAAGGGTCGTCTGTCGTAATTTGACAATGGCCGAGTTAGCGCTTAGCTGTGCTACACGTTTTCCCTCTTAACTTGACTATACTTGGAAACGCCATCTTGTATGTTACGGCGGCCATCTTAGATCATGAGCGGCCTCGTGGCCAGCGTGCCCTTTAGTCCGTTGTCCGTACCACTGACCACTCGAGTTTGCCCAGCAACAGGCTATTTTTAGTAACGGTCAAGCCTGTACATGCGCAGTCCCAACTGACCAGTCACCCCTCAGGAATGTGCCACCAAACTGACCAGTGGGGTTGTAACCCCTCCCATGAGCTGGCTGTGTTCCAAAAATGACCATATATGTACATAACGCTCTGTAACTCTGTACCGCCTATCTTTTTATTACCTGTAAATTGTATAAAAGAACGGGTCACACCGATGTTCGGTGTGATATTTCTTGCATTACCGAAGGGTGCTGTAGGAATGTACCACCACCCCATGGGGTCTTAATAAACTTGTTCTTTGTACTTTTCAGTTTCCGTGCCAACAGTTCTTTCAGTGTAAGTGGGTTTTCTACGGAACATGTAGGCCTTGGGAACCCGATACTACACTACGCGTTTTGTATTCCTACACGCATTTTAGGGGGCTGACAACCAATACATTCCGGTTTGTTTTTCTTCCCGTCTGCACAGATTGCAGCGTGAAGATTACCCCACACCGCGTTATGTGCCCATGAGGTTCCATATCGACATACCTCCTGTGAGTTTAAAGCGAGACCCTTTGTCCTACTTTGTTGTATTGTTAATGTGGTTTGTAACCCTATAAACCACGGAGTGCATGATTACTCCGTTTTTAGCGTAAGATGTGGTTAGTGTTGTTTGACGAATTGCAGGCATTTGTATTTCTATTTTATTCACCGTCAAATAGTGAATTGTTGGGCTTTGTTGTTGTCTCATGAGCCATGAAGACATCCCACATTCAGTCCCTTTTATGCAATTTCAGAATTGCAAAAATGCTGTCGCATAATACTTGGGACACAGTAACGCTTACATGTTGGTAGAGCTTGGAATAATACCCTTTACCTGCTATTATAATGCTACCTAAGCTATATAACACTTATCATGAGTATTCCACTGGATGGGTGTTTCTTTTTGCTTAGGGTGATGGGACACAACAGTTTTTTTCCATTTACAATAACGTATCTATTTGGGGATATATATCTCTCTCTAATTACGGAAATTTTCCTTCCCCACAGGTACATGACTCCAGCAAAATTGCTACGTGAGTTATATGCGGCTTTACAGCCCCAAGTATAAATATACTTTTTTGGAAGAAGAGAATATTTCCAATATATTTTTTACACTTTTTCCTCATGGCAGGGTGCACCTTAGGGCGTGTACACCACCGGAGGATCACACTATTAAGGTCCTGAAGAAAGCTGAGCGACTCGGGCTCGTTAAAAGCAGAAACATGTCGACCAAATTCACCTACATGGACTAGGGGTCTACCATAATTAAGGCCACACCTATGATCCATTCACCCTTGTTTTTAACCAGTGCAGACCGGACAAGTAATAAAATATTTGAAAGTCACGTGCTTGCACTTTTTAATTTTTTCTATTCCTTTGCACTCACTTAGCTTAATTTGGCTTCTCTAAAAACACCCTCAACACACACAAAACCAGCTCCGCTATAAACAGGCGTTGAAGCACACTGGAAAGACATTAGGTCTTTTCAGTGGGAACCCAGTGATGAAGCATGTCACCACTAGATTGGTGAGTGAGGGTTCTTAAAAATCTCTTTTGTGTTGTCCCTCCCCTTGGAGTTTTCCACTTTCTCTTTTTTCTAGACACTTTGTTTTTCCACGAAGTTGTCCTTTATTGTGTTGTCACTCTTCTGTTGTTTATAAATAGTAAGATAAGGGGTGTGAGAGTGTACATCTAAACCATTTCTCTCTTGTTGTTCTTGGTTGCTTTTGCAGTGACCATCAACAAAGCACAAGGACAAGCACTGCAAGTGTGTGGACTAGATTTGGAGAATCCGTGCTTCTCACATGGACAACTGTATGTGGCCAGCTCACGTGTCGGAAAACCTTCTGATTTATTTGTGTACGCACCAGATGGAAAACCAAAAAATATTGTGTATCCACAAGCACTCGAATAAATAAATAGAATTAAAACGACACTTTGAAATGTTTTCCATATTAAAATGAATAAGTTCCAATAAAAATGACAGAATGTAAATTGAATGTTATCATAACGAGTTTACTTGAATTTCATTTCTTCTGAGATCGCAGCAACGCGCAACAGGTAAGCTAGTGACATATAAACGATATTTACAGTTCTTCTGAAGATGGAAAGAAATCTGGGACTTGCAGGTCAGTCGGGCAAAGAGGACTCCTGGCTGAAAGCATTCCTAGTGGGCAATGCTTCAGTGTGTTTCTGGAATTGATCGAAGTTTGGCTGAAGCCTGTAGTTTCGACCGACTGTGGCTGGAACTAACGATGGCTGCTGCCTTTTACCTTCTGCCTCCATACCGCCTGACAGAGCCCCACAATCTATCGCCTGCCAGAGCCCTCCGTGCATAGCTGCTAAGGTTTAAGATTGCTATGTGTGACTTTTCTATAATTTCAGAGCAATTATTAGTGAAATTTCAAAGACTATGAGTGACAGTTTCTCAGTAACAAAATAAAGCAATGACGGCGAGGGAAACATATAAACATCAGAAATTGCACCCATTTTGCTCAACAAGAAACTCTAGGAATCCTTTACTAGCATTACAGTACTCACCCGTGATTACAAATTTACCAGGCTCGGCACAGCCATAATTCACTTTGCAGAGGCCATAGTTACAGACAAAGCGCGGACAGGCCAGTGCAAACAGCAGACAGTGCTGCGAGGCCAGCGCGGCGCACCTGAGTCCCTCTAACCAGTACCCAGAGTTAAGTTAATGGCCCTACCATAAGACTCGTGGAGGGGGGGCGCCTCCAGACCTCCTGCCCAGATTTATGTTGTCAGCAAGTGTTCGTCTGCTCTGCCAGATGCCGCCTCCAGCTCTGACATTATATGTGAATTCTTTTGACTGTGTGCTTCGTGAATATCATATGGCCCCAGTTCTTCCTATCTTTCCTCCTTCTCTCCCTGTCCCCAAACGCATCTTGTAGCCTGCTACCTACCTTCTTTGCAAACTTCCCGCTCTGGTACCAGGACCAGAGGTGACGTCCCCCCTCCCCCTTCCAGCTGCGCCGCGGGCAGACTTTGAATTATATCTTGCCTCAGCGGTGCCAGGGGGACGGGCATCTGAACACATTGTATCAGCAGTGCAGCACAGTCAGCCTGATAGAAGCCAGCTGCAATCACCACAAGCAGTGTGTGCAGGCCAGAGCCTTGATTGGAGCTACGTCTCTTTTACCTTGTCTACCACCACCTTCTCTCGCTCCCTCATACCTGCCCATCTTTTCCCTTCTACCCGCTGCCTTCCCTCTCCACTCTCCTTGCCATCTCCATCTCTGGAGTTAATTCGCTCTCCTCTCTCCCCTCAAATCCTCAGACTCCTCCTCCTCACTCCTCTCACCTGCTGCTCCCCGTAGCTTCTCCCTTCTCTCTCGTCCCACGTGTGTCCATATCTCCCCCTCACCATCGCTCCTATCGTCCATCCATTCTACCTCTCTAAAGTCTCTCCATCTCTACCTCACTCTTTCCTCCACTGTCTCCCCGTCCCCTTTTATTCCCTCACAGCCCCTCAACCTCCATCTCCCTCCTCCCCCCTCACCGGCACACACACACCCAGGCACATGCTCCGCTGTGACTGGGATGGCTTGGAGAGTAGAATGTGATTCAGGGGGTGGGGGAGCTACTTGCGCTTGCCTGCCTCTGTGCGTCACTGGACGGCACAGCATGAAAGAGAGAGCGGAGCCTGCCACCACTTCCTTCCTTAGACCGAGCCTGTTGGAGCCCGAGGGGCCCTCTCTGAGAAGCCGGCACCGAGGAGCCCCCCCAGGACAGCATTCCATCACACCGAGTGACCTGTAATTTACGACGAGGCAGGGGCCCTGGCAGTTTCAATCTGAGTGTGACATTGTGCTGTGTGCCACATAAAGTGGGCTGCTGCTACAGCGGCATCCAATTTGTAATATTTTAAACACAATCGCGTGCAATATCAGCTCTTCACCAGGGAGACCCTTGTGAACTTAGTGAACAGCTGATATCGCGTGTAGACCTGGCCCTGAAAATTAAGTGCTGGTGCTTAGCACCAGAAAGCACCGGCACAAATTAAGCACTGCCTTGATCCCAAATTCAGAGTTGGTGACTGTGAGAAATTGGGTTGTTGTTTGAGGGGGATGTGGGCCCTTCTAAAACATCATCCACAATCCTTGTCAGGGTGAACAAAAAAAGTCACTAAATGAACCTGTGCTTACCCTCTGGAAGCTTGACACAAAACACAGACAGGCTTCACTTGGAGGCAATGTGTAAAGTATTTATGCAGCACACAAACAGTAATACAGTGAAAATACCCCACAAGAAAAATCCCACATCAACTTAGAAAAATAAAGTAGAATGTATTAAATTACTTGAAACCTAAACAGCAAAAGTCCAATCATTAGAGCTGAAAATATAATAAGGTAAATATAGCACCTAAAAGCACAAAGTGCCACTTGTGGTCATCTGATAATGTTAGACTGAGTAAAAGTCACAAGTTCAGTCCGACGCGATGTAGCATGAGCTGGATACAGGGACCAGGGTGTGTCTTGTTGAAAAGGTTACCTTCTATAGTCTAGTGTAAAGAGTTCCGTTCCAGGTGGAGTGGTAGAGGAGGCGCAAGAGGAGTGTTGCGGGTGTTTGCCAGTGGAGTTTAAAGAGCAGGTTTGTCACCGATCTGAAAGCTTATCCATCTCCACAGACTGTCATTGCTAAAGTTTTGCAGTGGTGATCACGGGGGTCTGTCAATGCTGTAGCACGAAGTGCAGATCTCACATGACCTGTTGTTACTGATGGTCGCTGTAGCATAAAGAGTTGGGTTCACTGGAGCTTTGCAATGGTGATTGGCCTGGATGGCAAGATAATGGTGCGAACTGGCCGAACAGAGGCCAGCAGGGCTCAGTCATTTCCAGATGCATGTCTAGAACAGCAGGTCAGTTGGGCAGATAGAGGGAGGACTGTGGAGCTTGTTATGTTCCAGAACACTCAGAAGAGGTGGTTAGCTAACTAACTTTTTGAGTCACTCAGGTAGCCTAGGAAGAAGGAAATAGTCCCAGCCTTCCTTCTCAGACAGTAGGGGAGGCCTTATGCAGTAGGGTAATCTTCTGGCATCCTTCTTTTGTAGTGTCCATAGGCCCAGGAGTGATCTAAAGAGTGGGTCTGAGAGTCTTAGCTTTATACTTGGTGCCTACTTTGAAATGAAAGAAACTTCTAGAGTTTTCCCCCATTGACATGTTTAGAATTTCCTGTCTCCCTGCCCAGGCTCCACTGGGTCTCGGGAGGGAGTGGTGGGGGGTTGTCACAACAGGCTGTTGAGAAATTCTTTGTGTTTGAGTTGAGGCAGCTCCTTTACATTTCAGGTATGGTAGATGGGGTAGGTGTCAGCCTCACTCCTCCCATTATGTCAGATGATTTATCCTGCCAACACCCAGTCCCTCTTTTATGACACTCATGGGAGGAATAAACAAAGGCCAACTGCCAATTACACCTAGGCATGAACAGGCTGCAGGCACCAAATGGTTAGGACTAGGCAATAATTTCCAAAAAGTGTCATTTTCAAAATTGTGACTTAAAATATAACATTATCGTTAAAGATCCACAGACCCTCACTCACTCGTTCAGCTAAAAAGAAGATCTCTACCAAGAGCCCCCTCACGGGGCCGTGGGGACATTGCAGCACGTGCCACAAGAGAAGCTAGGCCCTATGATGAAGCATGACACCCACTTGGGTGTGTTAGGGCTAAAACTTCCAATAGGGAAGACCCCTTCAACTGTCAGATTGTGTGCCTACACCTCACTCTATACATATCTTTCTCTCAATAGGAACAGTTACCCTCCACTTGTATTAATATATTTCCAAATCGGAGCATGGGTTCTGGACCTCAATCTGCTCCTAGTCCCTACCTTTTTTGATTGACTATAAATATTCTGTACCAACATAAAGAGGAAATTAAATAGGCAAGAGAGACCATGTGGAGAGTAGCGACCCTTCAAACCATGGCATGAAAGCAGGTTGTATTGTACTGTATTGTTTTATGTGCCTAATTTAAGCTGCTGGTTGCCGATGGACACCACCAGCACTCAATTGTAAGGACCAACACTTATTTTTCTTCATCAGACCTTGAGCGGAGGTAGAGAGGGGAAAAAAACACAGGATAAAGAAGGAGTAAGAGAATAAGATCAGCCACCAGAAAGGGAGGAAATAGGAACCTGCAAGAGAGAGATAAAGGGTCAGAGAGTGTCTGGTAGTAGAACACAAACACATGAGGCGGATTCAAGACTATGCAGCCTTTTACAAATTAAACACTTTTTGCATTGCAACATTTATATAGTGCTTACTTTCCCTATGTGGTGTGGTGAAGCACTTGCCTACATTGGTATCACGCTACACAGGTGTAGAATAGCTGCACCCTGAAACAAAGAGAGTGATCTGATGCAGAATAAACACTGGATCAAAAAATAAAGATGAAATCGGCTGCATGGTGAAAGGGTAGGGGTAGCAGTGGGATAGCTGCCCACAAAAATAAAGACTGAGGGCAGGTGTGGGTTGTTGATCTTCCTGTGCTTGCCTTTGTTGGGGCAGTATCAAGTGCAGGAATGGTCATGTTCTAGAATTTTGTAGTCTGTGCCAGGGTGCAGTTCGTACGGAGCCTATTGGCTCTTATTGCATTGTGGCAATTCTCTTATGGCCTGCAAGCTTGGATGCTGCTTTTAAGACTGTGTGAGTGGCCATGGTGAAACCTGAAGTCATATAGATCACTCATTTAAAATACTGTGTTATTATATGCTGACCTCATTTTTTTTTACAAAATACCTTGTGGGAGCATCTCTTTCCAGTCCAATGCTACTGGCAGATTTTGAATTTGAATCCCAGCTCTGCATCCACTGCTGTGCTTGAAGGCGTAACTGTTGTGGAAAGTGGTGGATAGGGAGAAGACTTAATGTGCTGAAGAACAACACACCAGTGAGTAGTTCCTTGTGAGCAGACAAAAGGGTCATCTTTAAGGTACATTTTAATAAAATCTTCCTCTGTTCATGCTGTGCATTCACCGTCATCTGATGGGGTGCTACTCAAAATTAAAAGTCCAATATTCAGGCATGCAATCTAGACTCTACATTGAATCTGGTATAAGCACAAAAAAGAGCATGTGGTTTTCAAGAATCAAGGAATAAACCACCACCTAAGTCCTAAAAACAAGGTCGGCAGACCACTTTGGATTGAGCAGGCAGGTGATCAGTCAAAAGGTTATTTCTAATTTCTACGGAGAACTGCTTTTCTTTGACCACAATAGAGTTCTCAGAAGTAATTCAGTTGGAACACAGAAGGTGTTGTTACAGGCCTCTGCCTAGAGGAATAGGACACAACAGCTGTGAGGGCACAGTTAGAGAATGAAGAGAGTCAGCAATGGTGTACTTAACTGCAAATTCAAAGGCCTAAGCCTTGAGCATAAGTTGCATGATGTAGGAGTTTCTGTGTCCAGAATAGGGAATAATCCTGTAGACCTGGGATTATGTGGTCCAAACCCACAATGCATTATAACAGGACTATGTGACAGTTGTCTATGACCGTTTTTCATGTTTTCTGAAAATGTTGTGGTGTTTCTGTGAAGAGTAGAAGATTGTTTGAGCTGCAGGGGGTATGTTTGTATTTCAGGTTCGAGTAGCAGAAGACAACAAGGAAAAATTGTCCCATCAGACTTGTGGCTGGACCAATGTGTTTCTGATGTCAAGGTTGTGTGTCAACATTCGGTCCCACATACATGCCGATAAGTGCATTCGTTCCCTTAGTTTATGGTTGAAGTCAGCATCTTGTAAAGTCCATAACTGGTTTCAGATCAAACCCCTGAGCAAACTCCTATTTGTGCAGGGCTCGAAAGTCTGAGTTGGGTGGTATTCAACACAACCGGTAATTTCTGGTGATTACACAACTTATGCGCTTTTAAACCCTGACAGGTACAACCTGCTGAAATTTAACAGGTAGAAAGTGCATTGTATGTACGGTACCACTTGGATGTTGCTATGTTAAGCATCACCATTCTCTTGTGATTCTCCAAAAACTAGAAATAGTTGATATGAATTGAACCTGCTCCTCTGACAGACTCAGAATCCGGGCCCTAGTCTCAATTCCTACTAAGTAATTAAAAAATAATAGCTAAATACTGAAACTAAGGATGAGAACATTAATATGTCACCTGCTCAGGAAATAGGTACGCACGAAACACTAAATCAAAATGGATATAGTGAAACAAGAGCTACGATCATGATAGCAAAGTGTGGAAGATATACAGTAGCTGAACCATGATTCGCAAACCAAGACCAGAATACACAGGAGCCCCCTCACACATTAACTGCTACATGAATCAAAGGGTGATACCTTGAGGTACAATAGCTGCACCATCACTCAAAAGGGCGAGACCAGAGTGTGCAATACCTATATCATGCAATAGCTGCATCATGGATCGAAGGGTGAGACCGTGGTGTGCAATCGATGCATCATGGATCAAAGGGCGAGACCGTGGTGTGCAATCGATGCATCATGGATCAAAGGGCGAGACTAGGGCGTGCAATACCTGCACCATGGAACAAAGGGCGAGACTAGGGCATGCAATAGCTGCACCATGGATCAGAGGGCAAGACCGTGGTGTGAAATCGATGCATCATGGATGAGACCGGGGTGTGCAATTACTGCATCATGCATCAAACGGCGAGACCAGGGCATGCAATAGCTGCACCATGGATCGAAGTGGGAGACCGTGGTGTACAATCGATGCATCATGGATCAACGGTTGAGACAGTGGTGTGCAATCGATGCATCATAGATCAAAGGACGAGACCGTGGTGTGCAATCGATGCATCATGGATCAAAGAGCAAGACCGGGTGTGCAATTGTTGCATCGTGCATCAAAGGGTGAGAACAGGTTGTGCAATACCTACATCATGCAATAGCTGCATCAAAAGGAGAGACCAGGGTGTGCAACAGCTGCACCATGGATTAAAGGGTAAGGTCAGGGTGTGCAATAGCTGCACCATCAATCAAAGGGCGAGACCGTGGTGTGCAATCGATGCATCATGGATGAAACGGCAACACCGTTGTGTGCAATCGATGCATCAGGGATCAAAGGGCGAGCCTCGGGTGTGCAATCACTACATCATACATCAAAGTGCGAGACCAGGGCATGGGCTCGAAAGTCTGAGTTGGGTGGTATTCAACACAACTGGTAATTTCTGGTGATTACACAACTTATGCGCTTTTAAACCCTGACAGGTACAACCTGCTGAAATTTAACAGGTAGAAAGTGCATTGTATGTACGGTACCACTTGGATGTTGCTATGTTAAGCATCACCATTCTCTTGTGATTCTCCAAAAACTAGAAATAGTTGATATGAATTGAACCTGCTCCTCTGACAGACTCAGAATCCGGGCCCTAGTCTCAATTCCTACTAAGTAATTAAAAAATAATAGCTAAATACTGAAACTAAGGATGAGAACATTAATATGTCACCTGCTCAGGAAATAGGTACGCACGAAACACTAAATCAAAATGGATATAGTGAAACAAGAGCTACGATCATGATAGCAAAGTGTGGAAGATATACAGTAGCTGAACCATGATTCGCAAACCAAGACCAGAATACACAGGAGCCCCCTCACACATTAACTGCTACATGAATCAAAGGGTGATACCTTGAGGTACAATAGCTGCACCATCACTCAAAAGGGCGAGACCAGAGTGTGCAATACCTATATCATGCAATAGCTGCATCATGGATCGAAGGGTGAGACCGTGGTGTGCAATCGATGCATCATGGATCAAAGGGCGAGACCGTGGTGTGCAATCGATGCATCATGGATCAAAGGGCGAGACTAGGGCGTGCAATACCTGCACCATGGAACAAAGGGTGAGACTAGGGCATGCAATAGCTGCACCATGGATCAGAGGGCAAGACCGTGGTGTGAAATCGATGCATCATGGATGAGACCGGGGTGTGCAATTACTGCATCATGCATCAAACGGCGAGACCAGGGCATGCAATAGCTGCACCATGGATCGAAGTGGGAGACCGTGGTGTACAATCGATGCATCATGGATCAACGGTTGAGACCGTGGTGTGCAATCGATGCATCATAGATCAAAGGACGAGACCGTGGTGTGCAATCGATGCATCATGGATCAAAGAGCAAGACCGGGTGTGCAATTGTTGCATTGTGCATCAAAGGGTGAGAACAGGTTGTGCAATACCTACATCATGCAATAGCTGCATCAAAAGGAGAGACCAGGGTGTGCAACAGCTGCACCATGGATTAAAGGGTAAGGTCAGGGTGTGCAATAGCTGCACCATCAATCAAAGGGCGAGACCGTGGTGTGCAATCGATGCATCATGGATGAAACGGCAACACCGTTGTGTGCAATCGATGCATCAGGGATCAAAGGGCGAGCCTCGGGTGTGCAATCACTACATCATACATCAAAGTGCGAGACCAGGGCATGGGCTCGAAAGTCTGAGTTGGGTGGTATTCAACACAACCGGTAATTTCTGGTGATTACACAACTTATGCGCTTTTAAACCCTGACAGGTACAACCTGTTGAAATTTAACAGGTAGAAAGTGCATTGTATGTACTGTACCACTTGGATGTTGCTATGTTAAGCATCACCATTCTCTTGTGATTCTCCAAAAACTAGAAATAGTTGATATGAATTGAACCTGCTCCTCTGACAGACTCAGAATCCGGGCCCTAGTCTCAATTCCTACTAAGTAATTAAAAAATAATAGCTAAATACTGAAACTAAGGATGAGAACATTAGTATGTCACCTGCTCAGGAAATAGGTACGCACGAAACACTAAATCAAAATGGATATAGTGAAACAAGAGCTACGATCATGATAGCAAAGTGTGGAAGATATACAGTAGCTGAACCATGATTCGCAAACCAAGACCAGAATACACAGGAGCCCCCTCACACATTAACTGCTACATGAATCAAAGGGTGATACCTTGAGGTACAATAGCTGCACCATCACTCAAAAGGGCGAGACCAGAGTGTGCAATACCTATATCATGCAATAGCTGCATCATGGATCGAAGGGTGAGACCGTGGTGTGCAATCGATGCATCATGGATCAAAGGGCGAGACCGTGGTGTGCAATCGATGCATCATGGATCAAAGGGCGAGACTAGGGCATGCAATACCTGCACCATGGAACAAAGGGCGAGACTAGGGCATGCAATAGCTGCACCATGGATCAGAGGGCAAGACCGTGGTGTGAAATCGATGCATCATGGATGAGACCAGGGTGTGCAATTACTGCATCATGCATCAAACGGCGAGACCAGGGCATGCAATAGCTGCACCATGGATCTAAGTGGGAGACCGTGGTGTACAATCGATGCATCATGGATCAACGGTTAAGACCGTGGTGTGCAATCGATACATCATAGATCAAAGGACGAGACCGTGGTGTGCAATCGATGCATCATGGATCAAAGAGCAAGACCGGGTGTGCAATTGTTGCATCGTGCATCAAAGGGTGAGAACAGGTTGTGCAATACCTACATCATGCAATAGCTGCATCAAAAGGAGAGACCAGGGTGTGCAACAGCTGCACCATGGATTAAAGGGTAAGGTCAGGGTGTGCAATAGCTGCACCATCAATCAAAGGGCGAGACCGTGGTGTGCAATCGATGCATCATGGATCAAACGGCAACACCGTTGTGTGCAATCGATGCATCAGGGATCAAAGGGCGAGCCTCGGGTGTGCAATCACTACATCATACGTCAAAGTGCGAGACCAGGGCATGCAATAACTGCTCCATGGATCAAAGGGCGAGATTGTGGTGTGTAATCAATGCATCATGGATCAAAGGGCAAGACCAGGGTGTGCAATAGCTGCACCATGGGTCAAAGGGCGAGACCGTGGTGTGCAATCGATGCATCATGGATCAAAGGGCGAGATCGGGGTGTGCAATCACTGCATCATGCATCAAAGGGTGAGACCAGGGTGTGCAATAACTGCACCATGGATCAAAGGGCGAGACTGTTGTGTGGAATTGATGCATCATGGATCAAAGGGCAAGACCAGGGTTTGCAATCGCTGCACCATGGGTCAAAGGGTGAGACCGTGTTGTGCAATCAATGCATCATGGATCAAAGGGCGAGACCGTGGTGTGCAATCGATGCATCATGGGTCAAAGAGAGAGACCAGGGTGTGCAATTGCTGTATCGTGCATCAAAGGGCGAGAGAAGGGTGTGCAATCAATGCACCATGGTTCAAGGGGCAAGACCAGGGTGTGCAATAGCTGCACGATGGGTCAAAGGGCGAGACTTGGGTGTGTAATAGCTGCACCATGGATCAAAGGGCAAGACCAGGATGTTCAATAGCTGCACCATGTGTCAAAGGGCGGGACCGGGGTGTGTAATAGTTGCAGTATGTATCAAAGGGCAAGACCAAGGTGTGCAATGGCTGCCCCATCTTCGTCTCTAGTCTCTTTCAGAGACTGGAAACATATTAACCTTGTTCATTTAACGTAGATGATGCAAGACAGCCATATTCCCAACGAACAGAATCCTACTCTAGCGTCCTCTAAGTACCTGACTAATCTAAATATAGCCTGTAACAAACTAGCCCCGATTAAAACCTCCCACCGCAGCAGGAAACTCCCTTCAGCACAGTGGTTTACGGAGCCCCTACGAACTCAGAGACAGTATTGCAGGAACCTGGAAAGGCAGTGGCGCCGCCATTACAGCCCTGCAGACAAAATGACCTACAAAAATGCTCTCTCCAATTACAAAAAACTCATAATCTCAGAAAAAAGTCGTTATTATACTTCCCAAATCAACCAGGCGAAAAACTCGGTAGGGGAATTATTTCAGGTGGTCACTCATCTGTCCAACCCCCGCGCCCCGCGCCTAGAAGGCTCCCAGTCCTTATCGGACGCTTTGGCCAACTTCTTTGAGGATAAGGTTAGTTCCATCTTTCTGACCTTCTCTCACTCCTCTTCTCCCCCCAACCCCATGGCACCTTCCATCAGCAACCCACCTTTCTTTTCATCTTTCGAAGCGACTAACCAGGAGCACATTCAACATCTGGTAGCCAGCACCAAATCGGGATCCCCCCTCGACCCATGCCCCCCGCCATTCTGAATCTCATCCCGGAAGCTATCTCTCCTGCACTATCCACAATCTGCAACGCTATGTTTCTAACAGGTACCTATCCATCTGTTTGGAAGAAGGCTATCATTAAGCCACTTCTAAAAAAGCCAACACTGAACCCTCTTCTCCCTGCCAGCTATAGACCTATTGCCTGTCTCCCCTTTCCAGCCAAGATCTTCGAAACAATAATGAACACCCAACTTTCGAAATTTATCAACGACAACGACCTACTCGACGACACCCAGTTTGGTTACAGACAAGATCATGGAACGGAGACAGCACTACTCAAAGCAGCAGATGAAATAAGAGCCACGATGGACAAGGGAGGATCGGCGGTTCTAATACTTCTGGATCTCTTCGCTGCCTTTGACACGGTGGATCATGTCACTTTGATCGACCGTGTCTCGGCTTTAGGAATAAGAGGCAAAGCCAAAGATCTTATTGCCTCATTCTTGGCCAACCGCCCCCAGACAGTCAAGATGGGTAACTACACCTCCCAGACCTTTTCTCTCCCTTGCGGAGTACCACAGGGCTCCTCGCTAAGTCTGACGCTTTTTAACATCTATGTATCGGACTTAGCGAGGGTGATAAAATCCTACGGAATTGCCCTAACAACGTATGCAGATGACACCCAACTAGTGTTATCGGTACACAATGATGGTACTTTAGTCGCAGCCAACTTCCAAAAGGGAATGAAGGCAATAAGTTCCTGGATGTCATCAAACTGTCTCAAACTAAACTCCGATAAGACGGAGGTGATGGCATTCGGGAATTTGCAGCCTGCCTGGTCCCCTCAGTGGTGGCCATCTCAGTTGGGGGCCCCCCCAACCGGTAGTCAAGGTGCGTAATCTGGGAGTCATATTTGACAACAAGATGACTTTCCTCTAACATGCCAACGCAGTGGTATCTTCCTCCTTCTATATCCTAAAAAGGATAAAAAAACTACTCCTTTACTTACCGCCGTCCGCGGGAAAAACCCTAATTATCACCTTGGTGTTCTCGAGAACAGACTACTGCAACGCCCTCCTTCTGAATGCTCAAGAAAAGGTACTCAATAAACTACAGACGGTGCAAAACGCCGCGGCCAGAATTCTATTATCCATCCCCAAATTTACTTCGACTTCTCCCTACATCAGAGAGCTGCATTGGCTCCCAATTAGGAGTCAGATCAAATTCAAGGCTCTATGTATAGCCTACAAAGCTATCAATAATCCTGGCCCACAGTTCCTTAAAAAAGGTCTCTGTCCGCTGGAACATTCTAGGACCTTACGATCATCTTCAGCCCATTTGCTGAAGGTTCCACGGACAAGAAAGACCAACTGGGGAGATAGATGCTTCACCATAGCAACTGACAAATTGTGGAACACATTACCATTCCACATCAAAACCGCCCCTACGCTATTAAATTTCAGAAAGAGTCTCAAAACATGGTTTTTTCATCCTAATTCCCCTACATCTCAAGAAGTGAGTTCTGTAACGCTAGCGCCGAGACACCCGTATGGGTATTTGCGCGCTTTAAAAATCGCATAAAATAAATAAATAAAGGGCAAGACCGGGGTGTGCAATAGCTGCACCATGGATCAAAGGGCAAGACCAGGGTGTGCAATAGCTGCACCATGGATCAAAGGCAAGACCGGGGTGTGCAATAGCTGCACCATGGATCAAAGGGCAAAACCAGGGTATGCAATAGCTGCACCATGAATCAAACGGCAATTCCAGGGTGTGCAATTGTGGCATCATTCATCAAAAAGGGAGGCAAGATATAGAACAGATCTACAGTGAAACTACGGATGAGACCAGAATTAGAAGTATAGTTACCTCTGACAGGATTAATGCATGTGTTCCCGCCATGGAAGTAGCAGCACTTCTGTTCTCCTGGGCAGTCTCTGTCGACCATGCACAAATCCTCAAAATCGGGGAACATGTCCTGTTGTTGTCCTGGGCAGATTCCTGGCTTTCCTTGTGCTGATAAAAGAGGTGCATGTGTTACAGTCACATATATAAATGGAAGGCATATGTGCATTTGGCTCTGTTAAAGTGGTTGCTTGTTTTCTCTGACAAAAAATCCCCCCCTGTTGTACTCCCATTAATATGATGGTATTTCCTTCAACTCTATCAACAGTCTTGCCCCTATACTTTCTAAGAGGAAATAGATTCTTATGATGTGAAATAACCTTCAAGAGGTATGGAAATACCACCAAATGTGCAAACTGTGGGGTTTTCATTTCTTCTGGCATGGAAACCGGACCAGAAGTTCCATAATCCTGCTTTGGCTCTAAACTTGCAAGACAATTCAACTGGACTTGCCCCAATCACACATGCATCTCCTGAAATATGTTGAATAATATTTCTGTGAATTAGACTCCGATGTTTAAGAGGTTTGTTGAGAATATGTTTAATTTTCTTCTGTATGACACACTCATCTGTATGCGCTCTATGAAGACGCATGTTTCCGGAACTATTTAGATTTGTTATAGGGAAAAAGGAAGGCAACAGACACCACTGTGATATGCATTTACTCTCTTGTGCATCACTTGGCTACCGTACTACTCAATCAGTTACTGCCAGAGATGAAGTCTTGTTGCGTTCTAATCTAGGACCCTGATCGATACTGTGACCTTATGCCCCTATTCGGCAATAAATCCATGTATTCCCTATAGTGGCATAACCGTTCAAGTGCAATATTCAGAAACTCGTCTCTGGCCTCACACGAACAGAGCCACATTTCAGAATAGCTTTCTCTGCCACTTCCTTTGCAACCAATTAGTGCAATGACATAGCAGAAGTTACTATCTGAGATTCCTAGATTAACACTCCGAGTTCTTCAACAAGATAAAAACTCAGCAACCTGGAAATCCCCGCTTGCTGTGTTTTGATTAGTAATAGAACTCTAATGAGCACTGATAGACAATCACTTCCTAGTGACATCTTTATTGACGTCTTATGTCCAAAAACTTACATCAAACAAGGCACCTTTCAGGTATAAATATTACCAACGTTGCCTTAAGCAAACGCTGATGCTGCTAGCTGTCTGCTGTTGTTTTCGCTGAAGCTATCAATGCCATCGCTGAAGAAGCTGTCATGCTGATGACACCATAGCTGCTATTGCTACTGCTATCGCTGCTAACTAGCGAACGATGGTGTGGTGAACTTAGGAGCTGAACAGCCATCCCCTGCAAAGAGCCCAGCAGATGCAAGCTGCCCGCGGACGCTGCCCCTCCTCCTCCTCCTCGATGCGCTGAGAGAAGCGCTGTCTTTTCTCCTGCAGAGAAATCCAGCTCAGGCGTTTCTAGTCTACCATTGCGGGTGACTGGGATATCGACCCCCTGAAGGAGATACCAGACCTCCATCATTCTATTCCAGAGGTATGGTGTTGACTAAACCCTTAGAGAGGATTCTTGAAGCAAACCTTGGAAAAACCAACTTAACTTAAAGCTACTTACTTACTCCCCTCCCAAGTATTAGGCTTAGGTCAGGTACACTGGGGCCTCGCCGGGCCCCGAGTCGGGTGCTTGGGCCCAGGGCCCCGTCCCTCCGGCCTGCCGCACTGCCATAGGCCCGGGACTGGGTTCCGTGGTGCCCAGAGAGCCTCCCCTTGCTCCGCTGGGTTTTGGGAGCCCCGTCCGGGGCCCCTGAGAGGGTGGCCTCCATACCGGGGGCTCCGTCCTGGGTCCTGCCGCGCGGCAGGGAGCCCCGGAGCCCTGCAGCTCCTGATCCCTACAGGCCTGGGGCAGGCAGATTGGTGTCATTTCGGCCTAGAAACCATATCAATGCTTTTACAGTATTATTTCGCAATACTTATCTTACTGTACGTACTTTTTATAAGAACAAGTCTTGCAATTGTGGCAATTCATTTCTCTTGTACGAGAAGAAAGACTGTTCAATAAATGTTACCCTTTATTGAAAACGCCCGTCTTTCTATTCTCTACATATTGTGAAAGTAAACTGCACAACCACTGACTGAGTAAAATAACTGTCTATTGTTTCACACGACCCTAGAGATTGACTCTTGATCTGAGGAGCAAAGTTGTCATGTTGCACGGTTGTTGGAAAACTGAATCCCTTCTTGGCTGTGCCAGGGAAGCTGATCACTTCCTATTCAGTCAAGAAAGTTTCCAGTGACCTCTGAGCTAGTTGGTAACAACCCCAATTAAGTTTAACATAGTCAGTGGAGGCCTGGAAGATCCGCACTTCTACGTCGATACTACTGTTTATGTTATTCCAAAGCACAGGGCCTATTGGGAAAATAGGAACTACACTACAGTCTAGACAGGTGATGCACATTGACTTCATAATCAAATTGAGGGTAATGGAGCAGAGATTCCGTATTTGCATACTCTTATTTGTAGGGGTGCATCATCATCCTGAGCCCACCTACACATACACCTGTTTGAGTAAACGTGAAGTGCTAGAATTGTGAAATGTATTAACATAACTATGTGACATATTTTAGGCTATTGACAAGTGCCGTGGAGAATTAACGTAGGAAATGGATGTAACTAGCAGAAAGCGTTAACATGAAGAACTTGTGTTGTGGAAATTGACAATGGTCATGTACTAAAAGGGTTTATTAATGGTGATATTTTCATAAGTAGGTAAACATATTTGTTGAAATGTAATAATGATTATGTGAATCCGTAATGCTCAAATGATGCATTCTTATGTTAGCTAAAGTTGTAGGCCTGAAATGCAAGCCCCTTAAACTCTCGCTTTATAGTTAATAGTCTGAATTTCATGTGCGCTGTGGAAGCTGTTCTTTCTCACCTTTTGTATTGCAGGCGAAGAAGCAATATTTAGGCAGAATAATGCCCTTGTTTTAGCAGCTAGGCAAGGAGAGAAGAAGTTAAAATTGTGTGACTTGGGTTAATAAAGGAAAGAAATTGGGTTTTACACAAGAGAAGGCCTGGGAGCCAAGGACAAAGTGTTGCAAAGGAGGTACATGGAGAACACTGTGGAATAGTAGGCTGAGTACTACACTCAGATTGAATGGCATGTGCGAGGTGCTCTATGGAAATTCTACCTGTGGATAACCGATTGTTGGAGCTAGGGAAAGTGTCCACATCTTCCTTGCTTATGGAAAGAGAGCACCTTACGGTGAGCGCTTTCTTTTGTGATGTTGGTTTTATGCTACCTGACAGTGGAGTAGATTCTCAGGGAGATTCCACGACTGACACCTTATTTTCCTCTTGACTTAAACTACTTAGCCAACAATGTAGGGGTGCCATTTTAGTGATAGTGTAGGGATAGATTAGATGCTTTTCATTCATCCATCCTCAATGCAGGGAAATCTGGACTCTTGTTTCCTGATCATTTGTATACACATTCTTGAATTAATTGTTTTACTTATGCTGCATCATTTGAATTGGATGCACAGATTTGGCATTCTGCTAATTCCTTTGTATTTCTATTCTGTCGTGCTGAGATGTGTTTATTTTCAATTATTTTTGGCTTTGTACTAAAACTTAACTAACCTTCCTTAATGGTCCTTTGGTAATTAAGTGTCACAAATTGGGGCGAGACTTGATTTTACATAATGATTTACCCCTTTACACTTTCATGCTGCCAAAAGGTTTCATCAGAGAGTGTCCCTAGAAAAGTTTCAGAACGAAGAGAAGGGCCCCTTTCAAGGGGACAGTCCCAGCCATTCTTCTCAAATGACCTGAACCAAAAGTTTACTCTGGCTACAGAAGAGCATAGATTTTTGAGGGAGCTTAAGCTAAAAGTCTCACCCCAATTGGTGAGTAAGTTCAACTAAATGAGATGCGACAATGTACTCATAAACAGTGATCCAGTTTCTATCTAATTTAGTAAATATAGGGAGACATTAAGGGCCTTATTTAGATTCCAGCAGATGTGATGTTCCATCACAACTGTGGAGGCTGTCCCGTCCGCTATATTACAAGTGCATTTTTACCTGTAACACCAGAGGTGATATGAACAATGTGCTTGATCCACAAAAGCAATCAGAGACAAATGTCTTAATTTACGAGTTTTGGTATTCACAGTAGTCATTAACGAGTCCTAAATTTTATGTCCGCAGTCCGGCCGGAATCCCTGGCTCAAGCCATCCTCTCCGGCTCAGGCCTTTCTCTCTGGCTTGGACTGGATGAAGTGTAATCAATGGGCTGGAACCAATTTTTTAAATCAGTTTGGGCAGGGAAACGTTTGACACTGTTCCACTTCCCAGAAATGTTTGCTTCTTTGCATCATGGGACATGCAGTCCACAATTTGCGCTCCCCTCAGTGTTGTCTCAGTACAGTCAACACAGAGGGGAGTGCAAATTGTGTTCAAGGGTATTGATTACAGGGTATTGATTACACTACATCTGGTCCACGCCGGAGATTCCAGCCCAAACTGCAGAGTACGGCTTGAGCCAGAGATTCCAGCCCGACTGACGTATAGATACGACTCGTAAATCACTTCTGTGAATACCAAAAGTTGTAAAGTTAGACTTTTGTCTCAGATTACCTTTGTGAATCAGACCCAATGTTTTGAAGGAGTAGTACTAATAATTTATTCGATCAATATATGATCATATAAATACAAACACATAAAGAATAAACACAATAGGTCATTTCATATAGTCTAAATGTAGTACATCATCATTGTGGGTTCATACAGATTGTTAAAATGAAATGGTAGAAATCCAGCTAAAGTGCACCGACTGGTTCCTAGTTAGCATTTTCATTTCCATACTGCACGCATCTTATATATAAGGAAGATTATATGTACACATTAATTAACAGCACTGAATATTAGAGTTTCACTATATCTTAAAAACATTAAAATTGTATCTAGAATCCCACAGGTGGAAAATTAGACTTTGGGGCAGTCATCTATATTTGAAATGAGCATTTAAGTCCTGTAAGTGTATTAAAGGTGGCATTTGGATATTTGGCACCCATACCTAAAACAATAATAAACAATATCCATATATTAAAATAACTCGCAATTCAACTAAGAATTATAAGAGCATAAAAACAACTATAGGCACTTACAGTCATTTGGTACCTGTACCGAAGGCAATAATTAAGTATATCTGTATACAAAAAACGAAAATACCTTACAAATCGGCCATAATATATAAAATACATACATCATCACGAAACTGTTTTAAGTTATATTAATCACATGCTGAAAGGTGCCTGAGTCTGTATATCCTCACCCCATAATCAAGTAGATGTCAATGCTTTTCAACAGATCTCCCATATGTATGATAAATATCTGCATACTCCATACACGAGCCAATCAGTGTTTTCCGATCCACTAATATGGATAGCCTCTGCTAATTGATTAAAAGGTAGAAGCAGACGAATTGGCACTATGCACTGCCTCTTAGTTTTCGTATAAGTGGGACAGAACAACATGAAACTCTCAACAGACTCAAGAGTATGGTTAAATATCGTACATGCTGGGGTGATGAGATTTTGCTTTTTCTGCATTTGCAGGTAAAATCCCATATCTAAATTTGAAAAGCAATGTCTTTGCAGTAGAGGGTTTTATACAATCCATGAATGATTTGTGAACTAAAATACATTTTATATTGTTAAAATCATTAGTTAAAAGTGCCCTGTGACGTTGTAAACAACCAATTTTCTATGGTATGAGCCCAGTATCTTGTCTTGCGTGTGGCCAGCATACTTCTGACCATTGTCTGGTTAGTCCCAGAATTCTTTTAGGCCCAGTTTGAGCAACCACAACGAAACATATTTGAACCAGGGGCTCAATTCACTTTTGTCCATTGTTTTAACCTCGAGTACAGCTTGTTTAATGGGGTTCTGTATTTTTCCCGTCAAGATTTTAACCCAAGAAAGTAACGGCTTTAAGGCTGCAATATGTGTAATGTTCTTCATGCTTAAGTCAACGCGGATTGGTGCATGTGGTCACTCATTGGCATAGCTAATATGGCTCTAATAAATGTATTTTCAATCTTTTCCATCAATTTAACCAGAACTGATGCAAGAGTTTCCCTCTGTAGAGGGCAGTGCCAAGCCCGCTAGTACGGTAAATATCTAACATTGGGTTAGTAGTGCTGTAGTGGGTTCTGTTAATTTTCTTTGTAGTGACCACCACCACATGTTGTAGGTTCATTTGGCTCTTTGTATTCTTGGCCCTCAAGGATAGATTACATGCCATCCTTATTTCTAGGTAATCGCATTCCTTAACCCCTTGAACGCTCATGACGAGCTCAGCTCGTCATGAGCCACGGTGGTCGTGTGCTCATGACCGGCTGAGCTTGTCATGACCGTTAGAACGCTCGCACACTGGGGAAATTCCCCTGCTGTGCGAACGTTCTACATAAAATGGGTGTAGTCATGACGAGCTCAGCTCGTCATGAGCACACAAGCAACGTGGCTCATGATGAGCTCAGCTCGTCATGAGCACCGGGGCGCTGTCCGCGCCCCACAGCACAGCGGGGGAATCCACCCCGCATACAAGGGGTTAACCAGTTCTAAGATCCCTGAAACACTCCTCATTTTCCCTTTGAAGGACTTATGAGAATGGAAAGCCATATGTTTCGGTTTTGACCCGTTTAGTTACAAACCATAAGATGTACATGCCATAGGGCAACCCATAGGGGTTTTCAAGAAGCAAATAAGAGAGCTGGTGTTTGCTGGTCTACCAGTTTCACTGAATTGCTGTTACACTTGTATGCAATTTTAATAACGTGAAACAGTGTAGGAGCTAAAATGCATCCCTGTTGGACAAGTTGCATTAAATAGTTGAGACAATTTGCCAACACTGCCCCACCTCACGTGTGCAATATTCCCCACATGGAGACAGATTGCCAAGTGCAGCAGACCTAAAGGCGCCCCTATTTCCTTCAGAGCCGTACACAATTCCACCCTTGGTATTAAATTGAATGCTGATTTAGGATCAACGAACAACACACATAGATTTCCTTTACCAGTTAAAACCCATTTCCATAAAATCAATAAAACCAAAACACCTGGTCTATGGTGCTCGAGTGAACCCTAAAACCTGCCTACAGGGGGGATAACATCTGATCTTCCCCAATTCATGATTGTATTTTAGTTAGTAGCTGCTTAAAAAAGATTTATTATGATGTACCTATTAGACTAATGGGTCTGTAATTAATTGTGTCCCCCTTGTCTCCTTTCATTTTTTTTACAACACATTTTATTGCATTTTTATGATCAAACAGCCCATTGGGCTACACATGCATTTCATGAGTAATATTGCATCATATTTATATTAAACTGTAACAATGTAACCCCTGCACTTTTGCTTATCTTAGTCTAATCGAAATGTTTTCCGGTAATATCTAGGGTTTCACAAAAAATATTACATGAGATATGTTGTGTTAATACGTCATATGCCTGGATGTCAGTATCTATGGGATTTGCCATTGATATCTGTTATTCTAGGACAATACCACATGAGCCAGCCCATTGCTGCCGTATTTTCGTGCGTTTCTGGGGGCACCCGCCAACTCGAAAAACAGGTATTTCTAGTCCCATGCAAAAATCCATCCCATGTCTGTCAAATTATGTCCCTTCTGCAGGGGGGTTGTCAGACTTCCAAAACCTAGCTATGTCTCGTTTGGCAAGAGTTAGGCCCAGCAATAGGAGATATTGCTGATATCTAGTACCCCCGGTCTTGTTGGCAATATGAAGGAGTATTAATTTAGGGGATTTAGGGAGCTCCCATGCCAGCACATCTGCCAGGCATTTGATCACCCGACCAGAATCTATCCAAGGCTTTAGATGTCCACATGGTCGGTATAAAGGGACCCTCGTCATTCCGACATCTTAAGCATATGGGGATTCTATCATTCCCGCTCTCCATAACCTATATTGTGCATAATAGGCCCTATGTATGTATTTATATTGTATCATGTGGAAACGCAATGAGATGGCTGTCCCCTGAAAGTGCCTCATTCCAATCATCAGTGTCATTTTGAGATCTTATGATCACCTAAATCACCCATTAAAAGTTTGCCGTCTAGTGGGTTAAAATCTGGGAGTGACTCCATCATAGTGATGTAGGGAGTGATAGAATGACAAAACTGTAGGTATCGATAGAACTGGGAGTGGGGCATTGAAATTACTTAAGTGAAAGGCTGAGCATTACATCCCGATGGTGGAGATCCCTATTTGGTCCCACAAACATAAACCCTGCAGGCCCAATAGGTGAAGTTGCAATCTATTCCGCCACAGCGGTGTTCCACAAGTGATGCGTCCCCACCAAACCAACCATCTGAGAGATTTTCGACACGCAAATATCACCACTCTACTGGCAGGTGATAGGGTCTGGATGTCTGATCTACTGTATAAATATGAGATGTGTGTAGGGCCATCTAACAGCCATCGTTCTACAGCGCAAGATGGATCTTCACTGGATCCATACCACCATTCATTCACCACATGTAGATGGAATGCCGCATGGTAAGCTCGGACGTTAGCGGCCGCAATCCCTCCACAGTATGTGGATTAAAAGCATTGCGCAGCATCACTTGGGATGTCCCCCTCCCCACAGGAATTGACCTTGTATAGCATTAAATTGGTGAAATCAAGATAACAGAACTGGGTACCGATGCTTCTGTAAATGATAAAGCAGTCATGGGAGGGAGATCATCTTGAATATAGCAGATCTCCCATAGAGATACAATGGTAGTCCCGTCCAGGTTCATATGTCTGTCTATACTTTTTCAGTCTCATTGCCTATATTACATATTTTGCACATCAGACAGAAAGACCCCTAAGTACTGCAGCCCGTCTTTAGCCAGGGTTAGGTCGGTCACCCATTTACTGTTCCCAAGTGTTCTCTGTATTGGCCAAATGACCGATTTATGTATTTTCATATGGAGGCCTGAAGTTTCTCCAAATATTTGCAATATTTTTTAAATTCTGGGTTCCGATATATGTGAGTCTCCTAGAAAAATAAAACATTGTCTGCTTATAATGCAATACGAAATTTCAGCGGTCCATTCAAAACCTCTAACTAGAGCATCTTTACAGATCCAGTTAGCCAGTTGTTCAATTGCTAATGCAAATAACACGAGAGAAAAGGGACACCCCTGTGGAGTACCTCGTCTGATTGTAAAGGGAAAGGGGCTGAGACACTACTGACTACCCATACTGCAGCTGTAAGTTCTGTGGATAATACCCGAATAAAAAGCCATAAAGTTTGGACCAAAGCTCTGCCGTTTTTGCAATGTAAAGAGATATATCCATCTGATGGAGTTGAAGGCCTTGTCTATGTCTGCCAATAAGATGGCGGCTAGCCTGCCCAGCCAGTCCACTGCTGCTATTGCGTTATGGGCTCTTCTTATGTTATAGCGAGTGGAAGGATGGGGTATAAAGCCTTCCATGATCTGGACGGACCAGTTCCAGCATTTGTGATATTAATCTATTGGCAAGTAGTTTCACTTCTGTATTCAAAAGGAATATAGGGTGGTAGGAGGCGTGTTGTTCGGGAGGTCTGCCTGCTTTAAGGAAGACCACTGTTTCCGCATGTCGCCAATCTGAATGCAGGCGGGCAATCTTAACTGCTTCTTAAATGACACTGAGAAGGTGCGGTCCTAGTGGGGGCATAAAGGCTTTGTAAAATTCACTAGGGTATCCATTTGGGCTGGGCGCCTTTCCTGTTCGTAGTTCCGATATTGCTTTTGCTAATTCTTCTAGCATGATGGTTGTATCCAGGGCCCTCTGTGAATCGTCAGGTACAGTCTTAGGTGGAATATTGTCAAGAAAGCTCTCAATCAGGGTGGAATCAATTACCTCCTTGGGTGTATATGGAGACGCATAGAAGTCAGTGAAACTGTGTGCTATTTCAACCGGGTCTTTAAGAACCACTCCCTGTGGATCGCGTATTGTTGGGTGACGGATTGAATGTGTAGCCTTTCTACAAAGTCGGTATAGGAGTTTTCCTGATTGTCCCCGATTGATAGAACCTGCTCTGAGATGCTAGCTAAACACTTCGGGCCTCTTCCATCAATTCACTTTATGCTGTTGTTGGGTATGGCAGGGCTGCCTACATGTTGTATGAGCTCCATCTACCCATCCCTGTCTTTCTAACATCATTATCTGTCTTCTAAGTGTGAGAGTTTACTGTTACGGTGTTTACATTCTGCAACACAGTAACTGGTTTTATAGCTTTCCATAGTATTTCTGGGGAAGAGGTTGTCTCCATGTTAAGTGTGGGGTAGACTGTTATGCCCAGATGCATCAACCATTTTAGGAAGTGCAAACGGTGCGATTCGCATAAATCGGCCTTTTGCACTTCCTAAATTGGTTACTGGGATGCATCAAGCATTTTTTGGAAATCGCTTTTTTTGCGAGTTCCAAAAAATGCGATTGCTGTTAAGGAATCGCACATTTGCGATTCCTTAACAGCAATGCATCATCCCCAAAACATTTGCGATTTCCAAAATTGCAAATGCAAATTACCACGAAGTTGAACTTCGTGGTAATTTGCAAAAATGTTTAAAAACGCATGAAAATGCTTTTTTTAAACGTGCACGTTACAGGCACACATGTCCTTAGGACATGTGTGTATGTAACTCACATGTAAATGTCCATTTCATGAGTGCAGGGGGGGGTCCTTTGGACCCCCCTCTCCACCCTTGAAAGGCTTTGATGCATTCCAAATTGAAATTGCGAATTCGCAATTCCCATTCATTCCTATGGGCATTTCAGCCCATAGGAATGAATGGGAATATCGGATTCGCTATTTGGAACTCGCAATTTTATTGGAATTCGGTAAAAATTGCGATTTTTACCGAATTCCAATAAAATTGCGAATTTAATGATGCATTGCCATTTGCGAATCCTTAATTGCGATTCCTTATTTTTCGCAATTAAGGAATCGCAAATGACAACTTTGATGCATCTAGGGGTTAGTGCCTTAGGAATCTGGGTTCTGTAGTCCTGATATTGAAGCTGCCATGTAGAGAGTCTTCACCGAAATGGGCCTCGGCCTGAGCCTATCAAAGCTGTATTGTGATAGTAGCGTAATCTAACAATCCCCGGGGCAGGATTGTAGCGTGTAATATTCTATGACAATAACGATCTGGGATGAAAATGTAATCTATCCTCGAAAATGAATTGTGGGCAGAGGAGTAATATGTGTATCCTGATTCTTGTGGGTGATGAGCCATCCAAGTATCTATCCAGCCCCCCAAGTCAGAGACGGATTTAAGCCATGATCCCTTTGGATTCTTTATAATTCCTGTGGTGTGCCAGTGATTTTTGGACATTTTTATTATGTTGTTCCAATCTCCACCTATAACTGCCAGTACCTCGGGCACTACTCCCCAGATATCCACCAGGCAATCAATAAAGCTTTTAAGTGAGTGATGGGGGGAGCATAAAGGCTACCAATCAATATTTAGTAGCCTGATATGTTTCCATTGGGAAACAACACTTATAACCCAACTTTTACAAAGCACTACCTTTACAACAAAACTTTTACAACGCAACATCCATTACAACGCATGCCATTACAATGCAACCATTACAACGCATGTCACTACAACGCATACCACTACAACGCATGTCATTACAACGCAGTCATTACAAGAAATACCATTACAACGCATACCTACACTATCCAACACTTACCCTACTGTTGCACCCCCTGGAGTTAGAATAGTAATTTTTACCCCTACACTATCTAATACTTACCCTACTGTTGCACCCCCTGGAGTTAGAATAGCAATTTTTACCCCTACACTATCCAACACTTACCTTACTGTTGCACCCCCTGGAGTTAGAATAGTAATTTTTACCCCTACACTATCCAACACTTACCCTACTGTTGCACCCCCTGGAGTTAGATTAGTAATTTTTACCCCTACACTATCCAATACTTACCATACATGCAATGTAATGGTATGCGTTGTAATGGTATGCATTGTAAATGTAGTATGCGTTGTAGTGGAATGCGTTGTAAAGGTAGTTTCAAAGAATTCGTTGTAATGGCATGCATTGTAATGGAATGTGTTGTAATGGATGTTGCGGTGTAAAAAATGCGTTGTAAAGGTATGCGTTGTAAAAGTATGTGTTGTAACGACATACATCCGTTTCCATTAACTATTATGTATGTTCGCTGTGTATCTTTCCACAAATGAGTAAGTGTAAATGACAGTCTATGATGTATTAGGATTGCTACACCACTCGAACCCCTCGAAACCTGCGTGAAAGACATGTATATACCCAAACCGGGACAGAAAGTGTGTTTTAGTACCCATAAGATGTGTTTCTTGTAGTAATAGTATATCTGCTTTAATCCACCGTGCTTGGTTGAGTATTGCGCCTTGCTTTACCTTGTCTAGCATGCAACTAACGTTCCATCTGACGATATGTATTTGGTCCAAGGAGGATTCATTTAGCTATGTTGGTTGCAGAATGTAGTGATCGATAGTCATGTATCAGTGCATACCGTCCTGGAATAATAGAATCAGTGCATCGGGTTGGACAACATACACAATCCCCTTTGAACTTACCCCCCAACCCACCCCTAATAACTCATAACGATTGTCTCCTTTCTTGTATATTGGGATAATTTCTGCCCCCACCATATGTTGGGGATCCCTACACCTCTTGCTATTGCATTTGAAATTCTATTTAGGATATTGCCCAAGATGATTGGTTCTGAGCCGTTAGGCCTCAGGCAGGGAGGAGCAGCATTATTGTGCAATCCCAGGTTTACTGACTTCAATAAATCTAGGATTATGTAAAAGCAATGGATGCATGAGTGGGAACGCCCACACTCCACACATGGAACGAATCCCTGCCTCAAGGTAACGCAAAGCAGTGCAATGCACTTCTTTGCGGTACTTTGGATTTACTAAATCACACAGAGCCTGACAAGATGGCTTTGTGTGGCTTAGTAAATACCATTTAAGTACTTGCATTGCCTTGAGATGAGTTGCATTAGTAAACATGACCCCAGTCCTTAGTATGGATTCATACAGAAAGAATAACACACAGGTCTGTAATGTGATCAAAGAATTCCAATATGACCCTGCATAATAAATATGTCCTACTTGTGACATCGAAGCATCATACAACACCTTCCTCTACCCTTGTTGTCGTGGAACTAGCAAGACTGGTCTCCAAATGTTTCTTTCACATCTGAGTCTTTTTGAGCAATTCATTGAGAATTCTTTGAATGTGTACTGCTCTGCCTTTGAATAATTTGATTACCAAGTAGGAGGCTCCTCTAGGTGTGCAACATTTGATCCAAGCCTAGCTTTATGTAGAATAACTAGAGGCGTTTGCATTCTAAGATATAAGAACCTCTATTGCTGTCATATACAACTCTTGAACTCTTACACCTGTATCTGGAGTGGCCTTCCCAAAAAGTTAACTTTTCTTTTTGAGTCAAGACATGAAATGACCACCTTACATTTATGTGGACATCCAAAACAAAAGAATTGACTTTTTTGGATCATGTTACATGAGCAGTGTATCGAGTTTGATTAGTACTGTACCCACGAAGGGGAACTCCATACTTACTTGTGACTCTTAAACTTGTTTTTACTACTTTGTCGACCTACCTGCACTCTGTTGACATCTGCTAAACAGCGCTCCACGCTGCAACGACTCCCTTCCTTCTGGCCGCCATTCACGAGGGCGAGGCGCGCCTCGAGACACGCCCCCTCGGTTGGCCACACCCCCTCCAACTTCTTGACCCTTCTCCATAAATCATGTGTCTTGGCAGGAAGCGCAGCGGACGAGCGCAGCGGGCGCGACGATTGCGCGCAAGCCCGTCTGCGCCCGTCCGCGACTGGCCGGGACTAGGGGCTCGTCACTCTGCCCCGCTTATCACCTATACCCCGGACCAACTTCGTTGCTGCCAGGGCCCCTGGCCCATCTCGGCCTCTATCTGCTCTCGCATTTCCTCCCTTGGTCTCACTCCTGCCACTCCCCTTCTCTGTTCTCTCTCTACAGCTGACACTCCTCCCACGTCTTGTAGCACCGTTCCTTCATCAACTCCCAGAGCCTTTACAGCCTTCTATCTCAACACCCGGTCCGCTGTTGCCCATGCGCATGAACTCTCAGTCTTATTGGATCTTCATGCTCCCGACCTTCTTTTTTTAACCGAGACATGGTTCTGCGATGACTCCCTCCCCGCCCTACTATCCACCCTACCGACCACCTACTATGCCCTCAGGGCGGACCGCCCTTCAGGCAGGGCCGGGGGTGGCGTGGCGGTCATCGCACGCACCAATCTCCCCTTCCAAACTTTATCTCTACCTGACATTGCAACCACTGAATTCCTGGTGATCCGCACAGTCTCCACCTCTCCCCCCCTGACCTGCTTCCTCACCTACCGTCCCCCTCAGTCCCCCTTACAGTTTCTCCCCGACTTCTTGGAGGTCTTGGCCACCATCACAGTCAACAACTCCTCCATTCTGCTCCTTGGTGATTTCAATTTCTGGCCCTCCGACTCCGCTGAATGCCCATCCTCCAAGGAATTTTCTGAAACCCTTCACTCCCTCAACTTCATTTCCCATGTCCACTCCCCCACCCACATCAAAGGTCATAAACTTGATCAGATCTGGTCCCTGAACTGCCCTGTGGAATCACTCTCTATTACCCCTTGCTCCTGGTCTGATCACCACCTAATCTCATTCCTTCTTCCCATCCACCCTCCAGCTAAGCCCCCCCGGCCTAAAAACACCTGGGTCCGATCATGGGGTCGTGTCAACCTGGAGAATCTTTCTTCCCTCCTTACCTCCTCCCTTCCCTCCCTACAGGGTCTTCCCACCCTTTCCCAGGTCGACGCCATAGATCAGTGGCTCTCCCACGGTCGCGACTCTGTTGCCCCGCTCAAGCGCATTACCTCCAAACGCGACAAGGACGCCAATCGGTGGTTCACCGAAGAGCTTAAGGCCACCAAATTAACCGTACGCCGCGCGGAGCGGGCATGGAGGAGAAATTACTGCCCCACTCTGAAACTGGAATACACTAACATCCTTATCCAGTATAAAAAAGACATCTTGGAGGCAAAAACATCTTATTTCTCCTCCAAAATCCTAGCCGCGGAAAACCAGTCCAAGGAGATATTCACCATCGTCCACAACCTGGCATTCTCGGACAGAACTACTCTTAAGCCGGCCCCGTCCGAAGAACTATGTTCCTCTCTCAACAATTATTTCATTCACAAAATCACTACCATCAAGGCTAACATCCCGCCACCTTCCCCCTCTTTTGTCGACCCCCAATGCCACCCCCCCCCCAAGGGCGTGCTCACCTCCCTTCCCCCTATCACTCGGGAAAGCCTGGTTACCTTGGTACCCCTGGTCAAATCCGGCTCTCCACTAGACCCCTGCCCCGCTCACATTCTCCGCCATATCTTTGTTTCCTGGCCTGACCCTCCCCTTCACCTTCTTAACAGCTCTCTTGCCCAAGGCCTCGTTCCTAAACCCTTGAAATCTGCGGTAATTGTACCCATCCTAAAAAAACCCGGGGCAGATCCTTCTGTCCCTGCCAATTTCCGTCCTATCTCCCTCCTACCATTCCTGGCCAAGGTGCTCGAGCGCCACGTCACCTGCGCTCTGAGCTCCTTTGTGGAGAATTATGGTGCTCTTGCCCCCCGTCAAGCCGGTTTCCGCCCCGCACACTCTACGGAGTCCGTTGTCCTGTCGGTCTTGGACACCCTCAGGGAGGGCATGGACACTAATCAGCACCAGGCCCTTGTGCTCCTCGATCTCTCAGCCGCCTTCGATACGGTGGATCACACCATCCTACTCTCCCGTGTCGGAGCGGCGGGGATCGGGGGGACTGCCCTGGTCTGGTTGTCCTCCTTCCTGAGCGACCGCACCCAGGCTGTTCGCCTGGGCGACTTCACGGCGGACGTCCGGAAAGTTCAGTGCGGGGTTCCCCAAGGTTCTTCTCTCTCTCCCCTCTTGTTCAATCTGTATATTGCTCCTCTAATCTTCTCTCTTCAACAGATGGAGGTCGGCGTATTTAATTATGCGGACGACCTCCAGCTTGTCTTTAATCTATCTTCTCCTTCCTCTGTTCTAAACTTTCAATCTGTTATGCTTCACATCAGGGACTGGATGAACCACAATCACCTTAAACTCAACCCCGATAAGACCGAGCTGGTGTTGACGGATGGTTCATCCAGCCCCTGGTCCCCTCTCTTCTGGCCCCCTTCTCTTGGCCCCTCTCCTACTCCCGCTTCCTCAGTTAAAACACTTGGCATAAAACTTAACTCTCAACTCACCCTTCACTCCCAGGTTAGCTCTGTGGTATCTTCTTCTTTTCTTTCACTGCGTACTATACGCAGGGTGTCTCGCTTCTTCACTTTCTCTGCTCTAAAGCTCATCATCTTGGCCATGGTGGTATCCCGCCTGGACTATGGCAACGACCTGTATGCCGGCATCCCCGCCTACAGTTTTGCGTCGCCTACAACAGATTCAAAACCAGGGGGCCCGCCTGGCCTTCAAACTCCCCAAATTCCACCACTCTACCCCACTTCTGAAATCACTACACTGGCTCCCTGTGCGAGCCAGAATTCAATTCAAGCTTGCTTCCATTACTTTCCGGGCCCGACACGGACTGGCACCTGCGTTCATCTCTTCTGAGATCGTTCCCTATGTTCCCACCAGGGAACTTCGTTCGTCCTCCCAGTCCCTCCTCACCATCCCACGCTACCGGAGAAAGAAGTGGGGAGGCTCCAGATTTGCCACCCTCGCCCCTACCCTCTGGAACTCCCTCCCCTTTGAACTCCGCACCATCACCCTCTACCCACAATTCCGTAAACAACTCAAGACTTATCTATTCACGAAATCTTTCGAATAATAACCTTCCTGTTCCCCCAGCTCTTTAACTTAGGATCCTGTTAGTAATAGCGCCAAGAAACCGCAGGTATACGTGCGCTTTAGAAGTAATTTTAAATTCAAATTCAAATTCAAATTCAAATTCCCTAGTGGGGCTAATTCATCAGTTCTTCCTGGAATTGCAGTAGCCCTCACCATTACAGTGAATATGCATATGTCCTTCAACAAACACTGAACAAAGGTAAACCCCCAAAGACCAGTAGTAAGGATTTTAAATAAATCCTTAATAGTTATCAGGAAAGTTTACTCAAAGCTGCCAAGAAGTTCTCTGGCTACATGCACTAACTAATCTAGATTGTCTTCTGTGGCAGGCACTTACAGAACCTTTTTCTGGTACTGCCTAGTTCCCTTGTTGGGGAGTGGGGTGGGTGTTGTAGGGTGTTCACACTAACTCCCTATGGCTGGAAAGTGCTAAGCAGATGACACCCACTGAGCAGGCTATTGCCTATGAGCAGTTGGAATCCTTGCAAGCTGTTTGATGCTAATACAAAGTTCAGCAGGAATCTCATGCAGTGAATGAGGTTGCTACCTGGCACAGCGTTTTTGCATTCCCGATTGAAGAAGCCGACGCAGCACTTCCGGGGTCCTGGGCAATCGGTGTCTGCGTTACATTCATGAAGATATGGCGGTAGAGTGTCATATTCTCTAGACTGATAGGGACACTCCCCTTGCTTCACTGCAAGAAAGAAATTCACTGGTGTAAGTCCCACAAACCATCAGATAACTTCGAAGAGAACTATAAAAAATTACTCAAAAGCACTGAAAATATTCCTAATCTTTACATAAAGTGTAGCACTACAGGCGTAGAGACCAGGATACCTTTGCCAGAGATACACCATTTTTCAAATAACATAACATAATATAACATAAGTGGTAAATGATAAAAATTGATTCTGGAATGGAGTTGTAGAACTGAACGACTTGTATTCTTTGGATATGACCACAACTGGACCGCATTTTGCTGGATAGTTTCTGTGAATGAATAGTGTGCTAATTAGCAGGCCTGCAATTTGCACTTAATTTCATTTTTTTCACTTGATGATGGGAAATAATGTTGTTTAAATCATCTAATTCAATATGTACTTAATCTATTTTACGTCAAATTATGACCACATCCCTAAATGAAGTTACAATAAGATGATAATAAACCATAAATGTAACCTTATATGTTAAGCATAAGTCACCTTAAAAGTGTGTTTTTGTGAAGCTGTGTTTAAAGTTATAGTGATAGTTAAATCAGTAAATGCAAACTTGGTATAGGTGCTATCCATGAAATTGCATGAAAGTAAAGGTCAGATGGATTAGGAGTATGAGAGAAGTAATAGTCAGACCTATTGACTCCTCAAGTAAACCAAAAATGACAAATGTAGTTTTCCTTTAACGCCATTTTAGTTTGTAAAAGTTCAGGAGTGTTTTACCAGTGATTACGGTTTTAAACCAAAGCCGAAAAGCGTAACTTTGTACAAGCAAAACAGGGCCCTCTTTGCTGTGTGATTTCCTCCAACAAGTACCCTCTAGCACCTCAGTTTCAGTCTTGTTGATGTGAAGATGTTACTGCCCTTTGCTGAATAAGGAGTACTATCATAGAAGATGTTGCAGTAGAGGAAGTGTTGAGGTTTCCAAGTTTGGGTGGGCAAACAGTCATAGTGACTTGAATGGAAAACGACGATCGTTAGACCGAACAGCCTTGGGCTGTATAACATTTGGATTACCTTATTACATTATTTAAGGTAATTCCTAATTGTGAAGCGATAGACTTTTCAATGTGGGTGTCACTGGACTCACACTTTAAATCACAATTTATGGTGAAGTTGATTTTTGAATGCCAGTTTAGTAAATGCCACTTTTAGAAAGTTGCTAAGCAAGTGTACAGAGACAGGTGCACTCCTTCCCTTTCAAAAATAATTAAATTTTGCTTTAAATGCCGAGTGCTGCATGCAAAACAGCGCTGTGACTGTCCAAACACAACTTATCAATGATACTGCCAAAAGGGCAAGGGGTTGGAGAACAGATTTCGTGGGATTTAGCATTTTATTTAACTTTGATCATTGGACTTTGAGCACATGCATTCGCGTGGGGGGATTAGGAAGGGGGTTATGTGAGAATTTGGGAAGATCAATTGTGGTTGACATTACAATTTATATGTATTAGGCGCATCATGTTTTTTATGTATTTCATGTATTTATGTTAATATAAATACTTATGAGGTGGGTTAATGAGGCAGATCACGGTTACACGTCAGTATGGTCCTTGCTGATATTACGAGTTACAGGCATAAAGCGAGTTGTTTATGCACCTTTTTCTGATTTATTGCAGTACCCCTGACAAAGAACTAAAAGTTCAAAATGCATTTGGTTATCATTTTGTTGGCTCGAAGGATGTTTGACAGCACATGTCTATGTTTAAGCTTGGATTGGCAGCATATGGCATCTGAAAATGCGGAATAAAGCATTCTATTTCAACCCACCTGTCTCTGGAGTGATCGAATAAATATGGAGTACATGGATTATTTGATAGTTAAAAACTTGGGGATTACTATGGATTACTTTGTTTAAGAGTGAAAAAAATGTGCTTTACTTTAAGAGGAAAAGTTCCTCACTTTAGCAGTGCAGCAGCTGGGGCGCCATGTGTCGCCCTTTTGGCAGTTTTACTGTTAGAAAGTTGGCATTTACTTGCTTTAGCCATTTGGTGCATGTTGCCCGTCTCGGTTCAGTCTGGGTGGGAGGACAGCTGGGATTTATGTATTCCCTTGCAGCAGCAACACACAAAGGACACTTTAGTGGGGCTGCTGGATCTTCCAGGGGGATTGAGAGGGAGGAACTGGGCATAGCCTTAGACTTACAACTGAATGAGCTGTTCCATGCAGACATACGAATGGCTGCATATCCCCTGTAGTGAGGCAGGACCCAGAGCAGGAAGGGTAGACCTCTGTCCACTTCAAACCTTCTTTGAAGTCTCCCCCACATCGAAGGCACAACTGGGTATATGTACTGTGCCCATGATACTACAACTTCAGCACACTTCTGGACCTGTGACCGCTCTGCCGGGAAGAAGAGGATCAGCGCTGCTGTTTAAGGATTGCCAATCTCCTGGAAATTCTGTTTGCTGAACTCTTGCATTGCTGTGTTGCCCTGCTGCCTGTTGCTTTTTCTTTGCCTGGGTGAGATGGATTGGACCTAAATCACTTCAACCTAGAGTGACTCCATGGGCTTGCTGGCTTTCCTCTTGTTACCTAAGTCTCAGGGATACAAAAGACTTAGAACCCTCCTTTAAGAATCCTTGGGTCATCAGCTTGTGAGTCTGTCCTATCAAGTGGTGCCAACCCAGTCCTGTGCCCTTGGAAGTGGACCTAGTGCTTTCTCCAGTGGAACCAAACTTCTATTGCATGAGCAGAATCAAGGCATCACTGCTGTTGTGGGAACTGGATCGGCACATCGTACTTGGAAACACTGCATCGCACTCGGAACTGCCTCTTCGGAAGCAACACATTGCCACCACTGTTTGGAGAAGATCAATGCATCGTCTGTACAGCGTGGAGAAACCCGGCTCATCGCATTCTGAACTGCCGCACTTCGAAACTGCTACTTCGCTCACAGAACCATCCCCTCAGCACTGTTGGGTGGAGAAATCCCCTAACATCAACTCAACTGTGTGGGGATCGCTGACGTATCACTTACCTGCACTCCACATCTCATGCTTGTGACCAGGATTAAGGTTCTTTGCTAAGCGGGCCCTGCATGGGTCCTGTATCCGGCCCACGCTCCATCGCGGTCGGTCTGAACTCTTAACTTTGTTACAGTCCGGCGTGACCAATTACCTCTTTAGATGCCATTTGCATTTAAGCTCTCTTTTTGCTTTTATTCTTTAAAAAATCATATCTCAACTAGAACACATTGGATGTTTTTCAGTTTGGGCTTGTTTTATTTATTAAATTACGTTCTGTTTGTCTAAACTGGTGTGGATGCTTTTTGTGATGTGTTTTCAAGGTTTTACAGTTTAAGTGTTGCAAAAATACTTTACATATTGCCTCTTGGGTTAAGCCTGATGGCTCTGTACCAAGCTGCCAAAGGGTGAGTACAGGATAATTTAGGTTGTGTAGTGACACCCTGACTAGGTTTCTGGTTCCCGCTTAGGCAGGGGGTTTACCTCTGCCAACCAGAACCCCAATTTCTAACAACAATGTTTAAGAAAAATTCGAAACAATATGCTTCATAGTAAGAAGCCAAAGGTAGAGTTGTGCACTCTGTCTTGCATGAGGTTTGTTGTCACTGACTACACAACATTTGCAGGTAAAGTGCTGTGACATTGGATCCTACCTACTTGTGTAGGATGTGGCACAGTCACTGAATGTTCCACCCAGTAGGCGAGCCTGCAAATCGAGGTCCATTTTTTACTAAGCCAAGTTCCAGAAAGTGCTGTGGTTGCGTCAATGGGAGACCCTCAGGCTCCTAACAGTTCTGTCAAAGTAGGATGCCACAATATGATTTTCTTTACTAAATTGGAGCCTGCATAATAGATGGTGATATAGGTTAATCTATTTGTTTTCTGCTACAGCTGACATTTTAGGAGGGTATATCAATTGTTATTGCCTGCTCTCTTGCAGGCTTTTCTTGTCATCTTTTTGGTGTATAGGTGGGATGTGATTTTTTTTTATAAGTGCATCAGCTTGATCATCAAAGCATTGATATCTGTACAGTTCTTACACATTGGTAGGTATTGACCAAATGGGGGATTTTCCTTGAATGATCTTGGATGACAACTATTGAATCGGAGAAGCCTTCTTTTTATCAATTGGTTTCAAAAACACTTTTGTTGTGAAGTCACCATCCTTGATTGCTATGTCACGTCCAGGAAGGAAACTCTAGTCTTATTTATAGTGTGGGTGAATCATAGGTAAAGACCACCTCTAATAATGTATTGGACATGTTCCAAAGCAGTGTAGTTGTCATAGCACCACATGATCAAAATCTCATATATGTGCCTCAGTATACTCTGGTTCTTGTAAGAGTTTGTGTCAGTGCATATGAAGATGCATTCAGACTGATGGACATAGAAACAGGCCTACTAAACAACAAATTGTTGAAACACATCCCACCCTATGCTACTGAGAATGGATCTACAACCTCAAGTGTATGTTCCTAGGGCATACTTGTGTAAAATGCCTCTATGTTCATTCGAATATGCAGTTCACTGTTCTCATAAATTGTAATACCTTTGAGGAGGCATATTTCAAAAGGAAATTCTAAGTCTGGGGTGGCATCATCCCTGAGAATCTCATAGCTATTGGCATCAAATATGAGGTATTTGCATTCCTGGTCATGCAGAGCAAAGGCTGTTACTACAATCGCTCCTCCCTTAAGTGTTGGTTTATTCCAAGGGTCTGGTTGTTCTCGAGAGCCCTGATGGCCAGGTGTGACGAACTATGAAAAAAACTCTTGTTTTTAGTTTAATTGGCTCAACGGCTTGAATGACTGCCAGGTCACAATTCAATAATTCCACTTGTATAGTCCCTGTAGTAGGTTGGAATTTAGGCCTGTGCTTTAGACCTGTATTGTGTTTGGCTCCTGCTGTGTGATTGTTATATGGGAAAAAAACTTCCTTAATGAAAAAACTTTACAAAAAACCTGCATATATTCAACAAGGTTTTTACTGTCTTGAGGAAAAGGTGATGGTGTGACCATATATTATACGGGATAAACTACCACCGGTGGTAGCCACTTTGTAGTCATTATTAGAGTGACCAGAGATAAGGAATTTTGCGATTTTTGTCCCTTAATAACTTTGCACCAATTTGACGAATGTTCCTAAAACTGGGGAGACCGGATGTCCCTGTTTTATTTTTGGAGTCTTGAAAGTCTTGCAGGGTTTGTGAATAGGGTGGAAAGAAAAAAGGGGGGTTCCAAAACAGGCTTTAAGTCCAATGCATTTTCCCATAGACTTGTTTTTTGCATAGCGTGAAAATTGTCTTTTTGATGAAATTGGAAGGTAGTACTGAACAACTTCCTATTTATTAAAAAAAGAAATGATGAATGTATACATATTTTGCAAAGCAGATGACCATTTTGGTAAAATGTTAATAGGCAGGGTAAATATAACATACAAAATACTTACCTATAGCCAAAGGCGTAAGGCAGAACACAGGAAAAGTTTTCCTAAAACAACATACCTGGCTTCAAGTTTTGTAAAGGCAATCATTTGGCAATCACCTAATTATTTGACATCACTATGTACTGTGGTAGTACAGCAAAATACACCAATATTACACAAACGTACCGCGCAAACTGACCTCACAACCTATAAATAAATTATACGTTAATATACAGATACACTACTTACCTGCACTACCCAATATAGGCATCTGCACACCATAGTATCTAATCCAGCCATTTTTTCACCAAATCTGTATGTCAGATTTTCACAATATACACATTCCAATAAATTAAGCAAAATGCATTGAGTTCAACCACCTTTTGGGACCCCACAACATTTACATATTTAAGTGTATATTTTGGCGAAAAAAACATTTCCATCTTTGCACTTTGACAGCATCTAGTTCCACCAATTGCAATGCCAGGATGCAATCAACCAGTGAGAAATGAAATTAAACCGTGTCTGTTTACGTTCAAGGGAGAAACAAGTAGGTTTCGGTTGCACCTTCACTAGATCTAGAATTAGTTGGTGGAAGTGGCATTAAAGGGGCCATCCCATAATTTATGACACATGAAACCTCTCAAACAAAGTAAACATCAACAAAGAAAGGAACATTCTGAAAGGTCTATTGTGGGTAGTTAACCCCTTCCATGCTGATGACGAACCCCAGCCGTCATGCACTACGGTGCTCGTGTGCTGATGACGGCTGGGGTTCGTCATGGCCCGCCCCTGTTCGTTTGTTTACCGCACAGCGGCGGAAACGGGCCAGCAGGGAAGGGGCTAATAGCATGGCAGGATTATGTAAGAGACATGTTTTTCTCTACACTGGATGGGGCCGCGTTAAATTCTCACATAAGAATGCAGTAAACGTGCAAGTTCCCCCCACATACCTCCAGGATGGGCTGAGGGGCCCCCCTTGCAGATGGCTGTGAGGGCCAGCAGAAGCAAGCAGCCAATGGATGTCCACATGGTGCAGTCAGGACAGTCTGAATCACCAGCACTCCTGCCTCAGCTTTAATCGAAATGGTGTGGGTGGTAGACTAACATTAACAAACATGCCTTGAACCTCTGCCAAGACTATTTCATAATATTCAGTTTCACGACAGGAATCATTCTGAACCGCGGGTCATGGTTACTGGGGTGAAATATTCTGGGAAAGTGTCCTTCATTCTGTGTATTGTTTTTGTTTCTTGCCCTCTGTACACGACTGTCTCTCCGTTGCTCTCTGCTCGTCTGCTTGAGTGTCTGGTAGTAACAGATGTAGGTGTGGGGTTAGCCAAGGCCTTTTGATTTTACTCAAATAAGATATACAACATACTTTCTCTGCAACCACACTTCGTCCATTGGTTTCTTGTGTTGTTCATATTTCTTCCACCCTCTCCAGTATACAGAGTGGGGGCATTCACTGTGTGAGGGGCAGCTTTCTTCTCTTTCACAAGGAGCACTTTAAACACAAAGCAGTTCCCTTCACTGCCACGCATGGCGGTGACAGGGTGCATTTTTTTTAGCTTAAATCTATTTTTGCTTTCAGAATTTTTAAAAATATTTTCATGAAGGACTGGTAGCCATGACAAACCAAAACAAACATTGACAAAGCCGCCACCATGCTGGCAGCCAATGCTCGTGTGTGAATGGAAGAGCCTGTTTTGCTCACATCCAACTATCCGGTTCTGCAGAATGACTGCACAGGAGACACCTTTTGCAGTGATCCTGACAGAAGCAATTGAGAAGCACAAACAGAAGCTTTGGATTATCAGGTGTTAGATGTCCTTGGACTGGGCAGAGTTCACTCTGGGTCTGCCACTGTCCTTGCACTCAGGTGAATGGCTGAACAACCCAATCATTCACAAAGGCAGATACCAAAGCTCTTGCCCAGAGGTTATGGTAAGCAGTGAGGCCATACCATGTGCTCACTATCATTCTTTTCAACTAAACCGCATGTTCAAATTTCATCAACTGCTAACCTCCCAAACCAACAAGAGCTTTTGAGAGTGATGGATCTTGTTGCTCTGCCTCGTATAGTCACTCTAAAGATGATGAGCATCCTCTCATACATCAGCACCTCTCATACATCAGCATGAGGCTGCCTGTTTGCAAGAGGGTTGTACTACTGCTCCTCTAGGCTACCCTAAAACTATGTACAAACCTGGCTCAGTGGCACAAACTTTGATACCTCCAAATCCCTACTTTTACTGAACGCCAAGTCACTTACAAAAGGGCCATGTACCTGCTCTCCAATATATTCTCCCAGACTCCACACTGGCACCCTTTTAGGGCATCTGACACATTGCAGCACTTATCATTTAGGGACTAAGGAAATATTATTGCATCACCCTTTATCTTGCAGACAAGCTGACCATCTCTGGTAGTTCTTTACACACGACAGCTGACTTAGACCGACTCAGCCGGCATCAGACTGCAGAATAAGAAGTATAAAAAAGAAAAAAAAGACGGCATGCCTTTTCCATCTATGAACCCAGGATCTGGTAAAATATCCCCATATCTATCTGCGCCCACGCCCCTAAAATGTAGGAAACAGTTGAAGACTTACCTCTTAAAAGAACACTACAAAACAATCCATTAACCATCCACAATCCAGCTTCCCCTCCTACGACCCATTGATTTTATGCTTGTCCTTGACAATTTAGTAAAATCACATATACAGGCATATATATGTGTTCTTATGTAATGCATTTATACGGTCCCAGATTCTCTATACTCCCCACCTATGAAGTGCCGATGTACACAATGTACAAGAATAGAGATGTGTTTTACTGTGTGTCTGTCATTGCTGAAAGATTACATTCCTAAACAGAAATCTGTTGAGTTTAATGCACAGGTGTGGTAGTGGCAACAAAACTTTAACTTTACTTTTAGGGACATGTAACCCCGTAAGGTCCAAGGTTTCAACCAATGTTATTCCTGTCCTAATAAGATGTTGAGCTTGGATCCCCATGACATTTAACTTTGCTTTCCAGAACTTAAGCATCACTGCATTTATTTAATTGTGGTTGCGATGATATCTGTCTAAACTCTATCTTATATATCTATTTGTGACTCAAGAGTGTGACGACAGGACAGCCTCATCCCAAACAGACCATGAAGCACCTAGCTAAATAGTTCTAGGTATTTAATTTTGTCTGCTTTCTTTATTTTAATCACTGCACTGTTATATGATATGCACAAGACTAACCTTATATATGTCACCAAGGGCTGGAGTTGGTCTACTCACCCTAATCAATCATCTGTTGCTAATACATTTGTGTCATACAGTGCTACATATTTTAAATGTTTTGGTAAAAGCAACCATCTCTCTACTTGAACGCTGCGCTAAGTTAAGCCAGCTGTAAATATTTGTTCACCTATTTCATGAACCAGAATTTTTTCTGCTTTTTTTATTTATATCATAGGTTATCACGAATTATGATACCATTTGAGAGGTAGGTCCTCTGTTTATATCTAAGCCCCCCACCACTTACTAATTGCAGTGTAGGGGGCATAGACACATCCCTGACGAATGCCTTTAACCCATGGCTGATTCGTGCAGAAACATGTGGGTATAATTATTTGTACAGTGACGCATACAGTTCATTACACCTAAGTATGCCTCCTGTATTTACCCCTTGGTAATCTTTTAATCAACCAGTGATAACACCAAATTAAAGGATACTTTAGTGGATTATCCCATGGTTTTTAAAAGTTATAAACTTGACCTAAATCATTGAACTAAGCGAAGAAATATCTAAGAACTCCCTCAGAAAAGCCCAATTCCGAGGTCGAGTTGGCCCTCGTAGTAACATATTACCAGGGTGGGAGGAGGTGGCAAATGAGGAAGCATGTAACATTCCATGAGTGAGCCATCCTCATCCGATTCTTGGAATTGCCTTGAATTTAGGTAACAAACAACTAGCAGCCCACAGAGAACTTATCGGGTCTCTGGTAGTAACCTGCTGATTTGCTGATTAAGCAATTAAACATTTCTCTGAGGGTATCAAGCCAATTTGTTTGTTTAATGTTCAAGCTCGTCCAGTCCTCTCTGACTCTCTCTGGTAGACCTTCTTATCCTAGGGAAACTTCTGGTCCACCAAACAAGCTTTCAACAACGGTGCTGCTTCAACATCAGTCCCACAACCACTTTGGCACCGAGGTCACCTCCTATTGCTCTGCTAAAAGTTGACATGACACTAGCACAAGTGTTGCCACTTTGGTTGACAATGCCAACACCAGCAGACTCTTTCTGTTTTAAATACTGTCTAGTCTGAAAAAATTATTAGAGCAGGTCAAATACTCCTTTTAGGTGACACCTTGCGCAAACCATATAACCCTTTCCCAATTGTTAACCAGGGTAAATTCCTAATTTGGCTCTGATTCCTGTGCAATTGAGATGCTTACACGTGTGCCGCAAACGGATGATAATTATAGCAAGGCCAATAACCTACTTCCTTGATTTTTATTTTTATATATTTTTAATTGTCCTTCTTACCGACAACTTGGATACTCTCTGCTCTGTTTGAGTTTATACTTATTTTATTTAGCCAATTTTGATTTTGAGGTCATAGTAAGCACATTATGCAATAGAATCAAGTAAGGACGAGTAGCAAATGGTTCTTGACTGCTCCTTTTCTAGCAATTTGTGTGCTAGGCGCCGGGAAACCTTAATGTCAGTAGTTTCTGAAGTCTGACTTCCGGGGACCAAGAGGCAGAGACATCACAAGTTGTGCACACCCTGCACACGAGCAGGCATACCCCATCTGACATTACTGACATTAAGGTACTAATAGACCTTACCACAGTCACGATAATATACCTTGACTAAAAGAAACCTGAATATTAAGGTCATTATCACATTTTTTCACTAATTTTGGTCCTGATGAAAGCCTAATTGACCCCTCTGTGCATTCAAAGGCGGAAACATGTCGACCTTTTTAATGGACTAATATCAGTGGGGAAGACCCCTAACTCCCCTTCCAATGCACACTTAAGATTTTAAACAGCCTGAACCCAGACCCAATAAACTTCTCTTTTTCTGGATAGTCATGGTTTTTTAAACTTTTTTCACTCACCTATAACTCACTGCTATTTTGATCACTGATCACTACTGGTTCTACCAGTGGTTTACCTCCGGGTGGAGGAAGCATAACCACTAACCCAATGATGATACTGCCACATACCTATAAAGGTGGAGAACCAAGATATACCGCCACCCGGGCCTTGGCACGTGATTGAGGGTTTTTTATCGGTACCGTGAAACGAAAGAACAAAAAACCCTGGTTACCCAGGACAAGTGATCCGTTCCCCCTCTGATTTTTTGAACTATGCATTAAGGAAGCTGAATGGATCACGACCACTTCCTTCTCCCCCCTCTGATTCAACAACATATTTATAATGTCTACATGCATTATAGCTTGCCGCCCATCCATTGGGTGCATCCCGCAAGATCAAGCATATAAACTTAATCAGAATCCAACTTACACAATCACATAGCCCCAGAGCCACCTGCTTCCCCCCCACACATGAGACGTAGGAACACCAGTCCGCCAACCCATCAGGCATAATGAGATAATTACGCCAAATTGTATTCACCAGACCCTGCTAAGGTCCCCCGATGGGGTTCAGGATACCCCATGTTCTTATAGCCATTGCACTTTCGAGGAAGCATCTTTTATTTTTTGCAGCTCTTGCAACATATTCTCCCAATACTCAGCAATGGGGACCCTTGGCAGGACCCTAGCCTCTTCCCTCCGCAGCGGAACCGACTCAGCCCTTTCCCATTTTAGTGTTGCTGTGCCCCAATGCTGTATTGTTGAAATTTTGTTTGCTTTCCAGTGCATTGCTATTGCACAATGAGTGATAAGCATCGCCAAATCTATGAATCTGCTGGTCACTCTTTGGGTCTTTCTAATCCTATATAACCCCAGTAATGCATCTTCCACAGTGTGAAGGTCTGTACGATGTATCAGTGTAATTAGTGTATTTGTAACTGCAGTACACAGAGTAAAAAGGAAACAAAACCTCTGTAGGGACCTATATTTCTTTTAACATTGAATATATCGAAATAGTTAGTAAGAAAGATGCCAAGGAGAGATACTTGGAAATATTATTCAAACATGAAAAATTTATTCAACTGTTTTATCATTTTTTCAAAAATTTTTTAGAGACACTTGTACAAAAATACATTTCATTGTTACTGTGCAAATCAACATTTTTACATACATTTGGTGGAAATCCTATCATTCAAGGTGCCCTCTAATAGCAGTTGATCCTAATGATCTAGAACACAGACTCACACATAAGTCACACATTTTCAATAAAGAATAAGGAACATACCTAACAACATGAGCACATAAGCAAAGTTATTCTTGAGTATTTAACAAGGACCCCCTGAGGATTCGGATACAAAGAAGTTCCTAGGCCAGGGAAAAAGAACCAATTGACAAAAAACAACCTAGGCAACCTATACAGTGTAATCACAGACAATTGGCTACAAGAAGTTGAGAAAATATATGTTATTTTATTCTTAGGTTATATTTAAAAAGTGCATGACATGTAATACAATAGACAATAGACATGAATCAGAATTTACTATCATATAAATAAGAGTTCAACAAGTTTATACATTGGTAACAAAATACATGAAAATTGCATTAAAAGAAAAAGCATAAAAAGTGGCCGATAGGATCTCATTAGCTCTAAGGTGTACTTAGAAGGGTACGTATAGGGACCTAGGTGGTATGGTTCTATTGGTTGTGATGTAGTTAACCAGGTCATATCCAAGACAGCGGATGTTGGGCCGACGTACGTTTCGGTGAAGATCACCTTCCTCAGGGCCAAAGACAACGAATAAACAAATAAGTAGTATAAAGTCTTAAAAATATGAGGGCATAATACAAGATTCTGAAAAACAGAGAATAGAAGAATTTTAAGTATCAACATCTCTTTTGCTTTTTACATCATGGTTTTAATCTATGGCATCATATATGTACATATCTACTTTTCAATTTCTGAAATTTAATAAGGGCTCATAGCTAACTGAACATCTTTCTGAGTAAAGGTTAGATCGACCATAGGTGTTATGAGTCCACATGGTGAGGAGATGAAAGGAAAAATCAAAGAAATATACCCAATAGATCTGGTTCACCCAAAGTGATGACACAAAAAGTGCCAAGAACATGCAGTGCTTTTAGGATGTTTATTGGAGTGCTGTTATCATGGTTTAACATAAGACAAGAAGGCTTTACCTATAATATGGTGAATCTAGGCATGTAATAGGCAAGATTCTGGCCGGACTCTTTAGAGCATATGCTAAAAAATACAAAATACAAAGGATTTCGGTAGTATTTTGAAAAATGGAAGATTATTTTATTAATGCTAGAGAGGTTGGTAGTAAATTACCTCAGTATGCGAGGCACACGCCTTTAACTTTTCTTACTGTTTGAGCCACCCGGGGGACTTCTGTGAACAGGGGAGTAGTTGCTGTATAAATACAAATTTGAAAAATGATCGATGGGCTATGGCGGGGCAAAAAGCCAGTTTTTACCAGGGTAGTGGGTTGATTACCTGTTTGGGCGTATAACGCGTTGTTTTTATAACTGAAACATTGGTTGGTTGGTGCAAGGCGCCATAATCTATACAATGAGATAACCAAACATATAAGCAAGAGTAGGATTTAGTAACTCAGATAGTAGAGCGCGCAGTGGTAGCGGGAGCAGTTCTCCGATTTGAACTACTTTAGTAACAAGACCCAGAATAATAAACCGCTACGAGGTTTTCGGTCATGTTAGTTACAGATGGAAAAAACTAAAAGCTAAAGGGTAGTTTGCGATTTACGGTGAAAAGATGGTAACACAGCTTTAAATTGTGGCTACAGCTCATTAAATTAATGCGGCACCTTTTTTGCAAGCTGCGGGGTGAAGTGGGCTGAATAGTTAAGGGTGGCTCGTCGTACCAGTTTTTTTAAAATTCTGATCTCACATGCGGCGCTTCCGAAGGTTCAGCTCTACGTCGACAGTTAGTGCAAATGGCTGTGTCTAGAAGTGATAAGGCATAGCGGTCAGGGGTATGTAAAAACTACTTAGACAAAGCCCAAAATGCTATCAGGGAGAGTAGCTTGTGCATCACGGCTAATGCGACATGGTTTGGAATTACGAGGGGCTCACATCAGCAGAGTGCGGCTGAGCGCTCGAGCAGAACGCGTGAAAAGGCGTCTCTTACCTTCCTCTTGGGGTGCTGCTGCCGCGACCGGGGGTTCTGGGGAAAGAATTCCTCTATGAAGGGAATACCAGCATGGGGAGCTTTTTAAATATGATGCAGCAAATGGGACCAGGTGGGAGGTCGTTAACAGAGAGGTAGGACTAATACTATGTTTTGAAGGGAAACATAGTTAAAGGACTTAGGCTAAGCTTGCATGCACTGTGGCAGCCATATTGTGATGGTGGAGGGTGATACGAAATAAGGGTACAAAGTACCGAATGTTTGCACAAAGTGACAGGAATTGGTTATGCTGGGATCATAAAATGTCACATCTTCATGGGGATATATAGTCTCTCATGAGCTGCAGTGGGGCATGTGCGATTAAGAGATTAGGGTGCATGGTACCGGGTTGTGGCAAGACTTAACAAGATTTGATTATAATGTGACTAAAGGCATCATTTATTTGTGGAAGTTTACAGTCTCTCGTGAGCTGGGGCAGGTTAAACACTGCAGCAAAACATTTTTAGATGGCAAGGAGATTAGTTTCAGATGTGGCCATATTATTGAAGTGTAACTATCCACGAGATTTCTTCATTGTGCCCAAAACGGACTGTGTCCAGATGGTGGATCCAAAAAGTTTCGCGTTTTTTGCGGAAAATTGATGGATCTTTGCCTGGAGGTGCGTGAACGCGTTCTAGAATTTGCCATTGTAGGTCTTTTTCATTATGGTCATACTGGACAAAGTGGGACACCATTGGGGCATTGGTTTTTTGAGTTCTAATTGCAGATTTGTGTTCCGAGAGTCTAGTTCGGAATTCTCTTGATGTTTCCCCTATATATCCTATGTCACACGGATATATGATCAGATATATAACATTTTTAGTTCTGCAGTTAGTCATTTCTTTTAGATTTCCTTCCTTGTGTCCATAGGTCCATTTCTCACCGGGAATTACTTGGTCACATGGGTGGCAGTTACCACATCTGTGATTGACTTTTGGCAAAGGATTTTTATCTATGGTTTTCTGTTTGTTACTTTCTTTTCTTTTCCACCTGCTGTGTACCAGTTTGTCACGGAGATTTTGGTTTCTTCTGAATGCTAAGATAGGTTTACTTAGTCTGCTTTCTTGATCGTTTGTATTCAGTATCTTCCAATTGTTGTGGATAACCTTCCTTATTTTGTTATTGATGGTAGAGTGATTCAGAACGCACACCAGTTTTTGGTCCTGGGATTTCGGAGTTGGATTTAAAAGGACATCTCTGTTGTAATATTTCGCTCTTTTCATAGAGCTACGTATGAGACGTTTGGGGTATCCTCTTGCTAATAACCGTTCCATTAGTTGGTTGGCATGAATAATGAAATCTTTCATAGATGTGCAGTTTCTTTTTATTCGCAAGAACTCACCAAACGGGATGGAGTCTTTTTGGCAGTTTGGATGGTAGCTGCCATGTTCCAGGATGGTGTTTTTTGCTGTGGGTTTACGATATAAGTCGACTGTCAGTTTGCCATCTGTATGTCGTACCCATATATCTAAGAATTCCACTTGGTCTGGGGAGAAATTGTGGGTAAATTTCAGATTTTTATCGGCTAGATTGAGCCATTCCATGAATTCCTTTAAAAGGTCCTCTGTCCCAGACCAGATAAAAACACATCATCTATAAATCTGTGCCAGCTACTGATGTTCTCAAAAAACGGCGCGATTTCATTACAGATGTTCTTGCGTTCAAATTCTCCCATATAGATGTTAGCAATACTGGGGGCACAAGTGGCCCCCATACTTACACCTTTGATTTGATGGTATACTTCATCTCCGAATTCAAAAAAGTTCTTTTGTAGGACCATTCTCAAACATTCCAAAATGAAGGTGTCAGGTCTGGTTCCTGGTGTCCTTGCTAAGAGTGCTGCAACTGATTCCATCGCTTTGTCTTGAGGAATGTTTGTATATAGCGATTCTATATCACATGTCACTAGCAGTTGGTTGACATTATTGAAAGGAGAGTTTTCCAGAACTTTAATCATATGCCCAGTATCCTTGATGTACGAGGCATACGTGGTGGTTAGAGGGCATAAGAAGGTATCCAAGTACTTCGAGAGTGGTTGCGTGCTTGAGTTTAGGGAAGCTACTGTAGGTCTCAAAGGTGGGTCCAAGGTGTTCTTGTGTGTTTTTGGAACACCATAGATGGCAGGGACCACAGGGTGGGTGTTGATGAGGTAGTCCATTTCTTTCTGGCAGATGAACCCGTCTACAAAGGCATTTGATACTAGCATTTTTATCTCTTCTGCTAGATTTGTGAGAGATCGTCTGCTTGCTCTTCTGTAATGCTCTTCTACTCCTAGCAGTTGGTTTATTTTGTCTGCATAGTGGCTTGTGTCCATAATCACAATCCCTCCTGCTTTGTCACATGGTTTTATTGTGATGTCTTGGTTGTTTTGAAGCGTTTGCAAAGCTGATCTTTCCTCTTTCTCCAAATTTGTGTGGGGCAGTGGAATAAATTTCAGAACTCTTTCCAGTTCATTCAGAACACTTTTCTCAAATGTTGCCACTTCCGGTCCTAGCATGTCCAGAGTGGGGGTGAAAGTGGAGGGGGGTGGCAGCCTGAAAGGTTTTCCTCTTCTTCTCTTGTTTCTTTATTTTCAAAGTACCTTCTTAGCCTGATCTTCCTGAAGAAGGAAAAGATGTCTTGATGGATTTGGAATCTATTTGCTCCAGTACTCGGGACATATGATAAACCTTTACTTAATATTTTCACTTCTTCCGATGACAGTTTATGTGAAGAGAGATTAAATATTGGTATGGATGTGTTCTGATTTTTTATTGTTTCCAATATTGTTGTCGTCTCGTTTGGACATATGGCTGAGGATGTGGAGGGTTCGGCTGTTGGTATTGGTTCGGTTGTTGACATTGGTTTTGATTCACTGTCGGATAGCGAGGTCTTCCTCGTCCTCTGCCTCTCACTAAAAAAGGCTGTCGTGGGCCTCGATTTGGTCTTCCTGAGAAGTGTCCTCTTTGGTTGTGATTAGAGAAGCCATCGTCATAATCTTCTTCTGTCATCATTCCTTCTTGTTCTGAATCTGAGGAGTTGGTGTTGGAAAAAGTTTGAAATCTAACTCTTTTGTTGAATTTAGGGTTATGATAGGTTTGGTCATATGATCTAGTTCCTTTAGCTGTGTCATCTTGCTGCTGAGTGTAGAAGTCTTTTTTTAGGTAAGGATAGATTTTTTCCTGTGCAAACCAGCGGAATTTTTTTCTTAATTTATCCATTTTCTTTTTTGTGAGGTATGTGTCGAATTCTTCGATTTCTTCATTTATTTCCTGAAGGGTTTTCTTTGCTTCTTCTAACGATGGATTTGCTTTTAGTTTCTCCTCTAGTTCGTGAATTTCCTTCTGTAATGCCACTAACATATCTTTGACTGTGTTTATAATGAGGAGCATCCAATCGCGGGAACAACGATTCGCTATGAGGGACCAACGCTCTAAGAAACTGCGAACTTCCACAAATCGGGCTGGTATGTTTCTAACTCTAAGTCCTATGGGGATGGCACCTGCTTTTAAATACTCTCCCATAAAGAACGCGTGTGATTCCATTCTTTTGGCTTTCTTTTTTAAGTTCACTAATTTTAACCAGTCAGTGTTGGTACTAGGTGTACTAATGGTGTTAGTCTTATTACCACCTGTGATTTGGTCCATCATAGTGAGGAAATCTTCGTCGGAAAAACCAAATGTTTTTAAATTATCCATAACTTTTATGAGAAAAGGAGAAATGCTGCGCCACTAATGTAATTAGAAATAAAGCTCAAAGTGATAAGAGTAGAAAGAAATTGTGTGGTATCAGAGGTGGATAAGGTCTATCTAAAGTGAAGAGATGTATGCTATGAGCAAATGTGAAACTAATTAGAAAAAGAAACTCTACAGTAAAAACTGTTGAGAGATATAAGAAGAGAGAGTTCTCCCAGATACTTTGAGGCCCAGAGGAGGGAGACAAACCAAGTAAAAAGGAAACAAAACCTCTGTAGGGACCTATATTTCTTTTAACATTGAATATATCCAAATAGTTAGTAAGAAAGATGCCAAGGAGAGATATTTGGAAGTATTATTCAAACATGAGAAATGTATTCAACTGTTTTATCATTTTTTAAAAAAATGTTTAGAGACACTTGTACAAAAATACATTTCATTGTCACTGTGCAAATCAACATTTTTACATACATTTGGTGGTAATCCTATCATTCAAGGTGCCCTCTAATAGCAGTTGATCCTAATGATCAAGAACACAGACTCACACATCAGTCACACATTTTCAATAAAGAATAAGGAACATACCTAACAACATGAACACATAAGCAAAGTTATACATAACATTAGACTAACACAGATGGTAGCTCTAAGGTGTACTTAGAAGGGTACGTATAGGGACCTAGGTGGTATGGTTCTATTGGTTGTGATGTAGTTAACCAAGTCGTATCAAAGACAGCGGATGTTGGGCCGACGTACGTTTCGGTGAAGATCACCTTCCTCAGGGCCAAAGACAACGAATAAACAAATAAGTAGTATAAAGTCTTAAAAATATGAGGGCATAATACAAGATTCTGAAAAACAGAGAATAGAAGAATTTTAAGTATTGAGGAAATATAAATTTTATGGTCAAGTTGTGTTCCCTAGCGAGTACCCCACCGTCTCCATGTACGAGTTAAAGTGCATGTAACTTCCCTCCTGTACCAGCTATGAAGACGCAAATACATTTGCGTCCAACGTTAACGTGTCCTCTTTCAGACCCACCATGAATGGGTTGAGTGGTCCGTTCCTAAGTATGCTATGCCAACGTCTTTTTGTAGTGTACTTCTACGTTTTCCAGCTCTAGCTGAGTAGGCCTCTGAATTTCTGCCACCGAGCCTCTTTTCTGGCTTCTGACTCGAAGGGCCTCAGCCCAGGCTGCCCCTGTACCCGTGAACTCTGACTTACTTTCAGCGCGGCCCTTCGCGCTCGGCTCAGCCTGCTTTCTGCCAAGACTGACTTCAACCTTCGAATTATCTGATCCGCTCCCCGAAAATACATTCCTGCCTGCTAGTTTCAGTAAACATTCCTCCCAGCTGCAAAGCCAAAGGGGCCGGCCTGTCTCTGTGCAAGTAATTCAAGTAATTCATAGCCTCTGTTACCATGCTCCCGTGGAAGGCCCGTGCCCCCACGCTTCTCATGCAGACACTCAGGCGCTTATACACGCCCTTACAGTCAGTATAGAATAGCTTCTGCCCCAGAGACCTTTCCGCCCAGATAGCTTAGTTCCTAAACATCAGATATCAGATATGATAGAAGCACAAGTTGATCTGACATGCCAGACTTCTGTCTCTTTCCGTCAGTTCAAATGTCAAGTCCCCAGCACCCTCCGACTCCATGTCATGCACACGTCATGCAGCTGCGCGCGCATCCAAGCTTCCGATTTCTGCTGACATTGCAACATTTTCTGTTAGTGCCACCCTTTGTGACACCTATCTGTGACGTTTCAAGCACACACCTCTAGTTCACGCCTAGTCCACGCCTCTTGCTTACGTACTAGTAACACGTGGATACTGTTATCTTGTCTTCTGTCAGGGCTCCAAGCATACCTGATATGTAATCGCCTTGACTGTACTTGCGCGTGAGCAGAGATGATTAGGCTCAGGAACTAGATGCCAGTACCCGAATCCCAAGAGACGATGGTGGCAGGTCAATAAGAACCTCCCCACATCATCCTCCGGGAAGGGGGTGTGGATAAAATAACAAACAGAGAAGAGACCGGTCCGGAAAGTTTCCTCAGACTACTTCCTTCAGGGCGCCTGCGTATTGGAAACCTGTAATAGGAGCACACCATTAGTTTTTCCTTCCTACGCTACTCTAACTCTAATGTCCTCGGGTTTAATCTAAAACTCACTTAATATTTTTCCGGACCTTGCTTCTCTTCTATGAAATGTGTTTTTTCTTTTTCTCGTCTAGTAGTCGTTGCTGCAGGGAAGACAAGGGTGAATGGGTTAATTCCTTACTAATGCTATTCTATGGTCACCCCTGATACTGCCTTCTTCTAAATATACTTACTTGACTAACTACTTGAGAACGCTGCTTCGGGGGTTCTGTAAAGTTGTTCTGAATTGGGAAAAAGTGGAACAGGACCTTACTTATAGATAGTCTTTACACTAGCAATGACTCAAGGAGGAATGTTCTGGCAATCCTTGTTTCCGACTTTTTCACACAAAGTTCAGGAAATGGTTTCTCTTCCCCTTTGCCATTCAATGTTCTAGAGAAAAAGACTTTTCGTTCCTCCTTTCGCTCAACGCTCGAATAGGAATTCTCGAGTCTCTTTTACTCAGTGTTCAAGAAAAGGTCTTTCTCGTTTATCCATTTACTCGATGTTCAAGAAAGGTTTTCTCGTTCCTCTTGGTCACATAGAATTTAGAAGTTCAGAATATGCACTTGACAAAGTTAATTATGACACTTTGAATATCTTCAGTTTGGCCAAACACTAGTTATTCGACACTTAGCTTTCTGTTGTTGACTGACTCTCTTGTTCGCTGAATCTTCTTCTCCACAGGAATTCACTTTAACTCAGGATACACTTCGACGATTCTTCGGCGGTTCACTTGGACTTGGGAAAAGGGGCTGTTATTACGCGTTTGAATTAGCACGCCGTAATAACGTTTCCTCGACACTCGCGCTAATCGCAAATGGAGTACTGCAACCAGGATACTTTAATCTAAGGATTCGAGGAATTCACCAGAGTACGCACACAGGTTCTTCTTCGCTAACGGTTCAGGTGAAGTGCGTAGTTTCTAGAACTTGCGTCCCGCTCATACTCTCCGCACCAAAACGAGGCTTAAACGACTAGAGCGTCAACCTCACAGCACCACGGCACAGCGGCAGCCATTTTGTCTCTCCAGAGTCGGACCCTCTCCGACCACGATAACTCTGTGGATCTTCGGGCTTCGCTTTGGGTCGAGGTTGAACCACACACCAGCGTATCCACATGACGGGTTCTGACAGTACCCCCCAACAAGGCAGGCTCCTTCCCTCTGGGCTTGGAGGGGTAGCTTTGGTGGAAGGAATGAACCAATCTGGGAGCGTGAACATCTTCTTCCAGTTCCCACGATCGCTCTTCAGGCCCATAACCCTTCCAGTCGATGAGGTAATACAGTTTCCCTTTGGAGAACTTGGAGTCCAGAATGTCTTTTACCTCAAACTCCGTTCCCGTCTCCAGGTGAATTGGCTGAGGGGGTGCTTGCATTCTCAGGTCTGCAGAAGTTCTCTTTAGCAATGAAACATGGAAGACAGGATGAATTTTTAGCCTAGGAGGAAGTGTCAATTGATAGGTGACGGGATTGATTTGTTTCTCAACTGGGTAAGGACCAATAAAGCGGGGTTGAAATTTTCGATTACCTTTTAGTCTCAGATGCTTTGTGTTCAACCACACCTTATCCCCCACGGACAGTGGAGGACCAGCGCGCCGCTTCCTATCCGCATAAATCTTATACTTCTCCTTAGCCTTTTGCAGATTGTCTGTTGCCTGTTGCTGGATGTGACCCATCTGGGACACCAGGTCCTCGACAGCTGGGACTGCCGTTTCCATTTGTCGGATTGATGCGTTTGGATGTCGCCCATAATTCAAGAAGAAGGGGGAGAAACCAGTGGAGCTGTTTCTCGCATTGTTATGGGCGAATTCTGCCGACCACAAGTAATCGGCCCACTGAATTTCCTCTTTCAGAAGGAATAGTCGAAGATACTGCTCCAGCTCTTGATTCACCCTCTCTGTTTGCCCATCTGTCTCTGGGTGATAGCTAGTGGAAAACCTAACTTCTGTACCTAGACCCTTCATGAATGCCTTCCAAAAGTGGGATACGAACTGAGTACCCCTATCCGAAATGACCACCTTGGGTATGCCATGGATCCTGACTATTTGGGAGTTAAAATGATCCGCTACTTGTTTAGCTGACGGAGTTCCTTTTAATGCTATGAAGTGGGCCATTTTTGAGAAAGCGTCTACCACCACTAGAATAGTGTCATAACCTCTACTCAAGGGTAAATCGGTAATGAGATCAAGAGTCACTGTGTGCCAGGGATAAGGAGGGGTGGGCAGGGGTTGCAGGAGCCCCTTAGGTGCTTGTCTTTCAGATTTTCCCTGCGCGCAGATCTCACAAGCCTTAACATATCTCTCAATATCTGTTGACATCCCAGGCCACCAATAGTGTCTCTTAATCAGCTCTTCGGTTTTGTTCTCTCCCTTGTGCCCCGCCAGCTTATCATCATGACACTCACGCATCACCTGTTGCTGCAATTCTGTTGTAGGCACATACAAGGCCTCCCCTTGATATGGCAACTGACGAACGATCTTCCTGCCAGGGCCTTCCTTAACCCAATTTTGCTTGTCCTCCGGACTCATGCTTCCTGCTATGGCCTCTTGGACATTGATCGAAACTGTGGCCCCAATAAACTTGTTCTCAGGGATGATCGGTTGAATCTCTATGGTCGTTCTCTGAGGGTCGGTATCCAGTCTGGAAAGTGCGTCGGCCTTTCCGTTTTGTGCTCCTGGGCGGAAGGTAATTACGAAGTCGTAATCCGCAAAGTACAGGGACCATCTGAGTTGTCTTGGTGTGAGCGTTCTGGCGGACTTCAAGAACTTCAGGTTTCGGTGATCTGTGAATACTGTGACTTGATGCTGTGTCCCCATCAAATAATGCCGCCACTCTTTGAAGGCATCCTTGATAGCCAGTAATTCTTTCTCGGTGATGGTGTAGTTAATTTCCGCCGGGGTCAGCTTTCTAGATCGGTAAGCTACTGGATGCAGTTGACCTGTGCTCTTGTGACGCTGCGATAGGACTCCTCCCAACGCCTGGTCCGACGCATCGGTCTCGACGTAAAACGGTTCCGATGGATCAGCATGAAGCAGGACTGGTGCAGTAGTAAAGGCTTCTTTTAAGGTTTGAAAAGCCTCCTCGGCCTCTCCCGACCACTCGAACTTCATTCCTTTCTTTAACAGCCTGGTAAGGGGTAGAATTTTCCCGGAAAATTCTCTGATGAATCGCCTGTAGAAGTTGGCAAACCCAATGAAACTTTGGACCTCTTTCACACTCGTTGGAGATTTCCAGGTGGTTACTGCCTCTATCTTCCGCGGATCCATTAAGATGCCAGACGGGGAAAGGACAAATCCCAAAAATTCGACCTGGGAAACGTCGAAGGCACACTTCTCCAGTTTTACAAACAGCTTGTTCTCTTGCAGTTTTCTCAGAACTCCTTTCACCTGCTCGTGGTGTCTCGTCACATCGGAGGAATAAATCAAGATGTCATCTATGTATACAATGGCACACTGGTCGATGAACTCCTTCAGGACATCATTAATAAAATGCTGGAAGGCAGCTGGGGCATTACATAGCCCGTAGGGCATCACTTGGTACTCGAATAGGCCGAATCTAGTCCGAAAAGCCGTCTTCCACTCGTCGCCTTCTCGCATCCTGACTAGGTGGTAGGCCCCTCGCAGGTCTAATTTTGTGTAGACTTGAGCTCCTTTGACTTGGTCCAATAACTCCGATATCAAGGGCAGGGGGTATCTGTTCTTCTTCGTTATCCTATTGATTGCTCGGTAGTCGATGCATGTTCTCAAGTCCCCTTCCTTCTTTGGCACGAAAAATAGGGGCGACGAGACAGGCGACTGTGAGGGTCGGATGAAACCATTCGCCAGGTACTTGTCCAGGTATTCTTTCAGGTGTTGGTGTTCCTTCTCGGTTAACGCGTACACTCGACTGCATGGCAAGTTGGCTCCAGGTTCTAGATCAATCTTGCAGTCGTAGGCTCTGTGTGGAGGTAACATCTCGGCTTCCACTTCGTTGAACACATCTTCGAACTCTTTATACACCTCCGGGACCTGGCGGGTGTCTATGGCGCACACGGAGTGCTCTACAAGACTCAAGGCATGAGCTGGGTTTATTTCTTCTCCACTATTCCTTGGGACAAAACAGTTCTCACAACAGTAGTTCGAGTCCATGTGAACGGTTCTGGAATTCCAGTCAATCGTGGGGTTATGCTCCGTGAGCCATGGTAGTCCAAGAATCAACTGAAACTGTGGAGCATCGATCAGGTTGAACTGGATTAATTCACGATGGCCCTCTGCGGTGATCAGCTCCATCACCTCTGTGTGGCTTACGATGGGTCCCGACGATAGGTTGGTTCCATCCACGGCGCGGACTGGTTCGCTTTTCTCTTTTCGAATGGCTTTGATTCCCACCTTGTCCGCAAAACGCAAGTCACAGAAATTTCCCGTCGCTCCAGAGTCTACCATGACAGAGACTTCGGTCAGGACCGTCGATCGGAACATCACTCTCATAGACAGAATCAGATGCGGAGCCGCCGCTTGTAGGGTATTGGCCACATGGTGTTCTTTTGGAGTCTCTTCAGTAATCGCACCCACCCGTTCAACTCCAGCCACAGGTGGTGCCGCTAGTTTTCCTTCGGCTTGAAAGTTCCTTTGGGTTTCTTCGGACAGTTTCGGACAAAATTCCCACTCGAACCACAATATATGCACAGGTTGTTTGTTCTCCTTCTTTCTCTTTCTTCCTTCGTTAGGGGCCCTCGGATGGTTCCGATCTGCATCGGTTCTACTCCGGAATTTCCTTCTGAGGTTCGTGTTCCCTCTGGACGCGCCCTGTCGAATCTGGGAACGACAGTCCGGAATTCTTTTTTCCTTTCCCCCCGCCGCTCTCCTTGACGAAAATCTATTTCTAGAACTAAATCGATGAGGGCCGATATCTCCGTTGGGCGATTTGGAATTTGGGCCAACACGTCCTTCAGCTCGTCTCTCAACCCACGATAAAACACTGCTGCTCGTTTGCTTTCTGGCCAATCCGTCTCCACCACCAACTTGTTAAACTGCGCCAGATATGCTATTAGGTCTCGATTGCCCTGTCGCAAATCTAATAATTCGTTGTCCACAACTTGGGAGATCCTCCTGCGATCAAATATTCGAAGAAACTCTTGTTTGAAATTTTCGAAGTTCCTCAACAGCGGGTCTTCTCTGGTGACTAGAGGCATGGACCAGGCCGCTGCGTCTCCGCTCAAATACGAGAGAATGAAGGCTACTTTGGACTGCGCATCAGGGAAAATCGATGGGCGGCACAGGAAATGCAAGGAGCATTGCGAGAGAAATATCTGTGCCTTCTGTGGATCCCCACTAAACCTTTCAGGGGCGGCTAGAGGGATAACTGGAGACAGGGAGTGTATGACTTGTGTAGTTGACCTGTTTGTCGCTTCTAACACTGGATTCATGGCCTCCCGCTCTAAACTACTAGTTCTGTGTAACCTCAGGGCTAGCTCGGCTGTTTCCTTTCGGGCGTTCACTACCTCTTGTTTTAAATTCTGATTTTCTTCCCTTACTGCCCCCAGTTCCTTGTGGATTGCGTCTAGGATCGTCCCTAACGATTGTACATCTATTCCTTCGGCCATCTCTGCTCAGGTGCAAAAAATACTTGGGCACTTCACTCTGTCAGGGCTCCAAGCATACCTGATATGTAATCGCCTTGACTGTACTTGCGCGGGAGCAGAGATGATTAGGCTCAGGAACTAGATGCCAGTACCCGAATCCCAAGAGACGATGGTGGCAGGTCAATAAGAACCTCCCCACATCATCCTCCGGGAAGGGGGTGTGGATAAAATAACAAACAGAGAAGAGACCGGTCCGGAAAGTTTCCTCAGACTACTTCCTTCAGGGCGCCTGCGTATTGGAAACCTGTAATAGGAGCACACCATTAGTTTTTCCTTCCTACGCTACTCTAACTCTAATGTCCTCGGGTTTAATCTAAAACTCACTTAATATTTTTCCGGACCTTGCTTCTCTTCTATGAAATGTGTTTTTTCTTTTTCTCGTCTAGTAGTCGTTGCTGCAGGGAAGACAAGGGCGAATGGGTTAATTCCTTACTAATGCTATTCTATGGTCACCCCTGATACTGCCTTCTTCTAAATATACTTACTTGACTAACTACTTGAGAACGCTGCTTCGGGGGTTCTGTAAAGTTGTTCTGAATTGGGAAAAAGTGGAACAGGACCTTACTTATAGATAGTCTTTACACTAGCAATGACTCAAGGAGGAATGTTCTGGCAATCCTTGTTTCCGACTTTTTCACACAAAGTTCAGGAAATGGTTTCTCTTCCCCTTTGCCATTCAATGTTCTAGAGAAAAAGACTTTTCGTTCCTCCTTTCGCTCAACGCTCGAATAGGAATTCTCGAGTCTCTTTTACTCAGTGTTCAAGAAAAGGTCTTTCTCGTTTATCCATTTACTCGATGTTCAAGAAAGGTTTTCTCGTTCCTCTTGGTCACATAGAATTTAGAAGTTCAGAATATGCACTTGACAAAGTTAATTATGACACTTTGAATATCTTCAGTTTGGCCAAACACTAGTTATTCGACACTTAGCTTTCTGTTGTTGACTGACTCTCTTGTTCGCTGAATCTTCTTCTCCACAGGAATTCACTTTAACTCAGGATACACTTTGACGATTCTTCGGCGGTTCACTTGGACTTGGGAAAAGGGGCTGTTATTACGCGTTTGAATTAGCACGCCGTAATAACGTTTCCTCGACACTCGCGCTAATCGCAAATGGAGTACTGCAACCAGGATACTTTAATCTAAGGATTCGAGGAATTCACCAGAGTACGCACACAGGTTCTTCTTCGCTAACGGTTCAGGTGAAGTGCGTAGTTTCTAGAACTTGCGTCCCGCTCATACTCTCCGCACCAAAACGAGGCTTAAACGACTAGAGCGTCAACCTCACAGCACCACGGCACAGCGGCAGCCATTTTGTCTCTCCAGAGTCGGACCCTCTCCGACCACGATAACTCTGTGGATCTTCGGGCTTCGCTTTGGGTCGAGGTTGAACCACACACCAGCGTATCCACATGACGGGTTCTGACATCTTCTCTCAGCTGTTACGCCTACTGCATCTCTTCTTATGGTGTAAATTAAGTATATAAGCTATGTACTGTTAATAAAGCATTGCTCTATCCCTTCTGACACCCTGTGTGGTGTTCAGAACATGATATCCTGGTCTTGACCATTCCTTTTTAAGGAATAAAACCCCTAAGAACTCTAACACCACGGACTCTGTTTTCTTTCATTTCCGATTGAGTTATTATTGATTAAGTACTTACCTGCATAGAAATTAAGAGTAAATTATTTATTTACATCATTTTGGCGCCCGAATAGGGACCCCTCCCCCACCTCACGCGCCGGTTGGTGCGTTGCAACCTGTGTCCCCTGCGGTCAGTTAGCCGGAACATACGCGTACCGGCAGGATTTCCTGCATCTCCCTCTGACCCACGGAGGTGACGAAGACTGCGATCAGTACCCAGACGAGGCGGTGAGGAGTGCGGAGGATCCCGACCAGAGCCTAGCCGAAAGAAGCAAGGTCCGAGGTGTCAAGAGGCCCACCAGTTTTCCGAAGTTTTCCGAAGTTTTCCGAAGTTTTCCGAAGTATCGAGTCGAGTCCAGTCGAGTTTTCCGAGGCCTTCTGTTTCCGTGCTTCCCGGTGAGTACCATTGCTGGGACGTATCTAGACGGGTTTGGGTACACAAGTCCGGTCTGCACTGTTTTTAGGCAGTGTATCTGTGCTGTTTAGCAGTACATCAGTTTTCAAGTTCTTGCACTGTTTTTAGGCAGTGTATCTGTGCTGTTTAGCAGTACATCCGATGTAGGGGGTAGTTATATATGTTACAAATGTCTTTTTATGTGATTAATGTTGTGGCATGAATGACACCGTTTTATGTGTATTATTGTGTTTTCTGTACAAATAGCCGTATTCAGTAGTAAGTAGTAAGGACTGACCATTCAGTAATAAGTAAGCAAAATGCCGTTTTTTAACAAGTTAAAGCAGATAGGAACTAGGAAAGGGATACTGGAGGAAGCAATTCCTATCCCCCCTAGGGACACTCCAGGTAACTTCATGTATCATAAACATGGCATAGATGCCATATTGTATCTAGAATTATGGGCCGAGTACACTAAACATCTAGACGAGAGACACAGATGGCCCGTTATCGGAACATGGGATGCCGAGTGCATCATGAAGGTAGAAGAAGCATTATGGAAAAAGAAAGCCAGACAATCTCAGAAGGACGCCATAGAATTTTGGCGTAAGGAAGCACATAAGCGTGCTGAAAGAACACTCCGTAGAGAAGATAGACTGAAAGAATCAGAAAAAGCTCAAGAAAACGAACTAGTTACCGAGGGGATCCGAGTAAAAACAGAACAAATAGATCGAATCCGAAATAGCCAAGTAAACGGCATGTATCTTATGGCCGAGGGTACACCTGAGGCCATGTCAGAAATACCGAAAAATCTACCACCACCATTAGTTCCAACTAAAGTAATGCATAAAACTACTAAAGATATATTCCTAAATTCTTATCTAGAGGATGTAGCTCCCGCTTATACCAATCTGCCCGTTCGAGCCCTGCCTACTGACAGGGACGGGGGTGGCACCCCGCCTCCAGATCATGTTCCACCAGTACCGCGACAGACCTCCCCCGCTCCGCCAGCCCCGCCACTTCCCGTACTAAAAACTGACCTACCGAAACCACGTTTGCCTGATCCACCTAAACGACAAATTCAAGTTCAGATACAGACTCCACATGGAGATAATACACAAGCTTCCGCTTCAGGAGGTGCGACCGCGGGTCCTCGGACCCCGCCACCAACTCACAGATTCAATCTCAGGGATATGCAGAGTCCTCTCACATACAGGTCTCCCCACTTTTCTAATTCATCCCGCCTTGACGCATTAAAAGAAAACATTTCAGTTTGCAGATATGATCCAGTACCCGGAAAAGACGATTTAATGATATTGGCATCACTACGGTTAAGATCTGCTACTGATAACTTGCTATGCTATGTAGGAATGAAGGAGCGTCTAGATAGAATATATGAGTTTGTTCAGACAGGAAAAGACCCTGACAGTATTAAGGATGCCATGGAGAAACAGAAAGTTGACATGCAAGCACAGATACTACGATTTTTCATAAATTGTCTAATAAGAGAACGAGATAGGCCCGGAACAGATCAGAGTGAATTAGATGCATTGAACAAGTGGGGTCAAAATATAGCTGAAGGAAAACACGACAAGGGGACTTGCATAGCCTCTATGTACAAGAAGATTAGGAAAGCAGTGATAGCAGTACACCAGAAAGAGAAAGAAAAGGTTTCCTCCGAGGAGGAAGAAGAACAGGAAGAACCCGAAAGAAATGTAGATACTATAGCGTATGTAGGTAAGGGAAATTACCTTAGGAAAGGCATCCGTCCAGAAAGTAAGAGAGTTTTTCTCTCTGCTTTAACAAATCCGAATTCTTCTGAACATCAGTTTCAGGAGACAGATAAAAGGCTTCGAGATCGAGTAGGGTACCACGTACTCAATTCTATGGATGAACAAGAACTAGCCCGATCAGCCATATTATGGGCCGAAAATCCAGACATGTACAATGATGATACTTTAGCACAGACGTTTCTGAACCTTTCCCCAGACGAGCAGAAATTAGCAGGTGTATACATGATTCAGCACCTCCTCATCAAATACAGAAACCATCATTCTGATCCAGGTCCCTTACACGAAACATTAGAAGCACTTCTCATGGACAGATGGAGAGGTTTCAGTACCAAGTTAATACAAATAATTCTAGAACAACGCCGTAAATATAGCACTTTTGTAAGCTCTGAATATGTTCCCGCCCCACCTCCAGAAAGGAAAATGTACCACATGCAATGCGGGGGTGGCATTGAGAGTCAGAACCCTTTACGGGAAGTCCACCCAGTAATGGGTGAGGACCGTGTCTTGAAGCGTGTATATGTTCACACGCCCCTGACCAAGTTAGAACTGTTAGAAATGAAGAAACTAGTCCCGTGTCATGATAAAGATCCTGCAGGTTTTCATAGAGAGCTTAAAGACATGTTACTAATGGGGGATTACACGTATGATGATATCATGAAAATGTTGAAGGTACTGTTGCCCACGGGCATCTACGAGAAATTAAAGGAAAAAGAATGGGAGGTGGGAGAGACAAAGATTGCATGGGCAGAATTAGAAGAAGAGGAAAAGAAACGTGTCCCAGGGGTAGGCCTTGGGGAAAAAACGAAAGCATTACCAGGTTTAATAGTGCAGGTCTTGCCAAGATTATTGACAACGAGGAAGGAAGATTGGGACGCAATCTCGTCCTGTAAACAGAAACATGATGAAGATACTAGTGACTTCTATTCAAGATTCGAGAAATGTTTCATTATTAATAGTGGCCTTAAACCAAGTAGCGAGTCATATCCGCATCTTTTTGTATCAAAGTTAGTCGAGAATTCCCTGTTAGCAGTCAAGAACCGTGTATACAAGGTCGAGAGTACATGGCAAGCAAATACGCCATCACAGATGTTACAAATGCTCCAATATCATCAGAACAGAATTAGAGAAGAACAAGATCAGGAACAAAAACGCATGAAAGACACAAAGATGAAAATGTTAGTAGCTCAGACGGTCCCAGCCGACGGCCACAGAAAGGGTGGGACCCAGACAAGTCACACTACAGCTCCCGTTAAAGGGACATGCAATTATTGCAAGCAACCAGGTCACTACGTACACGAATGCCCAGTTCTGAAGCACAACATAGAGACAGGTAAAACTAAAGAAAGACCGCATCCGCCTAGACAAGACCATAACCAGCATCAGTCTTCACAGAATGCACAGAATACACAGCCCATGCATGCTTCATCAGCACATACAGCACAGACAGTAGCGGTATCACAGCCACAGCCCATTGCCGCAACTCAGCAAGTTTCACAACAGATGTACCAGTATGCCCAGTCCGCTTACCCCGAATATTCACGATACACATGAAACAGCCTAGGGAGGGAAGGTGACTTGCCTCTTATTGAGATTCCTGTAGATCAAGAAGGTCCTTATGTACACAGTCAAGTATTGGGAAAAGACAGAAAGTTTTTAATTGACACAGGGGCAAGTCGCACAACAATCAGCCATGATGAAGTTCCAGGGGCACCCCTCTCAGGCTCACAGAATGTTTCCCTTGGTTTTTCAGGACAGCCTATTGTAAATGAAGTATCGCAACCAGTTCCCCTGGCTGTAGGTCCATTATCACGTGTTACAGACCTGTTACTCACGAAATCATGTCCAGAAAATCTGTTAGGAATTAAAACATTGAAGGCTCTAGGAGCTATAATATGCTGTTCCCCGGAGGGGGTTAGACTCTTTCTACGGGATTTCAAGGGTCATTATGTTTTGCGAGAATTCGATGTCAGATTGAAAAATGTACCAGATTACTTGTGGGCAAAAGGCCCAACTGATGTAGGTTGTATGCACATCACTCCATACCGTGTTACACTCAAGACAGGAGTTGTTTTACCCAGAATCAGACAATACAAGTTACCACCCGATGCTGTAGTGGCTTTACTGAAAATCGTTGAAGAGCTTATTGCCCAAGGAGTGGTCGTAGAGACCGACCCCAATGTATGTAATTCACCTATCATTCCGATTCTTAAACGTACAGACCCCAATGCACCGCCAGTATATCGGCTGGTGATTGATCTTCGAGAACTGAATAAATGCATTGTACCACAGTACCCTGTGGTTCCTGATATCTCTTCCCTATTGACTGCTATTGATTCAGAAGCAACGTTCTTTACTGTAATTGACCTCAAGAACGCCTTCTTCAGCGTACCTATTGATCCGGAGAGCCAATATCTCTTCGGATTCAGTTTAAATGGACGCAGTTTCAAATTTTCGCGCGCACCTCAAGGATTCACAGAAAGCCCCAGCATCTATAGTCAAGCACTGAAAAGACAACTAGATTGTATTCAAATGCCAGTTAACACCGCTTTACTGCAATACGTCGATGATCTACTGATCACCGCACGAAGTGAACCCGAATGTGAACAAGCATCACTGACAGTTTTACACTTTCTGGCCGACAAGGGACACAAGGTGTCTCCTTCAAAGCTACAATTCTGTGTTCAGCAAGTTGTGTACTTGGGTCACTTGCTGTCCAAAGTGGGGAGACAGCTCACTCCCGATCGCATTCAGTTAATTGTAAATATGCCGCAACCCCAGACACAAAAGGAAGTGCGGGTCTTCATAGGCCTCACCTCGTACTGCAGACAATGGATTCCTCAATATGCATTTCTAGCTCAACCACTCATCCAGTTAACAACACAGGAGGCAGCGACTTCGACTGCCCTCCCTTGGACTCAGGAACACACACAAGCTTTTGAAGAATTAAAGAAAGCCTTATGTCAAGCACCAGTTTTAGCGACACCATGTTACAGCAAACCGTTTACACTTTTTGTTACAGAACGTGATGGTACAGCGTTGTCTGTCCTCACCCAAGATCAAGCAGGTTCACATAAGCCTTGCGCTTATTTTTCTAGTACGTTGGATTCCGTAGCCCAGGCACTCCCTGCGTGCTTGAAGTCAGTAGCAGCAACAGCGTTAGCCATCAGACAGAGCGATTCAATAGTTTTAGGCCATCAGTTAACCGTACAAGTTCCACACTCTGTAGAGGTTCTGTTAAACAGAACCCAGACTCAACACTTGACTATAGCACGACTAACAGGTTATGAATTAACGCTATTCCAGCCACACATAGAAATCAGGCGCTGCAGTATCCTGAACCCCGCAACACTGTTACCCACAGTTATGACAGATCCAGCCCCACATGATTGTATAGAAATCATTAATGCAGTAACAAAGCCTAGACGAGATTTGACAGATGTTCCATTGACAAATCCAGACCTGTCACTTTATGTGGACGGTTCATGCATGAGAACAAGTACAGGAGAATTAGTGGCTGCGTATGCAGTGACCACTGAAACTGAAGTTAAAGAAACACACCGTATTGACACACTGTCTGCTCAAGCAGCAGAGCTCATCGCTCTGACCCGAGCTTGTATACTAGCCAAGAACAGAAATGTTAACATATACACAGATTCCCGTTATGCATTCGGAGTTGTACACGACTTCGGAGTCCTCTGGCAAGAACGAGGTTTCTTGACCTCTCATGGTGCCAAGATACAGCACGGTCCCCTCATTCAAGCACTGTTAGAAGCAATACATTTGCCCTCGGGCATATCAGTCATGAAGTGTAAAGCACATACTAAGGTTACAGATTCTGTTTCCCAGGGTAACGACCTGGCAGATCAGACAGCAAAACATACAGCATTGACTCACATCCAGACAACTGATATGACAAAGCCAACAGTACCGACACAGTGTATGACAGTCAAAGATCCCGCCCTAGACGTAATTGATATTCAGACACATGCTACTCCAGAGGAAATAAAGAAATGGATTGAACTAGGAGGGATCCAGACAGATCAAGGTTGGATGACGAAGGGAAAATCTATATGGTTTCTCCCTGACTCTATGGTTCAAGTCATGATAAATACAGCACATAGCCCAGCACATCTGGGAGAGAAAGCGATGTTAGACAGTTTACAGAATCTCTGGAGCAACAAACACTTACGAGCAGCAGCAAAACAGAAAGTGCGTACTTGCATGATCTGTTGTCAGTTCAATCCAGGTAAAAGCGTCCCTGTAGAGCAAGGTGGATTTCATCCTCCCGATCACCCTTTTGAAGTCCTCCAGATGGATTATATCCAGATGGACCGATGTCGAGGATTTAAGTATGTCCTTGTAGTTGTTTGTGCTCTGTCCCGCTGGACCGAAGCATACCCAGTTCCAGACTACACTGCTCCGACCACTGCCAAGCAGCTGGTTCGTGAATTCTTCCCACGATACGGCTTGCCTCGTGTCGTGTACTCAGATAACGGACAGCCATTCTCATCTGCATTAATGAAAGAAGTTTCTTTACTGCTAGGATACCAGTGGAAGTTCCATTGTGTCCGACATCCCGAAGCAGCAGGCCTTGTAGAAAGGCATAACCAGACACTAAAGATCCGCCTTGCCAAAATATGTCAGGAGAAAGGGGTCGACTGGATAGTCGCCCTGCCAGTGGCACTATTCTACATGAGGATGGTCGCCCATTCGAGATCAGGGCTATCCCCGTACGAAGTGGTCTTTGGCAGACCACCGAATATGTGGGGGACGCCCATTCCGAAGAAAATCACTGATGTTGATTGTAATATGTTGACAGATTACCTTGCCTCCTTGATGTCTCCACTCCAATCATGTCGTTCACAGGTTGCCGCAGCCTTCCCTGACAACACTGATGTAAAAGCCGCACGACGTCCGTCCTGGCGACCTGGTTCTAGTGCGCAACTTCGACAGAAAGAGTCCGCTGGAGCCCCGCTGGAAGTCCCCGAAGACCGTTCTTCTCACCACAAGGACGGCAGTGAAAATCGAAGGGAGAAAGGGGTGGGTTCACACGAGTCATGTGAAAAAATTCTCTGGACTGAAACCTGACCGAGACTCGTCCACCCCCACCAAAGACTGTGTCGAACAAAAAGACTTTACAGAATCTGAACGAGAAAAAACTCCTCAAGAAAGTTATCGCATGAAACTCCGATCTAGCAAGTCAGACAGTTTAATTGTTTAAGTCCTCCCCTAGGTGAATCGGTTAAATAGTTTCTGACATGTATCCCCTAGATCGAGATAGAGAGAGAGAAGCCAAGAAACGTACATACTGTAAATCACTTCGTAGTCACTGTATAGTGACCCTATTAATAATGTTTATTCTAAGTATTTTTGTTATTGTTGCCAGCTTCCTGCTACCTATCTACTGGCCTATCTTCAAACGTGAACAATCTGTTTACAATGTCTCTGCTGAACACACTTTTAGTGAACTACCTGCACACGAACTCTCTTACAGACTTGCGCTGCGCAACAACACATTCATTAGTATGTTACACCATTCTCATCAGACTAATAATGCTACAGACTGCTGGATATGTGGCCGACTCCCTCCCTACCAGAATTACAAGGGAGCCCTTCCTCTCTTTCCGTACCCGTTCACTCACAATGGCTCCTGTGGTGCATGGTTTAAAATAATTAACTCCTTAGATCCTGATATTGCTGTTTTCGATGGAGGCTGGGTTTGGGGAAATCTGAACCTAGTCCTGCTAGATGTCTGTTACCCTGACAAGGAGGGACTCCCCACTCGAACAGGAACTGATCTAGAAAATGAAGTATATGGATTAGGTAACTACACCATTAGCCTTATGATCCTTACTGTAGAATCCGAAGCCGCACCAGTCCTGCCCCATATGTCAGTGTTACCAGTCGCTGGTGAATTATGTGTCCGAAAGAAAGGTTCAGTACACTTAGGTCATAGTAAATGCACTACTGTGGTCGAATTCAGTGATCAGGGTAAATCGTCCTTCAAAGCTATCAGTCACTCTTATTTTGTTTGTGGTCATACCGCATACATACGCTTGCCTCCAGACTGGGATGGTACCTGTTATATTGCATTTCTTCTGCCACCAGTATTTCTAGCTCCCCCTGATTACCATAGAAATTCCCGACTCATACAGACCAGACCCAAGAGAGAACTCCCGATTGTTGATCAGACCGAAACAGCATGGGAGCAATATACAGACTTTAATAAAGGATTCTTCTTCTTCCTAGGTCCTGTCCAGAATAGTAAACTCATTCGTAGATTAACTAGAACACTTGAAGCAGTAGTACATGAAACTGCCTCCGCCTTAGGTAACTTAACAGAGGAGCAATCTGCTATGCGGGTTGTTGTCCTTCAGAATCGTCTTGTTATTGACGTCATCTTGGCAGATAGAGGTGGAGCCTGTAAGGTCATCGGGTCGAGTTGCTGTGTTTTCATTCCACAAAATGCGCCATCTGTCTATCAAGCTATTACCCGTCTGCATAAAATTGCAAATCAGATACATCAGAATCCAGGCACCTGGACTTGGTCCGGTTGGTTCTGGACAACGTTAACAGCTTGGGGATGGAAGATCCTATCCTTCCTAGGCATTGGCCTAGTCATAGTATTCAGCTGCTGCCTGTGTCTACAATGTGGACCGGCGATATGTGGACTGTGTGCCACTTCCTGCATTGAGCATTCCAGTTGCCTCTCAAATCGTCAAAGAAAGAAAGATGAACGAATTATGTTACAAGAACAAACTGATAGATTTATGATGATCGATATATCATGAAGGGTCCGTAGGGAACAAGGAGGGAATGAGGAAATATAAATTTTATGGTCAAGTTGTGTTCCCTAGCGAGTACCCCACCGTCTCCATGTACGAGTTAAAGTGCATGTAACTTCCCTCCTGTACCAGCTATGAAGACGCAAATACATTTGCGTCCAACGTTAACGTGTCCTCTTTCAGACCCACCATGAATGGGTTGAGTGGTCCGTTCCTAAGTATGCTATGCCAACGTCTTTTTGTAGTGTACTTCTACGTTTTCCAGCTCTAGCTGAGTAGGCCTCTGAATTTCTGCCACCGAGCCTCTTTTCTGGCTTCTGACTCGAAGGGCCTCAGCCCAGGCTGCCCCTGTACCCGTGAACTCTGACTTACTTTCAGCGCGGCCCTTCGCGCTCGGCTCAGCCTGCTTTCTGCCAAGACTGACTTCAACCTTCGAATTATCTGATCCGCTCCCCGAAAATACATTCCTGCCTGCTAGTTTCAGTAAACATTCCTCCCAGCTGCAAAGCCAAAGGGGCCGGCCTGTCTCTGTGCAAGTAATTCAAGTAATTCATAGCCTCTGTTACCATGCTCCCGTGGAAGGCCCGTGCCCCCACGCTTCTCATGCAGACACTCAGGCGCATATACACGCCCTTACAGTCAGTATAGAATAGCTTCTGCCCCAGAGACCTTTCCGCCCAGATAGCTTAGTTCCTAAACATCAGATATCAGATATGATAGAAGCACAAGTTGATCTGACATGCCAGACTTCTGTCTCTTTCCGTCAGTTCAAATGTCAAGTCCCCAGCACCCTCCGACTCCATGTCATGCACACGTCATGCAGCTGCTCGCGCATCCAAGCTTCCGATTTCTGCTGACATTGCAACATTTTCTGTTAGTGCCACCCTTTGTGACACCTATCTGTGACGTTTCAAGCACACACCTCTAGTTCACGCCTAGTCCACGCCTCTTGCTTACGTACTAGTAACACGTGGATACTGTTATCTTGTCTTCTCTCAGCTGTTACGCCTACTGCATCTCTTCTTATGGTGTAAATTAAGTATATAAGCTATGTACTGTTAATAAAGCATTGCTCTATCCCTTCTGACACCCTGTGTGGTGTTCAGAACATGATATCCTGGTCTTGACCATTCCTTTTTAAGGAATAAAACCCCTAAGAACTCTAACACCACGGACTCTGTTTTCTTTCATTTCCGATTGAGTTATTATTGATTAAGTACTTACCTGCATAGAAATTAAGAGTAAATTATTTATTTACATCAGTATCAACATCTCTTTTGCTTTTTACATTATGGTTTTAATCTATGGCATCATGTATGTATATATCTACCTTTCAATTTCTGAAATTTAATAAGGGCTCTGAACATCTTTCTGAGTAAAGGTTAGATAGACCATAGGTGTTATGAGTCCACATGGTGAGGAGATGAAAGGAAAAATCAAAGAAATATACCCAATAGATCTGGTTCACCCAAAGTGATGACACAAAAAGTGCCAAGAACATGCAGTGCTTTTAGGATGTTTATTGGAGTGCTGTTATCATGGTTTAACATAAGACAAGAAGGCTTTACTTATAATATGGTGAATCTAGGCATGTAATAGGCAAGATTCTGGCCGGACTCTTTAGAGCATATGCTAAAAAATACAAAATACAAAGGATTTCTGTAGTATTTTGAAGAATGGAAGATTATTTTATTAATGCTAGAGAGGTTGGTAGTAAATTACCTCAGTATGCGAGGCACACGCCTTTAACTTTTCTTACTGTTTGAGCCACCCGGGGGACTTCTGTGAACAGGGGAGTAGTTGCTGTATAAATACAAATTTGAAAAATGATCGATGGGCTAAGGCGGGGCTCAAAGACAGTTTTTACCAGGGTAGTGGGTTGATTACCTGTTTGGGCGTATAACACGTTGTTTTTATAACTGGAACATTGGTTGGTTGGTGCAAGGTGCCATAATCTATACAATGAGATAACCAAACATATAAGCAAGAGTAGGATTTAGTAACTCAGATAGTAGAGCGCGCAGTGGTAGCGGGAGCAGTTCTCCGATTTGAACTACTTTAGTAACAAGACCCAGAATAATAAACCGCTACGAGGTTTTAGGTCATGTTAGTTACAGATGGAAAAAACTAAAAGCTAAAGGGTAGTTTGTGCTTTACGGTGAAAAGATGGTAACACAGCTTTAAATTGTGGCTACAGCTCATTAAATTAATGCGGCACCTTTTTTGCAAGCTGCGGGGTGAAGTGGGCTGAATAGTTAAGGGTGGCTCGTCGTACCTGTTTTTTTAAAATTCTGATCTCACATGCGGCGCTTCCGAAGGTTCAGCTCTACGTCGACAGTTAGTGCAAATGGCCGTGTCTAGAAGTGATAAGGCATAGCGGTCGAGGGTATGTAAAAACTACTTAGACAAAGCCCAAAATGCTATCAGGGAGAGTAGCTTGTGCATCACGGCTAATGCGACATGGTTTGGAATTACGAGGGGCTCACATCAGCAGAGTGCGGCTGAGCGCTCGAGCAGAACGCGTGAAAAGGCTTCTCTTACCTTCCTCTTGGGGTGCTGCTGCCGCGACCGGGGGTTCTGGGGGGCTTTTTAAATATGATGCAGCAAATGGGACCAGGTGGGAGGTCGTTAACAGAGAGGTAGGACTAATACTATGTTTTGAAGGGAAACATAGTTAAAGGACTTAGGCTAAGCTTGCATGCACTGTGGCAGCCATATTGTGATGGTGGAGGGTGATACGAAATAAGGAAACAAAGTACCGAATGTTTGCACAAAGTGACAGGAATTGGTTATGCTGGGATCATAAAATGTCACATCTTCATGGGGATATATAGTCTCTCATGAGCTGCAGTGGGTCATGTGGGATTAAGAGATTAGGGTGCATGGTACCGGGTTGTGGCAAGACTTAACAAGATTTGATTATAATGTGACTAAAGGCATCATTTATTTGTGGAAGTTTACAGTCTCTCGTGAGCTGGGGCAGGTTAAACACTGCAGCAAAACATTTTTAGATGGCAAGGAGATTAGTTTCAGATGTGGCCATATTATTGAAGTGTAACTATCCACGAGATTTCTTCATTGTGCCCAAAACGGACTGTGTCCAGATGGTGGATCCAAAATGTTTCGCGTTTTTTGCGGAAAATTGATGGATCTTTGCCTGGAGGTGCGTGAACGCGTTCTAGAATTTGCCATCGTAGGTCTTTTTCATTATGGTCATACTGGACAAAGTGGGACACCATTGGGGCATTGGTTTTTTGAGTTCTAATTGCAGATTTGTGTTCCGAGAGTCTAGTTCGGAATTCTCTTGATGTTTCCCCTATATATCCTATGTCACACGGACATATGATCAGATATATAACATTTTTGGTTCTGCAGTTAGTCATTTCTTTTAGATTTCCTTCCTTGTGTCCATAAGTCCATTTCTCGCCGGGAATTACTTGGTCACATGCATGGCAGTTACCACATCTGTGATTGCCTTTTGGCAAAGGATTTCCATCTATGGTTTTCTGTTTGTTACTTTCTTTTCTTTTCCACCTGCTGTGTACCAGTTTGTCACGGAGATTTTGGTTTCTTCTGAATGCTAAGATAGGTTTACTTAGTCTGCTTTCTTGATCGTTTGTATTCAGTATCTTCCAATTGTTGTGGATAACCTTCCTTATTTTGTTATTGATGGTAGAGTGATTCAGAACGCACACCAGTTTTTGGTCCTGGGATTTCGGAGTTGGATTTAAAAGGACATCTCTGTTGTAATATTTCGCTCTTTTCATAGAGCTACGTATGAGACGTTTGGGGTATCCTCTTGCTAATAACCGTTCCATTAGTTGGTTGGCATGAATCATGAAATCTTTCATAGATGTGCAGTTTCTTTTTATTCGCAAGAACTCACTAAACGGGATGGAGTCTTTTTGGCAGTTGGGATGGTAGCTGCCATGTTCCAGGATGGTGTTTTTTGCTGTGCGTTTACGATATAAGTCGACTGTCAGTTTGCCATCTGTATGTCGTACCCATATATCTAAGAATTCCACTTGGTCTGGGGAGAAATTGTGGGTAAATTTCAGATTTTTATCGGCTAGATTGAGCCATTCCATGAATTCCTTTAAAAGGTCCTCTGTCCCAGACCAGATAAAAAACACATCATCTATGAATCTGTGCCAGCTACTGATGTTCTCAAAAAACGGCGCGATTTCATTATAGATGTTCTTGCGTTCAAATTCTCCCATATAGATGTTAGCAATACAGGGGGCACAAGAGGCCCCCATACTTACACCTTTGATTTGGTGGTATACTTCATCTCCGAATTCAAAAACGTTGTTTTGTAGGACCATTCTCAAACATTCCAAAATGAAGGTGTCAGGTCTGGATCCTGGTGTCCTTGCTAAGAGTGCTGCAACTGATTCCATCGCTTTGTCTTGAGGAATGTTTGTATATAGCGATTCTATATCACATGTCACTAGCAGTTGGTTGACATTATTGAAAGGAGAGTTTTCCAGAACTTTAATCATATGCCCAGTATCCTTGATGTACGAGGCATACGTGGTGGTTAGAGGGCATAAGAAGGTATCCAAGTACTTCGAGAGTGGTTCCGTGCTTGAGTTTATGGAAGCTACTATAGGTCTCAAAGGTGGGTCCAAGGTGTTCTTGTGTGTTTTTGGAACGCCATAGATGGCAGGGACCACAGGGTGGGTGTTGATGAGGTAGTCCATTTCTTTCTGGCAGATGAACCCGTCTACAAAGGCATTTGATACTAGCATTTTTATCTCTTCTGCTAGATTTGTGAGAGATCGTCTGTTTGCTCTTCTGTAATGCTCTTCTACTCCTAGCATTTGGTTTATTTTGTCTGCATAGTGGCTTGTGTCCATAATCATCACAATCCCTCCTGCTTTGTCACATGGTTTTATTGTGATGTCTTGGATGTTTTGAAGCGTTTGCAAAGCTGATCTTTCCTCTTTCTCCAAATTTGTGTGGGGCAGTGGAATACATTTCAGAACTCTTTCCAGTTCATTCAGAACACTTTTCTCAAATGTTGCCACTTCCGGTCCTAGCATGTCCAGAGTGGGGTGAAAGTGGAGGGGGGTGGCAACCTGAAATGTTTTCCTCTTCTTCTCTTGTTTCTTTATTTTCAAAGTACCTTCTTAGCCTGATCTTCCTGAAGAAGGAAAAGATGTCTTGATGGATTTGGAATCTATTTGCTCCAGTACTCGGGACATATGATAAACCTTTACTTAATATTTTCAGTTCTTCTGATGACAATTTATGTGAAGAGAGATTAAATATTGGTATGGATGTGTTCTGATTTTTTATTGTTTCCAATATTGTTGTCGTCTCGTTTGGACATATGGCTGAGGATGTGGAGGGTTCGGCTGTTGGTATTGGTTCGGTTGTTGATATTGGTTTTGATTCGCTGTCGGATAGCGAGGTCTTCCTCGTCCTCTGCCTCTCACTAAAAAAGGCTGTCGTGGGCCTCGATTTGGTCTTCCTGAGAAGTGTCCTCTTTGGTTGTGATTAGAGAAGCCATAGTCATAATCTTCTTCTGTCATCATTCCTTCTTGTTCTGAATCTGAGGAGTTGGTGTTGGAAAAAGTTTGAAATCTAACTCTTTTGTTGAATTTAGAGTTATGATAGGTTTGGTCATATGATCTAGTTCCTTTAGCTGTGTCATCTTGCTGCTGAGTGTAGAAGTCTTGTTTTAGGTAAGGATAGATTTTTTCCTGTGCAAACCAGCGGACATCTTTTCTTAATTTATCCATTTTCTTTTTTGTGAGGTATGTGTCGAATTCTTCGATTTCTTCATTTATTTCCTGAAGGGTTTTCTTTGCTTCTTCTAACGATGGATTTGCTTTTAGTTTTTCCTCTAGTTCGTGAATTTCCTTCTGTAATGCCACTAACATATCTTTGACTGTGTTTATAATGAGGAGCATCCAATCGCGGGAACAACGATTCGCTATGAGGGACCAACGCTCTAAGAAACTGCGAACTTCCACAAATAGGGCTGGTATGTTTCTAACTCTAAGTCCTATGGGGATGGCACCTGCTTTTAAATACTCTCCCATAAAGAGCGCGTGTGATTCCATTCTTTTGGCTTTCTTTTTTAAGTTCACTAATTTTAACCAGTCAGTGTTGGTACTAGGTGTACTAATGGTGTTAGTCTTATTACCACCTGTGATTTGGTCCATCATAGTGAGGAAATCTTCGTCGGAAAAACCAAATGTTTTTAAATTATCCATAACTTTTATGAGAAAAGGAGAAATGCTGCGCCACTAATGTAATTAGAAATAAAGCTCAAAGTGATAAGAGTAGAAAGAAATTGTGTGGTATCAGAGGTGGATAAGGTCTATCTAAAGTGAAGAGATGTATGCTATGAGCAAATGTGAAACTAATTAGAAAAAGAAACTCTACAGTAAAAACTGTTGAGAGATATAAGAAGAGAGAGTTTTCCCAGATACTTTGAGGCCCAGAGGAGGGAGACAAACCAAGTAAAAAGGAAACAAAACCTCTGTAGGGACCTATATTTCTTTAAACTTTGAATATATCCAAATAGTTAGTAAGAAAGATGCCAAGGAGAGATACTTGGAAATATTATTCAAACATGAAAAATTTATTCAACTGTTTAATCATTTTTTTAAACATTTTTTTGAGACACTTGTACAAAAATACATTCCATTGTCACTGTGCAAATCAACATTTTTACATACATTTGGTGGTAATCCTATCATTCAAGGTGCCCTCTAAAAGCAGTTGATCCTAATGATCAAGAACACAGACTCACACATCAGTCACACATTTTCAATAAAGAATAAGGAACATACCTAACAACATGAACACATAAGCAAAGTTATACATAACATTAGACTAACACAGATGGTAGGTCTAAGGTGTACTTAGAAGGGTACGTATAGGGACCTAGGTGGTATGGTTCTATTGGTTGTGATGTAGTTAACCAGGTCGTATCCAAGACAGCGGATGTTGGGCCGACGTACGTTTCGGTGAAGATCCCCTTCCTCAGGGCCAAAGACAACGAATAAACAAATAAGTAGTATAAAGTCTTAAAAATATGAGGGCATAATACAAGATTCTGAAAAACAGAGAATAGAAGAATTTTAAGTATCAACATCTCTTTTGCTTTTTACATCATGATTTTAATCTATGGCATCATATATGTACATATCTACTTTTCAAATTCTGAAATTTAATAAGGGCTCATAGCTAACTGAACATCTTTCTGAGTAAAGGTTAGATAGACCATAGGTGTTATGAGTCCACATGGTGAGGAGATGAAAGGAAAAATCAAAGAAATATACCCAATAGATCTGGTTCACCCAAAGTGATGACACAAAAAGTGTCAAGAACATGCAGTGCTTTTAGGATGTTTATTGGAGTGCTGTTATCATGGTTTAACATAAGACAAGAAGGCTTTACCTATAATATGGTGAATCTAGGCATGTAATAGGCAAGATTCTGGCCGGACTCTTTAGAGCATATGCTAAAAAATACAAAATACAAAGGATTTCTGTAGTATTTTGAAGAATGGAAGATTATTTTATTAATGCTAGAGAGGTTGGTAGTAAATTACCTCAGTATGCGAGGCACACGCCTTTAACTTTTCTTACTGTTTGAGCCACCCGGGGGACTTCTGTGAACAGGGGAGTAGTTGCTGTATAAATACAAATTTGTTCAACTAATGGAACGGTTATTAGCAAGAGGATACCCCAAACCTCTCATACGTAGCTCTATGAAAAGAGCGAAATATTACAACAGAGATGTCCTTTTAAATCCAACTCCGAAATCCCAGGACCAAAAACTGGTGTGCGTTCTGAATCACTCTACCATCAATAACAAAATAAGGAAGGTTATCCACAACAATTGGAAGATACTGAATACAAACGATCAAGAAAGCAGACTAAGTAAACCTATCTTAGCATTCAGAAGAAACCAAAATATCCGTGACAAACTGGTACACAGCAGGTGGAAAAGAAAAGAAAGTAACAAACAGAAAACCATAGATGGAAATCCTTTGCCAAAAGGCAATCACAGATGTGGTAACTGCCACGCATGTGACCAAGTAATTCCCGGCGAGAAATGGACCTATGGACACAAGGAAGGAAATCTAAAAGAAATGACTAACTGCAGAACCAAAAATCAAGAGAATTCCGAACTAGACTCTCGGAACACACATCTGCAATTATAACTCAAAAAACCAATGCCCCAATGGTGTCCCACTTTGTCCAGTATGACCATAATGAAAAAGACCTACGATGGCAAATTCTATAACGCGTTCACGCACCTCCAGGCAAAGATCCATCAATTTTCCGCAAAAAACGCGAAACTTTTTGGATCCACCATCTGGACACAGTCCGTTTTGGGCACAATGAAGAAATCTCGTGGATAGTTACACTTCAATAATATGGCCACATCTGAAACTAATCTCCTTGCCATCTAAAAATGTTTTGCTGCAGTGTTTAACCTGCCCCAGCTCACGAGAGACTGTAAACTTCCACAAATAAATGATGCCTTTAGTCACATTATAATCAAATCTTGTTAAGTCTTGCCACAACCCGGTACCATGCACCCTAATCTCTTAATCGCACATGACCCACTGCAGCTCATGAGAGACTATATATCCCCATGACCCCATGAAGATGTGACATTTTATGATCCCAGCATAACCAATTCCTGTCACTTTGTGCAAACATTCGGTACTTTGTACCCTTATTCCGTATCACCATCCACCATCACAATATGGCTGCCACAGTGCATGCAAGCTTAGCCTAAGTCCTTTAACTATGTTTCCCTTCAAAACATAGTATTAGTCCTACCTCTCTGTTAACGACCTCCCACCTGGTCCCATTTGCTGCATCATATTTAAAAAGCCCCCCAGAACCCCCGGTCGCGGCAGCAGCACCCCAAGAGGAAGGTAAGAGACGCCTTTTCACGCGTTCTGCTCGAGCGCTCAGCCGCACTCTGCTGATGTGAGCCCCTCGTAATTCCAAACCATGTCGCATTAGCCGTGATGCACAAGCTACTCTCCCTGATAGCATTTTGGGCTTTGTCTAAGTAGTTTTTACGTACCCCTGACCGCTATGCCTTATCACTTCTAGACACGGCCATTTGCACTAACTGTCGACGTAGAGCTGAACCTTCGGAAGCGCCGCATGTGAGATCAGAATTTTTAAAAAACAGGTACGACGAGCCACCCTTAACTATTCAGCCCACTTCACCCTGCAGCTTGCAAAAAAGGTGCCGCATTAATTTAATGAGCTGTAGCCACAATTTAAAGCTGTGTTACCATCTTTTCACCGTAAAGCGCAAACTACCCTTTAGCTTTTAGTTTTTTCCATCTGTAACTAACATGACCTAAAACCTCGTAGCGGTTTATTATTCTGGGTCTTGTTACTAAAGTAGTTCAAATCGGAGAACTGCTCCCGCTACCACTGCGCGCTCTACTATCTGAGTTACTAAATCCTACTCTTGCTTATATGTTTGGTTATCTCATTGTATAGATTATGGCACCTTGCACCAACCAACCAATGTTTCAGTTATAAAAACAACGCGTTATACGCCCAAACAGGTAATCAACCCACTACCCTGGTAAAAACTGGCTTTGAGCCCCGCCTTAGCCCATCGATCATTTTTCAAATTTGTATTTATACAGCAACTACTCCCCTGTTCACAGAAGTCCCCCGGGTGGCTCAAACAGTAAGAAAAGTTAAAGGCGTGTGCCTCGCATACTGAGGTAATTTACTACCAACCTCTCTAGCATTAATAAAATAATCTTTCATTCTTCAAAATACTACAGAAATCCTTTGTATTTTGTATTTTTTAGCATATGCTCTAAAGAGTCCGGCCAGAATCTTGCCTATTACATGCCTAGATTCACCATATTATAGGTAAAGCCTTCTTGTCTTATGTTAAACCATGATAACAGCACTCCAATAAACATCCTAAAAGCACTGCATGTTCTTGGCACTTTTTGTGTCATCACTTTGTGTGAACCAGATCTATTGGGTATATTTCTTTGATTTTTCCTTTCATCTCCTCACCATGTGGACTCATAACACCTATGGTCTATCTAACCTTTACTCATAAAGATGTTCAGTTAGCTATGAGCCCTTATTAAATTTCAGAAATTGAAAAGTAGATATGTACATATATGATGCCATAGATTAAAACCATGATGTAAAAAGCAAAAGAGATGTTGATACTTAAAATTCTTCTATTCTCTGTTTTTCAGAATCTTGTATTATGCCCTCATATTTTTAAGACTTTATACTACTTATTTGTTTATTCGTTGTCTTTGGCCCTGAGAAAGGTGATCTTCACCGAAACGTACGTCGGCCCAACATCCGCTGTCTTGGATACGACCTGGTTAACTACATCACAACCAATAGAACCATACCACCTAGGTCCCTATACGTACCCTTCTAAGTACACCTTAGAGCTACCATCTGTGTTAGTCTAATGTTATGTATAACTTTGCTTATGTGTTCATGTTGTTAGGTATGTTCCTTATTCTTTATTGAAAATGTGTGACTGATGTGTGAGTCTGTGTTCTTGATCATTAGGATCAACTGCTATTAGAGGGCACCTTGAATGATAGGATTACCACCAAATGTATGTAAAATTGTTGATTTGCACAGTGACAATGAAATGTATTTTTGTACAAGTGTCTCTAAAAATTTTTTTTAAAAATTATAAAACAGTTGAATACATTTTTCATGTTTAAATAATATTTCCAAGTATCTCTCCTTGGCATCTTTCTTACTAACTATTTGGATATATTCAATGTTAAAAGAAATATAGGTCCCTACAGAGGTTTTGTTTCCTTTTTACTTGGTTTGTCTCTCTCCTCTGGGCCTCAAAGTATCTGGGAGAACTCTCTCTTCTTATATCTCTCAACAGTTTTTACTGTAGACTTTCTTTTATCTAATTAGTTTCACATTTGCTCATAGCATACATCTCTTCACTTTAGCTAGACCTTATCCACCTCTGATACCACACAATTTCTTTCTACTCTTATCACTTTGAGCTTTATTTCTAATTACATTAGTGGCGCAGCATTTCTCCTTTTCTCATAAAAGTTATGGATAATTTAAAAACATTTGGTTTTTCCGACGAAGATTTCCTCACTATGATGGACCAAATCACAGGTGGTAATAAGACTAACACCATTAGTACACCTAGTACCAACACTGACTGGTTAAAATTAGTGAACTTAAAAAAGAAAGCCAAAAGAATGGAATCACACGCGTTCTTTATGGGAGAGTATTTAAAAGCAGGTGCCATCCCCATAGGACTTAGAGTTAGAAACATACCAGCCCTATTTGTGGAAGTTCGCAGTTTCTTAGAGCGTTGGTCCCTCATAGCGAATCGCTGTTCCCGCGATTGGATGCTCCTCATTATAAACACAGTCAAAGATATGTTAGTGGCATTACAGAAGGAAATTCACGAACTAGAGGAGAAACTAAAAGCAAATCCATCGTTAGAAGAAGCAAAGAAAACCCTTCAGGAAATAAATGAAGAAATCGAAGAATTCGACACATACCTCACAAAAAAGAAAATGGATAAATTAAGAAAAGATGTCCGCTGGTTTGCACAGGAAAAAATCTATCCTTACCTAAAACAAGACTTCTACACTCAGCAGCAAGATGACACAGCTGAAGGAACTAGATCATATGACCAAACCTATCATAACCCTAAATTCAACAAAAGAGTTAGATTTCAAACTTTTTCCAACACCAACTCCTCAGATTCAGAACAAGAAGGAATGATGACAGAAGAAGATTATGACTATGGCTTCTCTAATCACAACCAAAGAGGACACTTCTCAGGAAGACCAAATCGAGGCCCACAACAGCCTTTTTTAGTGAGAGGCAGAGGACGAGGAAGACCTCGCTATCCGACAGCGAATCAAAACCAATATCAACAACCGAACCAATACCAACAGCCGAACCCTCCACATCCTCAGCCATATGTCCAAACGAGACGACAACAATATTGGAAACAATAAAAAATCAGAACACATCCATACCAATATTTAATCTCTCTTCACATAAACTGTCATCAGAAGAAGTGAAAATATTAAGTAAAGGTTTATCATATGTCCCGAGTACTGGAGCAAATAGATTCCAAATCCATCAAGACATCTTTTCCTTCTTCAGGAAGATCAGGCTAAGAAGGTACTTTGAAAATAAAGAAACAAGAGAAGAAGAGGAAAACCTTTCAGGCTGCCACCCCCCCTCCACTTTCACCCCCACTCTGGACATGCTAGGACCGGAAGTGGCAATATTTGAGAAAAGTGTTCTGAATGAACCTGAAAGAGTTCTGAAATGTATTCCACTGCCCCACACAAATTTGGAGAAAGAGGAAAGATCAGCTTTGCAAACGCTTCAAAACAACCAAGACATCACAATAAAACCATGTGACAATGAAATGAAATGAAAATGAAATGAAAAACAATTTTTAACGCGCAACTAAGCCCAGATGGGCGTCAAGGCGCCTAACCAAATAATACCAGATAACAGAGACTGATCCTAATTACGGATCAGCCCTGACAAAACACCAGGTCTTGAGCGCCTTTTTAAAGGAAGACAGAGAAGGTTGCATCTTAATCTCAGGAGGTAACAAGTTCCATAGTTTGGGAGCAGCAACAGAAAAAGCTCTGTCTCCCCAACGAACGCTTTTGGTACGTGGGACAACCAACAGATTCATCTCAGAAGATCTTAAAGATCTGCCAGGCTGATACCGGGTCAGCAATGCACCAAGGGGGTCAAAAGAGCCCTCTGCCAAAGCTCGATAGACAAGACAGAGGATCTTAAACGAAATCCTGAGATGAATGGGCAACCAATGAAGGCTCCTTCTGGCCATCGTAGCAGATGAAGCTTTGGGAAGTGCTAAGACAAAGCGAGCAGCCGCATTTTGAACTACCTGTAATCGCTGAATGAGCCCCTTGTTGGAGTCTACATAGAGCGCATTACAGTAGTCCAACCTTGAACCTATCAATGCTACTGCCACCTGTTTGCGTGCTGAGGGAGAGAGATAGTGAAGGATCCTCCTGAGAATCTTTAGCACTCCCCAGCAGGTGGCCACCGTACGGTTGACCTGCAGAGTCATGGATAGGGAGGTGTCAAAGATTACCCCAAGGTTTCTTGCTGACTGGGCAGGGGATGGACAGGTTCCCAGTGATGCCGGCCACCACTCATCCGACCAGATATCCCGGTCCTTGCCAAAGACCAGGATCTCAGTTTTTTCACCATTCAGCTTCAGGGAGTTCTGAAGCATCCAATCCGAGACTGTCTGCATACAGATCCTGAAGTTGGTGGCGGATGATGATACTGAGTGGGCCAGTGACACCATAATCTGGGTGTCATCGGCGTATGACACCAGTTCCATCCCCTGAGATTTTACTAGCCTTGCAAGGGGGCGACATAAATGTTAAATAGGGTCGGACTGAGAGCCGACCCTTGTGGCACCCCACACTGCAAGGACATAGCAGGGGAGAGGAACTCTCCAAGCTTGACTCTTTGCTCCCTATGCTGTAAAAAGGAGTGCAGGAGGTTCAGAGCCATGCCGGAGATCCCTGCCTCCCTCAACCGAGATGTAAGCGTTGAGGGAGACAGGGTGTCAAACGCCGCTGTGAGGTCTAGTAGAACCAACACAGTAGTTTGGCCCGTGTCCACCTTCCTACGGATGTTATTTGTCACCATAGTCAGAGCTGTCTCCGTACTATGCGCCTTTCGGAACCCATGCTGGGAGATGTCAAGATACCCAGATGAGTCCAGGAAGGCGGTAAGATGGCCATTGAGGTGTGTCTCAAGAATCTTAGCAGGAGCGGGTAACAGTGAGATAGGTCTAAAATTCTTCAACTGTTCCGGGTCCAGCGTGGGCTTCTTGAGTAGGGGCTTCACTATCGCTTTCTTCCATATTAGAGGGAAGGTACCTTGGGTTATAGCACCATTCATAACTTCCAGGAGTGGCGGAAGCAGTGTCGCTCTGCATTCCTTCAATATCCTCAAAGGACAGGGATCCAGAGGTGATGAGGATTTAATCCTATCGAGTAGAAGCTCAAGCTCTTCTCGGGTCAGTAGTGGAAAGGCCGTTAGACTAACCGAATGGTCACTAGTCCAGGCTTGTAATTGGTTCAGGGTTTGGAGTGAGGATTCAGCTAAGGACTTTCTCTGAGTTTCCAGCACAAGATAGATGTCCTCAATTTTTTTATGGAAAAACTCTGATATATTGTTGCAGAGCTCCTGCGAGCCCACAACTGGATCCGGGACCTGAAGGGAACAGAGGGAGTCTACAATCTTAAAGAGCTCCCTGGAGGAAGTAAGGGAGGTAGTAAGATTAGAGAAGTACTGCTGCTTTTCCCTGATGACATTAGTTTTGTAATCGGCAAGCAGACCCTTATGTACTTCCCTTTCAATGGGATCCCATGCTTTCCTCCATTTTCTTTCCTGTCTCCTGCAGCCTTGACGAAGGAGTCTAAGTGAATCCGTGTACCATGGGGCAGTGGGCTTGCGGCGAGCCGAGTATCTAAAAGACGGGGGAGCCAGCTCATCAACCGCTACGGTGATAGATTCAGAGAGCAATACCGCAGCATCCTCCACATCTCCCAGGGAAGAGAAGGTGAACTTCTTTATGTAAGGTTCAAGAGTGTCATTGGTGATGTTCTTATAGCTCCTTTTTGGGCCTCTGGTAGTGGAGTACACATCGGATGTTCCTTCCAGAGGAAGGGCCATCAGGAGAGGGATCGCCGAATGGTCCGACCAGACCAGAGGCACCGGGGTGTCAACAGACAATCTGTCGTCGTTGGTAAAGACTCCATCGAGGGTGTGGCCCGCCAGATGAGTGGGGCTGTTAACCAGCTGTATGCATTCACAGGCAGCTAGTGCGTCCACTAACCTGATGGTATCTGGGTCTCTCGTGTTGTCCAAATGAAAGTTAAAGTCCCCAAGAATGGACAGATGGGAATTGCCAAAGTAGGGTTCCAGGATTCTGAGAAGGTCATCAATGAACGTAACTCTGGAGCCAGGGGGCCTATAGATGAGGATTCCTGAGAAGGAAGCCGAGGGAGCAAACAGGATGGAGAAATGCAAGGCCTCAAAAGAGTCCGATACTACAGACAGGGCTTTAATCGTGCAGGGTAACGTGACCTTGCAGACAATAGCAAGTCCCCCCCCTCTGCGTATGGGTCGGTCTTGTTGAAGTATTTTATAACCCTCTGGGATGGCCATCACTAGGTCATGTCCAGAAGACTCCGATGCCCATGTTTCTGTGACAAGCATCCAATCGGGTTGCCTGTCTACCACAAAGTCATGGAATGCAATATTGTTTTTAATAAGGGATCTAGCATTGATTAAAAAGCCCTTTTTTATCAGAGTATTCCTATCCACTTTAGAAGGTATGAGAGGTAATAGTACAGATTTGCAGGTGTGACATCGGGAGGAATGCAGAATGCCCTCTGGGGAAAATCTATGGGTACATGGTAGACATGGAGGTTTTAACGCAAATAGCTCGTCCGTGGAGTACGAATACGTTCCCAGAGATAGTGTGGGTAAGAGTCCAGTGTCCAGCCCGTCCTCAGCGCGGACGGGCTCGACTCCGGTGCGAAAACGGCGCGTCCGCTCAGCGCGTCCGCTACGCGGAGTCATGGCCGTCTATTTTTATAGAGCCTAGCCCTACCCAAAATGGCCGCCGCCGTATTCCGGCCGTGTCCCCGGCAGGCCCGCCCTGAATTGACCACTTGCTCAGGGGGGAGGCAGAGAAATTATCCAGGTAGCGCGGAGGTCATAGGATATCAAGGTAAATTTTAAAATGAGTAAAATAGTAGTTGCCTCCACCCTCACTCGGTGGAGACACGCGCTGCGTAAAATCCGCGCACTGAAAGAGGAAAGGGGTCGGACACACAGGGAATAGTTACAACAGGAGAATTAGGAGCAATTTTAAAATCAGCTGCCCGGCTCAAGCCTCAGGCATCCATTAGAAAAAGGTATCTCGCGAGCACAGTCCTACCACTGTTTTTATAGAGCCTAGCCCTACCCAAAATGGCCGCCGCCGTATTCCGGCCGTGTCCCCGGCAGGCCCGCCCTGAATTGACCACTTGCTCAGGGGGGAGGCAGAGAAATTATCCAGGTAGCGCGGAGGTCATAGGATATCAAGGTAAATTTTAAAATGAGTAAAATAGTAGTTGCCTCCACCCTCACTCGGTGGAGACACGCGCTGCGTAAAATCCGCGCACTGAAAGAGGAAAGGGGTCGGACACACAGGGAATAGTTACAACAGGAGAATTAGGAGCAATTTTAAAATCAGCTGCCCGGCTCAAGCCTCAGGCATCCATTAGAAAAAGGTATCTCGCGAGCACAGTCCTACCACTGTTTTTATAGAGCCTAGCCCTACCCAAAATGGCCGCCGCCGTATTCCGGCCGTGTCCCCGGCAGGCCCGCCCTGAATTGACCACTTGCTCAGGGGGGAGGCAGAGAAATTATCCAGGTAGCGCGGAGGTCATAGGATATCAAGGTAAATTTTAAAATGAGTAAAATAGTAGTTGCCTCCACCCTCACTCGGTGGAGACACGCGCTGCGTAAAATCCGCGCACTGAAAGAGGAAAGGGGTCGGACACACAGGGAATAGTTACAACAGGAGAATTAGGAGCAATTTTAAAATCAGCTGCCCGGCTCAAGCCTCAGGCATCCATTAGAAAAAGGTATCTCGCGAGCACAGTCCTACCACTGTTTTTATAGAGCCTAGCCCTACCCAAAATGGCCGCCGCCGTATTCCGGCCGTGTCCCCGGCAGGCCCGCCCTGAATTGACCACTTGCTCAGGGGGGAGGCAGAGAAATTATCCAGGTAGCGCGGAGGTCATAGGATATCAAGGTAAATTTTAAAATGAGTAAAATAGTAGTTGCCTCCACCCTCACTCGGTGGAGACACGCGCTGCGTAAAATCCGCGCACTGAAAGAGGAAAGGGGTCGGACACACAGGGAATAGTTACAACAGGAGAATTAGGAGCAATTTTAAAATCAGCTGCCCGGCTCAAGCCTCAGGCATCCATTAGAAAAAGGTAGCAGGAGCAGGAGGGATTGTGATTATGGACACAAGCCACTATGCAGACAAAATAAACCAAATGCTAGGAGTAGAAGAGCATTACAGAAGAGCAAGCAGACGATCTCTCTCAAATCTAGCAGAAGAGATAAAAATGCTAGTATCAAATGCCTTTGTAGACGGGTTCATCTGCCAGAAAGAAATGGACTACCTCATCAACACCCACCCTGTGGTCCCTGCCATCTATGGTGTTCCAAAAACACACAAGAACACCTTGGACCCACTTTTGAGACCTATAGTAGCTTCCATAAACTGAAGCACGGAACCACTCTCGAAGTACTTGGATACCTTCTTATGCCCTCTAACCACCAAGTATGCCTCGTACATCAAGGATACTGGGCATATGATTAAAGTTCTGGAAAACTCTCCTTTCAATAATGTCAACCAACTGCTAGTGACATGTGATATAGAATCGCTATATACAAACATTCCTCAAGACAAAGCGATGGAATCAGTTGCAGCACTCTTAGCAAGGACACCAGGATCCAGACCTGACACCTTCATTTTGGAATGTTTGAGAATGGTCCTACAAAACAACTTTTTTGAATTCAGAGATGAAGTATACCATCAAATCAAAGGTGTAAGTATGGGGGCCTCTTGTGCCCCCAGTATTGCTAACTTCTATATGGGAGAATTTGAACACAAGAACATCTATAATGAAATCGCACCGTTGTTTGAGAACATCAGTAGCTGGCACAGATTTATAGATGATGTGTTTTTTATCTGGTCTGGGACAGAGGACCTTTTAAAGGAATTCATGGAATGGCTCAATCTAGCCGATAAAAATCTGAAATTTACCCACAATTTCTCCCCAGACCAAGTGGAATTCTTAGATATATGGGTACGACATACAGATGGCAAACTGACAGTCGACTTATATCGTAAACCCACAGCAAAAAACACCATCCTGGAACATGGCAGCTACCATCCCAACTGCCAAAAAGACTCCATCCCGTTTGGTGAGTTCTTGCGAATAAAAAGAAACTGCACATCTATGAAAGATTTCATGATTCATGCCAACCAACTAATGGAACGGTTATTAGCAAGAGGATACCCCAAACGTCTCATACGTAGCTCTATGAAAAGAGCGAAATATTACAACAGAGATGTCCTTTTAAATCCAACTCCGAAATCCCAGGACCAAAAACTGGTGTGCGTTCTTAATCACTCTACCATCAATAACAAAATAAGGAAGGTTATCCACAACAATTGGAAGATACTGAATACAAACGATCAAGAAAGCAGACTAAGTAAACCTATCTTAGCATTCAGAAGAAACCAAAATCTCCGTGACAAACTGGTACACAGCAGGTGGAAAAGAAAAGAAAGTAACAAACAGAAAACCATAGATGGAAATCCTTTGCCAAAAGGCAATCACAGATGTGGTAACTGCCACGCATGTGACCAAGTAATTCCCGGCGAGAAATGGACCTATGGACACAAGGAAGGAAATCTAAAAGAAATGACTAACTGCAGAACCAAAAATGTTATATATCTGATCATATGTCCGTGTGACATAGGATATATATAGGGGAAACATCAAGAGAATTCCGAACTAGACTCTCGGAACACAAATCTGCAATTAGAATTCAAAAAAACCAATGCCCCAATGGTGTCCCACTTTGTCCAGTATGACCATAATGAAAAAGACCTACGATGGCAAATTCTAGAACGCGTTCACGCACCTCCAGGGAAAGATCCATCAATTTTCCGCAAAAAACGCGAAACTTTTTGGATCCACCATCTGGACACAGTCCGTTTTAGGCACAATGAAGAAATCTCGTGGATAGTTACACTTCAATAATATGGCCACATCTGAAACTAATCTTCTTGCCATCTAAAAATGTTTTGCTGCAGTGTTTAACCTGCCCCAGCTCACGAGAGACTGTAAACTTCCACAAATAAATGATGCCTTTAGTCACATTATAATCAAATCTTGTTAAGTCTTGCCACAACCCGGTACCATGCACCCTAATCTCTTAATCGCACATGACCCACTGCAGCTCATGAGAGACTATATATCCCCATGAAGATGTGACATTTTATGATCCCAGCATAACCAATTCCTGTCACTTTGTGCAAACATTCGGTACTTTGTACCCTTATTTCGTATCACCCTCCACCATCACAATATGGCTGCCACAGTGCATGCAAGCTTAGCCTAAGTCCTTTAACTATGTTTCCCTTCAAAACATAGTATTAGTCCTACCTCTCTGTTAACGACCTCCCACCTGGTCCCATTTGCTGCATCATATTTAAAAAGCTCCCCATGCTGGTATTCCCTTCATAGAGGAATTCTTTCCCCAGAACCCCCGGTCGCGGCAGCAGCACCCCAAGAGGAAGGTAAGTGACGCCTTTTCACGCGTTCTGCTCAAGCGCTCAGCCGCACTCTGCTGATGTGAGCCCCTCGTAATTCCAAACCATGTCGCATTAGCCGTGATGCACAAGCTACTCTCCCTGATAGCATTTTGGGCTTTGTCTAAGTAGTTTTTACGTACCCCTGACCGCTATGCCTTATCACTTCTAGACACGGCCATTTGCACTAACTGTCGACGTAGAGCTGAACCTTCGGAAGCGCCGCATGTGAGATCAGAATTTTAAAAAAACAGGTACGACGAGCCACCCTTAACTATTCAGCCCACTTCACCCCGCAGCTTGCAAAAAAGGTGCCGCATTAATTTAATGAGCTGTAGCCACAATTTAAAGCTGTGTTACCATCTTTTCACTGTAAAGCGCAAACTACCCTTTAGCTTTTAGTTTTTTCCATCTGTAACTAACATGACCTAAAACCTCGTAGCGGTTTATTATTCTGGGTCTTGTTACTAAAGTAGTTCAAATCGGAGAACTGCTCCCGCTACCACTGCGCGCTCTACTATCTGAGTTACTAAATCCTACTCTTGCTTATATGTTTGGTTATCTTATTGTATAGATTATGGCGCCTTGCACCAACCAACCAATGTTTCAGTTATAAAAACAACGCGTTATACGCCCAAACAGGTAATCAACCCACTACCCTGGTAAAAACTGGCTTTGAGCCCCGCCTTAGCCCATCGATCATTTTTCAAATTTGTATTTATACAGCAACTACTCCCCTGTTCACAGAAGTCCCCCGGGTGGCTCAAACAGTAAGAAAAGTTAAAGGCGTGTGCCTCGCATACTGAGGTAATTTACTACCAACCTCTCTAGCATTAATAAAATAATCTTCCATTCTTCAAAATACTACAGAAATCCTTTGTATTTTGTATTTTTTAGCATATGCTCTAAAGAGTCCGGCCAGAATCTTGCCTATTACATGCCTAGATTCACCATATTATAGGTAAAGCCTTCTTGTCTTATGTTAAACCATGATAACAGCACTCCAATAAACATTCTAAAAGCACTGCATGTTCTTGGCACTTTTTGTGTCATCACTTTGGGTGAACCAGATCTATTGGGTATATTTCTTTGATTTTTCCTTTCATCTCCTCACCATGTGGACTCATAACACCTATGGTCTATCTAACCTTTACTCAGAAAGATGTTCAGTTAGCTATGAGCCCTTATTAAATTTCAGAAATTGAAAAGTAGATATGTACATATATGATGCCATAGATTAAAACCATGATGTAAAAAGCAAAAGAGATGTTGATACTTAAAATTCTTCTATTCTCTGTTTTTCAGAATCTTGTATTATGCCCTCATATTTTTAAGACTTTATACTACTTATTTGTTTATTCGTTGTCTTTGGCCCTGAGGAAGGTGATCTTCACCGAAACGTACGTCGGCCCAACATCCGCTGTCTTGGATACGACCTGGTTAACTACATCACAACCAATAGAACCATACCAACTAGGTCCCTATACGTACCCTTCTAAGTACACCTTAGAGCTACCATCTGTGTTAGTCTAATGTTATGTATAACTTTGCTTATGTGTTCATGTTGTTAGGTATGTTCCTTATTCTTTATTGAAAATGTGTGACTGATGTGTGAGTCTGTGTTCTTGATCATTAGGATCAACTGCTATTAGAGGGCACCTTGAATGATAGGCTTACCACCAAATGTATGTAAAAATGTTGATTTGCACAGTGACAATGAAATGTATTTTTGTACAAGTGTCTCTAAAAAAATTTTTAAAAAATGATAAAACAGTTGAATAAGTTTTTCATGTTTGAATAATATTTCCAAGTATCTCTCCTTGGCATCTTTCTTACTAACTATTTGGATATATTCAATGTTAAAAGAAATATAGGTCCCTACAGAGGTTTTGTTTCCTTTTTACTTGGTTTGTCTCCCTCCTCTGGGCCTCAAAGTATCTGGGAGAACTCTCTCTTCTTATAACTGCAGTACACAGAGCCACGGTGGCTGGGTACGACCAGATCATATGGGCAAAGGGGGGCAAATATTTCATGTAAGGCAGCAGGGTAAGATATGCCCTATGCAGTCCATTATATTGTATGTACTGGAATTTGGCATTTAAGGACACCTTATATGGAAATGATTGATTCGTTCCCATTCCTTAAGTGTCAGGTCACGGCCTATATCTGTCTCCCAGAGTCAGCTCTTCGGTAACAAGGGGTCAGTAATCATGTCAGCCAAGGCTTTGACAAACCAGGTTATGAGTTTGAGGCCATTCCCCATAATGTTCAGGGCGTGAGTCAGTCGGTCTTGTTCTGGTTCGGCGTCTGTTATATTCCACAGATCACCCAACTCTAGCACCAGCGTGCCATGGGCTTGAAAGTGCCCCCACGAGCAACTCATGTTTCTCCTCTAATTGCCCAAAGGGTATTAGCATCCATGTTTGGGTTTCTTACAAAGGTCAATCCAACATCTCTCCATATCACCAAACCTTCCCTACCAATGGGTGTGCAAAATGGCGCCACGAGGTTCAGGCCAAAAAGTATCGGCAAGCAGCCCATCCAGTCTCATCCAGCTGCCTCCTGGCTAACCATCTTGCAGACCACTACTGCTGTGCAACTAAATGATAATGTTCAGAATTTGGTGCCCCTAGGCCTCCCCTGTCCACTGGCAACTGGAGTCTATTGAGTGCCACCCTTCTCCTGCCCCTGTTCCCAATGAACCTCCCCCAAATGGCATGAAGTGCCCTGAAAGTGGATCGGGTACCAGCACTGGTAAATTATTTTTAAAAGTTTAAAATGTGGGGAAGCCTTACCATTTTAAAAGAGATATTTACCCTTGTACTGTAAGCGGTCTGTGGTTGCAGGGAGGGTATAGTATGAGTCAAATTCCCTTCAATGACATCCTGCGTAGTGTTGTAGATGAGGATCCCCAGATAATGGAAAGTTTGGGGTTTCCACTTCACCACCTGGCCTCCCAATATAACCTCCTGTGGGGGACAATCTGCACATAGAGGGAATACCCAAGGTTTTGTCCAGTTGACTCCCAATCCTGATGCCTGCCGAAATCCCTCCGGTATCCCTGCAATCACAGGGATCCCCATCCGAATGTCCTGCAGATAAAGAAGCACATCCTCTGAATACATTGAGATTATATGAACTCCACTGTCCAACAGAATACCCCAGGTGCACCTCCTTCCTACATACCATACTGAAGGACTTAACAGGTTTGTAGAATTCTAGCAGACTAAAACTCTCTCCTAAAGATGAGTTTGAATGTCCCACTGGTCTACCTTCAGAGGAGGCGGCCTCTTGTAAAAGAGTTATCCATAAAGCAGTGTCATTTCTGGAACTTCCTCTTCTTATTGAAGAGTCCAGGGCAAACTTACTGATGTAAATTCTACAATCTGCATTGTCTGCCGCATAGCTTCTGCTGCCTTTTACTGTTGTTGTCTTGGACCCATTCTATGCTCCTGCTCTAAATTATGAGGCCACAAGGCACCAGTGGGCAGTAACAGGAGCTCAAGTTACTTTATGCTCACCCAATGTGAAAGTTGTCATTCAGGCATCATCTTCTACTCAGAACCCAAATGCCTTCACAGCCTCCCCCCTAGAAATGGAGCTCAAGTGCGTTGATGCCAAAGGTGTTCTCTTCTGGAAGTCCTCTCCAGCATTCTTCTTATGTCACCGGCGTGTGTGTGTACTACTTCCAACAATTGTTTTAGATGGATGAAGTGGCAATATGTAACCTACAGGAACACACGTGGGGCCATTCAAAATTGACATGTCAGATTATATTCCCAGATGCATAGGCGCCTCCATTGCCATTTGGTGTCATGCACGGATGCTTTCCACGGGTTCCACATGATCCATTTAATCAAATCTGTGCTACAGCTGACTCCCGAGGTGTGGTTTCCCTGGTGAGCAAATTCCATCACCAACAGTGAAAGTTTCAGGTGTTCTTGAGGGGTCCTGTCATTAGCACCAGCCCCAGCAGTTTTTGGGTCTTCAGAGACCAATGACCTGCCAAGACAATTACCACCAGCAGCAACAGCCTCATTCTTCCCACTTTCACACTCCTGCCTCAGAACCACTTTTGTTTGTCCTCAGGCGAGCACAAGTGCCCAGTGGGAGAAGCATTTCATATTTTCTCATGAACTGCCAAGCCATTACTTCTCAACATTTTAGAAAATGTATAGACCCCTCTGTTTTTGCATACTCCCCTCCTAACTTTCCACCGATCCCTTCTGCCATGTCAACCAACTATTCTCCAATCCTCCTCATGAAGGTGCTATGCTATTTAAGCAAGGTAACCATACAGTTGATCAACAAGACGGAAACTGACCAGGGATGTTAATCCTTTCTACTTTACGTCGGTAACAAAGAAAGCAGGTTCAGGGCATTTTGGATCATTGAGCCCTAAACTCCTTTCTTGGTTGCTGCTGCCTATCACTGCAAGTGGAGAATACATGTGTTCCTGTATCTCAATTATGTTTAAAGGTGGGCTCATGACAGTTGGTGTCATATCACCTCAACAGCTCATTCCTTTAGCTCATCAACCTAGGGGTTAAAAACAACTGTCTGAAGTCTTATCTCCAGGACCCCCATTATCTTGGGGGTGTTTCCCCTCTACATTGAGACCAAGACATTCAGGTTATGATGCTGTGGTATTGTCCGGGGCTCATTTTCCGACTTTACCAGCCCAATGACTGCTGGGCCTCGAGGCTTCTTGCATTCTGCTCATTCCCCATATGTGGAGGCACATGTAAGCTCTTCAGCATGGTTTCCATTTCAAGCAGCCCCAACATATGTGTGTCCGTTTGGTCAGGATTCTGATCTTACCAGTATCAGATCATTGCACTTTCTGTACCTCATCACATGTGTCTATGTGCTCTATATACAATGGCCCCTCATGTGTGTCTGCGTGCTCTATATACCATGGCGCCTCACGTGTGTCTGTGTGCTCTATATACCATGGCCCCTCACGTGTGTCTGCGTGCTCTATATACCATGGCCCCTCACGTGTGTCTGTGTGCTCTATATACCATGGTCCCTCACGTGTGTCTGCGTGCTCTATATACCAAGGCCCCTCACGTGTGTCTGTGTGCTCTATATACCATGGTCCCTCACGTGTGTCTGCGTGCTCTATATACCATGGCTCCTCACGTGTGTCTGTGTGCTCTATATACCATGGCCCCTCACGTGTGTCTGCGTGCTCTATATACCATGGCCCCTCACGTGTGTCTGTGTGCTCTATATACCATGGCCCCTCACGTGTGTCTGCGTGCTCTATATACCATGGTCCCTCACGTGTGTCTGCGTGCTCTATATACCAAGGCCCCTCACGTGTGTCTGTGTGCTCTATATACCATGGTCCCTCACGTGTGTCTGCGTGCTCTATATACCATGGCTCCTCACGTGTGTCTGTGTGCTCTATATACCATGGCCCCTCACGTGTGTCTGCGTGCTCTATATACCATGGCCCCTCACGTGTGTCTGTGTGCTCTATATACCATGGTCCCTCACGTGTGTCTGCGTGCTCTATATACCATAGTCCCTCACGTGTGTCTGCGTGCTCTATATACCAAGGCCCCTCACGTGTGTCTGTGTGCTCTATATACCATGGCCCCTCACGTGTGTCTGCGTGCTATGTGCCTCCATCCCCAGGTGCTCCATCACTTGCGCTAAAGTGCTCTGTGCCTCCATCACTTGTGCTTAAGTGCACTGTGCCCCATCCGTGACCTGTTGTGCCGCTCATAACCCTTTCATCATGCAGCCCTCCAAAGTTACATGGTGGGGCAGCCATCTTTGGTTACAGTCTTTATAGACCACACAAAAAGATACTGCTGGATCCAGCACAAGAAGAGCCTGCCCCGAATCCCCCCCAGGAGACCCAACTTACCTGCAAAATTGTATTTGCTGTTGAAGCCCTACCTGATGGGAAGCACTTGGTCTGGAAGCCCTGGAATAAATTTACAAGGAGAAGTTAGGTCAGATTACACAAATTCATGTGATGCGTGTGTTAGCACAGCACAACAACTAATTAACAACAGAACTGTTTCATGAGGAATATTCAAGAATGAGTGTGTCTGTAGAATGGCACAATACTCATTTCAAGTTCAAGTTTACGTGGGCAAATTTGGAACCTAGTAGTGGAGAAACGGTTGCCAGTCATCCAGCAGTGGTCACCATTCTTTCTTAAATGAGGATATACATATTTTAGAGCGTGAACAATTTCATGCTGAATGTAAATGGGGTAATCACTCTGGAATAGAAGCTTATGAGAAATAAGATTCTAGTAAGAATTTGTAAAGGCAAGAGATTAATGTTCAAGTTGTGTGTTGGAAACAGCTGTATACATTCAAAGTGTTGTATGAGTGCATTTTGATGTGATTGTTGTTTCTCTAGTAAATTAGGAGTTCAGAGAGGCCAAAGCACATACACCATTTCCTGCAGCAGAATCAGGATAAGCCAGCCTGAAAAAACTTGTTCTCAGTCTCTCCTCTCTCTCAAACCCAATTCCCCTGCTGGTGTGTATGTGTCAGCTGAGACTACTGATACTGGAGTGGTTATTCTGGAAGGTAAGTGGTTGAATTCATGTCCCTCTTGACATATCAGGAGTGTGTCTGGACCTGCAGTGCTGTGTGCTGCAGGGCCATCTGCTCTCTCTTGGTCAGTTGCTGCGATTGTAAACACAGCTTTTTCCTAGAAATCGGGAGGGGGGGTCATCTAGACGCAATTGAAATTTAGGATATTTGGCAACCTAAAAAACACAATATACTTGTGCTGCAAGGGATTCTGTTGGCTGGCACGATTTACAGCCTGTGGCCTGGGATGTATGGTCCTCATCTTATCTTTAACATGACGTCCTTGTGACACATTCCCAAACAGTGCTATGTAAGCTCTCGCTTTCCTATGCTTTGAAATGCAGTGCTAAGCTCTCGCTTTCCTATGCTTTGAAATGCAGTGCTAAGCCCTCGCTTTCCTATGCAGTGCTAAACTCTCGCTTTCCTATGCTTTGAAATGCAGTGCTAAGCTCTCGCTTTCCTATGCAGTGCTAAGCTCTCGCTTTCCTATGCAGTGCTAAACTCTCGCTTTCCTATGCTTTGAAATGCAGTGCTAAGCTCTCGCATTCCCATGCAGTGCTAAGCTCTCGCTTTCCTATGCTTTGAAATGCAGTGCTAAGCTCTCGCTTTCCTATGCTTTGAAATGCAGTTGTAAGCTCTCGCTTTCTTATGCTTTGAAATGCAGTGCTAAGCCCTCGCTTTCCTATGCAGTGCCAAACTCTCGCTTTCCTATGCTTTGAAATGCAGTGCTAAGCTCTCGCTTTCCTATGCTTTGAAATGCAGTGCTAAGCCCTCGCTTTCCTATGCAGTGCTAAGCTCTCGCTTTCCTATGCTTTGAAATGCAGTGCTAAACTCTCGCTTTCCTATGCTTTGAAATTCAGTGCTAAGCTCTCGCTTTCCTATGCAGTGCTAAGCTCTCGCTTTCCTATGCAGTGCTAAACTCTCGCTTTCCTATGCTTTGAAATGCAGTGCTAAGCTCCCGCTTTCCTATGCTTTGAAATGCAGTTGTAAGCTCTTGCTTTCTTATGCTTTGAAATGCAGTGCTAAGCCCTCGATTTCCTATGCAGTGCTAAACTCTCGCTTTCCTATGCTTTGAAATGCAGTGCTAAGCTCTCGCTTTCCTATGCTTTGAAATGCAGTGCTAAGCCCTTGCTTTCCTATGCAGTGCTAAGCTCTCGCTTTCCTATGCAGTGCTAAGCTCTCACTTTCCTATGCAGTGCTAAACTCTCGCTTTCCTATGCTTTGAAATACAGTGCTAAGCTCTCACTTTCCTATGCTTTGAAATGCAGTTGTAAGCTCTCTCTTTCTTATGCTTTGAAATGCAGTGCTAAGCTCTCGCTTTCCTATGCTTTGAAATGCAGTTGTAAGCTCTCTCTTTCTTATGCTTTGAAATGCAGTGCTAAGCTCTCGCTTTCCTATGCAGTGCTATACTCTCGCTTTCCTATGCTTTGAAATGCAGTGCTTTTGGCAAGGGGTTATTGCTCCTGAAGTCTCACTGTCGACGAGTCTTTTAGAGGGTTCCCTCAACACGAGGATTCATGAACTGAGCCGGTGTTACCTTGCAGATAAACAGTGGAGGTAGTCAGTCTTCTCACTCTGTGACCCACTTGAAATGGACGTGTTTGCTATTGAAACACGCATTTGCAATGCAATTGGTCTCGCCTTTGGGTCCTTATAAGTATTTAGCCATGCACCACTTTATCCTGGGTGCTGCAATATCTACTGTTTGGAGATTTTTTTCAGACATCTAAATCTGCAAACAGTAGATATTGCAGCACCTAGGATAAAGTGCCACATGGCTAAATACTTATAAGGTCCTAAAGGCGATTCAGACAGTGGCACTGCCGGGGGCAGCAGGTCTGCCCTGTGAGGAAAAAGGTGCAACCTGGCCTTCTACATTTCTGCATTGTTGGCAGATATCCAACAAACGATACTAGGTCAATATTTAGTACTGACAGTGGTGCAGAGAAGACGCTGCCGGTAGTGGCGTTCCTTGTTGGCGCTATTTCAGAAAGCACATCATATTGGTGGTCACATTATTCATCATAAGGGTTTGGGGTACCCAAGGCTGAGGAACCATTCGTGACTGGGTTCTTGGAGCTGGTAATGGGTGCACGTTCATTGTAAAGCGGAATAATAGGAAACAGATGTGCTGCACAAAAGCTACTGTGCAGGGTTTGGGGTAGCAGGTAAATGGCGCTCAGGCAGGTAGCTAGTAGAGATGAGTATGTAGTGGTTGTGTGAGGTGCCTCCAGGAACAGGGAAAACCCAAAACCCCTAAGTGAGTGAAGAGCTAAAAGCCCCACCCTCTGCATGAATACATAGAAACCTGGGCACACAAATAAATATCAACAGTTGATACAAGCTTTTGGTAGTAAGAGTTGTCGACACCGGTAGTTTTCATTAAAGGATTTTTAAAGCAAATCATGTTGGTGGTCACATTATTCATCACAAGGCTGAGGAACCATTCGTGACTAGGTTCTTCGAGGTGGTAATGGGTGCACGTTCATTGTAAAGCTGAGTAATAAGAAACAGATGTGCTGCACAGCTGGCATCAGCAGTAGGCAGACAAAGCAGTAACCTCCTCCATCAACCCTATGGAGGAAGAGAGTCCACATGCGTTCTTTGAACCCTGATCAGTGACCGTTTCGGAGCGCTTTTGTGTCCATCAGCAGATGTAGCAGTAAATAATTAGAATTTGTATTACTATGTTACGCTTGAAGACATGAGGACAGTTAACATACAGACTTATTGCTCCATAGCGCTGTCATAGCAGCAATTTGATATACTTAGATTTCATAATACTTTATCAGCTTTAGAAGGATGACAGGCTTCCACAGCAACATTCAACCTTGCTGTTTTTACACAGAGCTCCACGTCAGATGCATTAACCAGCTGAGCTATCTCAATGACATCCACTTACGCTGAACGCATCATTTGCGAGTATGTTAGCTTTTTTTGTGGGGCACTTATAAATGCTATCTGGTTTCTGAGCGGTGTGTATGTATGTCTGCAGCTCTCTGAAAAAAATGGCCCTGCCCGGCTTTCCTTTTTCCATTGGGGGAATTATTTGTGAATAAAATGGCTTTAGGCATAAGAATGTAGTTGAACAACTTGTGACCTCTGCAGTAGCATAGCCCCCCAAAAAACAGTGATTACTGCAGACTTTTCTGTCAGTGCTCCTTAAATCCATTTGTGTTTAAGTTTTATGTGTGCAGTGTCATTAAACTATTCTGATTAGCATAAAGGTGCTTAAAATTGGACGTAAGAACCACTTATATGATTTTTGAAAACAGACAAAGTGAAAACTTTGCAAAGGGTTCCTCATTATGGCGAGACCGATTGGCTTTGAACACCCCCAACCCATCCTTTCCGATGAGGTATGAGGTAATACATTGCTGATATCAAATGTCTCCTGTACCCAATTGTTAGAATCTTGTGCTGTGAGGGTCTGCGGAACACACTGTGTTTGACCCTCCCTGATGTCGAGTTGGAGGCTCCAAGAATGTTGTGATCAGGGCTAAGAATGCAGGTTTGTGTAAGCAGAATATATTCTGAATTCCCTTTTAATAGTGGCGTATGGCGCCAACTGTGTAACAATTAAGTACACCATTGGAACAGCAGTGCCCTTCCATTGTGGTGTGAGAAACCTCATTTCACTGAAACTTTTCAGAGCGGTGACAAAGGGATGACCTGATAAGTCCCCGTTGCCTGCCTATGTGTCAAAGAATGGATTGCGCGTCTGTTCCGCTTCCTCGTCCGGCTGTACGGTGGTTGGTTAACCAGAAAGGATGCTGAATTAAACTTCCAAGCTCAGAAGTTGCATGATTACAGCATTCATGTGACTGGCCAAGGGAACAGCCATCGGTGGTCTCCACCCTCGGGCAAGCTGGTTGGCGAGTCCTGACTCACGTCTCATTAATGTTGGCTGAAATACAACAAATTAGGTTTTAATTGTGGCAGCCAGATGAAAAGCAGGCATGCTTCATGTTAGAAATCGCAGAGTCAACTGAAGCTGGGAGACGAAGTCGGCACGATCACTGAAAGCAGGTGGGAGAACGTTAAGCAGGGCTTCCATTTACTGTTAAGCGTTGCACACGATGTTACTGGCTCTCGTTCTGCTTCTTTACTGAAGACTTCTTATGAAATGAAAGTGTATCCCATCAAGCGCTGAAGGCACAAGTCCAAACAAGAGGCAGAGACAGACTTTTGGGTCGCATGCTTACGATGTAAATGTAAATGTAAATGTATAGGCATTTATATAGCGCACTAATTACCCGTAGGGTCCCAAGGCGCTTCGACCGCTGCGAAACCCTTCCTGGCTTCCCTGAGAGATGGTCCCTTAATGGGTATCTCCAGGGTGAGACCAGGCATCCCCGGCGGTCTGGTGGGGCCGTTAGTGAAGATGAGGCAAGCTAATGCCCAGAGTTGCCGAGTGTGATCGCTGATCAGAGTGGGCACCGAGGCGAGAGAATTATCGAGTCCGCTGACCCTGGTCCAGAAACCTGCCGTGCCGGGAATCGAACCCTGGTCCCGGGCCGTCCTCTGCTCTCGGGTCTGCCGCCTCTAACCAGTGAGCCACACTAGTTCACGATGTATAGTTTCGCACTCATGCGAGAGTCTGGACAGGCCATGCAAAATAGAGTGCGAATGCAGCAAGCCAAGCAGAGGGAAAAACAGCATTTACAAATGCAATAGGACTCATATTTACGTGAGACCTATTGCATTGTAAACAAAAATGCTGGTGTCCAAGAAGGCAGGAACAGGAGTGGGAGGGGGTGGTGGTGGGCAGAGAAGTGACCGACTGCGGGAGGGAACGGGGGGAGGCAGGGGAAAAAAAGAGTTTTAAAAGTAAAGGGGCCGATAGCTATGGAAGGGGAAAAATGACGACATGGCAGTCAGGCAGGCGGGAGTAAGTTGAGGAAAACCAATTTGATTGCAGCATTTAGGAATTTGGCCAATCAAAAAGATAGGCGGAAAGTGGGCAAAGGTTCCCCGCTGTACTGTATACAGCCTCTCTCAACAACACAACGCATGCGCTGCCTAGGCGAGACCTAAAAAAGCATACAGGGGCTCAATTATGAGAAACCTGCAACACTTTTACATCCTTTTTGCACAACGTAAAGTGGTACATGCATGAGGCAGAGCTCTGAATACGATTTATGGAGCTACACAAAGCCACTGTGCATGGCTTTGCGTAGCCTCATGAATCTTGAGTAAGGCTGCTCAACGCATGCCTGACGCGCTCCATTAGTCTGCGCCCGGGAGGCATTCTATGAGCATTACTGTGGGCGTTCTCATGCAACACCCGTATATTTTGAAGCTGCCCCAGATTTACACACTGATGTAAACCTGCGGAAGCGCCAAATCCATATACCTTGAAGCATAACAAGGTGAAATATCTTTATTTATCCTCATTTTTTCCTCTTTCTATGTGTGCTGCATTCACACATCGAAAGACTGAAGTGCCTCCTAGGATTGTATTTCTGCAGGAGAGTGCCCTTCCTGCGCAAAAACAATCCAGCATGCAACAGAGGCACCCTTGCACCTAGACTGCCAAAACTGTGCCAACGCAGGGAGAAAGGATAGAAATGCACCGTATTAGTAGTACAAAGCTTTATTTCGATATGAAATATCTTAAAAAGCACATTTAAAGTTAAAAAAATCACAATTCATTTAAGTTATGCATAAAAGAGACAAATCACTTAACAATCAATTTTACAGAGGTAATAAAAATGTATTAAACCAATAACAGCTTTGTAGAAAAGTTAAAAATTGATAACCATATAGAATCAGCGTACATTTTTCAGTCTAAGCAACCATGCCCAGCTCAAAAATGTTGCCACCCCACAAGCTATCGTAGTGTTTGCATCTGTCTGCAAAATTCTAAGGGGAAATGAGTGGTTCCTAGACTCGAGCTGCTGGCAGACTGGTTTTAGCCACTTCAGTCTGGGATTAATATAAGCTGGACATGCAAAAAAGAAGTGCGGAATATTTTCAGGAACATCAGTACAATATGGACAGTCAGCAGGCGTTTGGTTAGGCGGTTTTCATTTGCTGGTACGTTCTCCAACAGGAAGAGTTCCCATTCTGAACTGAATATATTTCGATAAAAATGACACTACCCCATTCACAAATAATGTGAAGAGGGTCGGGACCAGGACCCATCCCTGGGGGACACCTCTGTTAACTGGGATTTTGTCTGTTTTTTGATCCTGGGTGCCCCACCTAATGAAAGCATAATTTCCATCAAGCATGCTGGCCCAAAAGATTCAAAATGGGGAGCAGGAACTCCGTCTTCCGAAGGACCGTCCAAAGGCGCTCTCGGGGAACCAGGTCAAAGGCGGTCTTCAGATTGATAAATGCTAGATAAAGACCGCCCTTGCCGATAGTTACAACCTTCCAATGCAACAAAACCAGCCTAAAAGCCTGATCGGTAGTACTGGTGCATGCCCTGAACCCCACCTGGAATTGCGAGATAATATTGTTCTCCTCCGCCCATGAAAGGATCCTCTCCAGGAGGACCCTACCAACCACCTTCTGACCAGCATCAATGAGGCTGATTGGGCGAAAGTTGGCAGGCCGCCCCTGGGCCCCCTCTTATAAATTGGGATCACCACCGCTCCCTTCCAAGAACTCTGGACCGGAGAACCCTGAAGGAGGGCATTAATCAGAATGGAAAAGTATTTGGCCCATTGCTCAGCATTGGCTCGAAACAGATCACCTGGTATACCATCCTGTCCCGGTGCCTTTGCAGATACAATTTTGTGGATGGCCACCAACACCTCTTTTTTCTCTACAAGGTCAAAGAAGCTTGGAGAAGTTGACATGGGTACGGAAGCATAACCTGAGGCCCTGATAATCTCTATATCCTCGTCCCCAGCATACAATTTCCTGAAATGATCGAACCACTCCCTATCAGTAATATGATTTGGTATTTGGTCGGAATCGCAGCCATTAGATCTTCTAACCAGAGCCCAGAACAACTCTGCATTCTTAGACTGGCTTGCTATCTTCAAGTTGTCCCAGGAAAGGTCCTCCCATTCCATTTTTGCCAGAGATATGGCATACCTATACTGGAGTCGTGCCAAACGAACCTCAGTGGAATTGCAGGATTTAATAGCAAGTATTAGTAAAGATTTTTTCCTCCTGAAATCCTTATTATACCACTTTGCTACTGGTTTCCTACTATCAGAGTGCTTTAGAGCCTGAGTCTCCAGGAAGAGAGCACCCATCTTGTCGTTTGTTTCTACATAGATTGTCTCTGCCCCACGGGGTCCCTGCTCATTAATACAAGCTGCAGAAAGTTTCAAGGTCTGATTTCTTACAATCTCCCCAAGAGCATTAGTTTTATGTTCATTCAAAATGAATTTTTGCCATTTGATATACCTTTTACAATTAGAGGGTGTGATTGCCTTTGTTAGCATCCAAGGTCTACTACTACTCTGACACTCTTGCAACAGATCCCGCATGGAAAGGGACAGAGGGTTATGGTCACTATGAATGGATGGAATAACCGTCATATCATTCACATGTTTCCACAGCCTTTTATCAACTAGGATGTAATCAATTCTACTTGGGCAGGAGACCCTATTGTATGTATTGGCTCCCAAGTAATCAGAGAGTGTACAGCCGTTTACTGCTGTTAAACTATGTTCCAACGTTAATGCATTCAATTGTATAACAATCTGCGACCACTTCTTAAATGGCGGAATCATAAATTGTGGTATGCCCCATCTAGCATCCTCATCATGAGTTCCACATGCAGCATCGACCATCAAGGGTTCGAAAGTGCAATTTAGGTCGCCTGCAATCAAAGACAGGGAGTCAGATGGGCAGCATAGAAGTAACTCAGACAAAAGGGAAATAGTTGGCGATTTAGTTCCCCCTTGCAGACCTCTGGCATAAATATTAAAAAGCTCTAGAGTGACACTGTCCTTTGAATCCTTAATTGTAAGTCTCATCAAGTCCATAGTTGCACATTGATGCTGAGAAATTTTACAGTTAAGCACAGCCTTAACACACACTAACAACTCTCCAGATGGACGGCCACGCCCAGAGGAAATAGCTGGTACATGGAAAGAAGAATAGCCGGGCTTATACAGTGGCTCAAGACTCCATGTTTTATGGAAGATACACAGATCATAGTCACCAATAAAATCATTCCAGTTCGGAAGAGATAGCTTTTTGCACAAGTCCGCTATGTTCCATGAAATAATTTTAAGATTTCTAATAGAACCGCTGCAGGGGAGCATACCACCATGAGTCAAGACTAATCCCTGTCCTGGTTCCATGCTACCTCTCTTAGTTGCTGCAGATGGGCTAGACAGATCAGTACATAAGGACTTGGAAGTCCTAGGGAGATCAACGTTACTGCTTCTTAAAGGTGCGATAGTATCAAGGAAAACCGCTGCAGCGGAAGGGCAGTCGAGGCCTTGACCATTTTCTTTGTTACCCCCATGCATTATTAAAACCAAAGTTGAAGGTACATGACTTTGGGACTGGGAAAGCCTAAGGGGACTGGTAATATTGCTTCTCAGCGGGGCAGGTGTAGTTGATGAGGCCTCTACATGTTCCGGAAGTCATTCAACAGCCTCCAGTACACTAAATCGATTTTGACAGGAGGTTTGGGACGGGGCAGGCAAGGGCTCCGACCGACCCCCATGATTCAATCTTCTCCCTTTCCGCTGTATTAATGTCCAGCCTTCCCCTCTGATTGGAATATAGCCAGAAGGATAAAAATAGGACAGTGGGAGTGATAGAATAGAAGTTCCTAGGCTATGGCTTTTCCAATCGCAGATATATCCCACAGTCCTCGGGTCTTCAAAATTAACTAAAACACAGTCCCCCCTAATGTCCTTGGCTGAATGTCCCACCCAAGATACCCTTTGCGCCATAAGTATTTTACTCGATATGTGCAGTGGTAGTGGTCTATTTTTATTAAGCCAATCCACCACCTTATTCCTTAGGGATGCAATAGGTTCATGCTCATCTTTTCTTAGTACCGGAACCCCAGATAAAACTACCAAATGCGGGCTTACTTCCGGTGGTAGATCAATATTAATTCCTTCCTTAGCAGGTGGCTCCGTTGGATCCCCATCTCCCATCTTTGGCCATACTGTTTTGCTGTGATTTACAACTACGTCCTTTACCGGTACCGTGGTTGGGCAAGCAGCTGCGGCCAAAGTGGACATAGCTAGCGAGATTCTAGGATCTATGACCGGTCCTGTTCCAAGATGATCATTTGGGGGGGCTCCGGCCCCAATTGGGTTTAGTTTATTGAATGAGTCAACCATTCCCTTTGATGCAGTCTCAATTGTATTGAGTTTTTCTTCGATCTTAGTTAGCCTCTCTTCAACTGGGCGAAGTAGAAGTCTACATAGATCGCCTATTTTAATCAGGAGGGAATCCTCCATATCTCCCCCAATTCCTGACCTCTTATCCGCACCCTCAACCTGCAAAGGGACTTTCATGGGTGTTAAAGCTTTTCTGGGTGTATATAAAATTGCCTGAGTAGTCACAGATACCTCCGCTTTTTCAATCGGTATTATTCCCTAGCGTGTAAATAATTTCTCCTTCTTACGGCCTGTTACTGCAACCAGTCTCTGTTTGGTTTTAGGGATAGCTCCTTGACGTCTTTCCCGTAGTTGCCTGGTGTTGTGCTCCCTAACAGGACTTGGCACAGTTGGTAAATCGGGAGGAGTTATCAGTAACAAATCAGAGACCATAACTTAGTTCCCTTCAGATGAATGGTCAAAGTCACAAACAGCCAAATCGGCGCGTGAGAGTTCCGGAATGACAGAAGCACCGATGCTGCTTGTTTACCATGTTTTGCAGGAGTCCTGGCATTAGCTATGTGCCCCATTGATGACCTTCTTGCATGTGCCAGGTCCTGTGAGACCCACCTCTCCATCAGTGAAATACCCTGGTCTATTTCGGTATTTACCCTAGTAATGTATTTGTCCATAGCTCCAATTAGGTTAGCGCTAGCCGCCTTACTACTACCTTCCTTTGTTGCCATTTATAAAGGAAACAAAACGATAATACGAGTATACAACATGCAATGGGTAGCTCTCTTTAAAAAATGTAAATGTAAAGGCGGTGGCCCGCCCCGCCCTTGTACATACTTGAACGGGCTTAAATGGGCCCGCCCTTGGCCCGGGCTACGCCCGCGCTTCCCCCGTGCGCGTCCCGCGAGACGCGGGAGTGTACGTTATTAAGTACCAAATGGGGTGTGAGCGGGAAGAGGACCAGCTGCAGCAGATCACCTCGCTGCAAGGCACGCTGGTCCTCGCAGTCCCACAAAGCGGCGGAGTCAGGCAGTCAGCAGGGCCCGAGATCAGCGATGTCCAGGATACACCCCAGAGTCCAGCAAGGGATCAGCCCAGCCAAAGGATACAACTTAGAGCGGCTCCCGCGGAGCGGGGGTCGCGAGTCGTTTTTGAAGAGCAGGAGAATGTAGGCAGGAAGAGGACCAGCTGCGGCGGATAACCTCGTTGCAAGGCACGCTGGTCCTCGCAGTCCCACAAAGCGGCTGAGTCAGGCAGTCAGCAGGGCCTGAGATCAGCGATGTGTAGGATACACCCCAGAGTCCAGCAAGGGATCAGCCCAGCCAAAGGATATGACTTCGAGCGGCTCCCGCGGAGCGGGGGCCGCAAGTCGTTTTTGAAGAGCAGGAGAATGTAGGCGGGAAAAGGACCAGCTGCGGCGGATCACCTCGCTGCAAGGCACGCTGGTCCTCGCAGTCCCACAAAGCGGCGGAGTCAGGCAGTCAGCAGGACCCGAGATCAGAGATGTCCAGGATGCACCCCAGAGTCCAGCAACGGATCAGCCCAGCCAAAGGATACGACTTGGAGCGGCTCCCACGGAGCTGGGGCCGGGAGTCATTTTTGAAGAGCAGGAGAATGTAGGCGGGACGAGGACCAGCTGCGGCGGATCACCTTGCTGCAAGGCACGCTGGTCCTCGCATTCCCACAAAGCGGCGGAGTCAAGCAGTCAGCAGGGCCCGAGATCAGCGATGTCCAGGATACACCCCAGAGTCCAGCAAGGGATCTGCCCTGCCAAAGGATACGACTACGAGTGGCTCCCGCGTAGCGGGGGTGTGAGTCATTTTTAAAGAGCCTGAGAATGTTGGCGGGAAGAGGACCAGCTGCGGCGGATCACCTCGCTGCAAGGCACACTGGTCCTCGCAGTCCCACAAAGCGGCGGAGTCAGGCAGTCAGCAGGGCCCGAGATCAGCGATGTCCAGGATACACCCCAGAGTCCAGCAACGGATCAGCCCAGCCAAAGGATATGACTTCGAGCGGCACCGTATTGCATAAATATAATAAATTCCTGCCCTTTTACTTTAGCGTAGGGCAGCGTGTTCCTTGCCCTACACCGAAGCCCCATAAATGAGGCCCATAGTGCCCACCACACTGAGACCTCCAGCTCTTCTGATAGAACCCTTGTGGATGTGTGTCAAGTGAATTGGGACTTTGATCTGCATTTAGCACTTTCACCACTTCCTGATTCCTTGTTTTCAGAGGAAGCTATGGCTGGTGCACATGTGATCTGAATCATGCCAGACTTGGTATGGAGGGTTTGGTACCTGGTGTTATTCTGCCTCAGTGTTTGCCTTCCTCTTCCACCCAGGGTGGGCCACCTGCCACAGTAGAATGGCTAGGCCCACCCCTAATAACTTCCTACACACACCTGGTCACAATACAATCAGATCCGGGCAAACAAATGTGTACCAACTTACCAGCTTGAGTGAAGAGAATAGGTATACAGCATACATCAATGCTTTTCATGCATAGGTTAGTGACTGAGTATTAGAGCCTCTTTATTTTTAGGAAGCGAGTACCTTCAGTTCTTGGCAGTTATGCAATACCTTTAACAGGAGAGTACCAGTAATTTTCAGTAACAAACAAGTGCTCTTGAGTACTGAGTACCTATATTTCTATATTTCCATGTTAAGCACTGCCATCATTTCTTCCTGCTTACCTGGAAAGAATATTTGCTAGGTGTTTGAAATTGAGGTCTCTAGTTGGCAATGGCTGGCACCAGTGTCAAAATAGGGACCCTTCTTCCTAAGTCAGGGCAAGTGGGCTACCCCTTTTGACAACGCCTGCTCAACCCTGTGGTAACGTAGCACGAGCAGTTAGGCCAATCTCAGAGGCAGTGTGTGAAGCATTTATGATCATGCACAATAAGGCAGTAATGACACCACAAAAGGACACAAGTATAGAAAAATAATATCTTAATCTAAAGTTTAACTCGAAACTCTCAAAGCGGTTCAGCAAGCTCCAATGCACATAAACCAGTAACGACTCAAGAAGGCAATAACATATTCCCCGGGACATGACAATGACTGAGCTCAAGGCCGGAGCCTACGCGACCCATGATGCACCAGTTACCTGACGGGGAAAGGGGATACAGCAAGCAGCTTCTCGAAGATGCAGAGACGGTGATAGGCGGGCTCCAAGCAACCACAAGTCTTGACTGCAGGGGCCCACAGCGTGCACCCACAAGGGTTCGGGCACTCACGGGCAGGCGGGCTCTCAGCGGCAGCAGCACGCGGTTGCGGCGGCCCAGGCTGGTGGTGGCAATAACTCTCGTCTTACGGCTCCGTGGTGGGCTCACAGCAGCAGCAGCTTTCTCTTAGCTGTGGTGGCCCACGAGATTATAGCGGCAATCCTCGACAATGGGGGACAAGCTGCGGGCATTCAGCGGCAGAAGCTCTCTCTTAGCTGCGATTGCCCACAGGACAAATCACAATGAGGCAAAGTTAGCAAGGGTGCGGGCACTCAGCAGCAGCAGCTCTCTCTCAGCTGGACAGGACAAATCACAAAGATGCAAAGTCGGCAAAAATGAAGGCACTCAGCGGTAGCAGCTCCTTTTTAGCCGCAACAGCCCACAGGACGGATCAATATAATACCTAGTTGGCGACAGTGTGGGCGCTCATCAGCAGCAGCTCTCTCTTAGCTGTGGCGGCCCACAGGAGGAAGGGTGATGCAAAGTTGGCAAAGGTGTGGGCCCTCAGCGGCAGCAGCTCTCTCTGAGCTGCAGTGGCCCACAGGAGGAAGGGTGAGTCAAAGATGGCAAAGGTGCGGGCACTCAGCGGTTGCAGCTCTCTCCTAGCTGCAGCGGCCCACACAGATCCAGCGACGGTTCCAAAGGTTCAAATTCAGGCGTTGCACAGGAAAATCCACTGCAATGCCTCTCGGGTGCAGAGTAAGGTGACAAATTGATTTGCGCTCCATTGCCTTACTCATCATTTATGAGGTCACTCAAAGCCACACAGGATATCTTAGTATGGCCTTTCAAAATTTTATGAGAGCCCAGCATCACGCAAGGACCACTTTATGTGGTGCAAAAGTGATGCAGGGCTTTCATAATAATCCCCTTACCTTTGATCATGTAAAGTAACACTCCTAGTGCTACTTCACGCCCGTCTGGCTTACTCATGGAATTCATGAGCACTACAAGAGTAAACATTTGTGCATAAGGCCCATATGAATTGGACAAGTAAGATATAAGCAGCTGCAACCGGTCCATACGGGCGAAGGGGTCACACCCCTTATGTTTTCCCAGAAAGAAGCAAGGTCTGTCAGGGTGAACAAAGGTCAGCCTGATAAACACTCTTCTTGTTCAGGTGAGGCTGCTAGGTGCTAGACATGTGCTAAATGTGGAGGTTCCTGCTGGCTGCCTGAGCTGAGCTGCCTTGAGGCCCTTCCCCTTGTGAAGAGGGGGAGCGCCACTGATTTTCTAAGACCTGTGCTCTTCAGTTTTAAGCCCTGGGACGACGGTCAATCAATCAGTAACACATTGCAAGAGAGTGGGGTGGGGTGGGGTCAGCAGTCTCACTGACTCCATCCCTCTCTTGTACAAGTGAGCGAATGCTGCCCAATAGACGCATCTCACAGTCAACTACAAGCAACCCATGGAACGAACATGTCTTCATGCATAATGAGGAAGGAAGACATGTGGAGGCATTGAGACTGTTCAGTGAAAAGAAATATCATTTCCAGAAATATATGTAATAGGTATCACACAGTGATATAGATAATATTAATTAGGCCTTACACAAGGGCTTTCATAAACTGAAACATTAAGATATTCCATACCTAAATGCCTCTGTAATACCCTACATCCTTAGACTGAAATCAAAAATCCTTCCACTGCTTCTAGGCTCTAGCAAGGGGATGTACAGCTGCACAAACTACATTGGGAGTTGAGTTGGAGAGGGGCAGAGTCATAGCACTTGCCACCACTCAGATTTTCATGAACCCTTCCTACAGCAAACACATTATGATGGGATTATACATGATTTCTTGGCTGGTTCCTTCACATGCTGAGCTCTTAATAATGTATTCTGCTCATGCCAGATTTTCAAGTTAGATCACAGGCACCTCCAGCACTAGCGTCATCCCTACCTGGTACTGCGTCTAAACAATTATTACTGTAGTGTTTGCAGCATGTCTTTTTTAGGAGGCAGTCACCATCATACTGGCACACTTGGTCAGTCAGAGGAGGCTTCCACTTGACCACAACAGAAGGAGACATGCCGGGTTTGACCATGAAAGTAAAAAAAGCAACCATCAAAATTGTTATTCTGAGCTTGGAAGCTACTGTGTGCCTTGGTGCGCTGTCAAAATATTGAATTTATAATATGGACCTACATTAATATTGAGTTTTTAATATCGTAGGGACAGAATATCTAAGTCAAAAATATTGTTGACCAGAATATTGACTTTAAGGTAAGTAATATTTTTTTATTTTTTTTATTTTGTTTTTGTTTTTTTTTAACTCTTTTTTTTGTCCTCATTAGCCATATAGTCGATCCAAATGTGCTCCTAGCCACAAGACACAAAACTCGACCACCCCTGTAGCACCGAGGGGCCTATTAATAAGCTCCCAGTACCCAGAGAGTCAGACTAGATGTCTCCGGCAAAGCTTGGGCCAGTTCGGCGTGTGGTCCAATAGCTGTATGGTTTGGGGTGCCTCCCTTTGGACAAGGAGATTTTTAGGCCTAATCATCGGACCCGGGGGAAAAAAAAAACCCCGGGTTGACTAACTGTTCCTTCTCCATTTAATCAAAAGGTCCCAGAATCTCAAAGATCGGGGGCTACATGTTCTAGTTAGATCGACCTTCGATGTTGCATATAGTGAAGACAGCCACTCTGCATGTGTCGGGGGGTTTATATTGACCCAGTTTTTACAAATTTCTCTTCTTGCTAATAAGATAGCATAGAATAAGAACTCACTTTCTAAACCCTTGATGCTATTGTTTAGGCCGAAGATGATTAAAGACCATGACCACAAGATAGGTGTTCTGAGGATGGATTCGAGTGTTGTCCTGATTTCTTGCCAAAAGGTGGCAATATTCGGGCACTCCCAAAACATATGAAGATCTGAGGCTGCTGGATAGGAGCATTTGCTACAGCATTTCCCGGGTTGGAATTTCGAGAGCCGTTTAGGGGAGTAATATGCCCGATGAAGCGTAAAGAAATGATTACGCCTCAGCCATGCTGGCTTGATGATTTTGCAGAGGAGGGTAAAATATTCCTCCCATATGTCCTCCATATGTGGTTCTCCCTCTGCACCCCAGAGTTTTGCCGGGAGATTGGGGTCGCCCTCTCCATCCTCTATGATGTGCCAATAGAAGAGTGCGACTTCCTTTCTTCCCGCGGGTCTCTCCACTAGGGTGTTTTCTAAGGGACTATAGTCACCCATCATTGCTTCCACCAGAAGATCTTCCGAAGCATGCGCAGGATGTTGAAGCACGACGAGGAGACGGCGGTGACTTGCCTGGTCATGGAGAGGGAGGAGTCCAGGATGAAGCCCAGGTTGCGTGCGTGGTTCGTTGGTTTGGGTGCGGTGCCCAGGGCGGGGGGCCACCAGGAGTCGTCCCAGGCGGAGGGCGAGGAGCCCAGGATGAGGACCTCCGTCTTATCTGAGTTCAGTTTCAGGCGGCTCGTCGTCATCTACTCGGCTACCTCTTTCATCCCTTCGTGCAGGTTGGCTCTGGCGGCGGCGGGGTCGTTGGTCAGCGAGAGGATCAACTGGGTGTCGTCGGCGTAGGAGATTATGTTGAGGCTGTGTTGGCGTGCGATGGCCGCGACGGGGCTCATGTAGACGTTGAAGAGAGTAGGGCTCAGCGAGGATCCTTGCGGGACGCCGCAGATGACTTTGGTGGCCTCTGACTTGTACGGTGGTAGGCGGACTCTCTGTGTTCTTCCGTCGAGGAAGGAGATGATCCATTCCAGTGCCTTCTCCTGGATTCCGACGTTGGAAAGGTAGTATTTAGTATTTTCAAATATTTTGCCTCTTTTTGTTCTGTCATTCAGAACTGCCACATTGACTGAGCAAATACGTAATTAATCCATTCCCTACTAACAAAATGAACCATCTGTTTAACTGGTATCCATCGGGTTGTGAGCTTACTCAATGATGAATTAGAAATACTACCTTTCCCGGGACTAGTTCTGAAATTTGGGATTAATAGCAGATCGTATTTTAAATATATTCAAATAAGGGGGTGCTTAAAGAATCTAGCTGTCAGACAGTATAACCTTCAAGCAATATCACTAATGGATAAGGTATACCGGGAGGAGGGTAGGATAGAGGACTTCTATAATATACTGATGGAAAGTCAAAGTTAGAAGATGATGACATAGAGTTAGATATATCATTAAAACTTGGGGAAAATATATTTTTGGCGTAAAATCTTCAAGCACAACACTATAAAAACCTATTTAAGCTAACGAGAGACGATCAATGCCCAAGATGTCAGCATAGCCCTGTCAACATTATACATATGTTTTACACATGCAAGTCCTTGATTCCTTCAAAAAAGTGTATATAGAAATTCGGGTAAGAATCACTTGGAAAGGGGCGACCACTCGGTCCCCCTGAACGTATGGTTGGGTGCCCCGATCCTCCCGGGAAACCATTTTGGGCGGGGGGCGTGTCTCGGCTGGTATGCCCAAAGCGGCGTAGCCGGGGCGCGCCTTTTCCCGCCCAAGAGTGGTTGTCCTAGACACCTACACCGATGACCACGCCCAGTAGGCGTACCGGAGGAGGGTACATGCCCTCCCGCAGAAGAATAAATAGAGCGGGAATCCGAAGAAGCGTCCTCTTGTTCCAGTGCTCTGAAGGCTGCACCCACCCGTTGCTCGTGAGCCCTCGACGGAACAAGCAGCAATTTTGAGAACTTGTAATCTTGTTGTTTCTCTTTCAGTTATTTGGAGTTCGAAGAATCCAGGACCTCGTTGATCGACTGAGAGCAGAGTCTCGAAACCATGGCTGGCAAGAAAGCAGGAAAGGGCTCCGAGATGGAGAAGGTATTATGCCTGTTGTCGAACCGAATGGCTTGTATGGACCGAAAGCTGGGAAAAGTGGATTTGATCGGTCGAGGTTTGTCGGAGGTCAAGAAACAGTTGGCGGCCCTGAGCAATTCAGGTCGCCCTAAGAAGGTAATAGGCCCGGCCTTGCCGGGAGTCGTTCCCAAGGGTAGGGGGAAGCGGGTCAAGAGGAGGGCGGTTTCTGGGGAGGGTCCGGTTCCCGAGGTACCCCCAGTCGCCCCCGTCACACCGGCAGACAACCCGGTACCAATCCCAGATGCGGGTCAGCCGATCCCGGTTGTGATTACTCCCGCTAACGATGAGGAAATGCTTCCCGAATTGGCCATCCAGTTGGCAGCATGGCTCAATAAGAAGGCAGGGGGTGCAGTGGCACCTGGAGACCCGGCCGAAGAGGCCAGGCTACTAATCGAGCAATTGCGGCAGTCGAGAGATGCCGCAAAGGCGAATCTTCCTCTTGTTTCCCCACAGGTGGCACCGGTGGGACCTGCAGTTGGTCACGAGAAGACGGCGGGAACAACGGCCGAACCGGGTAAGCTCGCTTTGCCAATGGCAGGGGAGGGTTCATTACCCTCAAGGCGGGAGAAGGTGGCACAGCACATCCCTATGGCCACGAAAGAGTTAATACGGGGAGACAATTATGTCAACATGTTTTCATTATTAACTGACCATCGCGAGATGGAATATGCTAAAACCCAGAAGGATTTGTGGCACCCGAGCGTGTGGCGCGCCAAGATGGCGGAATTCAGGGTGGATGAGACAGTAACGAATTGGGTTAAGGCCTTTTCTATATTTACTGCAGTTATGGGGGAACGTAAACCCGAGGTGTTAACTGAACTGTCTTGCTATCAAAATCGTTTTATGGATTTTTATGCAAAGTATGAGGGGGAGGAATGGAAAGGTTATGACATGAAATTCCGGAAAGCGAAAGAATATGATGCTACTCTGACATGGGATTGCCTCGACTCGGTGTCATGGCACAAGCAGCTCCTGCCAGGGGCGGCAGGTACATCCTCGCCAGGCGGGAGTGGGTCAGGGGTCGTCCGCCAAAAGCCCGCGGTGCCCTTTCGAGCGGGCACCGGTGGGGATTACCAGCCTAAAACCGGCGGGAATGGCGGCAAGCGGGGGGTTTGTTGGGGCTTCAATCGAGGCAACTGTAACAGACCGCAGGGAACATGTAGGTTCAAGCATGTGTGTGCGGGCTGTGGGAATTCCTCACACCCGGAGAGTTCATGTAGATCTAAAAATAGCGGGACGGGAGGAAAAGGAGGGTCTAAGCAGGAGTGAGGTAGAACGTTGTGACCGATTGCCTACACCCGTTGATCTCATGGCTATGACTCCTTGGTTGAACAAATACCCTGATCATGTTTCCGCTGGGGTGTTGAGGAAGGGATTCTTACACGCCTTCCACATCCCGGCGGGGGATTTTCGGGGGGACTCCTTTTGTAAAAACCAGTTATCGGTACAGCACAACCCAAGTGTGGCAGAGAGGAAAATTGCAAAAGAAGTCAGCTTAGGGCGAGTGGCAGGGCCTTTTCATCGCCCGCCGGTGGCGGAGTTCATCTGTTCCCCGTTAGGGGTTGTCCCGAAGAAAGACCCAGGGGAGTTTAGACTTATTCATAACCTGTCTGCTCCAAGGGGTTCCTCGGTGAACGAGGCTATTGACCCAGAAGTTTGTCAGTGCGGTACGCATCGTTCGATGATGCCGTGGCCATGTTAAATCGCCTGGGCCCCGGGGCGCTGATGGCGAAATCAGATATCGAATCGGCGTTCCGGTTGCTCCCGGTACACCCACAGGATCAGCGCTTGCTAGGTTTTGCATTTCAAGGGAGTTATTACATGGATAAATGCATGCCTATGGGTTGCTCCATTTCTTGTGCCTATTTTGAAATGTTCAGCTGTTTTTTAGAGTGGGCATTCACCGAGGCCACAGGGCATAGGCATGTTATGCACTATCTTGATGACTTCCTGTTCTTGGGAGCAGCCGGCGATACGAAATGTGCGCAGGCGCTGCATGACTTCTGCATCCTCATGAGGGAGTTTGGAGTCCCATTGGCACCAGGTAAGACGGTTGGACCATCTACTTCACTGGAGTTTCTGGGAATTGAGCTGGATTCGGTGGAGGGATGTTTCCGTTTACCGATGGAAAAAGTGGCCAAGTTTAGGGCTTCCTTGACGCAATGCCTGGGCAAGGAGAAAGTGACCCTGCACCAGTTACAACAAACAGTGGGTCAGCTTAACTTTGCCTTGAGGGTGATACCAATGGCCCGCCCCTTCTCACGCTCTATTGCACAAGCTATGGTTGGTCTCAAAGAGGAACACCACCGTACGAGACTGTCGGCAGAGGTTCGCCAGGATATGATCATTTGGTTGGCATTTCTGGCGGACTTCAACGATCGAGTCGTGTGGAACAAGCCGCCAGCGTCTTCAGATGAACTAGGTCTGTGGACTGACTCAGCGGGGAGCGTGGGATTTGGCGCCATCTTTGGTAATCGATGGTCGGCGCAAACATGGCCGACGTGGTGGCACTCCAGCGGTCTCACAGGTAACATTGGGTTCTTGGAGTTATTCCCCCTTTGGGTTGCTCTGATGGCATGGCCAGACGACTTCAGGGACCGCTCAGTGTATTTTGGTCTGATAATATGACTGTTGTCGAATGCATTAACCAACAGGCAGCACGCTGCAAATGGATCTTGAGATTGTTGAAAGAAGTTGTGCTGCTTTGCATGAGACTGAATGTACAGTTCAGGGCGTAACATGTGCCGGGCGTACTGAATCATGCAGCTGATGCACTCTCTCGTTCACATATGCAGGCGTTCAGGGGTTATCTACCTACAGCAGACCTAGTGGTGGCACCATTCCCTGAAGCACTTTGGCTAATCGGTGCCCCGGATTACAAGACCTCGTGGCAGCAAGCTTAGCCCCCAGGACAAGGAAGGCATACGAAGGAGCGTTTCGTTCCTATTGCACATTTTTGGGTCTGACAGGGAGTCAGAACTGGGGTCAGGAGGAATCCTTCCTGGGGTTCCTGGTAGCGCTGCACAGAGAAGGCTGATCAGCGGCAACGGCCAGTAGGCATAGGGCGGCCATTTCATTCATGGCGCAGGTGCATGGCATAAAAGACCCAACGGGTTCCTTTTTGGTTAAGAAGGCCCTTCACGGCTGGCAGCGCCTCGAGGGTCGCAAGCAAGATGCGAGGCGCCCGATTGGCTTAGACAGGTTGTCTCTACTGGTAGCGAAACTAGACGAGACGTGCTTCTCCCACTTCGAGGCAGTTCTGTTCCGGGCAGCTTTCGCATTAGCATTCCATGGGGCTATGCGGGTGAGCGAACTGGTCGCAAGGAATAAGAGAGACGTCGAGGGAGGTTTGTGCAGGGATCACGTCCAAATTAGGGGTGATTCGATGGTTGTCTCGATAGCCAGGTCCAAAACTGATCAGGGGGCTATGGGAAATAGTGTTGTCGTGCAGCGCGCGCGAGGGTCCCCCACCTGCCCGATAAAGTGTATAGAGGAATACTTGGCACTGAGGGAGGTTACATGGGGGGGGAGTCTGCTAAGACACAAGGATGGCACCCCACTGACGAGGTTTCAGTTCCAGAGGGTGCTAGCACTGACGATCGCGGCTGCGGGCATGGACCCATGCGATTTTGGGACCCACTCCTTTAGGATAGGGGCTGCTACTGAGGCTACAGCCAGGGGTCAGAGTGCAGAAGAAGTGAAACAATTGGGACGATGGTCCTCGAATTGCTTCAGAAGGTATGTGCGATTGCACATGTTGTAAAGATCAAGTGACATGCACTCACGCTTCTTGTCTTTTGTTTCAATTACAGTTTCGCGAGCCTGTCACGCGGGGCGGAATTTGCAGTCGACCCAGCACCAGGAGACCAGCGGTCAAGGACCACCGTCTGGAGAAAGAGTGGTATGGGTCGTGGGCCACTCATATGTGAGGCGCGCCGGGGACGTATTCAAAGCAGGTGACGCGACTCACGCAGCTGGGGAATACGGGTATAGAGTAGCCTTCCATGGGAAGGGCGGGCTCTGTTTTGACCAATTCGAATCATTTTTTGAGGGTCTCTAGGGCGGCAAAGGTCACCGCCATCTGTAGTCATAGTACACCTGGGGGGCAATGACTTGGTGACACTGGGGAGACGAGTGTTGTTTGAACAAATTTTGTCTGCTGTTAGCTGGTTGGCTAGAAGGGTCCCGGGGTGCACGATTGCCTGGTCCCACATGATCCCCAGGAAGGTATGGCGGGGGGGGCCTTTCAGTGTCAGCACTGAACCATTCAGTGAAAAGGGTTAACAATAAAATTGGTAAATTGTTTCGCTCTACGCAGTTGCATAGCATTCCTCACAGGTGTATTCGGGGTCATCTCAGGTACCTGAATGATGGGGTCCACTTGTCCAGGGAGGGAAATGATTTACTCATAGGTGACTTCATAGCATGGCTAAGGGGTTTGAGGAAGCATGACTTTTAGGAGGAGTAGGGGGGGCCGGATAGTCGGTCAACTATCCGGCCTGTGGCAGTAAGGTCATGATCGGTGAGCAGTAATTTCAAGGTCCCTAGAGGGGGGAGCCACCCAGAATGGATGGGAGCGCCCGGGGGGAGGCGGCCATTAGCCCCTCCCACGGGGAGGCGGCACCCACTAAGGATGGGTCGCCTAAGGTGAGACGGCCATAGGCCCCTCCCAGGGGGGAGGCGGCTATATGCCCCTCCTACTAATTTCCCGGGGGCCGGATATCCGCGACGGCGGATAGAGAGTGTGGGTATGGGGGGGAGTCCACGCTGTCCTTCCTACAGATACCTCACACGGGAACTCGGACGACCTTTAAGATGGCGTCGAGTGGAAAGGGGGCCCCCACCACGACAAGGGAAGTTACAGTTGCCAACGAGGGTAGAGTCCTCTGCGCATGCGCCACTCACACCGTGAGGTCGAGAGTTTTGGTAGTAGGGATCTGACACCGGTTAAGACCTTGCCGTTATCCCTTAATGCTAGGATGTACGATTTTAATTTAGAATGGTTGCATTTGCAGGATGTTAGACTCGGCTAGGAAACCTTTGTATTAGAGATCTGTTAAGGTTAGCCAAAGAACATGTCTTCATCAAAATGTAATAAATGTAAAATTGTACATGATTATGAAACTTTTATTTAATGTTTTAAATTTTGTTTCATATTTTAATAAATACGGCCGGGAGGGTGATTCCCTCCCGCCTTCCAAAAGTTCAAGCCTGTGTCCGACTTCCCATTCTTGGGGATTGTGTTGGGAGGGGGTGACGGGCATCCCGGCCATATAATTGTGCGATTGTTATCAGCTCACCATTGATGCTATTTGGATATGATAGTCGAATTGGGTTAGCATCAGCATATCAGGACTTTGTGTTTGTTACAATAGCGGTAGCAAGATTACTGATAGCTACAGCATGGAAAGACTTGGAACCACCTGTATATACTGCCTGGTTTCATCGTTTATTGAGTGTCCATGCTCTGGAAATGCCCCTCTATAAGAACAGGGGTTATCGAGCTAGAGTGAAAGGGGATAAGATCTGTGCAGCCATGACAAAATGGATTAAAAGAAGTCATGGGGAGCGGTAAAGCAGAACAGGAATTGGCTAAGGTAGTTTGTACCCGTAAGAGAAGTGAAAATAAAATAATTTGATGTTTTTCTTTAATGTTATTTGTGAACCTAAAGAAAATATTGTAATATAATGTTTGAATTCATAAGTGTAAATACCTTTTCTTTGTTCCTTATAATGTACCTGATGGCATGAAATACATTTTTTTTTTAAAGTAATACATTTTTATTAATTGAGTTAATTTATATTAATATGAATTGGTTAACTTAAAATTATAATAATATTAATGATAAATAATTTATAATTAATGTGTATGTGTTGTTATTGTTAATTTATTGTTAATTAATTAATAATTAGTAATTACATGTTATTAATTGATTAATTGATCATTAAATTAATTGTGTTATTTGTATGTGTAGTGCGTTGTGTGTTTATTGGGGAATAGGATGGGAAGTAATTTGATGTTATTTAAGTAAAAATGAATTTAATTCAATAGGTATTTATTAATCATTTTTTGTTAAATAATTATTTATATGTTATTTATTTAAAAAAGTATATATATATTTCTAAGTATGTTAATTTAACCCCTCACTATTCTACATTTTCCCTGCTGTTGCACTCACTGGAGTTGGAATAGTCATTGTTACCCCTCCGCTATCCAAGACGTTCCATACTGTTGCACTCACTGGAGTAAGAATAGTAATTTGTACCCCTGGGAAGAGTAATTTTATTTCCTCCGCTATCTAATATTTTTTTTATTAATTTAGTCAACGTACTTTATAATTAATTTTAAAAAGATTAAAAATATTTTTTATTTATTTAATTTGTAATTATATTATTGTTTTATATGTATAGATGTATTTATAATTTATAAAAAAAGGTAAACAATGTATACGATTTTACAATAAATATTAAAACATATTAATACGTATATATATATATATTATATTATCTATATGTTTAATTTATTTTTAAATGATATATATTACTTATAATTGTTAAGCATTTTAAAATATTGTTAACTGTTTTTTTTCATTTATATGTATTGTTTACTTTTTTTCGATATTTTTGTGCTTACCATAATGTAGATAGGATGCCAATATTCTTGACTTCGATTTTTTTGCTGTGATATTTTTGTAGGTCGATATTGTGACTTTCAATATTTTGTCAGTGATTCGAGTGCCCCATGTACAAAGGTTTGTTCCATAGCAAAATAAGCAGGCCTGGGTAATCCACATTATTTTCTGTAATGCAGCATTGGCTTCTATAAAACTCACGGGACACTAATATTTGTAGGGTGTAAACAAATCAGGCCTAAACAAGCGTTAAGATGCTTAAGAACTAAACTAAAATATAAATAACATTACTTCAATGACATTTTAAAATAAAATATGAAAAACATAAAATTATAAAATACAGAGGTAAGGTCAGTAAATTTCAAACACTACCATTAGGAGCTACCCCTTAAACATCCACTGTACCTTAAATCTGATAAACTATACATGGTCCTGGTTAACAAACAAGAGATGATAATCAAGCAGCGATTAACTGGGAACAGCCTTACAAACCTCTCCAGCTCCTACTTTGGTAATTTTCTATTAAAAAGGGAAAAGCTCATTATCGATGCTACATGCAAAAGGGTTTCAAAATGTGCCTTCTACAGCGTTGATGGAGCAACCACCAGATATTGCAGAGTTCCAGTTTGGAATAACAAGTTCAGTTTCTGCCTTAATTTGAAAATTTTGAAAGGTATTGCTTAGCAGGACTACCTCAGACCTGCAGGTTAGTTAAATAGATTCTTAAAGAATGACGATGGAGTTTGTTGCTGCACCTGTGAACAATAGGTCTACTTGATGCATAGGTTAAGTTATTTGCCAAAATTATTGAACTGTTGGGTTGAAGATTACTGTTTAATACAACTATTTTTGAAAATAGTGTTCCTGTGTGGACCACCTAATGACCACAGCTTTTCGGATGGAATCAGCCCTATTAACAGACATGCCCTGCCATTATGATTGCTTTGTAGATTACTGGCACATGTTTATTGTGTTGGTCCCAATCTATTGTGCTGTAAACTAAAGTTCATGGGTGTTAAAAATCTATTATTGATTGTGGATCATTGTTACAAGTTGAAGCTGGAAATACACTCTCCAAGCTCATAAAGATGTCTCATGTCCTTAGATCAGTTTGTGTCCTTTCTCCTCTGCTCTTTTACTATTCCATGGCTGATATTCAGTAATATTTGGTTTTGTGCAGGCAGTTGTATCTTGCCTAATATTAATTGCCGCATGAAGGTTTCCATACTGCTTAATATCAGTAGCAGAACCCATTGTGTAGAACACATTGGGACCTTAAAGTTCATGTAAAGTACATGATGTGCAGTATCTTTATACATGCCCCATTGTACAGTGTGTCCTTCTGCAGTATATTTTCCCTTCACTGTAGCATTTTTCTTTCACTATAATTTCATCAGCACCAGCGGAACATCCTAAGATCTCTGTTAACCACAACAAATATAGAGGGTTTGTAATTGTGAAGGTTCGAGGTGCTACAGCAGGCTTAAACCTTGTACATCATATCTGTTGACAACAGTCACAAAAAAAGGAGACATGCACTTCCTGCTACATGTACGCCTGTATCTGTCTGACTGTATCCTTCTTTTATGTTCCACTCATTAGCCCTTTTGCTGCTAGGTTCCCCCCCCCCGTGCTAAGCCTTTTTTGGCTATTTGGGGTAGTTTGCACTTATGGCCCTGTACCTTTTTGTCCACGTAAGATATCCACGCCAAATTTGCGCCCTTTTCTTCCAACGTCATAGGAATTTTAAAGGTACCCATGGTCTGTGGATTCCCCTAGAGGGCACCCAGAAATAAGCCAAAATACCGAAAGATTTTGGGTTTTTGGGGAAAAATTGGCAAAAAGTGCTGCAGAAGAAAGCATATGGTTTTCTCCGGCAAATGGTATCACCAAAGGGTTTGTGGTGCTGAAATCATCATCTTCCCAGCTTTCAGGCACAAGCAGACTTTTGTCACAACACCAATACTTTTTTACACAATTTTGGCATTTTACTGGGGCGTAGCCTATTTTTGCTACTTTTTGTGCTTTCAACCTCCTTCCAGTTAGTGGTAGAAATGGGTATGAAACCAAGCAGGGATCCACTAGAAAGGGGTACCATTGAGAAGGGGAGATTCTCCCTTTCCAATGATAGCTCGCCTTACTTTCTCTGTGCTCAGGGGGCTGAGATAGCCCCCTGAGCACGAAGAAAGCAACACTGAAATAATCCTCTCGGCTCACTTCAATTTCGGTTTCACTAAAATGACGTCAGTGCAATGTCATTTCAAGGAAACCAAACAAACAGCCTCGGTTACTGAGGAAAATAAATTCCTCTGGTGCGGGAACCAGAGGGATTTCAAATGCCAATTGCGAGGATGGCTGGGGGGGCTGTCCTATGCAATCAATAAATCAATCACATGTTTGTTGAGCGCAACTACTCACTCTTAAGGGTCTCAAGGAGAGAGGGAAGGTGCAGATCCCAGTCCATCAAGGAGGGGGTCTGGCGAAGAGCCAAGTTTTAAGGTTTCTTGTGAAGATGGGAAGTGATGTAGTCTGTCTGTGGTGGAGCGGTAGGGCGGTCCAGGCTCTGACCACGAGGAAGGAGAAGGAGTGGCCTCCCGATCCTGTCTTTCTGGCGTGTGGAACCACAGCGTAGGAGAGCTGGCTGATCACAGGGTTCTTTGGGGTGCGCCGAAGTTGAGCCGGCTGTTGAGGTATGCCGCTCCGGTGTTGTGGAGAGCTTTGTGTGCGTAGGTAAGGATCTTTAAGGTGATTCTAGCCTCAATGGGGAGCCAGTGGAGTGTGCACAGGTGCTGGGAGATGTGGCAGTGTCTTGGTAGATCTGGATGTTTTGTAGCTTGCAGGTGAGGTTTTTGTTTATTCCAGCAAAGCGTGCTTTGCTGTAGTCGTCTGCTGGTGACGAGGGCATGGGTGATGGTTTCTCTGTGCTCGAGGGGGATCCTTTTGAAGGTCTTACGTAGGAGGAGGAGGGTGTGGAAGCAGGAGGATGCAACAGAGTTGATCTGGCAGTCCATTTTGAGCTCGGAGCCTGTAGGAGAGTAGGGTCTGCTATCCTATGGTCACCCCAAATTTTTGCTTTTTTGCTTCACTGGTTTCTGACTTAATGTGGCTGTGGGCCTGCTAATCAGACCCACAGCCTACTGTTCTCTCTCTAAATTACTGCCAATGCACTTTAGGTGCATTAAGAATTGGAACTGGTTCACCTTATGAGCCCCTGTAGTAGTGTACCTTAGGTACCCAGGGCATAGGTGTATCCAAGGCCTACCAGGGGCTGCAGCATGTATTATGCCACCCCTGGCCTGGCCTCCATATTTGACACAACTGGCTGATCACTCAGCTGGGGTAAGTTGGTGTAATCACCTCTTACTTAGGTACAGTATGCCTGTGCCTAACCCTAAACTGGACACATATGTTCCTTTCAGCCACTCCTATGGAAGGCCTCATCAATCCTGGAGGCAGAGTGCTTGGAAATATGTGAGATGGTGCTCTAGCATGAGCTGAGCCTGTCTGCAGCTGTCGGAAACGACTCCCTAAGCTGGTCCGGGATATTGCCATACCATATACTCTTAAGTGCATTATAATCCTCGCGGTTATTTGCTATCTTTGGTTTGGCTTTATCAAAACATGTCGAGTAAGGTGTCATACGAATTGGAATACTATCCCCTCGCCAGTTCTGGCGACGGGGATAGCATTCCACCCTTCTAGAGGGACACGACATGTGTGTAGCCTTAACCCCGGTTAAAGTTAAACAGAGCCTCAGCATCACAAAATGGATGCTGCCACCACAGACACGAGTCTGGCCTCCTGCTGCTGACCGAAACTCGGCAGATGGTGGCCTGGACAAAGGGTTTCCTGCCTTGGGAGGTGCGAGCACCACCCCAGACAGGGTTTTGTGTATTGGGTAGGACAGGGCTGAATAGAATCAGACATGCCCGGGGCACACAAGGTGTCCCCGTGCATAGGCCAGTCCAAACCGGTCCTGGGACTTTCCAGACACAGGCTTGGCGCGGAACTGGACAAAGGAAAGGGGGTGTAACCGCCCCCCTTCCTGGTTCCTCCCAGAGGAGGGACCTAGTAGGTGATCCACCCCTCAGATTGGGAATAAGAGTGTGAGCAGTGCCATTGCACAGCAGATCATCCTGAATCAACTTTACACGAAGAAGAAGACTGGACTTCGACATTCTGCTGCACTGAAGACTGAAGAGAATCTCCCTTGTGGCCTAGGAGTGGCCACCCTGTGAACACAGGTACCAACCAGCAACTCGACGTCTGCTTTGCCGCCGCCTCCCGCCGGAGCCCGAGCCCAGAGCCCAACAAGAACCAGACTCCCAGACCTCTTAGAGCCCGATCCACAGTCCCTGCAAAGAAGGGACCCGTGGAGGCACCGAGTGACGTGGGACCGGACCTCTTGGAAGACACTCGAAAAGCTGACTGCGCAGCTTCTGAGGCATCCTCGACGTTGTGCTTTGGGGACTGAGCACCCCCACCACTGAGCAGCCCTTGCACCGAAGATCAGCCCTCCAGCATCTCCAAGATCTGCGTGGGGCCCTTTTGCATTGTGCCACTCGACGCGCCATCCCGGCCACTAGCCACGTGGTCAGCGGCCATCTTGGCGACGAAACTGACAATTTACACAGCAGGTCTGGTTGCTCCAGACGTATCCAAGCTCCTGTAAAAAGGAGCCCCCGCTCTGACCTTGCTGGTCCGAGTGTTAATCATCTTTCAACTTCTGCCTGGCTTGCATTTGCCAAGGACTGTTTGCTCCGATCAAGTTGCCGACACCGCCAACAGCGAGAAGCCTGCGTGGGACAGCTCGTGACCGACTCCTGGACGTCCTCGACCCCGGGTATCCACGTGGCTGCAGAAAGAAGCTACTCGACAACACCTGTTTGCACCCGACATCGCCTGGTTCCAATCTGGTTCCACGGTAGTCACTGGCTAGTGACTTTGAACATTGTCCCCTCTGCTTTCAGGTCTTCACAACTTCAGATCCACCCTTGGATCCACCAGAACTCTTCACATCGAGCCGCCTGCAGCATCTTCAGCTCCAAGCACCATCGACCAGCGTGACGAAACCCGACACTACTTCGACCCTGTGCACCCGCTTCCTGTGGGTGAGGTAACTCAGCTCCGCCGGTGCTCCAGCACTGGTACACATCTCAAGGGCCTGTGTCTTAAGTTTCAGCTCCGTAGGTCACTCGGAAGGTTCCTAACTTTCTAACTTTGTACTTTTTACGCACCATAGACTTTGCATTGGAAAGTGCGTGCACTTTGAACACTGCACCCGAGTCCCGCGGGCCTTTCCCGACTTAGTCACTGCTAGTCTCGAATAGCTCCAGCGATTCCCAAGGCCCTAGGCCTGTTCCCTTTCCTATTGGTATCTCTTATACCATTTTCTTAGTATATGGTTTAGGTGGCCCCTAGGGCTCATCCATATTGTGCAACTTTTGTGTATTTTAAACTGTCTTGTGATTTAACGCTTGTGCTTCTGTGCTCATAAAGAGTCCAGGGGATTTTATAGTTAATAAATCAATATATATTTTCAATATATATCTGTGTGGTGTCCCTTTCATTTGGTATTCAAGGGGGTTGTGTATGGTATAACAGCTGGCTTCACATGCCTTTCAGAGTTTAGCCTAAGACTGCTTTGTCCACGTTACCACTAGGATAACTGGTCTACAAGGTTGAATTACAACCATCATCATAAGGGTTGCTTGGCATGGTACAAATTGATCACTAAGAATTAGTGAGCATTATATACCAGGCCAACTTCTCACATTGGTGGCAGCGGTGGGATCTGAGCTTGCTGTTGTTTTACCATTACAATCTTTGAGATTATCATTTGAAAGATTATACATGTACCTGCTAGGTACATATAAAACAAGACTAGTATACTTAAGTTCTACTGAACTTAGTTGTTGTAGAGCAAAGGGAGTAGCACACCCTAGCTACAACTACTAGATAGGTTTAGTAGGTAAACACCAGTGTAGATAGATTGCAACACATCCACCCACACTAGAGCAATGTCTGGAGCGGAGGGTTCCACTGGGAATGTCTCTGTTGAGAGTGACCCTCCAAGGGCACCATCCAAATTTGCTATTTTTTCCTTTAAGGAATTAAGACAGCTTTGTGTCTTAAGGGGTCTGAAGACAGGGCCTTCCCCTACTACAGACCACCTAAGAGAGCTCTTAGACCAGTCTGAGACTCTAAAGCCCTCTAAGGCAAACCCCACAGGGAATGCTGAAGGAGGCCATCCTTCAGAGGATGACACTGTAGACACCCCTGCCCCTATCATCCTGGTAGATGAGGAAGCCTCCACCACTGGAGCTCCTCAAGTAGATGAGGAGGAAGAGGAAGAGGAAGAGGAGGAGGTGGAAAGCAGTGAGTCAGATGATGACAGAAATAGTCAGGTGCTGGTCAGTAGACTGAACCAGGCTAACTTAAGCCTATTTGGGACTGAATCAGGTAACAACCCATTCAGACCCCCAGGTGGACTTAACCAGAAGCCTAGGAGTAGAAGGACTCACTCAGGTGACTCTGACAACTCCCATGCTTCTAGAGGTTCTCATGGTCACCCCAGAAGGGTGATGACTAGCCCTCAGAGAAGGGAACATGAGACCAAATTGAGAGAATCTCAAATTAGAGAGGCTGAATTGAGAGTCCAGAGACAAGAGTTAGAGATTGCCCTGGCCCAAGAGAAACTTGCTAGAGCAAGACAGCCTAGAGAGAGTGGGGTAATAGAACCCACTGGTGGCAGCAATATCCACAAGGATAAAGACAGGTCTTTTGATAACAGACACCTGAGTAAGATTGTGCCCCCCTACAAAGCTGGGGATGACATCCATAAATGGATTACTGCAATGGAGAGAGCCTACAGAGTACAGCAGATCCCTCAGGAGCAGTGGGCAGCAATCTTGTGGCTCTCCTTTGAAGGTAGAGGCCGAGACAGACTCCTCACAGTTAGTGATGGGGATTCTAGAAACTACCTGGTCCTGAAGAGTGCTCTGATTGATGGGTTAGGCTTAACCACTGAACAGTACAGGTTAATGTTCAGAGAGACCCAGAAGACACAGACTCAGGACTGGTCTGAATTTGTTGAGTGTGCCACTAAGGCTCTGGAGGGATGGTTGCTGGGAAGCAAGGTTACAGACTATGAAGGATTGTATAATTTGCTGATGAGATAACAAATTTTAAATAATTGTCAGAACCAGCAGTTGCATCAACATTTGGTTGACTCAGATTTGACCTCTCCCCAAGAATTGGGAAAGAGGGCAGATAAATGGGTAAGAACCAGAGTTAAGCAAAAGAACCAGAACCAGAACCAGGGTGGTGACCAGAAGAAAACAGACCAGAAGGGTGGGGAGCAGAAAGCTAAAGACCAGAAGTCTTCAACAGGGCCCCAAACTGAGACAGAGGGTGGGTCCCAAACTTCCAAGAAGAAGAAGAAAGAAGGTCAGAAGAAACCCTGGTGTAAAACTTGTAAGAACACCTCTCACTGGACAAGTGAGTGTAAAAAGGGTGGAGCCCCCAGCACTGCAGCCCCTAAGGCACCTGCACCCACTAGTACAGCTAGCAGTGCTAGTCCTCAAACCAAGGGATTAGTGGGTATCACTTTGGGAACTGAAGGAGATTCTGACCTAGTCAGAACCCTTACACAGGCTGTTCTGATTTGTGAAGGGGACACAGATTTGACCCCTGACATAAGTCCCAGTAATCTGGGCAAATACAGACAGACACCTTTGATCAACAATAAAGTGGCTCAAGCTTACAGGGACACATGTGCCAGTGTCACTATGGTGACACCTAACTTTGTGGACCCTGGACAATACATGCCAGGCGATGATTACCTGGTGACCAATGCCAGCAATGTCACTACTACACATAGTGTGGCACTTGTTAACTTTTCCTGGGAAGGGGTAACTGGCCTAAAGAAAGTTGTGGTTAGTGCTGATCTCCCAGTAGAATGTTTGTTGGGCAATGACCTGGAGAACTCTCTATGGTCAGAAGTTGAGTACAGGACTCATGCAGAGATGTTAGGGATATCATCACATGTCCTTGCTGTGACCAGGTCACAGGCCAAAAAGTGCCTCTCTGAACCTCAGGTCTTGGATCCTGGAACAATGGACCAAGCACCTTCCAAGAAGAAGAACAGGAGGGTTAAGGCTGTGCCTTCCCAACTGCCTACAAGTGAGGATCAGGCTTCACAGGAAACTGATCTTGAGACCCCTGAAGGAACTGTCTCTGAAGAACTTGAACCTGATCAGGTTGAGTTTCTGGGGACAGGGGGACCTTCTAGGGCAGACTTGGGGCAGGCTCAGTTAACCTGTCCTTCTCTTGAACCCCTCAGACAGCAGGCTGCTGCTGAGGCTGCTGGGAATGCTGAAGGTGCCCATAAAGTTTATTGGGATGAAGGACTCCTTTACACAGAGGGTAGAGACCCCAAGCCTGGTGCAACCAGGAGGTTGGTTATACCTCTGCAATTTAGGGGTTTCCTTCTCACCTTAGCCCATGATATTCCTCTAGCATGACACCTAGGCCAGAACAAGACCTGGGACAGGCTTGTCCCTCACTTTCACTGGCCTCACATGTCTGAAGACACCAAGGAGTTTTGTCGCTCCTGTGAAACCTGCCAAGCCAGTGGTAAAGCAGGTGGAACAACAAAGGCCCCCCTGATACCACTACCTGTGGTGGGGGTTCCCTTTGAAAGAGTGGGGATTGATATTGTTGGTCCAATGGATCCCCCTACAGCATCTGGGCACAGATTCATACTGGTGGCAGTGGATCATGCCACCAGGTACCCAGAGGCAATTCCACTTAGGACCACAACAGCTCCTGTTGTGGCCAGGGCCTTACTTGGAGTTTTCTCCAGAGTGGGGTTTCCTAAGGAGGTAATATCAGATAGAGATGCCAACTTCATGTCTGGATATTTGACAGCTATGTGGAAGGAATGTGGTGTCAACTACAAGTTCACCACTCCTTATCATCCACAATGTAATGGGCTTGTTTAGAGATTTAACAAGACCCTAAAGGGCATGATTAAAGGATTACCTGAAAAGCTCAGGCGAAGATGGGACATCCTACTGCCCTGCCTTTTGTTTGCTTACAGAGAGGTCCCACAAAAGGGGGTTGGCTTCAGCCCCTTTGAATTGTTGTTTGGGCACCCTGTAAGAGGACCCCTGTGTCTAGTTAAGGAAGGATGGGAGTTACCTCTCAAAATGCCTAAGCAAGACATAGTGGACTATGTACTTGGTCTCCGCTCCAGGATGGCAAAGTACATGGAAAAGGCATCCAAAAACCTTGAGGCTAGCCAAGAATTACAGAAAGCTTGGCATGACCAAAAGGCTGTCCTTGTTGAATTTCAGCCTGGACAGAAGGTATGGGTGTTGGAGCCAGTGGCCCCAACAGCACTCCAAGACAAGTGGTCTGGACCCCATACAATTCTGGAGAAGAAGGGAGAGGTTACCTACTTGGTGGACCTAGGAACTCCCAGGAGCCCCCATAGGGTGCTCCATGTAAACAGATTGAAGGCATATGTCAGCAGGTCAGACATGGGCTTGCTCATGGCTACAGATGAGGGACAGGAGGAAGAGAGTGACCCTCTCCCAGACCTGCTCACTCAGAACCCTGAGGATGGTTCAGTTGATGGTGTGGCCTTAGGTGGCAGCCTCACTGAACATCAGCAACATGACTGCAGACAAGTTCTACAGGCATACAGGCATATGTTCTCATCGACACCCAGTCCGACTAACTGGTGTACACATGTGGTGGACACTGGTGACAGTCTTCCTGTAAAGAGCAAGATTTACAGGCAACCTGACCACGTCAGGGACTGTATAAAGACTGAGGTGCAAAAGATGCTGGAATTAGGTGTCATTGAGCCTTCAGAGAGCCCCTGGGCTAGCCCAGTGGTTCTGGTCCCCAAACCTCACACCAAAGATAGCAAGAGAGAGATGAGGTTCTGTGTGGATTACAGAGGACTCAATGCTGTCACCAGGACAGATGCACACCCTATTCCAAGGGCAGATGAGCTCATTGACAAGTTGGCTTCTGCCAAATATTTGAGCACATTTGACTTGACAGCTGGCTACTGGCAAATCAGGTTAGCTGAGAAGTCTAAAGCCAAAACAGCATTTTCTACCCCTAGTGGGCATTATCAGTTTGTGGTGATGCCCTTTGGTTTGAAAAATGCACCTGCCACCTTCCAAAGGTTGGTGAATCAAGTCCTTACTGGGTTGGATGACTTGTGTGCAGCTTATCTGGATGATATTGTTGTCTTTAGCTCCACCTGGGAGGATCACCTGGTCCACCTGAAGGAAGTGCTTGAGGCTCTGCAGAAGGCAGGCCTCACTATCAAGGCAACCAAGTGCCAGATAGGGCAGAGCAAGGTTGTATACCTGGGCCACCTTGTAGGTGGAGGCCAAGTTCAACCACTGGAGAGTAAGATCCAGACCATCAAGGACTGGTCCCCTCCAACCACCCAGACTCAGGTCAGAGCTTTCTTGGGCCTGACTGGGTACTACAGGAAGTTTGTTAAGAACTATGGGTCCATTGTGACTCCTCTTAATGATCTGACATCCAAGAAGATGCCCAAAAAGGTTCAGTGGACAGAAGTCTGTCAAAAGGCATTTGAAGACCTGAAGAAGGCCATGTGCTCTGCACCTATCCTGAAGAGTCCTGACTACTCAAGAGAGTTCATTGTCCAAACAGATGCTTCTGAGTTGGGAGTGGGAGCAGTGCTTTCACAGCTTAATGTAGATGGCCAGGACCAGCCCATTGCTTTCATTAGCAGAAGGCTGACCCCCAGAGAGAAACGTTGGTCAGCTATAGAGAGGGAGGCCTTTGCTGTGGTGTGGGCCCTGAAGAAGTTGAGACCATACTTGTTTGGCACTCACTTCAAGATTCAGACCGACCATAAGCCCCTCCTATGGCTTAATCAGATGAAGGGTGAAAACCCCAAACTACTCAGGTGGTCCATTTCCCTACAGGGGATGGACTTTACAGTGGAGCACCGCCCAGGGACTGACCATGGCAACGCAGATGGTCTCTCCAGGTACTTCCACTTAGAACATGAAGACACAACTGGTCAAGGTTAGTCTAATGTCCCTGCGTTTGGGGGGGGGGGTTGTGTAGGAGAGTAGGGTCTGCTATCCTATGGTCACCCCAAATTTTTGCTTTTTTGCTTCACTGGTTTCTGACTTAATGTGGCTGTGGGCCTGCTAATCAGACCCACAGCCTACTGTTCTCTCTCTAAATTACTGCCAATGCACTTTAGGTGCATTACGAATTGGAACTGGTTCACCTTATGAGCCCCTGTAGTAGTGTACCTTAGGTACCCAGGGCATAGGTGTATCCAAGGCCTACCAGGGGCTGCAGCATGTATTATGCCACCCCTGGCCTGGCCTCCATATTTGACACAACTGGCTGATCACTCAGCTGGGGTAAGTTGGTGTAATCACCTCTTACTTAGGTACAGTATGCCTGTGCCTAACCCTAAACTGGACACATATGTCCCTATCAGCCACTCCTATGGAAGGCCTCATCAATCCTGGAGGCAGAGTGCTTGGAAATATGTGAGATGGTGCTCTAGCATGAGCTGAGCCTGTCTGCAGCTGTCGGAAACCACTCCCTAAGCTGGTCCGGGATATTGCCATACCATATACTCTTAAGTGCATTATAATCCTCGCGGTTATTTGCTATCTTTGGTTTGGCTTTATCAAAACATGTCGAGTAAGGTGTCATACGAATTGGAATACTATCCCCTCGCCAGTTCTGGCGACGGGGATAGCATTCCACCCTTCTAGAGGGACACGACATGTGTGTAGCCTTAACCCCGGTTAAAGTTAAACAGAGCCTCAGCATCACAAAATGGATGCTGCCACCACAGACACGAGTCTGGCCTCCTGCTGCTGACCGAAACTCGGCAGATGGTGGCCTGGACAAAGGGTTTCCTGCCTTGGGAGGTGCGAGCACCACCCCAGACAGGGTTTTGTGTATTGGGTAGGACAGGGCTGAATAGAATCAGACATGCCCGGGGCACACAAGGTGTCCCCGTGCATAGGCCAGTCCAAACCGGTCCTGGGACTTTCCAGACCCAGGCTTGGCGCGGAACTGGACAAAGGAAAGGGGGTGTAACCGCCCCCCTTCCTGGTTCCTCCCAGAGGAGGGACCTAGTAGGTGATCCACCCCTCAGATTGGGAATAAGAGTGGGAGCAGTGCCATTGCACAGCAGATCATCCTGAATCAACTTTACATGAAGAAGAAGACTGGACTTCGACATTCTGCTGCACAGAAGACTGAAGAGAATCTCCCTTGTGGCCTAGGAGTGGCCACCCTGTGAACACAGGTACCAACCAGCAACTCGACGTCTGCTTTGCCGCCGCCTCCCGCCGGAGCCCGAGCCCAGAGCCCGACAAGAACCAGACTCCCAGACCTCTCAGAGCCCGATCCACAGTCCCTGCAAAGAAGGGACCCGTGGAGGCACCGAGTGACGTGGGACCGGACCTCTTGGAAGACACTCGAAAAGCTGACTGCGCAGCTTCTGAGGCATCCTCGACGTTGTGCTTTGGGGACTGAGAACCCCCACCACCGAGCAGCCCTTGCACCGAAGATCAGCCCTCCAGCATCTCCACGATCTGTGTGGGGCCCTTTTGCATTGTGCCACTCAACGCGCCATCCCGACCACTAGCCACGTGGTCAGCGGCCATCTTGGCGACGAAACCGACGATTTACACAGCAGGTCAGGTTGCTCCAGACCTACCCAAGCTCCTGTAAAAAGGAGCCCCCGCTCTGACCTTGCTGGTCCGAGTGTTAAGCATCTTTCAACTTCTGCCTGGCTTGCATTTGCCAAGGCCTGTTTGCTCCGATCAAGTTGCCGACACCGCCAACAGCGAGAAGCCTGCGTGGGACAGCTCGTGACCGACTCCTGGACGTCCTCGACCCCGGGTATCCACGTGGCTGCAGAAAGAAGCTACCCAACAACGCCTGTTTGCACCCGACTTACAAAAGGGGGTGGTGATGAACAGAGTGTCTGAATTGAGCAGACCACTCTTACCCAGTCCAAAGATCAGGGCTTGATCCATCACCGTTATTTATCTCACTGCCCCATCCCAGCTCAGAACCTGGCTATATGCAAATCAGTCTGTCCCTGGCCCAGTGCATCATGGGAACAGGGCAGACTAAACTACCAAGCCAATTCTTTACCAGAAAGGAGCCAAGCTACCGGGGACCGGTTTCTGGCATTTCAGCCTCTTCGGCCCGGCTTGCTTGAATCCTGATGGAGCAGTGAGAAAGGGACTCATGTCTGAGTATACCCTGCCACACCTATAGTGGCCAAAATCGATTTACAAAAGGGGGTGGTGATGAACAGAGTGTCTGAATTGAGCAGACCACTCTTACCCAGTCCAAAGATCAGGGCTTGATCCATCACCGTTATTTATCTCACTGCCCCATCCCAGCTCAGAACCTGGCTATATGCAAATCAGTCTGTCCCTGGCCCAGTGCATCATGGGAACAGGGCAGACTAAACTACCAAGCCAATTCTTTACCAGAAAGGAGCCAAGCTACCGGGGACCGGTTTCTGGCATTTCAGCCTCTTCGGCCCGGCTTGCTTGAATCCTGATGGAGCAGTGAGAAAGGGACTCATGTCTGAGTATACCCTGCCACACCTATAGTGGCCAAAATCGATTTACAAAAGGGGGTGGTGATGAACAGAGTGTCTGAATTGAGCAGACCACTCTTACCCAGTCCAAAGATCAGGGCTTGATCCATCACCGTTATTTATCTCACTGCCCCATCCCAGCTCAGAACCTGGCTATATGCAAATCAGTCTGTCCCTGGCCCAGTGCATCATGGGAACAGGGCAGACTAAACTACCAAGCCAATTCTTTACCAGAAAGGAGCCAAGCTACCGGGGACCGGTTTCTGGCATTTCAGCCTCTTCGGCCCGGCTTGCTTGAATCCTGATGGAGCAGTGAGAAAGGGACTCATGTCTGAGTATACCCTGCCACACCTATAGTGGCCAAAATCGATTTACAAAAGGGGGTGGTGATGAACAGAGTGTCTGAATTGAGCAGACCACTCTTACCCAGTCCAAAGATCAGGGCTTGATCCATCACCGTTATTTATCTCACTGCCCCATCCCAGCTCAGAACCTGGCTATATGCAAATCAGTCTGTCCCTGGCCCAGTGCATCATGGGAACAGGGCAGACTAAACTACCAAGCCAATTCTTTACCAGAAAGGAGCCAAGCTACCGGGGACCGGTTTCTGGCATTTCAGCCTCTTCGGCCCGGCTTGCTTGAATCCTGATGGAGCAGTGAGAAAGGGACTCATGTCTGAGTATACCCTGCCACACCTATAGTGGCCAAAATCGATTTACAAAAGGGGGTGGTGATGAACAGAGTGTCTGAATTGAGCAGACCACTCTTACCCAGTCCAAAGATCAGGGCTTGATCCATCACCGTTATTTATCTCACTGCCCCATCCCAGCTCAGAACCTGGCTATATGCAAATCAGTCTGTCCCTGGCCCAGTGCATCATGGGAACAGGGCAGACTAAACTACCAAGCCAATTCTTTACCAGAAAGGAGCCAAGCTACCGGGGACCGGTTTCTGGCATTTCAGCCTCTTCGGCCCGGCTTGCTTGAATCCTGATGGAGCAGTGAGAAAGGGACTCATGTCTGAGTATACCCTGCCACACCTATAGTGGCCAAAATCGATTTACAAAAGGGGGTGGTGATGAACAGAGTGTCTGAATTGAGCAGACCACTCTTACCCAGTCCAAAGATCAGGGCTTGATCCATCACCGTTATTTATCTCACTGCCCCATCCCAGCTCAGAACCTGGCTATATGCAAATCAGTCTGTCCCTGGCCCAGTGCATCATGGGAACAGGGCAGACTAAACTACCAAGCCAATTCTTTACCAGAAAGGAGCCAAGCTACCGGGGACCGGTTTCTGGCATTTCAGCCTCTTCGGCCCGGCTTGCTTGAATCCTGATGGAGCAGTGAGAAAGGGACTCATGTCTGAGTATACCCTGCCACACCTATAGTGGCCAAAATCGATTTACAAAAGGGGGTGGTGATGAACAGAGTGTCTGAATTGAGCAGACCACTCTTACCCAGTCCAAAGATCAGGGCTTGATCCATCACCGTTATTTATCTCACTGCCCCATCCCAGCTCAGAACCTGGCTATATGCAAATCAGTCTGTCCCTGGCCCAGTGCATCATGGGAACAGGGCAGACTAAACTACCAAGCCAATTCTTTACCAGAAAGGAGCCAAGCTACCGGGGACCGGTTTCTGGCATTTCAGCCTCTTCGGCCCGGCTTGCTTGAATCCTGATGGAGCAGTGAGAAAGGGACTCATGTCTGAGTATACCCTGCCACACCTATAGTGGCCAAAATCGATTTACAAAAGGGGGTGGTGATGAACAGAGTGTCTGAATTGAGCAGACCACTCTTACCCAGTCCAAAGATCAGGGCTTGATCCATCACCGTTATTTATCTCACTGCCCCATCCCAGCTCAGAACCTGGCTATATGCAAATCAGTCTGTCCCTGGCCCAGTGCATCATGGGAACAGGGCAGACTAAACTACCAAGCCAATTCTTTACCAGAAAGGAGCCAAGCTACCGGGGACCGGTTTCTGGCATTTCAGCCTCTTCGGCCCGGCTTGCTTGAATCCTGATGGAGCAGTGAGAAAGGGACTCATGTCTGAGTATACCCTGCCACACCTATAGTGGCCAAAATCGATTTACAAAAGGGGGTGGTGATGAACAGAGTGTCTGAATTGAGCAGACCACTCTTACCCAGTCCAAAGATCAGGGCTTGATCCATCACCGTTATTTATCTCACTGCCCCATCCCAGCTCAGAACCTGGCTATATGCAAATCAGTCTGTCCCTGGCCCAGTGCATCATGGGAACAGGGCAGACTAAACTACCAAGCCAATTCTTTACCAGAAAGGAGCCAAGCTACCGGGGACCGGTTTCTGGCATTTCAGCCTCTTCGGCCCGGCTTGCTTGAATCCTGATGGAGCAGTGAGAAAGGGACTCATGTCTGAGTATACCCTGCCACACCTATAGTGGCCAAAATCGATTTACAAAAGGGGGTGGTGATGAACAGAGTGTCTGAATTGAGCAGACCACTCTTACCCAGTCCAAAGATCAGGGCTTGATCCATCACCGTTATTTATCTCACTGCCCCATCCCAGCTCAGAACCTGGCTATATGCAAATCAGTCTGTCCCTGGCCCAGTGCATCATGGGAACAGGGCAGACTAAACTACCAAGCCAATTCTTTACCAGAAAGGAGCCAAGCTACCGGGGACCGGTTTCTGGCATTTCAGCCTCTTCGGCCCGGCTTGCTTGAATCCTGATGGAGCAGTGAGAAAGGGACTCATGTCTGAGTATACCCTGCCACACCTATAGTGGCCAAAATCGATTTACAAAAGGGGGTGGTGATGAACAGAGTGTCTGAATTGAGCAGACCACTCTTACCCAGTCCAAAGATCAGGGCTTGATCCATCACCGTTATTTATCTCACTGCCCCATCCCAGCTCAGAACCTGGCTATATGCAAATCAGTCTGTCCCTGGCCCAGTGCATCATGGGAACAGGGCAGACTAAACTACCAAGCCAATTCTTTACCAGAAAGGAGCCAAGCTACCGGGGACCGGTTTCTGGCATTTCAGCCTCTTCGGCCCGGCTTGCTTGAATCCTGATGGAGCAGTGAGAAAGGGACTCATGTCTGAGTATACCCTGCCACACCTATAGTGGCCAAAATCGATTTACAAAAGGGGGTGGTGATGAACAGAGTGTCTGAATTGAGCAGACCACTCTTACCCAGTCCAAAGATCAGGGCTTGATCCATCACCGTTATTTATCTCACTGCCCCATCCCAGCTCAGAACCTGGCTATATGCAAATCAGTCTGTCCCTGGCCCAGTGCATCATGGGAATAGGGCAGACTAAACTACCAAGCCAATTCTTTACCAGAAAGGAGCCAAGCTACCGGGGACCGGTTTCTGGCATTTCAGCCTCTTCGGCCCGGCTTGCTTGAATCCTGATGGAGCAGTGAGAAAGGGACTCATGTCTGAGTATACCCTGCCACACCTATAGTGGCCAAAATCGATTTACAAAAGGGGGTGGTGATGAACAGAGTGTCTGAATTGAGCAGACCACTCTTACCCAGTCCAAAGATCAGGGCTTGATCCATCACCGTTATTTATCTCACTGCCCCATCCCAGCTCAGAACCTGGCTATATGCAAATCAGTCTGTCCCTGGCCCAGTGCATCATGGGAACAGGGCAGACTAAACTACCAAGCCAATTCTTTACCAGAAAGGAGCCAAGCTACCGGGGACCGGTTTCTGGCATTTCAGCCTCTTCGGCCCGGCTTGCTTGAATCCTGATGGAGCAGTGAGAAAGGGACTCATGTCTGAGTATACCCTGCCACACCTATAGTGGCCAAAATCGATTTACAAAAGGGGGTGGTGATGAACAGAGTGTCTGAATTGAGCAGACCACTCTTACCCAGTCCAAAGATCAGGGCTTGATCCATCACCGTTATTTATCTCACTGCCCCATCCCAGCTCAGAACCTGGCTATATGCAAATCAGTCTGTCCCTGGCCCAGTGCATCATGGGAACAGGGCAGACTAAACTACCAAGCCAATTCTTTACCAGAAAGGAGCCAAGCTACCGGGGACCGGTTTCTGGCATTTCAGCCTCTTCGGCCCGGCTTGCTTGAATCCTGATGGAGCAGTGAGAAAGGGACTCATGTCTGAGTATACCCTGCCACACCTATAGTGGCCAAAATCGATTTACAAAAGGGGGTGGTGATGAACAGAGTGTCTGAATTGAGCAGACCACTCTTACCCAGTCCAAAGATCAGGGCTTGATCCATCACCGTTATTTATCTCACTGCCCCATCCCAGCTCAGAACCTGGCTATATGCAAATCAGTCTGTCCCTGGCCCAGTGCATCATGGGAACAGGGCAGACTAAACTACCAAGCCAATTCTTTACCAGAAAGGAGCCAAGCTACCGGGGACCGGTTTCTGGCATTTCAGCCTCTTCGGCCCGGCTTGCTTGAATCCTGATGGAGCAGTGAGAAAGGGACTCATGTCTGAGTATACCCTGCCACACCTATAGTGGCCAAAATCGATTTACAAAAGGGGGTGGTGATGAACAGAGTGTCTGAATTGAGCAGACCACTCTTACCCAGTCCAAAGATCAGGGCTTGATCCATCACCGTTATTTATCTCACTGCCCCATCCCAGCTCAGAACCTGGCTATATGCAAATCAGTCTGTCCCTGGCCCAGTGCATCATGGGAACAGGGCAGACTAAACTACCAAGCCAATTCTTTACCAGAAAGGAGCCAAGCTACCGGGGACCGGTTTCTGGCATTTCAGCCTCTTCGGCCCGGCTTGCTTGAATCCTGATGGAGCAGTGAGAAAGGGACTCATGTCTGAGTATACCCTGCCACACCTATAGTGGCCAAAATCGATTTACAAAAGGGGGTGGTGATGAACAGAGTGTCTGAATTGAGCAGACCACTCTTACCCAGTCCAAAGATCAGGGCTTGATCCATCACCGTTATTTATCTCACTGCCCCATCCCAGCTCAGAACCTGGCTATATGCAAATCAGTCTGTCCCTGGCCCAGTGCATCATGGGAACAGGGCAGACTAAACTACCAAGCCAATTCTTTACCAGAAAGGAGCCAAGCTACCGGGGACCGGTTTCTGGCATTTCAGCCTCTTCGGCCCGGCTTGCTTGAATCCTGATGGAGCAGTGAGAAAGGGACTCATGTCTGAGTATACCCTGCCACACCTATAGTGGCCAAAATCGATTTACAAAAGGGGGTGGTGATGAACAGAGTGTCTGAATTGAGCAGACCACTCTTACCCAGTCCAAAGATCAGGGCTTGATCCATCACCGTTATTTATCTCACTGCCCCATCCCAGCTCAGAACCTGGCTATATGCAAATCAGTCTGTCCCTGGCCCAGTGCATCATGGGAACAGGGCAGACTAAACTACCAAGCCAATTCTTTACCAGAAAGGAGCCAAGCTACCGGGGACCGGTTTCTGGCATTTCAGCCTCTTCGGCCCGGCTTGCTTGAATCCTGATGGAGCAGTGAGAAAGGGACTCATGTCTGAGTATACCCTGCCACACCTATAGTGGCCAAAATCGATTTACAAAAGGGGGTGGTGATGAACAGAGTGTCTGAATTGAGCAGACCACTCTTACCCAGTCCAAAGATCAGGGCTTGATCCATCACCGTTATTTATCTCACTGCCCCATCCCAGCTCAGAACCTGGCTATATGCAAATCAGTCTGTCCCTGGCCCAGTGCATCATGGGAACAGGGCAGACTAAACTACCAAGCCAATTCTTTACCAGAAAGGAGCCAAGCTACCGGGGACCGGTTTCTGGCATTTCAGCCTCTTCGGCCCGGCTTGCTTGAATCCTGATGGAGCAGTGAGAAAGGGACTCATGTCTGAGTATACCCTGCCACACCTATAGTGGCCAAAATCGATTTACAAAAGGGGGTGGTGATGAACAGAGTGTCTGAATTGAGCAGACCACTCTTACCCAGTCCAAAGATCAGGGCTTGATCCATCACCGTTATTTATCTCACTGCCCCATCCCAGCTCAGAACCTGGCTATATGCAAATCAGTCTGTCCCTGGCCCAGTGCATCATGGGATATGTAAATATTTTTGTCCACCCTAAGCGTGGAAGGGTATTCTCAGATGTGAGACCCTTGCTCATTGCACCATCAGGATTCAAACAAACCGGGCCGAAGACGGCTGTAATGCCAGAAACCGGTCCCCGGGAGCTTGTTTCCTTCCCAGTGTAAGAATTGGCTTTTGTAGTTTGGTTTGCCCTGTTCCCATCATGCACTGGGACAGGAACAGACTAATTTGCATACAGCCAGGTTCTGAAACTGGGATGGTGCAGTGAGCTAAAAAACGGTGTTGGATCTAGCCCTGATCTTTTGACTGGGTGAGAGCTTTCTGCTTAATTCAGAGACTCTGTCCCTCACCACCCCTTGTTGTAAATATTTTTGTCCACCCTAAGCGTGGAAGGGTATTCTCAGATGTGAGACCCTTGCTCATTGCACCATCAGGATTCAAGCAAACCGGGCCGAAGACGGCTGTAATGCCAGAAACCGGTCCCCGGGAGCTTGTTTCCTTCCCAGTGTAAGAATTGGCTTTTGTAGTTTGGTTTGCCCTGTTCCCATCATGCACTGGGACAGGAACAGACTAATTTGCATACAGCCAGGTTCTGAAACTGGGATGGTGCAGTGAGCTAAAAAACGGTGTTGGATCTAGCCCTGATCTTTTGACTGGGTGAGAGCTTTCTGCTTAATTCAGAGACTCTGTCCCTCACCACCCCTTGTTGTAAATATTTTTGTCCACCCTAAGCGTGGAAGGGTATTCTCAGATGTGAGACCCTTGCTCATTGCACCATCAGGATTCAAGCAAACCGGGCCGAAGACGGCTGTAATACCAGAAACCGGTCCCCGGGAGCTTGTTTCCTTCCCAGTGTAAGAATTGGCTTTTGTAGTTTGGTTTGCCCTGTTCCCATCATGCACTGGGACAGGAACAGACTAATTTGCATACAGCCAGGTTCTGAAACTGGGATGGTGCAGTGAGCTAAAAAACGGTGTTGGATCTAGCCCTGATCTTTTGACTGGGTGAGAGCTTTCTGCTTAATTCAGAGACTCTGTCCCTCACCACCCCTTGTTGTAAATATTTTTGTCCACCCTAAGCGTGGAAGGGTATTCTCAGATGTGAGACCCTTGCTCATTGCACCATCAGGATTCAAGCAAACCGGGCCGAAGACGGCTGTAATGCCAGAAACCGGTCCCCGGGAGCTTGTTTCCTTCCCAGTGTAAGAATTGGCTTTTGTAGTTTGGTTTGCCCTGTTCCCATCATGCACTGGGACAGGAACAGACTAATTTGCATACAGCCAGGTTCTGAAACTGGGATGGTGCAGTGAGCTAAAAAACGGTGTTGGATCTAGCCCTGATCTTTTGACTGGGTGAGAGCTTTCTGCTTAATTCAGAGACTCTGTCCCTCACCACCCCTTGTTGTAAATATTTTTGTCCACCCTAAGCGTGGAAGGGTATTCTCAGATGTGAGACCCTTGCTCATTGCACCATCAGGATTCAAGCAAACCGGGCCGAAGACGGCTGTAATGCCAGAAACCGGTCCCCGGGAGCTTGTTTCCTTCCCAGTGTAAGAATTGGCTTTTGTAGTTTGGTTTGCCCTGTTCCCATCATGCACTGGGACAGGAACAGACTAATTTGCATACAGCCAGGTTCTGAAACTGGGATGGTGCAGTGAGCTAAAAAACGGTGTTGGATCTAGCCCTGATCTTTTGACTGGGTGAGAGCTTTCTGCTTAATTCAGAGACTCTGTCCCTCACCACCCCTTGTTGTAAATATTTTTGTCCACCCTAAGCGTGGAAGGGTATTCTCAGATGTGAGACCCTTGCTCATTGCACCATCAGGATTCAAGCAAACCGGGCCGAAGACGGCTGTAATGCCAGAAACCGGTCCCCGGGAGCTTGTTTCCTTCCCAGTGTAAGAATTGGCTTTTGTAGTTTGGTTTGCCCTGTTCCCATCATGCACTGGGACAGGAACAGACTAATTTGCATACAGCCAGGTTCTGAAACTGGGATGGTGCAGTGAGCTAAAAAACGGTGTTGGATCTAGCCCTGATCTTTTGACTGGGTGAGAGCTTTCTGCTTAATTCAGAGACTCTGTCCCTCACCACCCCTTGTTGTAAATATTTTTGTCCACCCTAAGCGTGGAAGGGTATTCTCAGATGTGAGACCCTTGCTCATTGCACCATCAGGATTCAAGCAAACCGGGCCGAAGACGGCTGTAATGCCAGAAACCGGTCCCCGGGAGCTTGTTTCCTTCCCAGTGTAAGAATTGGCTTTTGTAGTTTGGTTTGCCCTGTTCCCATCATGCACTGGGACAGGAACAGACTAATTTGCATACAGCCAGGTTCTGAAACTGGGATGGTGCAGTGAGCTAAAAAACGGTGTTGGATCTAGCCCTGATCTTTTGACTGGGTGAGAGCTTTCTGCTTAATTCAGAGACTCTGTCCCTCACCACCCCTTGTTGTAAATATTTTTGTCCACCCTAAGCGTGGAAGGGTATTCTCAGATGTCAGACCCTTGCTCATTGCACCATCAGGATTCAAGCAAACCGGGCCGAAGACGGCTGTAATGCCAGAAACCGGTCCCCGGGAGCTTGTTTCCTTCCCAGTGTAAGAATTGGCTTTTGTAGTTTGGTTTGCCCTGTTCCCATCATGCACTGGGACAGGAACAGACTAATTTGCATACAGCCAGGTTCTGAAACTAGGATGGTGCAGTGAGCTAAAAAACGGTGTTGGATCTAGCCCTGATCTTTTGACTGGGTGAGAGCTTTCTGCTTAATTCAGAGACTCTGTCCCTCACCACCCCTTGTTGTAAATATTTTTGTCCACCCTAAGCGTGGAAGGGTATTCTCAGATGTGAGACCCTTGCTCATTGCACCATCAGGATTCAAGCAAACCGGGCCGAAGACGGCTGTAATGCCAGAAACCGGTCCCCGGGAGCTTGTTTCCTTCCCAGTGTAAGAATTGGCTTTTGTAGTTTGGTTTGCCCTGTTCCCATCATGCACTGGGACAGGAACAGACTAATTTGCATACAGCCAGGTTCTGAAACTGGGTTGGTGCAGTGAGCTAAAAAACGGTGTTGGATCTAGCCCTGATCTTTTGACTGGGTGAGAGCTTTCTGCTTAATTCAGAGACTCTGTCCCTCACCACCCCTTGTTGTAAATATTTTTGTCCACCCTAAGCGTGGAAGGGTATTCTCAGATGTGAGACCCTTGCTCATTGCACCATCAGGATTCAAGCAAACCGGGCCGAAGACGGCTGTAATGCCAGAAACCGGTCCCCGGGAGCTTGTTTCCTTCCCAGTGTAAGAATTGGCTTTTGTAGTTTGGTTTGCCCTGTTCCCATCATGCACTGGGACAGGAACAGACTAATTTGCATACAGCCAGGTTCTGAAACTGGGATGGTGCAGTGAGCTAAAAAACGGTGTTGGATCTAGCCCTGATCTTTTGACTGGGTGAGAGCTTTCTGCTTAATTCAGAGACTCTGTCCCTCACCACCCCTTGTTGTAAATATTTTTGTCCACCCTAAGCGTGGAAGGGTATTCTCAGATGTGAGACCCTTGCTCATTGCACCATCAGGATTCAAGCAAACCGGGCCGAAGACGGCTGTAATGCCAGAAACCGGTCCCCGGGAGCTTGTTTCCTTCCCAGTGTAAGAATTGGCTTTTGTAGTTTGGTTTGCCCTGTTCCCATCATGCACTGGGACAGGAACAGACTAATTTGCATACAGCCAGGTTCTGAAACTGGGATGGTGCAGTGAGCTAAAAAACGGTGTTGGATCTAGCCCTGATCTTTTGACTGGGTGAGAGCTTTCTGCTTAATTCAGAGACTCTGTCCCTCACCACCCCTTGTTGTAAATATGTTTGCACCCGACATCGCCTGGTTCCAATCTGGTTCCACGGTAGTCACTGGCTAGTGACTTTGAACATTGTCCCCTCTGCTTTCAGGTCTTCACAACTTCAGATCCACCCTTGGATCCGCCGGAACTCTTCACATCGAGCCGCCTGCAGCATCTTCAGCTCCAAGCACCATCGACCAGCGTGACGAAACCCGACACTACTTCGACCCTGTGCACCCGCTTCCTGTGGGTGAGGTAACTCAGCTCCGCCGGTGCTCCTGCACTGGTACACATCTCAAGGGCCTGTGTCTTAAGTTTCAGCTCCGTAGGTCACTCGGAAGGTTCCTAACTTTCTAACTTTGTACTTTTTACGCACCATAGACTTTGCATTGGAAAGTGCGTGCACTTTGAACACTGCACCCGAGTCTCGCGGGCCTTTCCCGACTTAGTCACTGCTAGTCTCGAATAGCTCCAGCGATTCCAAAGGCCCTAGGCCTGTTCCCTTTCCTATTGGTATCTCTTATACCATTTTCTTAGTATATGGTTTAGGTGGCCCCTAGGGCTCATCCATATTGTGCAACTTTTGTGTATTTTAAACTGTCTTGTGATTTAACGCTTGTGCTTCTGTGCTCATAAAGAGTCCAGGGGATTTTATAGTTAATAAATCAATATATATTTTCAATATATATCTGTGTGGTGTCCCTTTCATTTGGTATTCAAGGGGGTTGTGTATGGTATAACAGCTGGCTTCACATGCCTTTCAGAGTTTAGCCTAAGACTGCTTTGTCCACGTTACCACTAGGATAACTGGTCTACAAGGTTGAATTACAACCATCATCATAAGGGTTGCTTGGCATGGTACAAAGTGATCACTAAGAATTAGTGAGCATTATATACCAGGCCAACTTCTCACAGAGCCCATGATGAGTACTTCTGTTTTATTGGTGTTGAGTTGTAGGCAGCTGCTTTCATCCATTTGGCGACAGCTTCCATCCGCTCTTGGAAGTTATGTTTGGCTGTGTTGGCTTTGTTGGATAGGGAGAGGATTCGATGGGTGTCGTCTGCGTATGAAACAATGTAGAGTCCGTAGGTTCTGACGATGGGGGCAAGCCGGGCCTTGTAGATGTTGAAGAGTATTGGGCTGAGGAAAGACCCCTGGGGGACTCTGCATGTGGTTGGTGTAGGGTCCGAGAGGAAAGGTGGGAGTCTGACCCACTGCTTACCGCCAGAGGGGAAAGAATAGATCCAGCCCAGGCCCTTGTCCCAGATCCATGTGTCTTGGAGTCTCAGTATTAGGGTGTGGTGGGATACCATGTAGAAGGCCGCTGAGAGGTCGAGGGGGATGAGAGCTACTGTTTCTCCTTTGTCCAGTAGGGAGCGAATGTCGTCTGTTGCGGCGAGGAGGGCGGTTTCTGTGCTGTGGATTTTTACCGAAGCCAGATTGGGGCGGGTCGAGGATCTTGTGCTCTTTGATGAAGGTGGCGGGTTGGCTGTTGATAGCTTTTTCAATGACTTTCACTGGGAACGGGAGCAGGGAGATGGGTCTATAGTTTTTGAGGTCAGTGGGGTCCGCTGAGGGCTTCTTTAGGAGGGGGTTGATCTCGGCGTGTTTCCATTCATCGGGGAAGGAGGCGTTCGTCAGGGAGCTGTTGATGGTTTGGCAAAGCATGGGTGCTATGGTGTCAGCGGCTCTATTGAAGATGTCCGTGGGGGCCCCGGAGTGGATAGACTACATTGTCTTCAGGGTGTCTTCAGTGGTGAGGGCTATTCAGCTGTCAATCGTTGGCTTCAGGGTGTCGTTGGTGCCTGGTGGGGGTTTAGTGTATTGGTTGTTGTTGTCGAAGTTGTCAAAGATGTTCTTGATTTTGTGGTGGAAGAAGGTGCTGAGTTTGTTGCAGAGGTCTTGTGATGGAGGAATGTCAGTCGACTCGCTGGTGAGTTGGGCAAATTCCTTGATAATGTTGAAGAGTTCTTTGCTGATGTGCGCGTGTGTGGAGATTCTGTCTCCAATTGCAGCTTTCCTCGTGTTTCTGATGACCTGGTGGTGGGCGTTTGTGGCGGCTTTGAAGTTATTGTGGGATTCTGTGGATTTGGAGTTCCTCGAGGTGTCAGCAGGTAAGCCTGGACTCTCGAAGTTCGGGGGTAAACCATCTGGCCTTCTTGGCATGTATGCTATTGTTCTCCTTGAGGGGGCTATAGTATTGATGCTGTAGGTGATTCATCTGTGCAGATTTGGGCTACGGTGTTGGGGTTGTCATCTTCCGCGATGGTCAGAGTGGAGTTGTGAGTGAGGAGGTGAGTTGGTCATTGGTGAATTTAGTCCACTTTCTTCATGGCAGCAGCTGATGGTATCTGTGGGTGGTGGGAGTTCTGAAGGGGAAGTGGTTGCATTGGTGGTCTGTCCGGTGGAGTTTGTGATGGTGTTTCCTGTTGTGAAGAGGGGTTCGAGGGTGTGTCCCACTGAGTGCGTGGGTTCGGTCACACACATGAGAACTCTGAAGGGTTTACTTGAGTCAACAACACCTGCCACATTGATTCCCTTCCCCACTGTCATGATGTGCACTCATAACCCTATGAAGCTGTACATCCCTTCCCTCTTGTAATCATTGTCTGTGCCACCCTGTGAAACATTGCCCCTCGCCTTGTCTTCCTGTGGTCTGATTCCATTCGTATGACACTGCTTTGGTGGTGTGTGCCCATTGGGCAGAGCAATACATTTTGACATGAAGAAAAGCATTGTGATGGATCAGGAACAGATGCCGGACCCTTTGCCAATGAAAAAGGGTATTTAATGGATCAGCCCAACACACAAGGCTTTTTGCCAAACAGGTTGTTTTGATGGATCAGACTGTGCATCATCCTCACCTTTATTAGAGTTTTGAGATCAGTTCAGTTCAGCTCAGATTGGTGCATTATCTTTTGAATTCCGAAATATGTCAGTGTGGCCAAGATGCAGTCTTTACTTTCCCTATTTCATTGCTTGCATGGCACATCCTAAACCTTTTTTTTCTGTTTCTATGTTACTGCCAGCATCACCCTTAACATTCTCTCAACTTCTGTTCTTGAGATGCAAACGTTTGTCCTCAAGAGACCTGATAGAGTTAAATGTGGAAGGTATTTGATACTGCAAGAGAGACTTTCTAAAGCTTCAGTCACCATAAATAAATCCTGTATTTGGTGTCAAACTATTGAATGTTGATCCTAAAAATGTGCACTAGAATCATTTCAACTGTACTTAAGGAACCCTGCTTGGATGCAAGAGAAAATCATTGCAAATATAATACATCTGTATTCAGAAAGAATCACAGGATGAGATTCAGAAAGATTTTGTGATGGCGGTTCTCAGTTTTGTGATGCAGCCCGAAAGGATATTCTATATTGAGATTTACAACCACCACGCAAATCAAGATTTGGGTGCCTCTGCATGGGATTTATAACCATATGTAACACACGACAGCACATAGCCTGCATTGTATTACTTTGCTTCAGGGATGCATTACATAAGAGGAGCATGGGCATTCCTGGGCATTAACCCATGTATTTTGATGTAAACCCATGTTTACTAAAGTCAGTAAGCATGGGTTTGCATCAAAATGGTGTGTCTACCCAAAGCGGGAGTAAGGGGGAAAATATACTTATTTCTTCTTGTAACTTTCTCTTTGCATATTTCTTGCATTCTGCAACTATTGTTGTTGATGGCTGTAAGCAATGATTTAGATGCATGCATGCGCACCATGTTAATCCCTGCATAACTGTGTCTCGGTTGTCTGCTACAGTGGCAGAATACTCTTGCCAGTGCCCCAAAAAGCTTTTCCTGCATAGCTAATAATCACATAGTTCAAACACTCTAAATAGTGCACCTTCTATTGTGGCTTACTACTGCCTTGGTCACTGAGGCTCAGTACTATGCTCATGAAGTATAGGCCATACTAAGGGGAGGGATAAACCACTATAATGAATCCTCTAGGACAGGTGCAGTTGAAACCAAACTAGTCCTTTTTAAAAAGAAAAAAAAACAAGCCCTCCTTGATAACACACACTGGATTCTCCCACCAAGCAGCGTTACTCTATCATATGGTCTCAGAGTGCACATGCTGAAGATAATAGGATGTGGTTAATAGAGTGAGCACTGACCTTTCTGAAAGAACAGGAAGGAATCTTTTCAGTGTTTTCAAGTTCTCTGAGTCGAGACAATGTGTTTGCTTTGCCATTCTCTCTGCTCCTACTTTGAACATGATAAATACATTTTACATAAATGGTGCTGCACTCAACTAAACAAATATACATACTCTAATGGATATTAGTGTCCATATTCCATCATGCATAAGGATGAAGTGGTATCTCCCAAATAAAACACGTTGTTAGGCGTCTTCGCAGCAAAAATAAGTTCTTTTTATTCTTTATTCTTTTATTCAATGAAAGTTCCTTAAAATCACAGCACACATTTGACAGCCGAGCCGACACGTTTAACCCCTCTTGGGACTTCTTCAGGGCTAAAATTTACGGAAAACCAAACCTATTTACAATCTACATACATATTAAAAACCATAAATTACAATATACAATGAACCAGACATGAAAAACAGTACTCTATATACATATATATATATATATATATAAATCTATTTTATATTGAGCTTGACACATGCTTATTCATTTAAATTCCAGGGAGATTACATATCCACAATGATATACATTAATGATTTGTTTTTGATAGAGCTTTGTAGTGCAAAATTACATACATATGAACATAATTTATGGGAGGAATTGACAAAAAGTACTTAATCCACAAAGACTTTTTCAACAATCTAAAACAATTTATCAATGACCAAACATAATTATGAGTAAGCTTTCAATTGAAAAGAGAGGCCACCTCTGGTGAGGGGAAGGACTAAATACACATTAGAGGAATGGTTTCAGAAACAATGTGATGCCTAATTAATCTAGCATACCTTGGCAAGTAGAAAATATTTTCCACATGTTCTTGATATTTGTCTTTAAAAGAACGGAACAAGTTGTACGATAAGTGAATCTGTAAAGAAGGTAGAACAGAAGATTCACTTCAATGTCATTCCAAATAAGAGCATTCTGTTGCTTCTTCATTTGTAAAAGCATAGCCCACCTAGTAACATGCAAACTCTTACATTAATTGGAAACATTATGCTCACAAATGTATTGATGTTATTTTTGTGAAATAAAGACATCATGTAACTGCACACTCTTGTCATGCTCCAAACAATTCTGAATGACAGTTCAACCCTCTTAAGATATTAAAACTTACCTGTTGATTTAAAAATAAGAAAGTCACGAGTGATATCTATATGGATGAAGATAGTGTGTCATATTAGGCTATGATATATTTCATCACTATAAGTTATTTTAAAAATAGGAGGCATTATATTTCCAAGCTGACTACTGTGGCAATCATCGTTTTAGGACAAATGCATGGTTATAAACTAAAAGTTGGAATTCCATGGACATGCGTCATTTTCTGACTGACTATATAAGAAAATGTTTTATTATTAGGCTTAGAAGCGTTAATTGCACATGTGTTGCCTATTTATGTGTAAAGTGAAACTGTTCACGAAAAGAACCTGTTTAACAGATAGTGTCACAGTTCATCTTTAGTAAGATTGATATGACATTGTCATTATTTATGCTGCATTACATAGCCATTAAGGTTTAAAGTGCAGCTATGGATAGTGATTAGGAAATATTTTCTAAAGATATACACTAATAATCTATAGGTACTCGTCGTTATGAAGTGGGCGCGCACTCAGGCTAAATGCCCTATCTTTAAATCACCTAGACAAAGCATGCTAGTGAAGCACAAGGCGCATGTTAGTGTTTTAAGTGCTCAAAAAAGTGGAAAATATCTACTAACATTTACTGGTATTGAGTCAGAAGATCACTTATAGAGCTATCCCAAATTTATAGCCCGAGCATTTGAGCTCAAAATACAGCCCACATTATTATGCGGTACAAGCTATTCACACCTTTTTTCTATTAAAAGAAGACTGCTACTCACGGGATAAATATCTCCCAAAAGTTAAGTTCTGGTGTCCTGTTCAAGATGAAAAGAACCGAGTTAAGGACATGTAGGCGAGGATTATGCTTTACCTTTCTTTACTGCAAAACAACAGCAGCCAAGAAAAATGTTTTTTACACACAAAGATACATTCCCAGAATGCTTTGCACAACATAACAACAACCATAGAGACTAGCTCTATATATAGTCCTTAACTCTCGAGCACTTCCTCTATATTTGCTCAGCGAGCAGTGTCCAAACTAATATTCCTGAGGTAAACCATAATGAGGATCATCAAACAGCCAACTCAAACGTGTGGGGGTGGGGTTATGTTTTCTTATATTTTCAGTTTTCTTTTGTATAATGTTTATGTAAAATGTCAACGTGCTATGCTTTGAGTATTATGTGGAAGGATGTCTCTGGGTTACAGATCTCTGCATTGTATGTGACTATTGACAAAATAAAAATTGTTGTTAAAAAAAAAAAAACAGCAAACTTGAACTTGGAAACCAATGCATCAGGCCCGATGAGGAAGAACATTGGGAGAGCCCTCTCCAAAGTCCAAAGCGCCAGTTCACTTGCCTTTTTGTTCAGCATCTGATTAGCAACATCAGACTCATAACAACCGATATAGCTTGAATACCAGGGAGGGTAACATCATGACAGTTATCAACGATAAATGCAATGTGGGAGGAATAATCCTCACCTCCGTGTCCTTAATAGAATTGAAAATTCTTGGTGCAAATGCTAGCAAAAACACACAGTTTATCATTCAAAGGATAAGCAATATAGTCAATAGATTTGGAAAATGTTTTAGTTCTTGCTGTAATTACAAACGATACCCCTTCAGGAGAGAAAATTCTGCCTGCTAAATCCAAGACTCTAACATCAGAGACTCGCCTACATGCTCATAAACAAAGGAGCATAGCTAACTTTGCAGACAATTGTTTCCTTGACAGTAATTCATTATTCGGACAGTTTTCAAAGAGATTCAATTCTTTAGATACATCCCATAAAGAAGAATACTTAGCATTGGGTGGATTTGTTACTCGTATTCTTTTTAACAGCTTACAGACCACAGGATGCAGGCCCACTGGTCTTCCATTGATATGTGCGTGGCCCGCAGATATGGCCGATCAGAAATTTGTTAACCACATTGCTGCTGTGGTTATTTTTCCCCTGTGCTGGAAATTGGAAAGCTCCTATATTCATGACGAGCTCAGCTCGTCATCAGCACAGCTCAACTGTGCCTCATGACGAGCTGAGCTCGTCATGAGCATGGAAGGGGTTAAATGTTCTATATGACAACCCATCTGTCGTTTTTTTGGACAAGAAATTCACCATGTGGGAGAGATCTGCCTCCACGGGTCCCGGTGCTCCTCCAAGCACCAACCCAACCATGCTCTCCACGCTGATGAGTAGCGATTCCTGGTCGAGGGAGTCCAGGCTTGCTGGATGAAGACTGAAGCCTCCTCCGAAAGTCCTGGCAACGACCACTGTTGCCTGAAAGCCTCCAGGCTATCAGGGATAGTTGCTCCTTGAGAACTGGAGGATGCAATTCTCCCTGAGGGCCCTGGAGCATCGTAGGAAATGATGGAAGAAGGAGAGGGAAGTCGCACGCCAATTCCAGAAGAAGTGGGAACCATGGCTGAAACTTCCAGACTGGAGTAATGAGAACAACCTCTGCTGATTGCAGGAGAATTGATTGGCTACCCTGGGAATCAGGACAAAAGGAGGAAATGCTTAATTCAGATTCTACGACCAATCCTGCGTGAAGGCATCCTTAGCTCTCGCCATCGGATCCGGTCTCCAACTGAAAAACACTTCCAGCTGGCGATTCAACCTGGATGACAACAGGTCTATCTGACACGGACCCCAGATTCATCTAGTCAACTTGAAGAGCGACGGATGAAATTTCCAGTCGCTGTAATCCTTCAAATGACGGGAGTTCCAGTCTGCTATCTTGTTGTCTCGATCCGGAAGGTACTCCGCTATCACCGTCAGTTGATGAGCTAGGCAATAGTGTCAGAAGTCTTTGGCAATCTCTACCAACATCGGGGATCAGGTATCCCCAGTTTGTTTATATATCTCATCGCGGAGATATTTTCCATTCGTAACAGTATGAAACAGGAGACCTTCCTGGGTGAGAGTGTGCGAATCGCAAAAGACCCATCTAGGAGCTCGAGACAATTGAAGTGTAGTCATAACTCCTGAAGCGACCATCTGCTTCCTGTTGTAAGCTCCATGCATTGCGGGCCCCCTCCCAAATGACTGGCATCTGACTCTATGATCACCTCCGGGCGAGATCCGAAGATTGCCCGCCCGTTTCACGCCTCTACGTGGGCCAACCACCACTTGATCTCATCCCTGGCTTCCTCCGAGAGCAGAGCTTGAGCTGAGTAAGAGAGACCTCTCTGGAGGGGCTGAATATTGAGGCGCTGAAGCGCCGGTAAAGCAACGGTCCAGGAAAAATAGCCTGATAGATTAGGCTAACAGGCCCACTAACCGCACAATCGTTCGAAGGGACATCAACTGCGTATCCAATGTCTTCAGATCTCTCAATTTCTGCTTGGGTAACTGTAGTTGGACTGTTTGAAAGTTTATCACAAACCCCAAGAACTCCAGGGACTGAGTCGGTACCAGCTTGGATTTGGTTCTGTTGATCACAAATCCCGGGGACTCTAACACCAACACAGCCATTTGAAGATCCTGAGTCGCCAACCACCGGTTTCAGCAACTTGGTGAAACACCAAGGAGCCGAGGAAAGCCCGAAAGGCAGGATCAAATACTCCAGGCACCTGCTGTGCCACTGGAACTGCAAGAACCGATGATGAGGAGGAAAAATTGGAACTGCCAGGTGAGCATCTTTGAGATCGAGGCAGACCATCCAGTCCCCTTGTCTCAGAATATGCGTCAGAAGATGGATTACCTCCATCTTGAAATGTCTGTATAGGACAAAGGAGTTGAAGTCCTTGAAGTTGAGAACAAGTCTGTAGCCTCCGCTCCTCTTCTTGACTAAGAAGAAGTTGATGCAGATACCTACCGGTTTGCCGTCGCAATAGTCTACTGCATGTTTTTGCAGCAACTCTTCTATTCTATAGTTGGATCTTGGGGAAGCATTCCATGTTTTTTTCGCAAAATTCTCAAGTTGCCCCGTTATGGGCTGGGCTTAAGAGCGGCAGCTAGCGCTTTATTCACTGTTTGAGGGACTGCTACCTTAATTGCTTTATTCACCGATTGCTGCACTGAAGCATCAAGAGCATCAACCAGGTTGTCCTCTAGAACGGGAGCATGTTCTTCCTCATAGTAGCCGTACTCGTCCTCCTCAAAATAGGTCCAGTCCTCCATCGCAAGGTATTACACTGCAAAAAGAGACACAAATTTTACTAATTATAATTCCAAAGGAATCATTCAAGGAGAAGCAAAACTTTTGTGCAAATATTAAAAGAGTACTGCTCCTCAGCAAAGCCGTAGTCAGGTTGTAGGAGCCCACTAGAGGGCGTCAACGAGCCAACATTTATGTAAAAAGCCTGCACCCGGCTTGGACATTGTCTTTTTAAACAGTCTTGGACAGGCGTAGGTACAGCAGAGGGAGAGATAAGCAAAAGGCTCCAAAGCGCGCTGAAAAATGAGCGTGGAGCGAGGAGGAATTATAATTGGCGTCACGTAGCCCAAAAGGAGCCCAAAACCAGCCCAATTGGGCTATGTGACGTCAGGCTCAGGAGATAACTCGGGTCAGTAGGAGGGAAGGGACGCGGGAGGCTCGGAGGCCGAGTGGAAGCGAGCTGCATGCACGCCGGGGAAAAAGGCACTCCAGTGGGGGCGAGACGCGTTCAACTCTGAAGTGCGCTCGTCACCACCAAACACCTGATAGATACGCCGGTAAGTGCGCTGCACGCCGAAGCGGCTCCGCTTCAAACTATGACAATATCCCAGTCAGTATAGGCAAATCATGTAATAAGCACAGCCGTATGGTAATAAACTAACGAAAGTCAAATAGCATTAGTAATCACCAAGTCAAATAATGAAGAAATAAAATATGGCTGTGAGCAGCAAAGAAAGAGAAAGTGCTTGAGAGTTGAGGACTATATATAGAGCTAGTCTCTTTGGTTGTTGTTATGTTGTTATGTTGTGCAAAGCATTCTGGAATGTATCTTTGTGTGTAAAACACTTTTTATTGGCTGCTATTGTTCTGCAGTAAAGAAAGGGAAAGCATAATCCGAAGTCTCCAGTCCTGTAATAGAATTAAGTTGAAAACACAACAAGAGTCTCGACATATCCCATACGAAAACTGGGATATGATGTAAAAAAGCAACGCCATCTTAGAATGTTGGAAAGAGTGTAGTCGGAAGGGCTGGGTGGAATAAAACGCCCGTTGTGAACATACAAATACAAGTGGATTTAAACCCACAAACTTCCTGTGATGTAACCTTTAAACAATAAACGTGCGCTTTAAAGACACTATAACTGAGAAAATATTATCACCCAGCAGCAGCGCCATCTTGGAGCAGCACACCGTGTATAGTTAAATGCATTACAAAAGGAGATGTTTGAGCAAATCAAACACTCACCCCCAGTCAACTGATCTGGGTCTAACCCATCACCATTGTTTAGCCCACTCCGCCACCCCAGTTCAATTAAATGCATCACATGAATCTCAACACAAACCATATAAAAACCAGGATATGATGTAAAAAACACGCCATTTTAGAATATTAGAATGAGTGTGATCAAAAGGACTTGGATGAATAAAGAGCCAGTTGTTAAAATGCAACCACTGGTGGATTTAATTCACAATCCTCAGATGAGTATAGAACAGTAACTTCCTGGGGTGTAACCTTTAAACTATAAATGAGCGCATTAAAGGTACTCTAGCTGGGAAAATTTCATCACCCAGCAGCCAGCGTCATTTTAGAGCGGCACGCCATGTATAGTTAAATGGGTCCTATGGTAAAAGAACAGCGCCATTTTATAATGACAAGAACTCAACTGAGAGGGCAAGTTGACATTGGTGTCTAATAGGCAGCGCTTCATATTTCGAAAGTCGCAATTGTGAATAAAATACAAATTTAAAGGAAAAGTTGAAAACAAAGTTGGAAATGTTAGAATTATCGCCCTCAAGCAAGTAAAGTCACATTAGCAGTCGCATTGGCACTGGTATCACTAAGTATATGTCATCACTTAACTTCCTGTTTCACCATTAATCAAACAGTGAAGAACTGTAAAATGATAAATTTAGACGCCCATTCAGAAGGGTGCTGCTGTCCGGGATTAAACCATTTTGTGGTATCTGTACATACATTCATCTTTAACAAAGAGACAAATGTACATACGCAATGGTAATAGCCACAGATACAGTAAAAAACAATATTTGAAAATTAGCTCAAATATAAACAATAAAAAGCCTTGTATCCAGGCCATATCAAAGTTGAGGCAACAGACTCTC